>NC_140495.1:53087626-53687626 GCF_964271855.1 Acomys minous
TCCCTGGTTTTGAATTTTTACTGATTAGTTCTTAAACATATGTATTTGATGTTTTAATAAAAAATTAGTTGCTAGACATTGTTTTCATAAGCAGCTTCCTTTAGTTTTACCTTGTTCATTGAAGGATTTGTACGATAATAAGTCAATATGATAATTTCATCAGGACAGCTTCAGTGATCTCACTTTATTGGAGAAGGAAGCAGGGCTACAGAGATGTCTGGGAATTAAGAGCCCATACTATTTTTCCAGAGAACTCAATGTTGAAAGAAATACCACACATATTATATATGGACATTTTATACTCTCACTATCTCTAGCAATGGTTTCTAAATTGTATCATTGCCAATAAATGCTTGTCTATTGACTGGTGCCTTACACAAAACAAACAAAACTGTCTATAGCCAGAAGTTTCACTAAATCACAGGTAAACACTCGACTTCCACTAGAACTTCAAGACACACACCCACAAAATGAAACTCTCAAAGATTGGCTGGGGAAGAGCTCAGTGTTGGAAGGCCTTCCTAACACATGTAGACTTCTGAGTGTCATCAGCAGCAAAGGAGTTGCTTACATACACATGCACACACATGTATACATGTACACATACCAAGGCACATAACCATAAAACACTCTTTTTAAATTCCTGAGGTCAATAATCTTTATACCTTATACACAGCATTTTCTGAACTTACTTAATGGCCCTCCAGTTTAACGACCACTTTTTATACATTGGGGCACTAGCCATGTTCAGATGGCCCCAGAGTTTGTTTAAAACTGAGATTTTTTTCAAACACTGTAAGCAGCAGGACTTGGTTTTAACTCTTTTGTATAAAACATATGAAAGTGACGATGACTTACCTCAGGCACTTCAAACTTCATTATTTGATAAAGTAGATTTCCTTGTTTTCAGAACGCCTGTAGCAACTCAACATGTCAGGAAAACAGTGTGAAAAATCCTGATGTGCGTCCCCCTTGCTGCAGAAGGGTCTGAACCACTTATTCTCAACCCGAGGCTCATAGATAGATCCTCAGTGGCTGTTTCTAAGGACTTCTGAATTTCATTTTGACTACTCCATTAAAAATCAAATCATGTTTGTTATTTTTTTGTGGCTATCTCTTTACCCAATGACAAGGGCCTGTGTTTAATGGCAAGTGGCACATTATCTCCTAAGGCAACATTTTCCTTCAAATCATCTCAAATTCTGGGAACAATTTTAAGAAAAGTTTGAGAACTTCTTAAGTGTAAGAAATAGTTATGTGAATCATTTTACAAAAAATGTTATTTGTCTGCTTTTCTTTATAAGAAAATCTCAAAAGTAATTTCTTCTCACATAAGGAAACGACTCAATGTGAAGCAGTGAGCACTTTTGCCTCCTGATAATTTTCTTTGTGATGCTTATGACTGTTTGCTTCTCTCTTCGTGGAGTGTTAATACCATAGTAGTAAAAAAGTATCTGGTACCCAAAACTTGGTCAAACTTAATTTTTTATTTTTCTCATTCCAATCAAATATCTCTTTAGTCAAAATGAATGCCTCTTAGATTTTTAAATTATTTTTACTTGTGTGTGTGTATATTGTGTGAGTGTGTATGTGAGAGTGTATATAAATGTGTCTCTGTGTGTCAGTGTGTGTATAAATGCATGAGTGAGTTTATGTGTGAGTGTATATGTATGTAAGTATGTGTGTATGTGTGTACATGTGTGTCAGTATGTATGTGAAAGTGTGTATAAATGAATCTGTGTGTGTTTATATATAAATGTACATGTATGAGTGTATATGTATGTGTGAGTATATATGTATGTGAGTCTGTATATGCATGTCTGAGTATGTATGTATTTGTGTGTTTATATGTGTATATGTATGTATGTATGTGTGAGTGTGTGTATGCATGTGTGTGAGTGTGTGTGTCTGTGTGTGTATTGTGTGTGAGTGAGTGTAAGTGTACTGTACATATGTGGGTGCGGGTTTGGACCAAAAGAGGGCATCAGATCATCAGATACCCTACAGCTGGAGCTATAGGTGGTTGCAAGCCACCTGGTGTGTGTGTTGGGAAGTAAACTTGGGTCCTCTGGAAGAGCAGTAAACACTCTTAACTGCTGAGCCATGCCCCCAGCATGAAAGAGAGAGAGAGAGAGAGAGAGAGAGAGAGAGAGAGAGAGAGAGAGAGAGAATGATTCTCATGCAATCCAGAGACCATGTGCTAGGCAGAGAAGTTCTTAGTAAATAAACAACCCTGGTTCCTGATTAAATAAATCTAAAAATCATTCCCAGAAAGAAAGAAATCTACACCTTAACCATCAGGACATGTGCTACAAACAGAATAAACCGCACACAACAAGTGTAGCATAGAAAATAGCAGAAGTTAATGAGATTAGACTTTAAGAACAACCGGATAGTAATAAGGAGTTTTTCTGAAGAACTGGGTAATTAATCTCTGAAAAGTCACTACCTTATTAATGAACAACACAAACGATGAAGTTATCAGTGGAGAGACGATTGGAGAAAAGAACTAAACTTTTAGAGAAAAGTGTTTAGTCAAAGATGAACCACAGTGAAATATCACACATCACAGTCTTCACACATCTAAGACGTAGATCAGATGTGTGCTATATGTGAAGGTAGGCAATGCTCCTTCCAGTTTAGGACTAAGTCCTGAATGGCCTGAATCCATTCATCAAGGATTTGACCTTCAATACAATTGAATTCATTCTAGCGATAACTTGTCCAAGTGGAAGGTTCGTGTACTTGACTGCCTGTAAGAGAAACAGTGTGAGCTGGCAATGTAAGCTCAGGATGTTTTCGCGTATTAGTTGTATTTAAAAGAATGCGAAGGAGCATTATAATGAAAGAAATATGAAGAGTCCAGAAAAAAACAATATTTAATTTAGATAGTGAACAATAAGAAAATGAATTGAGGAAGAAAATATGATGTCATAAAAAACCAACAGTAAAACTACAAGAGGAAGAGATCAACACAGCTGACACCACTTAGACAAAGGGTGGGAGCAGGAGAATGCGCACAGGACTGTGCAGCCTTCAGAGCGGGTAAAAACGTGGGAGTGGTAACATTTCTGTCGGTTTCTGCACATTAAGAGAGGATGTGAATCAACACTTCCATTCCTCAAATTAAAACTGGGAAACCTGCACAAAGACTGCAACCTTTCTCCACATCCTCAGCAGCATGTGCTGTCATGTGAGTTTTTGATCTTAGCCATTGTGATAGATGTAAGATAGAATCTCAGAGTTGTTTTGATTTTCATTTCCCTGATGCCTAGGGATAATGAGCATTTTTAAGTGTTTCTTGGCCATTCAATATTCCTCTGTTAAGATTCCTCTTGTTAGCTCTGTACCCATTTTCTAACTGGATTATTTGGTTTGGTGGTGTTTAATTTCTTGAGTTCTTTATATATTTTGGATATTATTTTTTCCTTTTTCTTTTTTTAGTATATTTTATTAATTTATTCATATTACATCTCAATTGTTATCCCATCCCTTGTATCCTCCCATTCCTCCCTCCCTCTCATTTTCCCCTTACTCCCCTCCCCTATGACTGTGACTGAGGGCGACCTCTTCCCGCTCATAGGGTATCAAGTCTCTTTTTGGTAGCCTGCTATCCTTCCTCTGTCAGATATAGGGTTGGTGAAGATCTTTTCCCAATCTGTTGTTTTGTTCTCTTGAGCATGTCTTTTGCCTTACAGAAGCTTTTCAGTTTCATGAGGTCCCATTTATTAATTGTTGATCTTAGAGCCTGAGCTGTTGGTGTTCTGTTCAAGAAGTTGTCTCATGTGCCAGTGAGTTCAAGGCTCTTCTCCACTTTTTCTTCTAACAGATTTAGTGTGTCTGGCTTTATGTTGAGGTCTATAACCCACTTGGACTTTATTTTTGTGCAGGGTGATAAATAAGAGTTTATATTCATTTTTCTATAATTAGGCATCCAGTCATACCAGCACCATTTGTTGAAGATGCTATCTTTTTTTTCCATTCTATGAATTTGGATTATTTGTCAAAATCTTGTATTCATAGGTATGTGGTTTTATTTCTGGATTTTTTATTTGATCCCATTGATCCATCTGTCCATTTCTATGCCAGTACCATGCCATTTTTATTAGTGTGGTTCTATAGTACATCTTGAGATCAGGGATGGAGATACCTTCAGAAGATCTTTTATTGTATAGAATTCTCTTAGCCTTTTGGGTTTTTTCCAAATGAAGTTGAGAATTGTTCTTTCAAGGTCTGTAAAGAACTGTGTTGTCATTTTGATGAGATTTGCACTGAATCTGTAGATTGCATTTTGGAGAATGTGGAGAAAGGGGAACACTCCTCCACTGCTGGAGGAAATCAATCTGGTGCTTTATCAGAAAACTGGCAATAGTTCTACCTCAAGACCCAGCAATTCCACTCCTGGGCATAAAAGATGCTCCACCTTGCAACGAGGACATTTGCTCAATTATGCTTTATTTGTAATAGCCAGATTCTGGAAAAAAAACTAGATGTCCTTCAACCAAATAATGGATAAAGAAAGTGTGGTACATTTACACAACAGAATACCTCTCAGCTATTTAAAACAAGAAAATCTTGAATTTTTCTGGTAAATGGATAGAACTAGAAATGATCATCCTGAATAAAGTAAGCCAGACCCAGAAAGACAGGCATGGAATATACTCATTTATAAGTGGATATTAATCAAACAATACAGGATAACCATACTATAATACACAGACCTAAAGAAACTAAATAACAAGGAGGACCCTAGCAAGAATGCTTAACTCTCACTCAGAAGGGCAAATTGAATAGATACTAGAAACAGTTGAAGAGAAGGAACAGGAAGGGAGCCTACCATATAGATCTTATGAAAGTCTTCACCTAGCAGGAGATCCAAACAGATGCTGAGACAGACAGCCAAATTCCAAGCACAGGAAATCTTATGGAAGAGTCTGGGAATAGAGGAACCTGGAGAGGTCAGGAGCTCCACAAAGAGACCAATGGCACCAACAAATACAGGCAGAGGAGAAGGATGCTGCAGAGACTGATGCACCAACCAAGGACCATGCATGATGAAGACCTAGACTCAGCTCAGAGGTAGTAGATAGGCATCACAGTCTCCTTGTGAGTCCCATAATATGGGGAGTAGGGATTACTTCTGACATGGACTCTGGCTTCTACACGTTGATCACTTCCCCCTGTTGAGTGGCCTTGCCAGGCCACAGAAGAAGAGGATACAGGCAGTCCTAATGAGACTTGATAGGCTGAGGTCAGATGATACAGGATGAGAGCTCCCCTTTCTGAGGCTTAGGGGAGGAAGGGAGAGGACATGAAAAAGGAAGGGTAGGATCAAAAGACGATGAGAGAGAGAAAGAGACAGAGAGACAGAGAGAGAGAGAGAGCTAAAATTGGGATGTAAAGTAAACAAATTTAAAGAAAAAGACTACTACCACATTACAGTCTGCACATATAAATGCACAGTGGTTGCAAGAGCAGAAAAAAACAAACAAAGAAAGCATGTGCAAGCCTGAGACAGACCAGATCTGAGGATGGAGATGGAAGCTGGACATAAAATCCCACCCCAGCCACAGAGATGTTGCCAAGCAGTAGCTGCTAGAAAGGGAGGGGCAGTTTTCATTACAGTATAGCTCCCAATGAGTCAACCATGCCCCATCAGATGACCAGACACCCAAGAAGATTTAGTCTTACAAATTGGCCTTAATAGGTTAAGAAATAAAATAAAATAAAAGTACACACCAAGATGAGTGAGTAGGGAAGGAGAGGGTGGATTTGGAAATGGGTCAACCTGGCAAAAGTGGGGAAGGGGAAGTGAATATGATTATAATGCACTGTACTAATTTTTGACTTGCTTATTTTATTGAAGAGTAAGAGCTAACTGAAATCTCTTTTTAGAGAAATGCTATCATCAGTCCGTCTGGTCTTCTACTTCCATGGGCTTTCCTCCAGGAAGACCATCAGATTCTTAGTCAATACATGAGAAGATTCACTCAGGGGGATAAAGTAGCTATTGTAAGATTCTCACAAGCCTTTGGTGTCTTGTTTTTCCTAAGAATGGGAATTTTTTCATAAATAAAAATAAACTCAACTAGGCTTCACGGAGACATAAAGGAAACTGCAGGGTCCTGGGAGATGAAAATCTGAAAGAGGTTTCACTCTATGAAAGGGATGGAAGCCTGTGGCAGGCTCAGACAGGACCACAAAGGAGACTGAGATGTCATCAGGGTGAACCATGTTAGCAAGTGTCCAAACAAACAGCAGGGAACTTGAAGAGCTTAGAAACCTCAGTGTCCCTCTGCCGTGGAGTAAAGCAATGCCCTGAAGCTACCAGTGCGGACACATGTATGACACTTGCATACATGCATCTACAGCAAACACTTAACATAGCTCACATTCTAAGTGGAACTTCAAATGTGCATACTGAACACCTATATAGTCTAAGCCTACAATCAGGCACAGCATGCTCAACTCTACACCAAAATTCAAGAAACCATAGAACCCAAGATGACAAAGAAAATGTTGAAATTGGGCTGATATAAATCATAAATACTGGAGTATAAAATGATTATGATGAAAATGTCAATGGTTAAATGGGAAAAGTAGAAGTTGTACAAGATTAGCAGGGAGTGGGAACAGAGAGATGTAAAAGGAGCCAGAGGAACTAAAGGAAAATCAAACTATGGAACCAAGTAAGAAATGACACAATAGGATCAATACTTTGAAAGAATCAATAAATTTCAAACTAAGCTAATCAAACCTTCACAAACTAAAAGAGAGGGCAAAAAAAAAAGTCAGAGTGACCAGAAAGAGAGCTGGAGAAGAAGACATATTAAAGTAATGATAGTTGAAACTCTTCAGTGCTAGTAACATATGCAGAAACACAGAAGTTAAGGAAGTTAAATATAAAACAAACAGAAAAAAAAAACAAGAAGGATGCACGGAGGCATAGATAAACTAAACTTTAGAAAACCAAAGCAGAGATGAAATCCAGTATGGAGACAGAGTGAGAAGATAATTTATTATAGAAATAGTGTCAATAAGTTAGAAGTAAAATTCAAGTAAGACTTCCCCAATTTCACAGAGGCTGTGAGAAAAAAAAAGACCATTTGCATAGTAGGACGATGAAAGGTAATAGTGAAACAAATATTATAGAACAAGTAGGAATTTTGTGCTTCAGAGCCAAACAGACTAGTGCTGGGAAAAATGCCAGTTATGGTGTTTATACATGAAGAAACCAGCGTAGCTCAAGTAATAGACTCTGCACACCACAAAAAAAAATGTAAGGACAATAGATTAATGAATAATTATTTATTTTATTATTCATAACAACATAAAGGGAATTAAAACATTAATAACATGTACTAGTAGGTTGTGAAGGAAGGGAAATGATGAAGGCCACACCAGGAAATATACAGATGAGACATTAAAACACTCTTAATAGCCATTGCCCTTGAAAGCCATGAAGGGGTGTTCAAAGAGGCTCTTGGTATTCACTGTTAACATTTTTTAAATTATTATAAGCGGCCATTCTGTCACTGAATATGTTGTTCAACAATAAGGAAATAAATGGCACACCTAAAATAATCATCAAAAAGCAATTAAGATGAAGAAAACAGGTTTAAAAAAAGCAAAACAGCTAAATAGACAAAAATGTATAAAACATATTTACAAGGAAGGTGACTGTTAATACTGGTGAATATTATAGTCTGTAGATTGTCTTAACATGATGATTAGAAATAATTTACCATAGATTTTGTTCACCTATAGTATGACTCAGGCACACACTCTGTATAAGAAACACATTTGAGTACAAAAACTTAGATTCAAAGCATAAAGATGGAGAATGGTAGACACCTGCCAACATTAGTCAAAATGAAATTATAGTGGACTACAAAAAGAAGCCATAGTAAGGAGACAGAGCCTGAAACACTGATAAAATCTCAGGAATTAAAAAAGACAAAACAAAACCTCAGCACGTCTGTGGGCTACAGACAAGAGGGCATCAGGGAAAAACATTGACTCTATCTGAGGAAAGCCAAGAGGCAACTGCATTGTGGAGTCTTGACATCTGTCAGTAGCTAACAGGGCAGGCTGATTGGAACCAAGACAGTCGACCTGGAATACAATCTCCTGCCACAGCACCCTGCAGATTTTACAAATTATTCTATTTAAAGAAGAGAGACTATGAATGCAGAAAATACAAAAGAAAAGGGAGAGCATAGAGCATTGCTCTTGTCAAATCCTCATTCATACTCTAAATATTCAAGGATCTTGTTAAAATGTGGATTGTGAAACATGGCACAGGGTACCTTTATATCACTGCTTCTACATAATTTTCTTTATTCTTGAGAATATTATTCATGCATACAATGAACTCTGATATCTATCATTCATTTTCCACTTCAACTCACCCTGTGTTATCCCAAATATGTCATCTCCTAATGCCACATCTTTCTTCTTCTTCTTTTTCTTCTTTTTTTTTTCAATTAGTGCTGCCCAAGTGTGCATGAGTGTGGGAGTATTTGTTAGCATTAGCAAACCTACCAGTGGCCACCCATTTAAAATGGAAGGGTTTTCTCCACCCCTGCAGTACCAACTGTCAGGAGCTCCTCAGCAGGAGGCAGAGCCTGGAGGCCCCATCTCCCACCTTGCTGGAATTCAGGCTGGCTTGATCTTGTGCAGATTTCATCCAGGCAACCACAACTGCTGTGAGTTCACAAAGTAGCCATGCCATGTCTGGAAACAGAACTTTATTACATCACTCTTTTCCATCTCTCAGCTCATATTTTCTTTCTGACTCTTTGGAGATTTTCCTTTGAACCTTAGAGATGGTGGTAAAGGATGTTTGATAAATATGTCTCTCTCATTTAGGGTTGAGTAGTCAGTCTCTTACTCTTGGCCTTTTAACCAGTTATAACTTTGCACTAACTGTCATGCAGAACATATAGAAGCTTCCCTGTTCAAGGTTGAGTGCCATTCAGGTCTATGGGCATAAATATTAATATTTAGAAGGCATTTGACAGCATGACCATTTATCAAAATAGAAATAGTGCCTTCTATACGACAGACTATGACATTCCATTCATGGACTTTTGACCAGGATTATAGTACCAGCTATGAAATTCTCCCCTGTTATGTAGGTCTCAAGTCCATGGAGAAAGCAATTAATTATCCCATGTGTCAGACCAATCTTCTACCAGTTGGCACAGTATGTCTGGCAGGTCAGTTTCAAAGCATGCAGGGTCATTTATGCCACTTCTGCACAGAGCAGCCAGAATACTGTGAAAGCTATTCATCCAGGAGGGAATTTCCTGGTTGTTTCCAAATTCATTCCTCTCTCTCTCTCTCTCTCTCTCTCTCTCTCTCTCTCTCTCTCTCTCTCTCTCTCTCTCTCTCCCTTTCCCATATTGAGTTGTTAGATACTAGACGTCCACATGAATTTCCATGCATCCTTCCTTTAGGATAGCCCCACTCCTACACTCCCTGGTCTCCTCATATTGATGTTCTACTCCTTGCTTAAGTCTTCCCACCTTCAGTATCCCACTAATCCACTGTCATATTACCATCACCTATTATTTTACTGCCTTAACAAAAGCCCCTTTCTAGTTTCCTGTTTTCTGCTATTCCAAGATAAACACACAGAATAGTATATTTGAAGCCAAGGTCTACACATGAAAGAGAACATGTGGCATTTCTCTTTCTGAGCCTACATTTCCTCATTCAGTATTGTTTTTCCAGCTTTGCTTATTTACCTGCCAATTTAATGATTCCTTTATTCTTTATAGCAGAGTAATATTTATATGTGTCATATTTTTCTTATCCATCCATCCATTGATAGACTGCTAAGGTTATTTTTATAAAACTGTGTTTGTTTTTCTTAGTTTCTCTCTTAACATGGCTATCACACAACTAACTGTCTCTTTTATATTTGTTTAAAAGACTTTACAACACAATTTTGAGCAGTTTAAGTCTGTTCTCAAGCCTCTATGTTATCCTGACTCCATCTTTGCCAAAACCCTCAAGTTACTTGCTTTTTAGTTCTTTCTTTGCTCCACGTGAATCTTCTTTATTTCTCCTGCCCCTCTGTCTGTGGCTGAACCCCCTACTTCCTCCTCTAACTCCTCCTCCCCTGGCTGGCAGGAAGTCCAGCCCTATTCTCTCCTCTGCTCATCGATTGGCTGCAAGATGCTTTATTGGCATATCAGGGAGACAGTTGGGGAGCAGAGTTTAGACATTTACACAGGAAATTCTCAGAACAAGGCTTACAACCAGATATGGAGGGCTGGGGGTACAGAAATCAGCATTTGAATTACACTATAATCTTACACCAACAATATACTTCATGGTTGATTATATTTTCTAGCTATTATTAATAAAACAGCTAAGAACAGAATGTGTTAGTGTCTTTGTCATGGACTACAAAGGCCTTTGGGTGTATGCCCATGAGAGGTATAGTACAGATATATGGCAATTCTATTTCTAGTTTTCTGAGAAACTTCCATATTGGCTTCCAAAGAGGCTGCACTAGTAAATACTGGCATCAGAAGCCTATAAACATTCATCTTCACCACATCCATGCCAGCATATGTTGTCTGTGGTGTTCCTGACAACAGCCACTCTGACTAGGGTGAGGTAGAATATTAAAGTAGTCGCAATTGTATTCCCCTAGAAGCTAAAGGTGTTGAGATTTGAAATAGTTTTGGGTGTTTTTTTTAAAGCATTTGTATTTATTCTTTAGGGAATTTTTCTCTTCAGTTCCACAGGCCATTTTTAATTGGATTGATTCTCATTCTTATTCTTATTCTCCTCCTCCTCCTCCCCTTCCTCCTCCCCCTCCTTCTCCTCCTCCTCCTTCTTTTATTTTTATGTTGTGTTAGTTGTTTCCATAGTATAGACACTAATCTTCTGTCAGATGAACACCTGGCAATGATTTTCTCCATTTCTATGGGCCTTTTATTCACTCATCTGACAGTTTTCTTAGCTACACAGAAACTCTTCAGTTTCATGAAATACCACATGTCAGTTGTTGGACTTATTTCCTGTGCCACCAAACTCTGGTTCAGAAAGTTTTCCTGTGCCTACGACTAAAACACATTTCTTCTTTTTTCCTCCATCAGTGTCAGGATGCCAGATCTCATGTTTTTGTCCTCGGTACATTTGGAGTTAACTTTTGTGCAGGGTGAGAGATAAGAATCTAATTTCTTTTCCTTAATATGTGAATCCAGTTCTCCCAGTGATATTTACAGAAAATGCAGTCTTTTTTCCTATTATAAGCATTAAAAAAAATCAAGCAGATGTATTTCTGTGCCTGGGTCTTTCTTTCTTTCCCACAGATTAATATGCCTGTAAAATAGTTTGAAATCAAGTATGTTAAGTCTCCTGCAGTATTCATTTCATTCAGGATTTACTTAGCTATGGTTGATCTGTTGTACTAACACAACATTTGGGTTTTTCTTTGTCTGTTAAGAATGGTGTGGGAATTTTGTTTGTCATTGCATAGAAACTGTAGATTGGTTTTGGAAAAATGGCCATCTTCTCAAGATTATTATTTTTTAGTATATGAACATGGATTGTCCTTCATTTTCTAGTGTTTTCTTCAATTACTGTCTTCAGAGTCTTATTTTTTTCATTGTAGAGGGTTTTCACAACTTTTACAGGCTTATTCTCAATATTAGGTGTTTTTGTGACTATTATGAATGGTATTATTTCACTGAATTCTATATCAGTATGCTTATTGTTGGTGTATAGGAAAGCTAGTGATTTGTAATTAATGTATTTAATTAATTAATATAATTAATGTAGTTAATATATATATATTAATGGAGTCATTAGGGTCTTTTATGTGGAATACTGGGATACTACTACCTCTATGTCCCCTGTCTTAACCTTCTATGTCCTTCTCATGTCTTATTTTCCTAGTGAAGACTTCAATCACTGTATTAGTTAGAAGTGGAAAGGATGCACAGCCTATCTTTTTTCTGATCTTAATGTGAACATTTTGAGATTTTCTCCATTTAGTAAAATATTAGCTGCAGGTTTTGGCATATAGATTGTATAGAGTCCTTATACCATATATGCTCTCTGCAAAGTGATGTTGGATTTTTTAAAACCTTTTTATCTGTTCAGATGATGTGGTTTCTATCCTTGACTTGACTTACATGAAAAATTACAATTATTGATTTACATATGGTGGACCATCCCTGTGTCTTTGGAATAAAGCCAGGGTAGTCTTTATAAATAATCCTCTTGTGATATTCAATTTGATTTGCAAGTGTTTTATTGTGAAATTTTAGATATGAATTCACCAGGGATACCTAGTTGTAATATTTCTGTTTGAAGTATTTTTATCTGTTTGGATAACACGGGCTTCATAAAAAGAGTTAGGAAACCTTCCTTCCTTTTCTATTTTATGGAATAATTTGAATTTTATTGGTATTAGTTGTTCTTTTAAGTTCTGATAGAATTCTTCGGTGAATCCATCTAGCTTTTGGCTTTCTTCTATTGGGGAAACTTTTATTACTACTTCAATCTGAAGATCTACTTGAATTATTTGTTGTCCTTTGGCTTAAATTTTGTTTTATTATATACACATTGAACTTCATTGATTCCCTTTATGTTTTTCAATGTAGTGAAGTATAGGTTTTAAAGTTATTGCCTCATGATTTTCCATATTTAATGAGTATCAGTTGTACTGCTCCCTTTTCATCTCAAATTGTATTGACTCTTCTACTTTATTTGGCTAATGGTTTCTTGGGTTAGTGTGTAATTTCAAAGTTCAACTTTGTCTCACTCTTTCTTTCTATTGCTTTCTTTCACCTTTATTTCATTAATTCACATACTGATTTTAGTTATTTCCTCTAGTCAACTCTCCTGGGGGTTGTTTTACTCTTGCTTTTCTGAGGTGGTAAGATTTATCATTAGTCTATTCAGTGAAGATCTCTCAAATTTGCCGATGGAGGCATTTGGCTTGTGTTTTGGTTACTTGTGTTTTGGAACATTTGCTAATCTTGATCTGTCTTTCTTGCCTCTTTCATCTTCACAAAGCTGTTTTTAGCTCCTTCTGTCACTCACCCTTATACTTGTCCTGTATATTTTATAATGAGTATGTTATGATTCCGGGATAGACAAGTCCATTTTGTTTGCCTCCTTAACTTCCTAGTGGTTCTAAAGCAGAAGCCTAGGAAAAAAGATGGAGTCAGCACCCAGCCTTCTTTGTTTTGGATAGGAATCCAGTTAAGATTCGGGCAGCATGATGAGGAGGGGAGAAGAAATAAGCATGTGGTATTTTCGAGGTTGTTGTTTCAAGAGCTACATTTGCATTAGCAATGTCACATAGCTTTTAGCAAGAAAACTTTCTGTTGTCTCTTTATGCCTTATTCTAGGTCTGAAAAAGCTGGACTAGAATACTAGCCAAAGACCACATTTGATCTTATTCTTTGAAGCTCTTATTAGAAATGGCAAATTATACATTTCCCCATTGATTCTTTTATCTTTGACTTAGAGCAGTGGAGCCTTGAGAATTTCTTTCATTACCCCAACATTTTAGTTTTTCTTTGAAAGATCCCTTTCTTTCGAAAATTTGCAATTTACCTCTCTTTTAATCCTACACCCTATCAAAGGTTTTGCTACTTGAGTTACAATTTGTCTTTGCCTACATTTCGAAAGTTTTCCTCATCTGCTGGTATTTGTATTGCTGGTGTCACATCATGGCAAATTAATTACACAATGTGTACTGAAATATTGAAGAGTGCTTTGTGGGTTCCCACAGCAGGTAGCAGCAGAATGGAACTCTGTGTTCACAGAGTAGTCATCAGCCCTGTCTTCAGCAGCCCAAATTAATTATGTAGAAAATGCCATATTCTTTCACACTGGGGATGTCAGGTTGGAAGAAAAATGAAGTCAGCATTTTGCATTACCCACTTGACATAAATCATTATTTATTTTAGGTAGTGGATCACCTGAGATACTGCATTTGAGTTGTTTGTTTCTCTATAGCGTATTAGAGTGCTCCCTTTGGAGAAACTATCGTATTTTTCCCCAATAGGTTTTACTGAGACATGACAAATATTTTCACTTTTATGTATATTTTGGTCTTTGCTGAAGTCTACACATAGGAGAATCACAGGACTGAGCATGAGGATCAAAGGTGAGAGAAGGCAATGTCTTGCATGTTCCAAATGACCTCTGTCCACCTCATGTGTCCTGGAGAGTCATGGCTGTCTGTCTCTCAGAGGTATTCCCACAGATCTTCATTTTTTGACATCATACTATAAATAATTATTGGGAAGCACAGAATGAAAAATATCATGAGCTACACAAGGCCACACTATTAATTTGTCAGAAATTCTGTTACCTAGACAACTTGAATCTGTTTTGAAATTGAGACTCTTGTAATTGGAACAAATCTCAGTAAGCAGTGTTGAGCAATACCATATATTAAGAGACCACAACCAAATGTTTCTTAAGTATAAGCTGTCCTAGCACAAGTTTCTGGTTTTATTAATAAGAAGACATTGAGATAGAAAAACAATTCAAAGCATACTCCTGAAAGAAGTTTTCTGTTAGAAACCAATATTTCCAATCATGTTTCTAATTTTATTTCATTCAGTCATATTAAATTTCTGGTGTTTGATATACATTAAAACAGTGAAAGCATTGTCCCATAGCTCTCCTGCATTACAATTAAATTAGATGTAGTTGCTTCTCTGAAGAATGCTATTAGTCAACAGTGAAATGGTACATTTAGGCTTAAAAGAAAAAAGGATACAGCTAAGGGCTTTCGTTATTCCAAAGAATGATCAAAACGTGCAACATGCCCAATGGTTGATATGCATATTTCAAAATACATTGTAGATGAAAACTAAAATAATACTTCTGCCACCTGAACATACACTTAAACTTTAAGAATGAAGCAAATGACGTATTTAGTTTCTATTAAGTATTCTATACTCCTCAAAAGTATAGAAACAATTCTGTTTGAAGTTGTAACATCAGAGCTATCTCTCCTGAAAGCTGCAAATCTAACCCACTTCAATGGGTGATACATGAGATTAGAGGGAAACAGGGAAGACCAAGGCAGGGTTCCTCTGCTATGCCCAGGATATTGATGCACCACTGGCACACAGCATCTTTAAATCAGATAGTGATCCAACTTTTCTTCCTAATTTTCATTCAACATTTATGCCTCACCACATGTCGGACACTCAATGACTTGGATAAGCATCTCTCCTCATAAAATGCTACTAAAATCAGTGACAGCATCTGGATGGTGACTAACCAATAGGGTTTGCTCTAGGGCAAGTTCTTTCTACTTTATTTGCAACTGCTTGTGAGCCTTAAACTAACACACATGTACATCAAAGGACCCATTGTGGCATATCCATGCACTGGATAATAGTATATTGAAAACTTTGGTCAACATATGTGATGGTTCATTTTCCCTTCATCTCAGAAGAAAGTTTACAGGATAGTGTGCTACAAACTTAATGATTCTTATTTACTCTCTGTGAGATTTTTCTGCATGTCATAACTTTGTCATTGATATATCTTTAAGACATAAACTTAAAAATCACTTGGCAAAATGCCTAAGTCTATAGATTTTACTTGTGAAAAAATTCTTGATGGATCCTTTCAATCAACCTTGAAGAACACAATGACTATTATGTCCTAACAGTAAGAATCACCTGCTAACACACACACACACACACACACACACACACACACACACACACACACACACATTTACAACAAAATAATAGGAAGGAAATATTCATTATAGTTACGATGTCTACTTGTAAAACTGGAAACCAACCCAACCACATGAGGAATCAAGAACCAGAGACTAGATAGGGCAGAGATCTAGGGAAAACCCAAATACTATTTGTCAAAAACAGGATCAATAAATAAAATTATTCCTAATAATACTATTCTATAGTCATAGACAAGTGCCTTATTGTGTCATCATCAGAGACCTCTCCTCTGGCAGCAGATGGGAACAGGTGCAGAGACCCACAGTCAGGCATTTTCAGGAACATGAGTGACTTAAAAGGCAGCTTCATCACTAAAACTCTGCCACAGCATAGGTGGAAAATCATGAATGTAGCATTTCAGAAGCTCTTGCATGCCATGTAGACTGTCCCATACACAAGATTTTCTCTCCCTGCAGCTGTTTTCTTCTTAGTTGATCTTGGGGAGGGGCCTTTCTTGGACGTGTGCTTATTCCTGAGACTTGGTGATCACTGAGGGTGAACTACTGCCTCAGGGTCATCTTTGAAGCACATCCCTCATCTCTGTGGTAATTACATCATAACTCTCTCCCTCCCTAGATTTAAAATATTGAAGTATCATGTCTTTTTTTTTAGACAGAATAAAGTAGACAGAAAAAGTAGAAGCTTTTTCTTTGAGGTCAAAATCAAATTATTCCTATTTGCAGATGATATGATAGTGTACATAAGTGACCCCCAAAATTCCATGAGAGAACTCCTACAACTGATAAATACATTCAGCAAAAATGGCTGGATACAAAATTAACTGAAAAATGTCAGTAGCCTTCCTATATACAAATGACAACTGTGCAGAGGAAGAAATTAGGGAAACTACACCCTTCATGATAGATGCAAGCAAAATAAACTATCTAGGAGTAATTCTAACCAAGCAAGTAAAAGAATTCTATGAAAAAAACTTCAAATCTCTGAAGAAAAAGATTGAAGATGACATCAGAAAATGGAATGATCTCCTTTATTCATGGATTTGGAGAATTAACATAGTAAAAATGGCCATCTTAAGAAAAGCAATTTACAGATACAATGCAATCCCTATCAAAATACTTAAACAATATTTAAAGAAAGACATTGAAAGATCAATAATCAACTTCATATGGAAAAACAAAAAGACCAGAATAGGCAAAACAATTCTGTGCAATAAAAGATCCTCTGGAGGAATCACCATACCTGATCTCAGGCTGTACTATAGAGCAACAGTAATTAAAATAGCATGGTACTGGCACTGCAATAGGCTGGTTGATCAATGGAATTTAATCAAAGATCCAGAAATGAATCTACACACATATAGTCACTTGATTTTTGACAAAGAAGCCAAATCTATTCAATGGAAAATGGATAGCATCTTCAACAAATGATGCTGGTCTAACTGGATGTCTATGTGTAAAAAAAAAAAAATGCAATTAGATCCATATTGATCACCATGCACAAAATTCAAGTCTAAATGGATTAAAGACCTCAACATAAAACCAGAGACACTAAATCAGGTAGAAGAAAAAGTAGGGAAGAACATGGAACACATTGATATAGGAGACAAGTTCTTGACCAGAACACCAACATCCCAGGCCTTAAGGTGAACAATCAATAAATGTGACTTCATGAGGCCGAGAAGTTTCTGTAAGGCAGAAGATACTGTCAACAGAACAAAACAACAGCCTACAGACTGGTAAAAGATCTTCACCAACCATATATCTGACAAAAGTCTAATTCCAAAATATATAAAGAACTCAAGAAATTAAACACCACCCAACCAAATAACCCAGTTGAGAAATGGGGCTCAGAACTCAACAGAAAATTCGCAACAGAGGAATATTAAATGGCTGAGAAACACTTAAAGAAATGCTCACCTTTAGTCATCAGAGTAATGTAAATCAAAATGACTCTAAGATTCCATCTTACAACCATCAGAATGGCTAAAATAAAAAACTTAAGTGACAGCACATTCTGGCAAGGATGTGAAGAAAGGGGAACACTCCCTCATTGCTGAATGCAAACTTGCACAATCACTTTGGAAATCTATCTGGCACTTTCTCCAGAAACTGAGAACAGGGCTTCCCCAAGACCCAGTTAGTCTACTCCTTGGAATATACTCAGAAGATGCTCCAACACACAACAAGGACATGTGCTTAACCATGTTCATAGAAGCCTTATTCATAATAGCCAGAACCTGGAAACAGCCTTGATGTCTCTCAGTCAAAGAATGGATAACGAAACTGTGGTACATTTACACTTTGGAATACTACTCCGCTATTAAAAACAAGGAAATCCCAAAATTTGTGGACAAATGGATGGAACTAGAAATGTTCATACTGAGCGAGTTAACCCAGAAGCAGAAAGACTCACATGGTATATATTCACTTATAACTGGACACTAGCCCAAGAGGCATGTCCCATGAAAGTTTTCACTTACCAAGAGATTGGGATAGATGTGAGAACATTCTACTGGGATGTTCTCTCATCTCTAGGTGAGAGAAGTATGGGAAGATGGGGAAATAGAAGGATCCAGAGGGTCCTAGAAACCTACAAGTAGAATATCGGGATGGGAGGATCTGGGCCCAGGGGTTCTGCTCAAACTACTGCACCAACTAAGGACAATACATGCAGTAAACATCGAATCCCTACTCAGATCTAGCCAATGGACATTCTCCACAGTTGAGTGGATAGAGGGGGCTGACTCTGCCACAAACTCTGGTGCCCATATTTGACCACTTCCCCTTGGTGGGGAGGCCTGGTAGTATTCAGAGAAATGGTAAGCAGGCCACCAAGATGAGACTTGATAGCCTATGGTCATATAGTGAGGGAGGGACTTCCCTTGTGGTTACAGACCTAGTGGAAGAGAATAGGGTGGAGGGAGGATCAGGAGGATACAAGGCATGGGATAACAATTGAGATGTAATCTGAACAAATTAACTAAATTTAAAAAAATAAAAATAAAACAACAACAACAAAAAACAAACAAACAAAATCATGGCATGTAAACTCTACCTCTAGCTCAGGATGAAAACATGCATTCTGATCTGCCCCAAAGATTAGAACATTACATACTATTTTCAACTCCCGTGAGAGTTAATCAAGGTAGTTCTGTCAAAGGCTTGGCCAGACCACCATCCCTCATCAAAGCCAGTTCACTAAAAAACATGCAAAGGAAATGAGAAGAATAATTATCCCTTTAGTGAAACAATGAGGCTATGCTGGTCAGAACCCCTCCCTTCATGCAAGGCTGAAAGAGACTCACTGCTAAGCCTGCCAGTTTCCCTAAGTTCAAACTCAAAAAACATGCTGTACCCCATACTTGATTCTAGACAAATGCCTATGTGTGCTTTCCTTGGCACTCTGTGCTTTCTTACTCTTTCTATGATAGCCCTCCCTCCATATTTCACCCTGCACATCCTTGTTCACACACATTGCTGAACATCCAGGTTTCTTGGACCTATTGTCTAAAACACAGAACAAACACAGATAAATAAAACATAACCTTTTCTGTCTTCTCCACTACTCTCCACCCAACAACTACTGAAATTTTTCAGCTTGCCTGTACTGTTGTCTTTTTCTTTAAACTTAAATAAAGTGGCCCTTGAGCTTCTTTCTAGGTCTGTTTTTAAGTTCTTTTATTAACAAATGGGGATCCCAAATTCCAAAGTCCCAACTGCCCTATACATTTCCATCCCAAATCATAGGATGCATACTACAGTCTTTTCCAAATGATGCTTTGATTTATTTTAATTGCAGGCTCACTTTCAGGCTAAGACTTGTACGTTCTATGCAACTCAGCCAACTGAATGAAAAGATTTGTGCTGGATTTTTAGCAACTTTGACCATTTGATTACAGGAGATAAGTTTCTCAGAGCCAAGTGAGGGGAAAACAAATGAGATGTAATCTGAATAAAATATTTAAATAAAATAAATTAAAATAAAAAGAAGTCTTTATATGGGTTATAATCATGACAAGTCAGGATATTATATCTCAGAGCCAACTCTTTACCTTTGTTTCTTTATCTGAAAAATCTAGAAGTGAACAGATGATATCATTACATTCTTTTTTCTAAAGACATTTCTAAATGTGTTACGCATAGTCACAAATCTCTTTGGCTTTCATATGTGATGAATTAAAAGTAAGAAATGTACTTGTCTTTCAATTTTCTTTTGAAAGATTACCAACGATCTTTTTGCTACTACAAGAATCTTTAGCACCTTTAGGTATAAAAAACTGGAGAGCTAGCTCCATGCTCTATCAAGCCTACTAGAGAAACCCATCCTTATAATTCTGTCTTACTAGAAACACTATTGTGTCTAAAAATCTGCACTGGACAAAACTCTCTAGGAAACAAGACAAGTAGAATTAAAAATCAAATTACATACGGTTAAATTTTATGGTACAGATTGGTAGTCAACAATGCTCATTTGCATGATATAGAGGCAGATAACACAATTGCTACTCAGTCCAAAACCTGTGTACACTCTAGCAGTACCACTGTACAACAGGGAGCGTGAAAGACCCTGAATATCACTACTGAGTCCATGTGTGAAGTCCAGGAAGCTAGAGTCTGGTATTAGTGGACCATCACAACAGATTCACTAACTCAGAATGACAAAATGAAAACAGGAGCATGCACTTTGCTTCTTCTCAGAGCCCCTATGCCTGGGACGCCTGGTGGGAGACTCTGCCCAAACTGAAGGTGAATTTATTCCCTCATATAGTTCTCATTGAAAACCAGCCTGATCTTAGCCATTCTTACAGGAGTAAGATGAAATCTCAGTGTTGTTTTGATTTGTGTATCCCTGATGGTGAGGATTTGGAGAATGGGGGACATTTCTCCATTGCTGGCGGGAGTACAAACTTGTACAGCTACTTTGGAAATTAATTGGGCACTTTTTCTGAAAATTGGGAATAGTCCTCCCACCTCAAGACCCAGCTATACCTATCCTGGCCATATTCCTGAAAGATGCTCCTCCATAGAACAAGGACATTGGCTCAACTATGTTCATAGCGTCTTTATTCATAATAGGCAGATTCTGGAAACAGCCTAGATGTCCCTCAACCAAAGAATGGATAAAGAAACTATGATATATTTACATAATGGAAGACTATTCAGCTATCAAAAACAAGGAAATCATGTAATTTACAGACAAATAGATGGAACTGGAAAAGATATCCTCAGTGAGGTAACCCAAACCTGGAAAGACATGCATGGTATCTACTTACTTATAGGTGGATATTAGGCCAATATAGATTCGCTCTAATAGAGTCCATCCAAAGAAGGATTGGGACAGAAACTGGGACTCACAGCCAGACTCTGAATAAAGTGCTGCAAGTTATATGGAAGAGCTGGAGATAGAAGGACAGAGGTGTTGTCAGGAGACTATCAAGACTGATGGTACTGGACGACAGGGACCTGCACAAACTGATGCACCAACCAAGCTATTGCAAGCAGAGAACATAGACCTCCTGTACAGATACAGCTGATGGACAGCTCATACTCCGTGTGGGGAAGGGGTTGGGGGACAGGGACTACCTGTAGCATGAACTTTGGTGCCCCCATTCCCCTCCAATCGATTTAATCACTGCCACCTGTCAGAGAGGCCCTGTGGGACACAGAGAAAGGAGAAGCAGGCTATCCAGGGAGACCTGATAGGCCACTGTCAGAGTGTGGAAAGGAGGACTCCACCTGTCAGAGGTCTAGTGGAGGGAAATAGGGCAGAAGAGGACGAGAACGGGAAGGTGGGAACAAAAAGATAAGAACAAGGGGATTACTATAGGGATGTACAGTGAATAAATTATAATAAAAGAAAAGAAATAAAAAGAAAAAATTTTAAAACCAGCTTGACAAACAAGCCTAGAGGCATGTGCCCTAGGTAATTTTTAATGAGTTAAGTGGACAGCTACACACAATCATTACAAAAATAGTATCTAAGACCTCTGTCAATACTAGAGCAACAGTTCCAAAGTAAGGCACACTCAAAGACAAACCACAATCTAAAATGGGCTTGGTTTTTGAGCTACAGTGCTTGGTAGAATTGTAGTGGCCAATAACATGTCCCATGAAAGTCTTCACTTACCAGGAAAGTAAAACAGAAGGAAGGACATCCTATTGGGACTCTAGGTGAGAGGAGCATGGGAGAATGTGGAAATAGAAAGATCCAGAGGATCCTAGAAACCTACAAGAAGAACATTATGATGGGCGTATCTGGGCCCAGGGGTCCTGCTCAAACTACGGCACCAGCCAAGGACAATACATGCAGTAAACTTCGAACCCCTATCTTGCCAATGGACAGAACATTCTCCACAGTAGAATGGAGAGTGGAGTCTGACTTTCACATGAACTCTGATGCCCCATATTTGACCACATCCCCTGGACGGGGAGGCCTGGTGGCACTCAGAGGAAGGGTAGCAGGTTACAAAAAAGAGACTTGATACCCTGTGACCATATACAGGGGGATGAAGTCCCACTCAGTCACAGTCATAGGGGAGGGGAGTAAGGGGAAATGGGAGGGAGGGATGAATGGGAAGATACAAGGGATGGGATAACCATTGAGATATAATATGAATAAATTAATAAGATTATTTTTTAAAAAGAAAAAAGAATTGATGTGGCAAGTACATTTTATCTTACTATTGTGCTTTCAAATTTATACTGATGATCATAATTGATGAGCATTTTAAAGTCCTGTCAAACTGAAAGTGGATCATAGTTAACAAACAAAAACAAACAAACAACAACAAAAACTGCTTCACCACCAAGAATTCTGAACCCACACTTGTAAGAAATAAGGACAGTTGTATAATGATAAGGAATCAATACTCCAAGAGTCATAACAATTCCAACAATGTTATATCTTAAAATATGTGAGGTGAACAATACCAGAGCTGAGGGATAAGCAGACAAATCTATTACTGAACTGAGATTTTGCCACCCTTCCTCCAGTAATTGACTGAAACACTGCTATCAATCAACTTAACTGCAAAGATAGTTACACAGTACTCCATTCAAACAATAGGCTCAACTCTCATCCGAGTATTTTATCATAAATCTTAAAACAAATCAGAACAACATTCATTCATAAGAGCTTTCACCAATATATAAGGAAACACTTAATACATTCTGCACCAAAGCAGATTCTGTTCTGATGATGTCTGAGTGAAAATCAAGAATTTTTCTATCTTGGAAGATTTTTGTAGTTCTGAGACTTTATAAAATCTAACAAACAACTGTGGCATCGACCCTCATTTTACATCTTCTCAAAGGGGAACCAGTAGAAAACTACAGAAAAGTAATACTAGAACTCTGTCCAATCTATGAAAATAGTCAAGGGTCCATGGTCCTCATATGCACAGAGCATGATTAGAGACCAGTGCTTTTTTCATACTTCCTGGAAATGCTAATGTTCTAAGGCTCCCATGGTGACCCAATGAGGAGCCAAGGTGTGAGGCAAAGTCTCCTGGAGATGAAACCAAGTCAGCTGCCTGTTGCAGGGAAGCATTGCCTGATCCCCACAGGCAAGCGACCTTGATCTATAATTACTCACCAACAGTCTGCACTCAAAAACCAATGAAGGACACCAGACTATCTCTCAACATCAGAGACAGCAAGGTGACTTATGGCCAATGTAATAATGCAAACAACAAAAACCAAAACATTATGGCTTCTCCAGATCCAAGATACTCCAAAGAAAACAACCCTGCACTCAAACACTGCTGAAAGGGAAGAAAATGATCTCAAATCCTTGAAGACGATAAAGGAAAGAAACAAATAAAATCCGTAAATAAATGCAGGAAGGTGCAGCCAAACAGGTTTAAGACATAAAAGAGGCCTATAGAGAGGCACTGGAAAAATTTCAGGAAAAAAAACCAATCAGATGAAGGAAATCAATAAAACAGTTCAAGATCAGAAGATGAAAATGGAAACAATGATAAATGCACAGACAGGAGAAAAATAGAAACAAGAGAAGTTAGAGAAGAAAGCACCCAACACATAGGTGAGCTTATCTAACAGAATCCAAGAGATGGAAGAATGAATCCCAGGACTAGAAGATATAATTGTAGACTTGAAGCAACCATCATATAAAAGGCTAAATCTGAAAAACTCCTGACACAAAACATCCAAGAAATCAAGACACTATGAAAAGATGGAACCTGAAGATAATAGGCATTGAGGAAAGAGAAGACACCCTACTCCAAGGCCCAGAAAATATCTTCAACAAAATAATAGAAGAAAATTTCCCCAATTTAAAGAAGGAGATGCCTGGAAACATGCAAGAGGCCAAAAGAACACCAAATAGAATAAATCAGAAAAGAAAATATTCTTGCAACATAATAATCAAAATGCAAAATATACAGAACAAAGAAAAAATATTAAAAGTGGCAAGGGAAAAGTTCCAAGTAATATATAATGGCAAATCTGTCAGAATTACACCGGACTTCTCAACAAAGCCCATAAACACCAGAATGGCCTGGACAGAGGTCCTGCATACCCTAAGAGACCACAGATGCCAGACCAGACTACTATACTCAGCAAAACTATTAATAACCATTGATGGAGAAAACAATATATTCCATGACAAAAACAAACTCAAACAGTACCTATCCACAAATCTGGCCTAACAGAAATAACTAGAAGGAAACTTCCAACCCAAAGTGACAAGCTACAACTAAAATTACACAGAAAATAGAAAACTACAAAATATAAGCATACAAACACTCTACCAAAACCAACATCAAAATATAAGAGGGGCTTAATAGTCCATGGTCATTAATATCTCTCAACATCGGCGGTCCTCATGTCTCCAATATAAAAGAAAAAGACCAACTGAATGGATGCATATACAAGACTCAACATTCTTCTGCATTTAGGAAGCACATCTCAGCCATAAGGATAGATATTTCCTGAGGGCAAAAAGCTGGAAAAAGTTATTCTACAAAAACAGACACAAGAAGCCAGCTGGTGTAGCCATTTTAATATCTAATAAAATAGACTTCGAACAAAAATTAATCAAAAGAGATGAAAAAGGCACGACAATTCTAAACTTCTACAGTACCAATACAAGGCCAAACACATTTGTAAAAGAACTATTAGCAAATCTTAAGCCACACATCACTCCCCACACACTAATAGTGGAAGAATTCAACACCCCACTTTCAACAAAGGATAGGGTCAACAAAACAGAAATTAAACTGAGAAATAATGACACTAATGAACATCATGAATCAAATGGATCTAAAAGATATCTATAGAACTTTTCTGCCAAACACAAATGATTATACCTTCTTCTCAGCACTTCATGGAATCTTCTCCAAAAGCTAGGGCACAAAGCAAGCCTCAACAGATACAAGAAGATGGAAATAATACCCTGTACCCTATCAGATCACCATAGTCTAATGCTGGACTTCAACAACAACAGAAATAACAAAAAGCCTACACATACATGGAAACTAAACAACTCTCTACTTAATGACACCTGGGTCAGGAAGGAAATACAGAAAGAAATTAAGGACTTGCTGAAATCCAATGAAAATGAAAGAACATACCCAAACTTGTGGGTCACATTGAAAGCAGTGCTAAGAGGAAAATTCATAGCAATAAGGGCTTTATAAAGAAATTGGAAACATCCCATATAAGCAACTTCACAACACACCTGGAAGCCCTAGGAAAAAAAGAAACAGAAACACCCAAGAAGAGTAGATCTGGAAATTATCCAACTCAAAGCTAAAAATCATTAAATTAGAAACAAAGAGAACAATTCACAGAATCAACAAAATCAGGAGCTAGTTCTTTAAGAAAATCAACAAGTAGACAATCTGTTAACCAAACTAATTAAAAGACAGAGAAACACTATCCAAATCAACAGAATCAGAAATGAAAATAGAGACATAGTAACAGACACTGAAGAAATAAAAAAAACCATAAGATCCTACTTCAAAGACATATATGACACAAAATTTGAAAATCAAGGGAAATGGTCAATTTTCCTGATTGATTCCACTTACCAAAATTGAATCAAGATCAGATAAATGAATTAAATAGTCTTATTTCTTCTACATAAATAGAAGCAGTCATTAATAGTCTTGTTTTTAAAAAAAAGGCCAAGGCCAGATGGTTACAGCCCAGAATTCTACCAGAATTTAAAAGAGGAGCTAATACCAAAACTCCTCAAGCTACTCCAAAAGATAGAAATGGATGGAACATTACCAAACTCATTCTATGAGGCCACAGTCACTTTGACACCTAAACTTCACAAAGACCTAACAAAGAGAATTTCAGACCATTTTATCCTATGAGCATTGATGCAAAAATACTCAATAAAATACTCGCAAACTAAGAACATATCAAAGATATCATTCACCATGACCAGGTAGGCTTCATTCCAGGCATGCAGGGATGGTTTAATATATGGAAATCCATCAATGTAATCCATCATATAAACAAACAGAACAAAAAACACATGACTATCTCCTTAGATGCTGAAAAAGCATTTGACAAAATCCAAAACCCATTCACATTTAAAGGTTTAGAGAGATCAGGGATACAAGGCACATACCTAAACATAATAAAGGCTATATACAGCAAGCCAATAACAACATCAAATTAAGTGGAGAGATAATCAAGGAAATTTTTCTAAAATCAATGACCGAGTAAGGCTGTCCACTTTCTCCATATCTCTTCAATATAGGTCTTGATGTTCTAACCAGAGCAATAAGACAACAAACGGAGATCAAAGGGATGCAATGGGAAAGGAGGAAGTCAAATTATCGCTATTTGCAAATGATATGATAGTGTTCATAAGTGACCCCCAAAATTCTACCAGAGAACTCTTATAGCTGATAAACACCTTCAGCAAAAATGGGTGGATACAAAATTAACTCAAAAAATCAGTAGCCTTCCTATATACAAATGACAATCATGTAGAGGAAGAAATTAGGGACACTACAACCTTCGTGATAGCCACAAGCAATATAAAATATCTAGGAGTAATTCTAGCCAACACAGTGAAAGACTTGTTTGGAAAAAACTTCAAATCTTTGAAGAAGGAGACTGAAGATGACATCAGAAGATGGAAAGATCTCTCTTGTTTGTAGATTAGGATAATTAATGTAGTAAAAATGGTCATCTTACCAAAAGCAATTTACAGGTTCAATGCAATCCCTATCAAAATACCTACACAATTTTTAAAAGAAATTAAAAGATCAAATCTCAGCTTCACATGGAGAAAAAAAACCAGAATATCTAAGACAATCCTGTACAATGAAAGATCCTCTGGAGGAACCTCCATACCTGATCTCAAGCTGTACTATAGAGCAACAGTAATTAAAATAGCATGGTACTAGCATAGCAATAGGCTGGTTGATCAATGCAATTGAAGAGAAGACCCAGAAATAAATCCATACACATATGGACACTTTATTTTTGACAAAGAAGCCAAATCTATTCAATGAAAACATGATAGCATCTTCAACAAATGGTGCTGATGTCTACATGTAGAAAAATGCAAGTAGATGCATATTTATCATCATGCACAAAACTCAAGTCCAAGTGGATTAAAGACCTCAACATAAAATCAGAGACACTAAATCAGGTAGAAGAAAAAGTGTGGAAAATGCTGGAACACGTTGGCACAAGAGACAATTTCCTGACCAGAACACCAACAGCCTAGGCCATAAGGTCAACAATTAATAAATGGAACCTCATGGGCCTGAGAATCTTCTATAAGGCAGAAGACACTGTCAACAGAACAAAACAACAGCCTACAGACTGGGAAAAAAAATCTTCATCAACCGTACAGCTGACAAAGGTCTAATATCCAAAATATATAAAGAACTCAAGAAATTAAACACCATCCAACCAAATAACCCAATTGAGAAATGGAGCTCAAACTCAACGGAGAATTAGCAACAGAGGAATATAAAATGGTTGAGAAACACTTAAAGAAATGCTCAATGTCCTTAGTCTCCAGGGAAATGAAAATCAAAACAACTCTGAGATTCCATCTTATACCCATCAGAATGGCTAAGATCAAAAACTCAAGTGACACCACATGCTGGCGAGGATGTAAAGAAAGGGGAACACTCCTTCATTGCTGGTGGGAATGTAAACTTGTACAACCACTTTGGAAATCAATCTGGTGCTTTCTCAGAAAACTGAGAAGAGGGCTACCTCAAGACCCAGGTATTTCACTCTTTGGAATCTACCCAGAAGATGCTCCAACATACAAAAAGGACATATGCTAAACCATGTTCATAGTGGCCTTATTCATAATACCCAGAACCTTCAAACAACCTAGATGTCCCTCAGTAGAAGAATGGATAAAGACACTGTGGTATATTTACCCTATGAAATATTACTCAGCTATTAAAAACAAGGAAATCCCAATATTTGAGGACAAATGGGTGGAACTAGAAATTATCATACTGAGTGAGTTAACCCAGAAGCAGAAAGACTCACATGGTATATATTCACTTATAACTGGACACTAGCCCAAAAGAGGTGTCCATGAAAGTTTTTTCTTACCTGGAGATTGGGATAGATGTGAAGATTTCCTATTGGGAGATTGGGGAAATAAAAGGATCCAGTACTACTCAGCTATTAAAAACAAGGAATTCCCGAAATTTGTGGATAAATGGATTGAGCTAGGAATGATCATAATGAGTGAGTTAACCCAGAAGCAGAAAGACTCAAATGGTATATACTCACTTATATCTGCATATTAGCCCAAGGGGCATGTCCCACGAAAGCCTTCACTTACCAGGAAACTGAGACAGACGGGAGGACATTCTAGTGGGACTCTACATGAAAGAAGCATGGGAGAATGGCAAAGTAGAAGGATCCAGAGGGTCCTAGAAACCTACAAGTAGAACATTATGATAGGCAGATTTGGGCCCAGGGGTCCCGCTCAAGCTAAGGCACCAGCCAAGGACAATACAGGCGGTAAACCTTAACCCCCTACCCAGATCTAGCCAATGGACAGAACATTCTCCACAGTAGAGTGGAGAGTGGGATATTACTTTCTCACATACTCTGGTGCCTCACCTTTGACCATGTCCCCTGGAGGGGGAGATCTGGTAGCACTCAAAGGAAGGACAGCAGGTTACCAAGAAGAGACTTGATACCCTATGAGCATATACAGAGGGAGGTAATCCCCCTCAGGAACAGTCATAGGGGAGGGGAATAAGGGGAAAATGGGAGGGAGGGAAGAATGGGAGGATACAAGGGATGGGATAACCATTGAGATGTAACAAGAATAAATTAATAAAGGAAAAAAATTTAAAAAAAGGATCCAGAGGGTCCTAGAAACCTACAAGAAGAACATCAAGATGGACAGATCTAGACCCCGAAGGGTCTGCTCAAATTACTGCACCAACCAAGGACAATACATGCAGTAAACATTGAACCCCTACTCAGATCTAGCCAATGGACAGCCATTCTTCACATTTGTGTGTAGAGCAGGGACTGACTCTGACATTAACTCTGGTGTCTCATATTTGTCTCATAAAGAAAAAGAAAAAAAAACACACACACAAAAAAAAGATAAGCAGGCTACCAAGATGAGACTTGATAGGCTGTGACCATATGGTGGTGGATGAGGTCCCATTTTGTCACAGACTTAGGGGAGGGGATAGGGTAAAAGAGGGAGGGAGGAATGGGAGGATACAAGTGAGGGGAAAACAATTGCATTGTAATCTGAATAAATCAATTCAATAAAAAAAGATACCACCACAGAGAGTTCAGGTGGGCAGCACATAGCACTCTCCTTACTAAAGTGCTTAATTTATTATTTTGGAATAATAATTATCTCACTATTGTATTATTCAATTGAATAACTATTTTATGTTGGTCACTCTGAATTGGTGTACAAGGTCCATACTTTCTTTGAGTTTTCTGCTCATTCAAGCATAACCAATATACTGTGTTATAGTTTGCTTCTTAGACAAATGCTTTTACACCAATAACCTGAAAACTCAATTGCTGTGACATTAAATGTTCTAACATATTCCATGCCCATATAATAGTGTCTGGCACCAAGAACCACTCCCCAGTGTGAGCTGCTACAATTATCATCCGGGACCATAAATGCCTGATGAGAAAAAGAGAAGTTGATATACTATGAAATTCTGTATTCTATATAATGACAAAGGTGTGGCAAACCAGCAATTTGTCTTTTTTATGATCTTTGGGGGGAAATTCTTAAAAAGTCAGAAACTTAATTCTAAGAGAAAGCAACTGAGTAGTCATTGTAGGAAGATTCATACCTGACATGACACTCGGGACATGAGAGAAAAAGAACAAGGCCTTGCCTGAAAGCGTTCTTTAGAGAAGTAAGAATGAGACTTGTCGTAGATTAATTCTCGCATTTCAGGTTCGCAGAAATTCCATGTGATCTTAGCTTTGTATCTCTCCATTATTAATGAGATCACGGGACTCTTCCAGTGGTGCTAGGTTCAGCTTAATCTTCTTGTGTTCTGTGTGACACACGTCTCTCCATATTTTGATAGAGTGGCTGTTCAGAAATCATTTGTAATTTTCCTAAATGAACGCATTTTATAAAAACAAATGACAGTGATTCTTTGAAATTCACGAGGCCAGGAGTGGATTCGCTTTAATCTTTTGTTTCCAATCAATGGGTGATCAAAGATGTTTTATTTAAAGCAAGCTGTTTAACACACCAAACAACTAGGTACAGTGTCTATTGCCTGTAGGGCTGACTTATGTTTATATTTAAAATAATAAGTGTATCAGTGAATACACTATGAAGCAATCACATTGTAATCCCCTTGACCTACTCTTAGAATCTCATAGAATGCTATTCCTTTTATAAATACAAATACAAAGGATATAAATAACTTTTTAAATGATCATTTGCCTTTTAAATGTCTATTTGGTTTTTTTTATGCGAAATTATATTGCTCCTTCAATCTCTACTTTTTGCCTGTACCTTTCTTATCTCATTTTTCCTTTGGTCACATTTACTCCTTTGTTTGTTTGTTCGTTTTCTGGCTTTAGTCCCAAACAGAAGAGCCACTGTTGAGGTGCAGTGGTTAGGTGGGAGTCTGTCAGACTACTGCAGGGACTTGAGTCAGGTGAGGAAGGTATGGGTTGGAACTTTTTCAGAGATGACCCTAGCCACAAGTAGCACTGTTTCTATAGCTAGGTGGCTCTCTGTGTCTGTGTCCAAGCAAACACACAGTGGAAATGTTTAAAAAAAAAGAAAATGTATCTGTATGTGCACTAAACAGGTTGAGATGTGCTCTTCTTGTTCTGAAACACTAGAATTTAACAAAGCATTTTCAACATAGTGAGTATTTTGATTATACTAGAGTTGTTAGAAGGATATAGGATGAAACCATTTTATATAAGGACAGGAATGTCTGTTGTATTCATTGAAGAGTGTTCCCAGAATTAGTCATTCTCAGAGAGAGAGGAAAGAGGGCACACAGGGCACTACACACACACGCACACACACATACACACACACACACACACACACACACACACACACGCACACGCACACACAGAGCAGAGAGAGAGAGAGAGAGAGAGAGAGAGAGAGAGAGAGAGAGAGAGAATACAGGCAGCCTCACTTTCATCTTGCTCTGGCTTTCTTTTTAAATGAAGCATTCACTGATGATTTATAATACCTTTTATCTTAGTATATTTTCTATTTGACAACTCCTATTTGAAATGTAAAATAATAATGATATGCAAACCCTATTGATGTGGAGCATGGAAGAGGGCCAAATTTTGAACAGTATGCCATACTGTGTCACTTCCCAAAAAATAATACCCAAAGCTACACATCTCTGGGTCAAAATTCACAAGTGTCAGAGGCAGGACAAGGACCACATTTTTCTTTTAAAGTGTAAATATTGTAGTTGATATTTATGGCTTTGTTTCTGGAGTCTTACCAAACTGAGGCATTAATAAACTCCCTGGGGACTCTCTCACATCAAAATAGCCTGAGCCACCAGCGGGAGCCACCAGCAGTGGAGTGCTCTGGCAGTCCCTCTTTTTCCCTTCCACTAATGCTCAGATTCTTTTGCCAGCAGACTCACTTTATATTGATGTGTATCGCACACAGTCTGTGCTTTCTCATAGGTAAGAATATGCTAAGTCAATACTGAACGCTATCTGTGATATATGTTGACAGTATGAGTAGAGCATCTACAGAGAAGAAAGAAGACAGCAGTCCATCAACTAAAACAATACCTTTTGGTTATATATATATATATACTGGATAACTTTTGCATTTTATACTATTGCAATAATAACATTTTCTACGAGCAACTGCTTAATTCATTAAATATCTATTTTTAGTTGGCACATTGCTAGAAAAAGTTATTTTTCAGAAAGAAATCAATGGTAACTTGGTGTAAGTAAATCTACATTTAATTTATTTTGTATACAAAATCAGGTTTTCCTTGTTATGGTTTCTGATTAAATTCGTGTGTGCCAGAGCGAAAGCGCTAAGTGCTATGGAAAGAAATGGCTGACACGTACTAGGAAATCAGCCATTGTTGCTTCAGAGTCTTGTCATCTTTGAGTCAGTTACACTTTCAGAAAGCTTAGTCTGCTGTAGCTGCTCATAACTTCAGATTTAAAGTTTTCTCATCATAAAACTTATTAGGATGAGAGAGTGAATGAGAGTCACACAGGAAAGAGGATACCGTCTGTTACACACTTGAAGTTGGTAACATCTATAGTGAAATAAAAAGCGCTCTTCAGCATGGAGGACATTTGAACAGGACTCTGAGGCATACAGTATATGTTAGGATGTTGAGGGAGCTGTAGATAATGAACTTGGAGATGATAAGATTATTCCTTGAAGAGTATCAATTGCCACTATGTCATATGCTACATGTGGGTTTCCACAAGACTGCTGAAACTTCCAGTGTGAGCAAGTGACCACGTTGAGAGTTTTTACCATAACACAGAAACATTGTTAAACCATGTAGAGTATCCAAGGATAAAAAGAGATTACTAAACTGTACTTATTGCTATAATTGTGTCTGTGTATATCAGTGTATGATGTGGGCAGAGCACATGTATGCCGGAATGCATGTATGGAGGTCAGATGTGGAGTCAGTTTGGTTTCCATCCACCTCATGAGGTGCCAGGGCCTCAAGTCACCAGGCTTGCACCACAGACTCTTAGCTTTGTAGGCCATCTTGCCACTGCCAGGATAAGACCTGAGACATTTACTGGGTCGCCTGAGGCTGACACTCACCTGGAACTTCCTGAAGAACTAGGACTTTGACCCATGACTTGTATATACATGCAAAGAATGCAAAGGCCTGCAATTTGCAGTTTAGCATTTATGTAATCATCTGTAAAGTTATGACTTAGGAAAATGTTCTTCTAGTGTAGGTCCTATCCATTTCAAATCACACCCAGCATTAAAATTGGACTCCACTTAGTGACTTTGTTTCCCATGTTCTCACATATAGATATCTGAGTTCAACAACCGATATTTCAGGACTGGAATAAATTTAGGTCAAACACATAGAAAAAGAGGACACGATGAAATATGGTCTCCAGCACCACTTTGAGGACTGTCTCTGCAATGTAGAAGTGTGCTTGGGGGAAACTTCCTTAGCTTATCTATCTATGTGCTGCCTGTGCAGTAAGATGGAGAAGACAAATAGCAATGGGTCACAGAGTTGCTAGGAGCATGAAGCAAGTTACTGCAGGAGGACCTGGACCAGTGTTTGGTACACAGTTATTGCCTACTAAATAGCAGCTATGGTCATTCTAATGGCTGCTGTGGAAATCCTGACTGATGGGCATCATAGTAAGGTGTATCTTGGTGGAGCACATCCACTTCTAGTAGTCTAACTGAAGGGAAGAAAGATGGTCATGCTCTTGTAGGTTTCTAGGACCCTCTGGATCTTTCTATCTCCCCATTCTCCCATGCTTTTCTCATCTAGAGTCCCAATAGGATGTCCTCCCCTCTGTCCTCCCCCATTCGTGGTAAGTGAAGACTTTCGTGGAACATTCCCCTTGGGCTAGTGTCCAGATATAGGTGAGTATATACCATTTGAGTCTTTCTGCTTCTGGGTTAACTCACTCATTATGATAATTTCTAGTTCAGTCCATTTGTCCACAAATTTCAGGAATTCCTTGTTTTTAATAGCTGAGTAGTATTCCATAGTATATATACCACAGTTTCTTTATCCATTCTTCTACTGAGGGACACTTAGGTTGTTTCCATGTTCTGGCTATTATGAATAAGGCTGCTATGAACATGGTAGAGCAAATGTTCTTGTTGTGTGCTGAAGCATCTTCTGGGTATATTCCAAGGAGTGGAATAACTGGGTCTTGAGGAAACCTTATTTCCATTTTTCTGAGATAGCACCAGATAGATTTCCAAAGTGGTTATACTAGTTTGCATTCCCACCAGCAATGAAGGAGTGTTCCTTTCTCTCCACATCCTCGCCAGCATGTGGTGTCACTTGAATTTTTGATCTTAGCCATTCTGATGGGTGTAAGATGGAATCTCAGAGTTGTTTTGATTTGCATTTCCCTGATGACTAAAGAGGTTGAGCATTTCTTTAAGTGTTTCTCAGCCATTGGATATTCCTCTGTTGAGAATTCTCTGTTTAGTTCTGAGCCCCATGTCTCAATTGGGTGCCCCATATTTGACCACTTCCCCTAGATGGGGAGGCATGGTGGCACTCAGAGGAAGGATAGCAGGCTAACAAAAAGAGACTTGATACCCTATGAGCATATACAGGGGGAAGAGGTCCCCCTCATACACAGTCATAGGGGAGGGAAGTAAGAGGAAAATGTGAGGGAGGGAGAAATGGGAGGGATGGGGTAACAATTGAGATGTAATATGAATAAATTAATAAAATATATTTTTAAAAGATGGTCATGTTTGGTAAACATGATGAGATAAAGTTACAGTTAATGCTTGTAAAACATGTAAAATCTGTGTTCATGATGTGAAAAATGCCATTTAAAATCTTCTTTTTATCCACTTCCCATTTTGAACTAAACGTTGATATACTAACATACTTTCAACCACAAATGACAACAGCAATGCCAGTGTAGTACACATGACCCTGATAGACATCATTTAACAAACTAATCTTAAAGACAGGAAAATGGAGACTCAGAGAGATGTAGGGAAAGGCCTGTTGTGAAGCCATGCATTGGGTCAGCACAGATACAGAAATATAAAGAAACAAGAGCATTAGAGATACTAAGTGTCACCCGACACTGTCATTTCACTATTTTCTCTCATTTTTTCATGTTCCCACTGTTAGAAAAATCATTACAGGAAGTGCAATCAATACAAATCATCAAGCATTTAATTCCATTGGTTTTGATTCATATAATCACACAAATGAGATTTTGATACAATGGCCATTTTTACTCATCTTAAGAATAGAATGGAAACTTTGGATTTGAGTGTAAATCTTATGTTTAAGGGTATGGTTTTTTTGTTGTTGTTGTTAAACTCATGTTGATTATTAGCATTTGGAAACATGCTTCATTCAGTCAAGTAATAAAAATAATAGATGTTTGCTTTCTAGTGTATTGAAGAAAACAGGAAGGCCCAATCCCACTGAATTAACACTGTGCATTAATCTCAATTAGCCTGGCTTTATATAGTGTACGGAACACGATCATTTGGCAAAATAAAAACAAATACTTAAATCTGAACTATGATATCAGCTTATGAAAATATGCACAATTAAGGACATAATTGTGTAATTTTCAGCTGCACATACATAGCCATTTGTCTAGTTTTATGATACACTAATTTTTCTCCATCTCCAGGTTTATTGTTATCCACATTGTTTTTTATTAACTGAAATAAGGCTTGTTTCCAGTTTCACACATTTAGAAGCCACACTTGCTATGTGCTAAGAAACATGTATGCAGAGCAGCATGTGGCATGTACTAAGATGTCTTCTGTTTCCTTCTTCAATGTGATGAAGAGTTGCAATGGGTGTGGAATGCAGTGGAATGACGTGCAGTGACAGACAGTGGCATCTATTAAGAAGCATTAGTATGGACCACAGAATCATCTTACATATCATGTGTCTACCCATATATTCACCATAATGATGCCCACATTGCTATAGAATATGCCCAAAATGTTTTTTTTTAAATGTAAGACTGAGTGTTTTGTTGTTTGTTTCTTCATTTGGCTTTGGTTTTCTTCTCTCTGTGTTTGTAACAAAAAAAAAAAAAAAGAAAGAAAACATGTCCTGGAAGTTTCCTTCAAAGGGTTTTGCTTTTCTTGATTGCTCTCAGAAACAAAACTGGCTGTTGAGAAGAGCTTTCCCCATCATTCTATGGTTGCTGTGAGGCATCGTCCCCTTAAAGTCTCAGACAGAGTAAACAAAATGCAATGTGGCAAATGAGTCAACATTCTGGATCCTAGTTATCCTCCATGTCATTTCTCTCTTGCTCCAGGAAATGTTCAGTGTCATGAGGAGACACAAAATCCACTTCTACGCATCCCTGTCTGGACAAACCCAATCAAGTTCTGAGTCAGAATCACAGTGATTCCTCACTTCTTTCCTTGTATGATGTAATGATGGCTGCATAAGCTGAGCTCTGCACTCCCTGTAGTATTTTCCTAGAGATAAATATAACCTAGGCATATCTTCAACATAATATATAAATGTCTGTTAAGGACTTAAAAATACATCTTTGCTTATATCATCAAAGAAAATCTGGAAATGTATCACAATTGATTCAACAAGGTTTGTTTGACTCACAACAGGAAGTTCTAGGGCCTCGAATCATTCACAGTCCTTTGCTTCACCATATGTGTAGGTAACACAGCCAGAGTAAACGAAGTGACATGCACAAACTTCCTCACTAGCTGCAACCAGCATTTGCTTTATGTGGCCATGATTACTGTGCATTTGTGCTAAAGATTTAGTCTTGTAACTACTTAATATTCCACTATGTACCAATAGGCAACTTTGGGTCCAATTTTATTCTGTCAATGTAGAAAAAGCCCTGTGTAGAGAATGTTAATTCAGAACATGGCTGTTCTGGCAAGAGATCACATCCAAAGATCTTCTAGGTCTATGTGATCTGCCTGGAATACAAACTTGCCTTTAATCCAGAGAGACAGAAGCAAACAGATATGAGTTTATGGTCAGCCTGGTATAGAACAAGTATCAGGTAAAGAAAAGCTAAGGGTCCAGGTGTGGTGGTACATGCCTTTAATGCCAAATGAAGATTAAGTTATTTTGTAGAAGGAAGAACCCACGTTTGAAAGTGATGTCTAATTGAGTGGCAGAAAACTTGACAGAATAGGACACACCCAACCATCAGAAGAGAGAAAAGGAGGCTGCTTAAGAGACACTTTCACAGAGAGACAGTAATAGAGAGATGGGTTGCAGAGAGAGACATCAGATGAAGATGGAACAAGCCAGAAAACTAGAAGTAGCCAGAAGATTAAAACAGATTCCTCAGTTAGTTTGAGGCCAAGCAGAACAATTCTAGGCCAAGAGAGAAGCCAGAATAAATAAGTCAGCTGGGAGATGAATTTTAGCCAGAACAGCTGAGTTGAACCAGTAAGCCCAGAGCTCAAAAAGAACAAATAAGGGTGAGCTTATAAGTCTCAGAGGCTAAAAACATTCTAGGCCTAGATTAGATTGTAGAGAGGCTAGAAACTTCCATGACTAGGCGTAGGTTAGCAGAATGAGGAAATCAGATTCCCAGAAAAAACAGATAACAGTTTATCCAGGAGAATAAAATTACTTTTACAGCCATGCTATTTAATCATTAAGTCCCATAAGTATTTAAATATTTGTGATTGTGTTCATTAAAATGTTTAAATAGTTTCCTCAAGTCTGTTTCATTTAAACAACATATGCATATAAGATGGACTTTTAACTTTTGAAGAATACTGTGTTCTTAGATTCATAATACACGTGTGGTGATTTGAATAGGAATGGCACCCACAGACTCATGTATTTGTATGCTTAGCCCATAGGAACTGGCACTCTTCTGAGGTGTGGGTTTGTTGGAGGAAGTGTGTCACTGTCAGAGTGGGCTTTGAGGTCTCTTATGCTCAGTTCCAGGCTTAGGGTGCTTCACAGTCTCCTTCTGTGGCCTACAGATGCAGATGTAGAACTCTCAGCTCCTCCAGCACCCTGTCTGCCTGCACTCTACAGTGCTTCCCACCATGGTGAGAGTGGACTAAAGCTCTGAACTGCCAGCCACCCCTCATTAAACGCCATCCTTTATAAGAGCTTCTGTGATTATGGTGTCTGCTTACAGCAATAGAAACCCTGACAAACACAACAAGGTTCCATTAATAATAAATTATGAAATTTCTTTTCTCACAAGGCCAGTGATATCCAAGATCAGGGCTCCAGCACAGTGGGGCTTGATGGCCAGCTCTGCACTTTCTTTTTACATGGCAAGCTGTGTAGCATCTCAAATTTAAGGCACTACCTTTATTATAAGGGTCTCAACCTCATGACCGATTCTGAGCCAAACCTTCTACCTAAGGCCTTTCTTCCAGATAGTCTCACAGGATAAGAGTTTAGCTGTGGCTTGGAGGGGACACAGTTGACTCCATAGCAGAAATCTAAAACTACTGGTAAAGTTCGCAGCACAGACATACAGATAGCCCAAACGCCAAGACCTGATCTAAGGTTACAGAATCATAGCCTTCTTCTTCATCACTTCAAAATTACATCAACAAATCTTCTGTGTAATGCAGAGTTGTTGCTTAAAGACGAACACTTTTCATGTTTTGTTTCAAAGGAATTTCATCAGGAAATGCAAAGAAAATAAAGGCACTAAGGGGGATTTAAACTCTGGTATCTGCAGCTGCCTAGAACATTAACCACACCCCACTTCCGGCCTGATAAGCATGTGTATTCACATTGAAGGCTTACTGCTCCACTTGCTTCTACTTTAACATCATGTCTACCTTTCCACAACAACAACTATTACTGCAAAACATGAGAAATGCCAAGATAGTCCTACAGTCTGAGGCAGCAAAGCAAACATCAGACCAGTTTCTCATGTAGATGTTGAGATTATGAGACCAGAAACTTAAAATGCTAGAGAGTCTAAAGGAGAAAGTGAATAATGTGGAAGAACAGATTGGTAATGTCTCCAAGGGGATGGAAACATAATAAAATCTGAATAGAATTCCAGAAATTAACAACAGAAATTTCTGATGGATTCATTGGTGGAACATCTTTAAATGTATAGTACAAAGTCTCAAGCAACCACTAAATTGTGTAAAAAAAAAAAGTGTAATCCATACTACATGAGAAGAAAACGTAAAATACTCTATAAAATGGCAAAGGCAAAAAAAGGAACAATAGAAAACAAAGAACAAGGAGAAAAGAAAGCAGCTGTAGACACTAGCTGTCAATCCATCTGTACCAATTACCACTTTAAATGTGAGTGGCCTAAAAGCACCAATTAAAATGCAAAGAATGTCCATAAAAAAAGGATCCAAGGATATCATAAAACTACTACTATATGTAAAGAAAGGCAAGATAAGAGTAAAATATGTAGAGATATACATGTGATAACAAGATCAAAATAGAGCTGAGATATTTCTCTTGATTAAAACAAACAAACAAACAAAAACCAAATGAGAGAAACTGAGCAAGAAAGATGATCAGTGCTAAACAAAAGCATTGGATAGTGATGAAGTCCCCAACTGCAAGAGTACATACTGAAAGAACATGAAAATGTGTAAAAGGAAAAAAGAAATTAAAAATAGGAAAAAAGAAAAGAAGAAGGAAAGAAAGAAGAAAGAGAGAGCCTGAGAGAGTGGAGTGTGCCTGTACTCTAACACTTTAACAAGGCTGAGGAAAGATCAGGAGTTTGATTCCAGCTTGTGTTATAGATAGCAACACACTGCCTTAAAATCTCAAGAGCTGGAAATAATAAACAGTAGCAGAATTCTTGCTTAGATTGTTGGCATTAATAATAAAGAAAGAAATACCCAATAATATATAAAAATGGAAAAATTCACAATCGCAAATAAAGAGTCCACATTTTTTCCTTAATTACTGGCGGACCCGGTACACCAAGGATATAGCTACCATGAGCAGATTGCTCGACCTTCACTATGTGACACCGGTAGGAACGTCATGCACCAACAAGAAGACTTAGCCTCTGTCTAGCTTGAAGCATATGATGTGCTTGGTGTAGGACCCACCTTAAACCATTTCAAATAATAGAAATAATGCAACATATGTGCTATGATGACAGTGGAATTACACTTCAAATCAAAACTACAAATATAGTTAGAAAAGTAAGAACATTTGGAAAGTATACAACACTTCTAAGCAACACATGAATCAGTGAAACTTCCTCTGAGAAATTTCAAAGCCCTTTAGACTACATGGAAGTAAAAGTACAACTTACCACAATGGGTGAAATTTCACAAAAGCAGTGCTTAAAGAAATTTAAAATATTAAATGCATATGTTATGAAATAAGAAAGATATAAATATGAATTAATCAAGTTTCTACTAGAAGATAGAAAAGAGTATTAAATTTAACAAGAAAATTTCATGATGCCATCTTTTTAACAACTGAATAGCACTCCATTGTGTAAATGTACCACATTTTAAAATATATTTTTTCAGTGAGGGTCACCTATGCTGTTTCCTGTTTCTGGCTATTATGAATAAAGATGCCATGAACATAGTTAAGCAAGTGTCCTTGGAGTAGGATGAAGTGCCCTTTGGGTATATGCACAGGCATGGTATGGCTGGATCTTGAGGTAGAGCAATTCCCAATTTTCTGAGAAACTGTCATATTGATTTCCAAAATGGTTGTACAAGTTTACACTCACACCAGCAATGGAGGAGGGTTCTCCTTGCTCCACATCCTTGTTAACATGTGTTGTCACTTAAGTTTTTTATCATAGCCATTCTGACAGGTGTAGGGTGTTTCTAATTGCATTTCCCTGGTAGTTAAGGATATTGAACATTTCTCTAAGTGTGTAGCAGCCATTTGAGATGCCTCTCTTGAGAATGCTGTTTGTATCTGTGCCCCATTTTTAATTGGAAGAACATAGCCCATAAAATCAACTGACCAAGACTGAAATGGGCTCACAGAGATCAAGGAGTCTCTATGAGTCTGACCTGGGTCCTCTGTATATATGTTATGGTTATGTAGTTTGGTGTTCTTACAGGAGTCCTAAAAATGGAGCAGGGGCTGTCTCTGACTCTTCTGCCTGCCTTTTCGAGACCCTTTTCTTCCTCCTGAGTTGCCTCATCCAGTCTTGATATGAGAACATGTGCCTAATCTATTGCTGTTTGTTACTCCATAGTCGATTGATGTCCCTGGGAGGCCTAATCTTTTCTCAGAGGATAAAGAGAAGGTGGATATGGGGATGTGAGGGGAGAGACCTGGGGGAGGGGAGGGAGTGGACACTGCAGTCAGAATCTAATATATAGTAAAAGAATAGATAAAAAAGAAAAGATATACACTCACTGAAAATATTTAAGAAATACAAAAATATCTAACAGAGGCAGAAAGAGAGTGATTAAAATTGAGATCAGTAAATTTTAAATGAAATCAATAGAGAAAAATTCATGAGTTCTACTCATTCCTCCTCACCTTAACAAATAATACTTAAGCAAAGCTTAATGTTACCTCTACTTACCTGGACCAGGAGCAAGACATGGCTACCTTGTCTCCAGCTCCTACTGAACACAGTAGTGGGAGGCCTCACCAATGCACACAACTGAATGGAGACTGATTGGAAAACAACAGGTAGAACACCAGGGCCAGTGCCCAGAACACACAGGCCATGGCACAGGAGGAAGCCAGAGATAGCACCACAGCAGAAAGGGAGCAAGTAAGTGGTGGCGTGTTAGGAAAGAAAGAAGCAAGCAAATAAGTGGTGAAGAAATGGAAGATAAGGAGAGGCCAAGCAGTTTGTGTGCTATGAAGTAAGGTAGCCTGGAGACAGGAAGGCGGTGTTCTCGTTCCTTGGGAAATGGTGAATTACACTGTTTATAAATAGAGCCAGTAAGCCAAACACCAATGGGCATATGCCTTTTTCCTTTAAGAAAATCAACCACTGTGTGAGTTGTTATAACTACAAGAGCTGCACCCTAGCCTGAGGAGAAGAGCAGTATCCACAGAGTGGCGACCCACAGAGTGGCAACCCACAGAGTGGCGACCCACAGAGAGTGGCGACCCACAGAGTGGAGACCCAGAGTGGCGACCCACACAGCGATGACCCACAAAGTGGCGACCCACCGACAGGCGACCCACCGAGTGGCGACCCACAGAGAGTGGCGACCCACGGAGTGGCGACCCACAGAGTGGCAACCCACAGAGTGGCGACCCACAGAGACTGGTGACCCACAGAGTGGCGACCCACAAAGTGGCGACCCAGAGTGGTGGCCCACAACTGACTGAACATGTCCTTCTGTGTTGGTTTTGGTGGCAGATCAACCCATGAGACTAAATAGCTCTATGTTGAATTGCAGTTTTACTGTGCTATGTTCAACTTTGGACAGAGATTTATTTCCTTTGGAATCTTTTGTGTGGGACAAACATTTGAAGTCACTCAGAGGCTTTGCTCATCAAATGCTACAATAAGGTTACAAATATTGAGTGGAGAGATGGGAAGGAAAAGGAAGCAGAATGGTTTGGACACCATGAAGAGAGGTGGATCAGGAGATGAAAGAGTGGAGAGGAATAGCCTGATATGAACAGCCTGTGTTGCTACGCGAGGTCATGGTGAAGTCCCAGCCTGTGTTGCCAATGAGGGCCATGTCTATGTCTGTGGCCAGCAGGGATCTGTGTCAATGTGCATGGCCCATAGTACTACCAAAGATTATATAGACATTCCTCCTCTGGGATGCAGCCTGGGTCCATGTTAATATCCAAGGGCTGGATAAAGCTGGTCTTACAACTCACTGGCCACTGCACTCTGGGAGGCTGGCCCCATCCCTTGCCTGCTGCGGCACTCAGAAGAGCAGTTTTACAACTGCCCAGGCAGCACAGTAGAGCTGGCCCTGATGACAGGGCACAGGGTAGCCAGTCCCAAGGATGTGAGCTCAGGAGAGCTGACTCTGCCCCTCTCCTGCTGTTCAGTGGTATGGGTGACGGAAAGATTCTCCCCTTCACCCTGTACCAACTTCAGCAGGCAGGAAAGCTTGCCCTGGGATCATAAAAGCAGGAGGGATGTTCCTGACCCTTGCCAACCGCAGCATTGGGCGAGCTACCCAGGGAAGTACTAGAGAGCTTACCATGGTGATGAGGCTATTAGAAAGCTGGCATCCTGACCAATTCTGCTACCACCCAGGCCCAGATTCAGGGCTATGAGTTGAACAGTGCCAATATCTATTTACTCCATCTATGAACTGTTGCAGACAAGAAGGGGCTCAGTCTGGTTAAATCAAAGCTGCAGGATCCCCATGACACGGAGTAACAACAGGATTTCCAAGAGGAGTCTCAGTGAGGATCGAGTATTGATAGTGTAGCCGAAGCCAGAGGCCTCAAACAAGACAAATGACTCATTGTAATGAAAATTTGCCATGGAAGATGTGTGGACAGAAAGGGTATACTTTGTGACACACTACAACACACTACAGCTTCTGATATTTTTTGTCTGTTTTGGTTAGTTGGTTTTTTTTTTCTTTTGTGGGGGATGTTGTAGGGGGAGAAGACGGATATGAAAGGATGGGGAGATGGTGTGGAATTAGGGTACATGATGAGAAAATTCACAAAGAATTAATAAAATGTTTTTAAAATAGAAGCATACAACTGACAAACACATTGGGAAAGAGACAATTATAATATCTTTGCTGACAAAAAATAATACTCTATATGGCAAACCGAAATATGTAAGAGTGTGTATCTCAAATGTAAAAATCTCCTGGTTTCCAGGAATGAGGAGTTGGAATTTAAAGCTTGAAATGCATCATTTGTGATAACTTCAGAGGACAAAATAGTGTTGCATTTAGCTGTCTACACCTCTAACAGTCCTGGGAGAACAGCTTAAAGAGGGTTTGTTATTTTTGACTGTTCAGAGGCATCAGCTAGCCATCCCTGTCCCTTTGGGACTGAGGTGGGAATTTATCTCATGGTAGATGGAGCAGACAGAGAAGAAGCTCTTCACTCTTGGGTAACAGGAAGCAGAGATGGGCAAACTTTAGTAGCAAACTTCTTCGAGTAAGCCCTCCTCTTAAAGTTCACAGAATCTCTCCAATAGGGACCCCAAGCTCACAGCCAGCTCTTCAACAAAGAGCTTAAGGAATCCATTTCTTATCCACAAAATAACATTTGAGTATAAGCAAATGCAATTTTAGACAACATTGATGTAAGATGAAACATAAAGCCAACTTTAAAAAAAAGGAAAATAAATGGAGAGATAGTTTCCCTCCTTAGATATGAAGACAACACTATTTAGCTGTGGCTTTCCCACTGTGTGATACACAGAGCCTACACAATCAAAAATATAATCCCAGGCAAAACACTCTGCACAAATCAACCAATTCTAAAATTTATATGAAAACACGAGGCTCTAATGATAGCCAAGAAAACAATGAATAAAGCAAAGTCAAATGGCATTCTCTTCAAGTTCTACTACCAAGTTGTCACAACCAGAAGAGCATTTATAAAAAAGAATAAACAAGGAGGCCGCGAAGAGGAGAGACCAGTGAGGATCCCTAGTGGGAAAGAGAACATTTAACAGAGAACACACAAACTTTTCAACAACTGTTGCCTAAGAGAGGATATGTGCACAGCAAAATGCAACAAAAACAGAAACATTATATCACAAGTATCTCAAACTGGATAACATATCTTAATGTAAAAATTAAATATATATATACACAGATATATATATACACAGATACACACACACACACACACACATATATATATATATATATACACATTAAGGTAGCATGGGGCTTCACATCCTCAGTAGCTCCTATATAGTTCACATACATGTCATTAATTCTTCAAAGGCCACTTTAATTGACTCTGGATCATCGGTCAAAATGCCTTAAATACCCCTCATGCCCCCTCGGGAGAGAAAATGATGAAGACATAAACAGACATTCTTTTTTTAATATCTAGAATCCCTACCAATTTTGTGACATCTATAAATAACCATTCATTTACAACCCTAAAACTAGTTTCTTCAACTATGCTTCATATAATTATATATATTTAAAATGCAAATATTTGTTTATAAATATTACTCAAAGAACTAATAAGCTCCTTTAAATAGTAAAATATCTCACTTTCTCTAATTATGATAATTTTATAGCTGGATAAATAGCATGTCAGACTGTCTGCTCCTCCTTTGCCCATTGTGGTGCACTCCAATGGGAAAGTCTTAAAGAAAAGAAAAAGAGAAAACAAAATGAAGCTTGTGGCAGATTTTCCCAGTGTCTCTGGTTCTGAAGACAGAATACTAAAGCAAAGCGTATTTTATCCTACAGTTGTGGTATATAAAATCATGAAGGATAAATGAGACAATCTCTTATATAGCAGTAGAGACTTATGAGGGTTTGTCTACCATGGACTATCTTTATAGAATTTAGTACACTATGATGTCACAGAAAGCCTGGTTATTATAAAGCAGAATGAAATAACATCAGATCCTTACAAGGATGACCCAGCTTTTGATGTTATTATGAGGGCTTAAAAGTTCAGCTTTTATTGCAAAAGATTCTTGAATGGAACTATTCAAAGAGAAGCATAAACATTGTTAACTGTAGAGGCATGCTGTTCCCTGCCCTCTCAGACACTGCAAACTGTGAAACACCATGAAGCATGTTGTGCCCTATCCTATTGGAATTCAAATTCTAGTGGTGGAAAGATGACCGTGGTAATGGATGCTATCTCCAAATCTAGAGGGGACCAGTAAAATATGCATAATATTCTAATTCTGCTTTGCATATGCAACTAGGACACCTTCTCATGCATTTCAGGCCATGCGCTTTGTTCATCCACCTTGTTTCAAGAGTTGTGATAGGTTTCCTTTGGTCTATTCACAAGGTTCTGCATCCTCATCCAATAGTGTAGGCAATTGACAGGAACTTTAGTTCAAATGCTCTCTCTTCCCAGAAGCCTCGTTTCATCACCCCAGCACACTATAATGTTTCCTTCTGTTTTATCTTTGCCCATAAGTTTTACTGTAATTTAGATTGCCAGTTCTGTCTATTAATACTTCAACTGAAAGGGCTTGGAACGAAGGTTAGTTTCTGAGCTCCTTTATGTATGGATCAGACCTTGGGTTGAGTTCCTGACATGACAGGAAAACAAATCCTCTAATTAAATTGAATATCCCAGAATGCAACAGTCGCCTCTGTCCCATCTGAGGCATGTCAGCTAGATGGGTTCTATGATGCTGGAAGCTGCTGTGTGGTACCAGGGCTGGAAACTCAAAGGGCTAAAAACTTCTCAAAATACATTTCTACCATTTCCCAAATGTAAGACTAAAAATGTCATAGCTGAGACTAAAATGAAAGTAAATTGCTGCAATATTTTTTCCAAAACCTTGGGAATGATGCATTGTTAACTCATAGTCGGGGGTGGGGGGTGGGGGAGGCTCTTCCCACTAAACTCAACAGCCCATGGATGTAAATTGTAGAGAAAATGACAGACACAGTACCAATAAGAGCAGGATTACAATCATGTACCAATCCTCCCTTTCATTCAGCTTATTAGAGCCCAAAATGCTATTGGTTCTACACTGAGAGATCTTATCGATGTTTCTGCCCAGAATTGACAAATTGTGCAAATATAAAAATTGTCAATTTCACCCCTTTGAACATCCAATGTATATATAAAATAAGAATAGAGATAAAGGAAAAACAACAAGAGTAAAGATTTGTTATAATTAATAAATCTTGCTTCTATATAATACTTACATATTCCAAAGTCGTATAACCCTAAGTAGTTTTCTCATAGGTCACAGTGCTGATATTAGCTCATTTTGTTGCTAACTACATGGAAGCATTAAGCTTATACTTTAAAACATGATCTTGCCACAATAGAACACTTTGCAGAAAAACCATAATTTAGCCTTGTTCTTTCGTTTATGTTATTTTTTATGGAAAATTTGCTCATATTCAAAGCCATTTTGACATTTTCCTTTTGTGGTTACTTGCTGCATGCTTCTCCTGACCGTATGATCTTGTCTTTTCAAGCTTGAGATACATGTACAGTTAGAAAAGTCTGAGTAAGATTTCCCAGTGTTCACACACACACACACACACACACACACACACACACACACACAATTGCACTCACACACTCACACACTCCTAAATACTTCTTCAAGCAACAATTCATATGTATTTTCAAGGCTTGTGAATTGGAGAAGGCTCAGCTGGTAAGAGCTCTCACTGCTCAAGCACAAAGATTTGAGTTTAAGACTCAGCACCTTAGTTGTACTGAGCACACCTCTGGGCATGTATAACACTGGAGCTGAAGATGAAAAGAAAAAACAGGAAGATTATCAGGGCTTGTTAGCTACCAGCCTAGTACCAGGCTCAATGAAAAACTATTTCAAAGTAAGGCAGACAGAGAATGAGACAGAGAGGTAGATAGACATAGAGAGAGAAGAGGAGGAGGAGGAGGAGGAAGAGATGATAGAGGAGGAGGAGGAGGAGGGAGAGGAAGAAAAAGACAAACTTCCTCCTCTGGCTTCCCTGCCTTTACAGAAGCATGCCTATTCACATCCACAAGTGTTCGTGTTCTACACTGACACTTACACACTCAGGCACACACAACAAAGAAACAAACAAAGTTCAAGCTAGGGTGTTGCCCAGTGTTACAGATACTATCTAACATTGACAATGGTGCTATGTCCTTATACAAGAACGAAGACAGATATAAAGAGCAGTGATAAAACAAAGGCCCTGGGACCTCGTGAGGCTGAGAAGCTTCTGTAAGGCAGAAGACACTGTTGACCAATCAAAGCAGCAGCCCACGAACTGGGAAAAGGTCTTCACCAACCCTACAGCAGACAAAGGTCTAATATCCAAAACATATAAAGAACCCAAGAAATTAAACACCACCAAACCCAATAACCCAATTGAGAAATGGGGCTCAGAACTCAACAGAGAATTCTCAGAAGAGGAATATCGAATGGCTGAGAAACACTTAAAGAAATGCTCAATGTCCTTAGTCTCCAGGGAAATGCAAATCAAAACAACTCTGAGATTCCATCTTATACCCATCAGAATGGCTAAGATAAAAAACTGAAGGACACAACATGATGGCAAGGATGTGGAGAAAGAGAAACATTCCTTCATTGCTGGTGGGAATGTAAACTTGTACAACCACTTTGGAAGTCAATCTGGTCCTTTCTCAGAAAACTGAGAAGAGGGCTACCTCAAGACCCAGCTATTCCACTCTTTGAAATCTACCCAGAAGATGCTCCAACACACAGCAAGGATATATGCTTAACCATGTTCATAGTGGCTTTATTCGTAATACCCAGAACGTGCAAAGAGCCTAGATGTCCCTCAGTAGAAGAATGGATAAAGACACCATGGTACATTTACACTATGGAATACTACTCAGCTATTAAAAACAAGGAAATCCTGAAATTTGTGGACAAATGGATAGAACTAGAAATGATCATACTGAGTGAGTCCACCCAGAAGCAGAAAGACTCACATGGTATATACTCACTTATAATTGGACACCAGCCCAAAAGGGATGTCTCATGAAAGTCTTTACTTACCAGGAGATTCAGATAGATGCCAGGACTTCCTATTGGGACTCTAGGTAAGAGAAGTATGGGAGAATGAGGAAATAGAAGGATCCAGAGGATCCTAGAAACCTACAAGAAGAACATCATGATGGGTGAATCTGGACCCAGGGGCATCTGCTCAAACTACTGTACCAACCAAAGGCAATACATGCAGTAAACATTGAACCCCTTCTCAAATCTAGCTAATGAACAGCCACACAGTTGTGTGGAGAGCAGGAACTGACTCTGGCAGGAGCTCTGGTACCCCATATTTTACCACTTCCATTTTGGAGAGGCCTGGTGGCACTCAGAGAAAGGATAAGCAGGCTACCAAGATGAGACTTAGTGGCCTATGACCATATTGTCATGGAGGATGTCTTCTTCTGTCACAGACCTAGAAGAGGGGAGTAGTGTGAAAGTGGGATTGAGGGAAGAATGGGAGGATACAAGTGAGGGGAAAACAATTGAGCTGTAATCTGAATAAATTAATTAAATTAAAAACAAACAAAAAAAGGTCCTGGCATATAGATCACTGGCAAAGTACTTACTGAGCATGTGTGAAATCATAGGTCCAGACCCAAGGATGAAAGAATGCAAACACTTATTTTGAAATTCTAACATGTAGGAGCTAGAGAGGTGGCTCAGAGGTGTGTGCTGCTCTTGTGGCAGGGCATAGTTCACTTCCTGCACCGAGGTCGGGTGGTCCGAGCTCCAGAGCACTTGATGCCCTCTATGGGATGCAGATGAACAGCAGTCCTGATATGCTATACCTCAATAAATGCCTGCTGGGAGAAAATATTGAATGACAAACCTTTTGCACATTATTTACAGCATATATGTAATTAGACATAAGGTCTAAAATTCACAGATGACAAACCTTATCATATATGCAAACATACAGGGGAGCACTTAAGATAGTACATGGAATTATCTGCTGTTTATGCAAATACTTACTTATTAAGTAATGCTATTCACGGTGTTTGAGATATTGCCGAAAACGAAAAATAAAAAGAATCCACCCATGTAGCGTAAATATTCTAGTAGGGGGGGACATATCTGTAAAACGTAAGCTGAAATAAATAAAAAGTTGAAATGGTAGGGAGTCAAGCAAGCAGTGGATGAAGCTAGTACCCTTTGTGTTCCACTGATTTGGGGTTACACACACACATTCCCTCCTGTAATAATGCACTCGGCTCCTTAGTTCCTTTATCTACACATGCTGTGCTCACAGGCTTTACCCAATAGTGAACCTAGCAACCACAGAGATCCTAAACCCTCATCTGAGTCATGCTGCAGGCATTCTCCTCCTTGGACAATCATGTGAATCCCCCTGCCCCTCTCAGCAATACAATTTCGATTCAAGTTTCGATCCAAGTGTATCTGGCTATGAAGAATAGAAGAGCCAATCTTGACTGAACTGGTTTGGGGTGCATGTGCTATAAGGCAAATCTGTATCCTCCTGTAACTGTTTGGGGTGACTATTCCAGCAACCATCTCAAGCCGAGGCATGTTTGGGCATGCATATAATTAAAACCTATTGCTCAATATAGAGAAACACCCAGACGACATCCCAGTGATGGCTGTTCTTGCTTGTGAACTTGGCTACATTTGGAACTAACTAAACCCAAGCAGCTAGACACAGCTGTGAGAATTTTTTTTTCTTAAGTAATCAATTGAAGTGAATAAGACCCAATTTAATTGACTTTACTCAGGACTACACCTTCGGCTGATAGTCTATATACATGACATGGAAAAAGGAAGATGTCTTTCTTTGCCTGCTTGCTGTTGTGCTCGCTGGCAAGACTATCCCAAAGCTGGAAGAATCCAGAAGAGTATACTACAGACCAACTGAGACATTGAGCCTCATGGGGTGAGTAACTGTTGGACTCTTGGACCTCCCAGTGGTAGACGTCCATTGTTAGACCAGCTGAACCTCAGCATGTGAGGCATTCCAATAAGTTCTTTATGATAGCAGACTTATACTATATATAATATGCTTACATAATACATATCCAATCCTCTCTATATGTATATGTACATATACACCTACACACACTTTATATATATATGTGTGTGTGTGTATCTGTGTGTATACACACACACACACACATACACACACACACACATATTCCTTTCAGAAGATCTGCTTTAGAGGAACAGCTTCTTTTTACCCAGTGTCTGCTTCCTTTATACCCCATAAAAAGACCCAAGGCTGTAGGTGGGGCCCTTGAGTATCTTCATTCTTATGGCTTGTGATAAAATTTGACAGTGTACTTATCTTTAATCTGGCGCTTTGCTCCTGTGAAAATTACTTTGCTTTTTTCAAAAATCTGTGTGAGCCCTTGTTTTCTGTTTTTTGTTTGTTTGTTTGTTTTTGTTTTTGTTTTTTTAGACAAGAGTCAAGAACCTGGAAATACGTGGCCCAGCCCCTGACAAGGAGCAACAGTGAACTGTATAAAGATCAAAACTGGAGTTGGGGACAGGGCATCATTGTCCTTGAACGGCCTTCAGGGAGGGCCTCGGGCACAGCAGGGCCAGGGGGAAGCTTCACTGAAATAGGTGCTCAAGTCACAAGGAGAGACAGAGTTCAGGCTGACGAGACATCATATGCAAAGACCTGAGGTGACACGGTTCAGGGATTGTTAGAAAACACTCGGAGAGTCCTCTGGCCATAGTACTAAAAGAAATAAGAGCTTGATAGAAAGTTGACTGTAGCATAACTGAGAGTTATCCTACATGAAATTGGAGGCCACTTTAAGGAATTCGCTACTGCTTCAAACAGAATTTAGAGAACATAGGTATCATGTTACTTAGGGCTTTAGGGATCTTTTTCCACGGCAAACAAACAAACCTATGTTTATTTTAACACTTTTTTGTATATCAGCTTAATGGCCTCTAGGTTCTAAGTATTCCTGCTCCTGGAAAACCAGAACCTGTGGATGTGCTGGGTTGCGTGGAAATGGAAAAGCACATTGCAACTGAAGAAAGGCTGATTATCACCTGGCCGACGGGATGCTGTGTGGGACAAGCCAAGAGGACCAGCACCATCATAATATTTCTGGAGGCAGGAGGTAGAAAGACCAGTCACACCTGGACATCAAGATGTTACGCTCCTGGGCTCCAGCTGAAAGGCTGGCAGCAGAGGCTATGGACAAGATAGGTACAGTGGCGAGGCAGATGGGCCCTAGACCCTTGAGTGGAATCACGGCTTCGCCCATTCTTCCACTTCAGGACAGTTAGGTCCATTGGAGCTTTGGCTTTCAGAACTGTGAAAGCAAAAATCTATGTTCTGTCCACAGAAGTTGACGTCATCTGACGTCATAGCTCTCTATTAACAGAACTGAATACTTGAGGTATTTTGACAAAAGTGGCACTAAAAACAACAACAACAACAACAACAAATGAACTTCAAAGATGAGTGAACAGGGCCCTGGAAGAAGCGTGAATCAGTGTCTACCTGTGCTTATGTGTCATGGTGTTACCAGCTGGAGAGTGGTCCTCAGCTCTCAAGGCCTTCTCTAGATTCTGGCTCTTTCCATCTGGTTAGTTGTGGTGCCTGAAAGTTCAGCTTCATAGAGTCACTTTCAACAGTGACCAAGAAAATCACATAAACATATTCTTCCCACATTACTCATTTTGTGAAGACACAGAGAGAATCTTTGTGTGCGTACATAACTCCCTGTGCTAACCCAAAAAGAAGAAAGCCTGGAAAACACACATTCCTCAGGAACCGGGATTGAAGACGGGCATGCACCTTCCAATCCTAATATAGAGCCTTCCATTCCCTATGTTAGTTTTTGCTTCCGTTTCTTAGGAAAGCATAGGTTGGATCAGCACTTAAGATCCAGCACTCACTGCTCATGCAGAGGACCTGTGTTTGCTTCCCAGCACCCACAGCAAGCACCTCATAATTTCCAGGGAATCCAACATCCTCTGTGGCCTGCACAAGCCCCTGCACTCACATGCTGTGATGGCCACTCTTGCTCATCAACTTTACTTCATCTGGAATTAATTAAACCCAAATTGCTTGGCACACCTGTGAAGAATGTTTTTCTTAATTAAATCACTTGAAGTGGGGAGCCCTACTTCTCCTCTAGATCTTTAATGTAGGAAAGCATACGTTTAATCTGGGCCGCATCTTCTGCTAGCAGCCTCTGGAAAGGACATGGGAGAAGGAAGCTGTCTCTTCCCCAGCTTGTTCTCACTCTTGCTAGCAAGTCCATTCTTCCCTGACGTTAGAGCCTCCTTCTTCAGGATTCTGGCACATACTGAAGACCAGCTGAGACATCAACATGACAGGATGAGCAACCGCTGAATATTTGGACCTTCCAAAGTCCAGGCACTGTTGTGCTAACTGGAACACCGCCTATACGCCATCCCAATAAATCTCCTTTATACAGGCATTCTATAAATTCTGTCCATCTAGAGAATCATGACAAACACACACACACACACAAACACACACATACACAATCACATGCACACACACACACATACATACATGCACACGCACACATGCATACGCACATACACACACACAGCGCACACACGCACGTACACACATGCACATACACACACACACACACACACACACACACACACACACACACACACCAGGCATAGATACATTAAAATAAAAAATAAAGTGGTAGACCGACAAATAAATTGCAAATGCAAATGTTTTAAGAAAGTAAAAGGTATATACTGTCTTTTATCTCTGAAAACTAATTATAAGTTCTAATTTTAATAAGACAATTATTCTTCAGTACATACCAGAGACATGTCACAGCCATGCTGCCAATTAAAACACTGTGGCTTCATCCGCATGGCCATATATCAGTGACTGGGAGACCACTTTGATCATGGACCGCCGTATCCTTCAGTTCACTTGCTCAACTATGCACAAGCATGAAGATGAACCAGTCAAAAGCAGTTGTTAGATGTCCGTAAATTGCTGTCCTGAAACTTGTGCCCAGGCCGACCCATGCTGACACAGCCCTACTGCACACTTCATCCCTGCAAAGTCGGGAGACAATACTATCCACCAAAACAATGGCATCAGCAAGAAAAGTCGGATTAAGAGACTTTCCAATAGAAAGGCCCTGTGTGTAGCATCCTTCAACACAGGTCACTGAAGCAGCCTGTAGAAATTATTGTAATTTGGGCAGCCAGGATCAGCATAAAGAAAATGGAAAGAAAAATAAATAAATAAACAAGCTGCTCGTATAGAGTGTGTCCATTGACTAAGCAGTTGACAAAGCCTGACACGTTAATTAAGTCACCCTTCTTAAGGTTGCACACCTTGTGATGTGTGAGTGGTGACACCTCCTAACTGAAGTGGACAATGTTGAAAAATGCCCCCTGAGAAATAGCAATTAAAAATTTATGCCTTAAAAGTCCTTTAAACTTGGTCTCAAATTAATAAAACTTTGTCTTTTAAGATTTTTTTAAAGCCCTAAACCTCACCAGAATGACGGCAGATGATCCGGAATTGCATAACACATAGTAAATTGGAGGAAGAATAAATATTTCATAAAATAATACGAAGGTATCAATATTTAAAAGCCTTCATACCTTACAAAATCCTTAATGCAATTTATGTTTCTGAGATGACGACATCAGGTTGATACATTTCTTTCCAGGTATTTTATCAGATTAAGGCTATATGTTTATTATCCCAAGTCCATCTTAACTAATTTTATTCTCAGGGTCAAAAACTTTCAAGAATAAGTGTTCTGGGATGTTCATTATTAATAGTGTTCCTCTCTCGTTAATAGTTTATGGCAGGCTTCTCAGAGTATTATGAGACTGTAAAAATTCTATCCCAATAAACGTGTCTATAGCAATAAATTGCATATAAGTTATAGTCTAGGAGTTTCTCGCTGATTTATACGCATCGTAACAAGCAGCTGAGTTGGGCTGTGTGGCCTAGTGGAGTGAAACATATGGCTTCCTGCTTGCAGGCTCCAAGAATCGGAAACAGCCCTCCACTTGGAGAAAATAGGTACAAATTGAGAACAGAAAAATCAACACTTATTATTTCATTTCTTAACCTATTTTGAGCCAGAATCCTCCTCTCTATTAAGTCTTCAGAACACCCCTTAACCTGACTGGTAAATTAGGGCAAATTGAACCTTCTGCAAGCTAGAGAGGGCAGCATGGCGTGAGAACACTGGGTACCTTCCTGCATTGAATGCTTTAATTCTTTTTTTTTTTTTTTTAAGTATTTTAAAATTAGTTGTATTTTTGCTGTTACAGTCCGGTTATTAGTTATCATGCATATGGATTTGTCTATCAATAGGTATATATGCATGCATGCGTGTATGCATGCATGTGTGTACATATGAATGTATGTGTGCGTGTGTGTATGCATGTATGTATGTATGTGTGTATGCATGCATGTATGTATGCATGTATATTTTGAGACAAGGTTGTATAGCAGAGGCTGGCCCTGAGCTCACTCTGTAGCTGCATCTTCTGACTTTCCAGCAGCCCTCACCTCCCCAGCACTGGGATTACAGGCAAGAACCAGAACACCCTTTGGATGTAAGGGCTGGAATCCATGGCTTTGTGCATGTTAGGTAAATGCTCTACCGAGTTAGAGCCCAGTACCTACTTTTTTGATGAATTAAACCAATAGGTTTCAAATTGTATTTATGAGAACCAAGACATTTCCTTTTCCTGCAACCAAAATGTCTGGTTATAAAAACTCAAGTTGCTCATAATGAAGAGACCACAGGTGTTGGCATGGTAGGAGTGTTTGTGTTGACGATGACCATACCTTGGAGCTGAGTGTTTTATACCCAGGCTTCCTGTTCTTGGCCAGTTTCTTAAACCAGACTTGTCTCCATCTCATGCTGAAATTTACATCAGGAACAATGGAAGCATTTTGAAGGCTGACATTTGAACTTTGATTATTTCTGGGTAGGATGAAGTTTTTCTAGTCTAAGAAAATGAAAATAATGTTCCTTTTTAGGAATATTCAGCACGACTTTGTGTTATATCTAAACTGCACAGTGAGTAAGCTTAAGTAACAGAATGGCAGTGAGGCAATGAAAGAGGCATGACACAGAATATTCCAGAATGTCCTGCAAGGTGTTCCTTCTCGGTGTAAGCGAGTGATGCGAAGCTGAGGGCAAGAAAAATACCTCACACACAGGTGAGAAATGAGAAATTTTAAGGCTTATTGAACACAGCATAATTTCACAGTGGGGCTGCACAGGTTTGTACAGTTCAGATGCCTCTGTAATTGGAGCCCATTGGACAAGTGCACAGCATTCTATGCTCAGCAGTGCTCAGACAGTGCTCACTATGCGTACATTCATCTGATCTGAGCACTCACTCTGTTCATCTCAGGGCAACATGCAGGTTGCTGAACATGCTAAACACACGATAACTACAAAGTTAATTGTGTTGAAAAAAAAAGGAATGTCTTGCCTTCTTGCTTAGAGGAACTTCGAAGTCCAAAAATACCTAAGGACATGCACTTTAGAAATCGGTGTTTAAATATTGAATAGAAATATTGACGTCAACTTCAAATTTTAAAATAAGTGCATTATTTAAAAGTGAAATGTACATTTTGAATATTGTGGAAAATGTGTAAGATACCTTTAAACCTTACAGGCCAGATTTATTTGATTTTGTTAGAAACTAAGCAAAGGAGAGATGTTCTTTGTTTAGGCTCAAGCTATAATATTCCAAAATTACCTGGGTATCTTACCATACAGTATGATGTTATTCAGATATTTTATCTTCCCAAACAATCTCTCTTTTTAAAAACTGTAATCAGACAAAGGTTTACCAGAACACTTTTTATTGCATTTTAAAGATTTTATGTTTTAATAAGTAAAAGTTCTTCACAAATGTGAGTCAATGTGGTTGTTAATTTTTAAATCATGGCACCTATAAAAAAAAAAGTTGTATGGCTGCCTTAGAGAGTGTAATATAGATCCAGGTTTGGAAAAGATTCATTTACTTGGTTACAGAGGAAAACAGAAAAATTGGTACAATAGATGAGCTTGATATATATATATGCAAATCAACAGTGGCAATATCAAAAGACTCAGCACACTGCAGTGGTTTCAGTTTGTAATAAACAAAACTCTCATCTGAGCTACCTCCGCACATAGGTCCTGCCTCTGTGCCCAGCCTCAGCTCCTGTTGAGCCTTGTTCTTGGCGTCCTATTAGCCAATGTTTCTTCGTGTTTTCACTCATCTAGATGCTCTTGAGCCATTCACCATATCTCTCCTCTGCAGAGGGTGAGGAATAATGGGAATTTCAAATTGTAAGCAACCTGTAAATTATACAATTAGAAACACTGTGTGATAAGGCTTCTAATTTTTATCAGTAACATTTTATATGTTTGCAGTAGAATTGTGAAAACTTGGGTCATTTCAGCTGTGCAGGTAAGACATAGAACTCTTGGGTTTCTTTGGAAGGGACTTAAGTGCTTGAGTTACACGAGTCTGTCCCACTGTGCCTTCGCTACTTTAGAAAGCATTGGCATGGTGTTGAGAAAACATCTGGGATTATAGAATTATTGGTTCTTCAGTGATTTGTCTATTGGAAGCTTGGTCCCCAGGAGCCCAGTGTTGGATATGGAAACTTTCCAAGGTGGCATCCTCTAGCTGAGAGTCATTACATCAATCTTGACAGTGACTGTGGGATCCCAGTGCACGCTGGGTTGGTGGGTGATTGCTCACCTTCATCCAGGCACACTCCTGCCAAGATGTGGTCACCTTTGACTTCTCAGCAGACGCCAAATCAATGGGGATCCCTAATCTTGGGTCGTGTGCTACCTAAGTTGTGTGCTACATAAAACTCTTATGTTCATACATAACCTGCATGGGAATTGTGTTAAATGACAACAAAGGTCAGAGAGGCTCCCACCCTAATGACCTGTCTGTGTTGCCTGTGGATGCTGTGCTTGAGCCAGACCCTCCCAGGCAAATGCCACCTGCACCCTTCTTCCAACCTCAACTACATTTGTTCCTGAGATTAAATTCATTTTGGCTCAGTTATAATCTCTCTACTCCAGCTTGTTTTCTCTCTCCCCCAACTTCATTTTTAATTCCTCCTAATCTTTTCTTCAAGTCTATATATATTGATAAGTACATATGTCATGCCTGAAGTGCGTACTTACTTTGAGTCAGTAAGTACTTGCTGGAAAGAAACTTTAACATTTAAATAGCAATCAAAGAAACTCTGAGGATTTTTTTCTCCATGCTAAGGGCTTTCTTTAATTTAAAATTGAATTAGAATGTACAAATGGCAACACTATGTGTGTGTCTCTATGACAAAACATGTTTCTTACCTAATAGATAATGTCGTTGAAGGAAACAGCCTAGTTAAAACACTGCCTTTTGGTGCCCTTTTGTCACCAAATGTAGTGGAGTCACTATTAAACTGAACTTAAAGTGCCAAAGCCTATTCTAAAACTCCAGTAACCTTTCCAGCAATGCGTAGGCTTATAATACCATCCAAGAGGAGTTGGAGACTTCAGCGGTGTGAGCACAGTGAAGAAGCAAGCAATGAAGGGGTCGGCCAGCAAGGGCTGCAGACTCCTGGCCAGCAGGGCTCCTGGGAAAGCTCCCGCAGATGGACGGAGGCTTCCGGAGGTAAGGGGGTTCATAGCTCTCCTCCTTAGATGCTCCCAGGAAGTTAGACAATAAGGGTTTCCATAGTGACACTTCTTACTAATTTGTTGAATAACTTAACATTTTCTTCTTCTCTTCGTCTTTCTTTTGCAAGCATTTTGAGTAATCTCCCCTTTTAAACTTTCAAGTTAACTTTTTCAGAACCAAAATCATCTATGCTAGCATGTAAAGTGGGCATGAGGTGCAACCCAATCTACATTTTATAGACAATGTTGGGAATAGATAAGCAATTTCCCTTGAAATTTTCCCATTTCATTTTTTATATCCACTCTCAAACAGGAAACAGTGCCATAAAGTCTATATTTAAACTTTTATTTAAAAGTTCTATGTACATATGAGATATTATTTAAGTTTGTCCTTAAAGTTACACTTTTAAAGTAGCAGATTTAAATTATTAATAATGAAATTATAAAAAGCTAACATAGCAGAGAAAAAATTCAATATCTTATTGGAAAATCATATTTCTGAATGTATTTGTGTGGAATACTATTGATATGCTGATATCCAATCTCAGAGGTAGGCCTAGAGTCAAGGATATTCACTATTTGGACTTTTGTGATATCTGTTGACTGCACAGTTTTTGCAGCCAACCCTGAGGAAGCACACTGCAGGCAGCCATCTGTGCCCCCGCAACAACTGACTTGAAAGTGTTATCACTTTACAGTTTGTGTTATTAAAATGTTTTTAATGAGAATCCGCTGAATCTCATAAGAATTTGGGGAAAATCATATTTAATCTTTATTTTTAGCCCCACAAGATAATGAATGTGCCAAACACAAAGGCCTGAAAGCCTTGCATGGGGTTGATGCTGTGCACTGAACTTTACTCTAGTGTATGATGTAAGCAGATTGATCTCACAGATTTTTAAGTTCAGTTCCCCTCCTGTCTGGTTGCAAAGTCATATTTCTGAACATATTTATTTGACATGTATGTGGCATGCCGGTGCTAAATCACAGGGGTGGGCCTACATTCAAGGATATTTTTTGCATGCACCTGTGTGTAAAAGCTGCCACTGTGGGAGGAATTTGGCACTAACTAACACTTAGGACATCTCTTCTCTGCTGTTCTCTTGGTATGAGAAACTCAACATGCTCCCACAGTTCAAATGTTGATTATTTTGTGACTTATTAAAGGCCATAGAACTAAGAACAGAGATGAAACCCCAATTCTTCCAGTTTAAAACTTCATTGTGACTTAGTCTTCGTGTCGGTGGGCATATTTTTTATATGAAAAGGCTTCTATGATAGGAGTGGTATTAGGAATTTTTTATGTAGTCCTGGGCTGCTATTTCCTAAGTCATCATCTCTGTGAACAGGTTTTTCACCACATCATCTATGGAACCCACCCGTAAAGGGGGAGGAAAAGAAACAAATCAGAAGTTAGAGTGTTGTCCTTACTTGACAGCCAGTGCTTCAGCCAAAATAACAATCTCATACGGCAGTATGCTTATAAAGACTGTGTGGATAGACACATTTATTCTCTTTGATTCATCAGATAATAATTATCCAACACTTGCTACACCCAGGCAATCGTCTATGCGCTGGAGAATCAGTATGAATGTTTTCCTCCAAGATAACTTCTGGTCTGGAAGAGGACATACCAGACTTTGTTCCCGTTCACTTTCCTGGGTGATGACGGTGTGTTACATCCTTACTCTGTCTCACTGAAGGTTTCTTACACACAGTCTCACTGGGTGATGATCATTTGTTAGTTACATCTTTACTCTGTCTCACCCTTGACATGACCATGAGACAGACAGTATCCTTTCATGGTAGAGGACACATCGCCACTTTTTAGCAACGCTTCCAATACAAATTGACTCATTCAAAGCCTTCTAGGATGTCACCAAGCTGAGTTAAGCCATATCCTTACAGGAAGCACAAGATGCTCGCCAGTGAGTCTGTGACACAACATTAAGCCACTGTGAAGGCTCTCCGTTTCTTTTCAATCCACTATGAAAATGCAAAGGATGTTAGGAATATTCTTGTTTCCACAAATTTGAATGCTCCAATTTTGTCTTTTATAAACTCTCTATATTAACAAAGAAAACAGGCATTTGTCTGTGTGAAAGTCTCAGGCTATGAGGGTTGCTGTTTTCATTTTCTCCTTGGTTTTTCCTTCCCAGCCCAAAGCACACAGATCACTTTCTGATCCACACAGAACAGTTTCTGCCATCCATTCATAACTATAATAGCTACTTATTTAAGAAAAGAATACATTACTTAATTGTTTTAGATTTTCAGGAGAATTGTTTTCTTCTTTTTAGTGTGTATACTCACCCCTTTTTTATAAACAATCCACCCATAGTAATCTAAGAGCAAATAAGTCTTTTACATTTTATTTTAATTTATTAAAATATATTCTATCCTTGAAGTGAAGATACTTTATGTTCTAAATTTCAATACTCAGAATGCACTGGTAGTCTAGTTCTTTAAACTGTTTTGTGTTTATTTATGTGGGGGATGAAGCATCCACATATCATGCCAAGCCTTTAGAGGTTGGGGGACCACCTGCAATGTCACCCTTCTCCTAGAATGTGGGCTACAGGGATCAGACTCAGGGCATTGACTTGGGCGAAGCACCCTTACGCACAGAACCATATCAGAGTCTCCAAGGTTAGATATTTCCTCTACAAAGGAATTCTGGGTAATGTTCAGTTTTTTAATAAAATTCTCTCAAATATAAATTCTTCAACATTTACAGAGAAAACCCTGCAACTCAAAATACTCCATATAACTGATGGTTTTTATTTCGTTATGTAATATATGAGACTAAAAGGGAGCAATCTACAAATAACTGAATGGACAGACTAACAGATTATTTGTCCAGAACTACTGCAGATAGGAGTGTGTGTGTGTGTGTGTGTGTGTGTGTGTGTGTGTGTGTGTGTGTGTGTGACAGAGAGAGAGAAAGAGAGGGAGAGAGAGACAGAGACAGAGAGAGACAGAGACAGAGAGAGATGGCGAGGGGGGCAGGGAGAAAGAGAGGGATTTGCTGAAAATCCACCCAAGCACACAGTGTGGAGCTAGACAGTGAAACTTCCTCTCTTAGAGTTCATAGCCCAAAAACGCTGGGTCTAAGAGTGCTAGCAGTTTGTTCCCTCCAAATGCAGAAGCTAAAAATAAATGGGCTTTTGAAACGTAGTTTTTAAAGATGATTTTGTTTTATTGTTACTCACAGGGATTCTGAGAAGTTCTTAATTCATGGTACAATCTAATTACAGCTTGATTTCTCAGTGGGGAAATATATTACCCTATTCTCAAGTTACTTTTTGATTATTCCCTCCTGTGGCTACTGCAGTCCTGGAGTACAGCCTAGCTGTTTCTTTCCTTTCCACGCATCTGTATAGGATGCTGTGCGGTGCTGTGGATTTGATCACACATCACCTCATATTGATTATAGACTGACAAATGGGATGAAACATTTTGGCACAGGTGATGTAATTCTGTTCACAGCACACATTCAAAAAATATAGATTTGAAATGGGATCGTTCCTAGTCATTAACATTTAAAGAAGGCTTTACTTTGTAACTTCTTGTGTTTACAACCATTTGACTGGCACAGAAGAAAAACCCCAATGCCTTCATCTAACTCTGCCCTACAATACTTCTCATAAATAATTTTCAGCATAATTTCACAGTATATATTTTAGCTCGGTAAGTCTAATTGGTATTCAGTGCTTCTCTCCTCTCTCTCTCTCTCTCTCTCTCTCTCTCTCTCTCTCTCTCTCTCTCTCTCTCCTCCCCCATCTCTGTCTCTCTCTGTGTCTCTGTCTGTCTGTCTGTCTGTCTGTCTGTCTCTCTCTCTCTCTCTCTCCTCCTCCTCCTCCTCCTCCTCCTCCTCCTCCTCCTCCTCCCCCATCTCTGTCTCTCTCTGTGTATCTCTCTCTCTGTATCTCTCTCTGTCTCCCTCTCTCTCTCTCTCTTTCTCTCTCAAACTTCTTTTGCTTCCCAATGAGTACTAATTAACGCTCAAGTGGGGACTGACAATGCGAGCAGTGGACCAAACCCAAGGGAAAGAATGAGTTACTGAGGTAATCCACGGGCCTTCCCTGTGGCTAGGCGCTCTCTCCTGGTGTCAGCTTTTCTCCTTCTTTCTCATTCCCCTGGTCTCAGCTTTTCTCTTTCTCACCTCTCTATTTCTGTTCTGTGTCCCCTCTTCACACCTCTAGTATATAACCTTTGATGTATGGTTTCACGTCTGACTCTAACTTCTTTAGAGTCAAGTCTTTAGGACAAGGTTCCACAGCGCAAGGTCTCTCTGTTCCTGCCTACCGCCCCTGCTGCCAGCATCCTTTGCACCTGGCCTTTCCCTTTATGCTCACGTGGGAAGGCCAAAGTTTCAGCCAATGGAAGCATTAGTGACGCTGCAGTCTATGTCCCGAATGAGAAGCCTTGAGATGGGTCTGGAAGCCCCGCGTGCCCCCTGCCACCTGCAGCCGACCACCTGTTCCTGCTCAGTGACTTCTCAGTATTATGTTAGTCTCAGTTGGGGTCATGGGCCACGGGACTTCCTGGCTTCCAATTACTCAAGGGTATCCTTATCCTAAAGCTACTGTTTTTCTTTTTCAATTAAATTTGCTATCTTTATTTTTTAAGTTAACAGTGGGTAATGGATGTGGCTGAGCTTCAGTTGAGAACATTTTTCCCCTTTAGTTAAAGGCAGAAAACCAAAAGTTAGTCAGTTTTGTAGATGGTGGATCAGAGAGCCTTTGGGGGAATTGTTAAAACTTCATTCCAACTGTACAAACAAAACTTGAACTTGTTCATTCCTATGCTGGGCAGATGTGAACAACAAAGCAACATCTTCAATATTGACTTCATATGTAGAAGACTCTTTTCCATCTTCCTAGAACCAGAGTGCCTCCCCCATCATCACAGAAGCACCTGATATATGCTAGGAGATAATTTTTAATTTCTATTTTACGAGAAGCCTTTGATCAGAAAAAAATCAGAATTTCTACATTAATCTCTTTGAACTACATAGAAAGAGCAATAGTCCAGCTGACTTTTATTATTTTTAGACAAAGCATTAAGGGATACAGTATGCATTTTTAAAAGTTCTTCAGAATGATTTCTGAAAACTCCTTACATGAATTTTCCATGATTGCACTTCTGACTAGGGATGGGAAAAGCAGTCAATATTCACATAAGAAAAAGAAACCACCAGGAAAAAAAATAGACAGAAACCCTAAAGAGGTCCAAAATTGATTCAACATCCCAATACATATCAGATCACAAAGGAGTTGAATAGAAAATGAGGCAACTCCGTAGCCTAACAAATGGGAGGTGGATGTCTTCCACTAAAGAACCCAACCTTGTTGCAAATTGTGTTGGAATTCCCTGCTAAGTGAAACTTGGGTTTGGAGACCCCTGAAGTCCAAGGCCAGGTACTCAGCTTTTCTTCCGGCGGGGCTCACCACTCTCTTTTATTCTCCAATAGCAGGTCTTTGCTTTACTTCTTCACTTTAACAAAGGCTTTTTTTTTTTTTAACGTTACCAATGTGGCTATGCAAAGAAGTCCTTTTCCCTAATAAGGACTTTCGGTAGCAGCATCTCACTGTGTGAGTTAAATCTGTGTTAAAACACACCCACCGGTGCTAACTCAAACTGCATGAGGGGTGCGGATTCAACCTTGGTTTTATTTTAATCAAAGACAGCTGGCTCAGGAGGGTTAGAATTTTTGCCTCATAGTTGGTTCCCCCCCCCCATTCTGTTACATTTTTTTATAAAGGGCCTTATTTTCCTACAGTTTGGCACAATCAAAATGTACTCACTGCTCTTCTTTGCTTCCCAAACAAGCAAAAAAAGAAAAAAGAAAGAAAAAGAAAAGAAAGAAAGAGAAGAAAAAAAACAAAGAAAATAAACAATATTCATGTGTGGGGGGATACAGCTAAAGTAACTCACAGAGTATACAAACATTTATTGGTACAAAACCTGCAACACGAGGTTTTTTTTTTTTTTCTTAAAATTTAACAGTGTTTTCTCAAATCTTCAAAGCTTGCCTTGATGGTGTGCTAAAGTAATTGAACCACTCGGGCTTTTTATATAGGGACATCTTATCTCTCTTTCATTTCCCAGGCTGAGGCTTCTTTTCCGTTCCCATGAAATCCGTGTACACACTTTAGAAGCCCCCCTGAACAAGCATGCTTCTAAGTTTCACAGAGCCCTTAGCACGATTTGAATACGAAAGAGATACTGAATACGAGGCTTTAATCTCCTGTCTGCGCTCTTGCTTTCTCGCCTCTCTTCATCTCCTCCTCTTCCAAGGGCTTTTCTGTGTGAGTAAACTGAACATTTTCTGTTTAAAGTGAAGTGTTGGTGTTGAAGAAGATGCCTTCTGGAGACTGGGATGGGGGGGGGGGGTGCGGGTGCCGCGCTTGCAAATCTCCTCTGTCAGATTGGAGCTGCCCTTGTGGGCCCTGATGCCTTCTGTTAAAGCTTTGCAGGTACAAGATTAGCAAAGAGCTCTCAGTGAACAAAAATCATTCAATCCGCAGAATATACAGGGAGTATCAAATGTGCCCTCCACCTCAAATACTGTGGGGCTCTCTCCTCCGATACCTCTTCCCCTCGGTGAGTTGGAACTGCTTGAAAGGGTTTTCTGTTCTCTGGTCTCTTGTCAATTTGAATGCCAGGAAATGAGCCCCCTTTGTAAGATTAATTAATAGCAGGAGCGGATCGGCCGAGCCCAATCGCCACGCAACGGAGATGTAATTGCTACTTTGTGGAAAGGAAAGAGAAAAAAAAAGTTTGGGTTGCCGTTTAAGAAGAGGGTTTAAGGAAAGTTCTTTGAACTAGAGGTCTCAGTGCACTGGATTAAGGCAAGAAGCAAGGAGGCCTTTGAAGTTTGCTAAGAGGTTTTGGAGAGGGAAAAAGTTGGGTGGCAAAAGAGAGCTGGCAACATCAAAAGCGCTCTCACCGCTGGCTCCTCACCTGCTTCCTGGCTAAAGGGACCTGGGGCAGCGCTGCGTAGCCGGCTAGGGACCAAGGCAAGGATGCACGCACAGGCTACCCGCGCGACCCAGGGGCAGCTTGACTCCCCTGCTCAGGTCCTTGGCTAGCCTCTGGTCTGACAGCTCCCACTGAAGGAGCAGACACAAGGCAAAAGATCGCCCCCACTGATTCCTCAGGCTTTTCTGTGCCACTCTCCCTCCCAGAATCTTCAAAGCCACTTTATAAACTTCTCTGCTTATCACTTGGCAATAATGTATTGATAAGAAAGGCTGCAGTTCTTGCAAGAGGCGTCTCTGGCCCTGTCTGGATATAAGAATTAGCATATGCCATGTCTTCTCAGCAGGGACAATGTCGCCCCCAAGGGGGTGAAACTGATTCCTGGGTGGGTGCTTGGGGTAGCAAAAGACAATTTTAGATTTTGTGACCATGGTGAGTCGTAAAGAAATAAATAACATATACTCGCATCAACAGATACACCAGAGTGAGAATAATCGAAAACTAGAAAACAAAATATTGGCAGGTTCCTTAACGGGCTCAGCTAAAATCAAACACACTGAAGATCACCCGTGAAAGCAAATTCTGTAAGAAAACGTAGCATGGATTTCACCTCACGTGCGTCGTGAGCTGGCCATAAGCTGACTCCAGCATAGTTCCTCGTACCTGCTTACATACATAGTAATGGGCTAAAACATTCCCCAGACTTCCACTAAGATTCCTGATAGACTTTAATCCCCACCACAACAGATTATCTATAAACTCAGATTTTATGACTGATTTTTTTTTTTTTGGAAAAGATAATCAAATTGGTTTGTTTAGCTATTTTTTGCTACACTGAGAAATGTTTTTCCGTCTAAGTCCAGAACTTTCAAAATAGCTAAGAACACTAGGATGATAGTATTGGTGGGGAGCTTGCCCAGCATATCTGAGGCCGTAGCTTTCATTCTCCGGCCTGCAATTAAGTAAATATAAAATACAATATCATCTGTCAGATTTGTTATATTAACATAGTTTATTCCACCCATTCAAACTCGGTATTGTATAACTTATTTATTTTCTTAAGTATTAATGTTAGGCAAAAAAAAATGTTATTTATTTGTTTGTTTGGGGAAAGATATCATCAAAGTAATCAACCAAACAACAAACTAACAAAAATAACAAGGTTATTTTGTGATTAATTAGCTATTTGGATTGCTTTAGATGTTTTATTAATTTAAATTCAAGAATTTGGCTTTCATTTTGGAGATTTCCGGTGAAGTTTCAATTTAACAAAATGTGTGCATATTTGGTGGCATACTTCAATAGTGAGACTATCTGGAGTTTTTTGTTTTGAGTATATAATAACGCTGCCTCGTCCTCCACTATAATAATGAGGAGCACTTGAAAATTGGAGAACTGATCCAGACTGGTAGGAATAAACCAGAAACTTTCTAAGTCCGCCCTGCTCCTCTGTCCATGTTTGGGGCATCCTTGCCATTTGAAGCTTTGATTTCTCCACTGGCTGCAAGAAACTTTGGGTATGCTCACCCTAAAACTGTTCACACATAGCAGTATGTGACAAGGGTAGCACCAAGACTGATCTCTTCCACTGGATTTAGTCTACTGCACTCTGGAAACGTGTGCAAGCAGCGGACCAGTCCTGTGACATTTCCAGACTCCTCTTTCGTTGACATCCATAACCAACTCAGGCCGTGGATGCAGTTGGCCTAGGCCAGCCCTCAGGCTGCAGGGAGCAATCGATGAACCGTGTTGACTGAAGTACTGCAGAAACACCCAACACACTCCAGGCCTTGACTCCAAAGCCTCATTTACAGAACCATCTGGGGGGACCTGTCATTTTGAAAGTTTTACAAATATTTTCAATACAATGAATGAGTGAATGGAGTAGGAAGCTATTGTGAGTCCATTTCTAGAATTCCCACTCCCCAACCCTTCTGAACTTGCCAGAACATGTGTCCCTTTCCAGTGAGTGTTCACACCTACCGGGTCACCTTACTTACACAGAGGAGAATGCTCGACTTTACCTAGAACAGGAAGTATGCACACATAGAAATATATGCAATATAAAAGACTTGAAATAATATACTTGTGTGCAATATTGCTTATCCTCAAGTCTACTAGCTGTCAAAAAGCTGTATATAATTACACTCATTAAGAAAAACAGGCATATATTCAATTACCTCCCTGCTGCCAATGCAGGAAACAAAATAGTTTCCTTTTTTATTATATCAGATATCTTGGTTTATGCCATGCATGCTAAAGCAACCACTCCTCCAGGCTTGGAACTGCAGCATTTTCAAGATATCTGGAGGATTATAATTGCGTGCACACATCAATTATGGATTGGATTCAGCATTTTCAGATATGCTCCCAGATCGCAAAGCCAGAGCAATGGTCTCCAGGCATTTCTAGGCCAGTTTGATTACAGGTGTAGTACAGGCAGCCTTGTTAGTTCTTCGTGATGAGAGTCTCCTTTCCCTGCTGGGGTTCTGGGGGAGGCACTGACCATCGCCTTTCACTAGCAATTTCTTCCTGTTCCCCAGGGATGCCTTAATGAGCCCCTCGGACATGGCCAAAGGCAATCTTGTTCTCCAGCCCAGTGAGGTGAAAAGCTAATGCTTAACCTACCAGGCAAGCAATAATTAATAAGGTGTCTTTGATTTATCTCCATTCATTAACAAAGTTACAAGTTTGAGGGTCTTAAGGAACATCGGTTACTCTCTCATTTTCATTTACAAGTATTGAATGAAATATCCATGCCAAAGTACATTAAAAGAAATAACTTACAAGGAAAAATAAATGAATGTGGAATACTAATTGGGAGAAAGCAACTGACAGATACCGCAAAAGATTGATTTTAGGGAAAATGGAGAAATCTGTTTTGTGTTTATTTTAAGGACAGGAAATGAATCCTGATTAGTAATGTATAGTAGGTTGCACGGTGCCGCATTTGGTAATGTTTTTGCTGGATATTTGATTTGTCTAAGTTTTTCCCAGATTTCAGATCAGATGCCAGTTATCAGAGTTAGGTTTTTTTGGTTTAATAGTTAGTTGGACTTCCTTGAATATATGGCTCTTAAATCATGAGCATTTGCTGTGCCTTCCTGTGGGAAAATAATCCAAGCACAAATGTGCCATTATCACAGAGAGATGTGTCTACTTGAAGTAGGCAAAATAAGGCTGAGAGGAGGGGGTTAAACTTCTTTTGGCTCCATTTTTACTAAGGAATTGCTGGGAATTTTTAACAGATATTACCCATTTGGACTTCCAGGACTGCTAGGGTGCTGCCTTGTACTGCCTGGAAATCTATTTCTCTATCTCTCTGCCTATGGATCTATTGAGTCTACCCCTTAAGAGTTCATACGTCTAGGATGGAAGTCAGTCAGACAGACAGACAGACGGACAGACAGACAGCAAATACGTTTTCCAAAACAAGAATGGGGAAAAGATGTGTCACAGAAGCCCTCTGAGAAAGTAAGAGAGTATGAACTACCCTGAGTGGACAGCATGCTCTCCCTCTCCTCCTCCTCCTGGGGGGAGGGGGCGGGGCTCAGCTCATTTGCATTGGTTGCTCTCTTTCCTTGTTAGAGAAGAAAAGTGACTGTGGGGAGGCAGCTTGGGACTCAGGCTGCGTCTAACTGCTTCCCTAATAAGCTTTGCCAGGACACATAGGTTCTGGGAAGAAACTTGGAGAACAGTGTGAATCCTAGGACGGACCGTCTAGAGAACACAAGGCTGAAGTCACTCCTCCTCGGAGCCTTGGAACCTTCACAGGAATTTGGGAAGTGAAGCAGTGAGGTTGTAGTGACATCTAAAGGCGGACTCTTCTTCGTTTGTGCTGCAAGCTAAATGGCTCTGCTCCTCTACAAATGCTTTTAATGAGTTCTTCTGACTAATTTCTCCAAAACCTACAGGAAGCAACTTTCATCTAGATGTTGTTTCTCCGTCTGCCCGGCTGGAAGCGGGAGTTTTCCTGCCGTCCCTTAGGAAACACACCTGGTACTTTGTATTCCTACTGCAGTCTCCTTTCCTCTGCACTGTATCTCTTAAAAAGTAACTGGCCTCTTGTCTTGAGGTTAAAGCAGGCTAAAGAATGTAAGTGACATACCAGAAGAGACTTCTACAGTCCCTGTTCCAAAATTCTGCTTTAAGTGTAGACCTCCAGTTACATAGCTACCTGCCCATGTAAGCCTCCCTCTTATGTTACTGGAATTAACAGGATAGTACAGAGGCTGCTTGAGTTTTATATGACGGCTATGTTTTGTCCAATACAACTGCTGCTGTCATCAATTGGATGTGACTGCCTTTACCAACTGGTGCAAGGAAACAGAATTTTGAAGTTGAGTACCTACATTTGAACTGTGCTTTTGTTTCTTTGTTAAATCAAAGGTCCACCCATTCCTAGCGTTCTCACATCACTCAATCTGATGTGCTCTTTCGCTTCCCTCATCACTCAAGTGGGAACTCTTCACCTTGATCTGGCCCGTCATGCAAACATGGCTAGCTTCTCATCCCCTCATTCGCAAGCATCTGGGCCAGGGGACAGTTCAGTGACTGAGAGGGGCCCTCAATCCTTCTGCTTGGGGAGTCTAAAATGCCATATGTTTTGATTTACTTTCACTATTTATAAACATACTACTGTTTCGTCCTCCTGGTAAACTAGGCCATGGGACAATGGACGCAGGAGACAGTGAATACGCATGCAGGTGATTGTGTAATAATAAGACACCTCTCTCCCTGCCCCCCCTCTCTCCCCCCTCTGTCTTTCCCTCCCTCTCTCCCTGCCTCTCTCTCCCTCTCCCTCTCTCTCTTCCCCCTCTCTTTCCCCCCTCTCCCAAGCTCCCTTCTCCCTCTCCCTCTCCCTCTCTCTCTGTGGCTGTGTTAAACTCTGCATTGAACAGATGGTAATTTTCCTTTTCCTTTTTTCTCCCCTTTCTTCTTTAAATTGCCTTGATAAAAGACCTATGAAGTTGAACTGAATTGTTGGAAGATAACGACACTCAGGGTAAAGGTCTAAGCATAGGCCCACTACCCTTCCCCTGCCAGTAATCCTGGCTTTGGGGATCTAAAATTTCCTAAAGATGTATTAGTGTCGAACACACATGTGCTCTTGTATGTTCATAATCCCTTTCACTGGCTTCTTAGCTGCATGCTTTGTATTTAAATTTTCATCTGACCAAGTAAATCCCTTTGGATGAAGTGACAAGATCTCTTCGGCACCCATAGCTGGTGACAGCTGGTGCAGGGACTCTGAAAGACTGCAAAGTGTTCCTCACTGGCTTTCTTCAAGGCCAGGGCCAGCCACCAGCTGAGCTATTTCTTAGTATCCCCTTCAGGCATCCTGCCACTGAAGAGGCTCCCAGAGAATGCCAAAGAAGCATAGTAGGTATTAATGTAAAAGACAATATCTACGCTTTTGGCTTAGCCGTGCCTTTAATTAGGGACGTATTTATTATACGTGAACATGGAACCTTTTCATTAAGCCTGGTGTAACCCTTTATTACACTGCACAGAGTATATTTTGGCATCTTAAATGCAAATCTTAATGGTTTGAAAGCAAGAATTGCTGATAACCTTTGAAAACTGATTGATGCATGCTGTTCCCCATTCCTCAATGTAGTTTCCTGTGAGAGTTTTCACTTGTAATATATGCTGTTGTTTTAAAGAAAAATGGAAAGCTGTCTCTGTTTTGGGTGGGCCGGACTTCCTTTGGCGAATTGCCATCATTAGATTAAGTGAAGAGGTAATGAGAAAAATTCAAGTAAGAGACCCAGACTTGGAATTAATGTGTGCAGTAGCAATAAACTGGCTCCCATGTGCAATTACTGAGCCAATATACTTATATTCTCAGATGCCATTTCCCTAATTTTTTTGCAAAATCAAAATAAAATACTTTTTTAAAAGATCTTAATCTACTGACAAAAGTATTTGTTGTCATTACATTTTGTGTAGTAAGATTACCTAACAGCTAATAGTTCTGCCATAGATACATAATTGTTCACAATTTTTTTTAATGTAAAGTAATACAGCATTTCTAAAACAAGGCTGTCCAAAGATTTGTTTCCAGACAGGCCCTTTTTTCCTTGCAGATCATTTATTTTGAATCTTACTTCAGTTTGTTTTGAGAGCTGAGAGTGCATCTTAGTGTTGGTGTTGCAACACACCTAACAACTGCTTCCTTTAGGAGGTCCACCAGGACAGCTTGATGCTGCACACTGCATTCTCGTGGGATGCTCCACACTACATCCTCGTGGAGATGCCACAGAGCAAACTGAGTCAGCTAGCAGCTGGGAGGGTTAAGTCTTTGGATGATCATGAGGAGACAACTGATTGGACAATGCAAAATTAATGGTATACTTTACCAGCTCAGATTAGCAGCTAAAAATAATGAAAGAAGGAAATGAGAATTCTGCTCTGGACATCACAAAGGAGGTTTGTGGGCAAGGGTGAGCATATGATTTCCCTTCAAGTGCTTCACTGCTTTTGAAGAACATAGGCTTTTGTTGTCAAGTTAATTTCACATTCTGAGAATATTTTATAAAATCTAAATTAATATAGTCCTGGCCTTGCTAAAAACAAACAAGAAAACATACTAAAAACAAAAGCAAAATGACCAGAAATGTGCCTCAAAATCTAATAAATAAGAAAACATTAATACACGTATAAAATAACCACCATATTTGTCTTAGGTATTGGGTCATGACAAACAGACCCTGTGCCTTTTGATGAGGAGAGTGTCACAGTTTGTAACTTGTCAATCTGTTTTTCATTCTTTTTTCCTCCTATATTGATGCTTCTGATTGACTTACATTTGCAGGCCTGGGCAGAGAGAGGACCTACTGGGCAGGGTTAGGAGAGGAACCCGGTAGCCCTGCAATGTGCTATTTGCCAGTCAATCCTTAGGACAAACACTTGGCAAAATATCAAAACCTGTATTGATCCCATAACATGATAAAAAATAATAATAAACCAAAACCCAAGAATGCTGGTATGCTGCAAGAACATTGAGCAAGAAATGATGTAATTTCTCCTACGCTCAATTAAAAGTCTGCTAACTATAACATTAGAATCAGAGTTTGGTTTGGTTTTGTTGTATGAACCAAAAATGCACACAGGCTTTCAAATATTCAAGGTTTTTACCATCATATTTTTTGCACCTGGTGAATTATTAATGCAGGACTTTTGCTAGCCTCCCCAGCTACTCCTGAATTCCTGTTAGTAAGTCAGAATTTGATGTGCCACACTAAAGGTGAACTGGTGCCACCTAAGAAGGTAACCCATCCATTGATGGGCACCTATTGTGACTTGTCTCTATGTCATTTGTGGCGTGTAGATTATTTAAAGTGAGCCTGATATTTCTTGCCACAAATTACTTAAATCAGAGTACATATGTTTGCTTTGATTCCTGGTTTTACCTCCAGGTATACACACAGCATATATATTTTTTCTTAGGCAGTTTCACTAGACAGTTTTACATGGCAGGATTTTTCTCTGGTACTTTTTAAAACCAGATATCCAAATGCAAATGTGCACATGCACATATGTGTGCTGCGTACCTGTATGTGTGATGTCTGTTCACATTTTCTGTCGTGTAGTCATTAAGCACACAACCTAGACTTAAAGGATGTCAAAACTGACAGCCTCGGCATGATTGATGATGCTGTGGTAGACTGATTCTTACCAGGTGTGCTGTGATGGGAATTCAAATGCTGTTCAGAGCTCTCATTTGTGTTAGTGAAGTTTCGCATTTCTCTTAGTTTTCCCCCCTCTTGGAGGGTGGGGGTGGAGGCATGCAAATCCTTTGAACATATAGTCTTGAACATTTATTTAGGTGTCTTGAATATTGTAAGAAAAGAATCATGAAAATCTCCTCCAATATATCTATTTGATGTGCTCCTTCCCATTCACATGTAGTATATGCCTCAACCCACACATGAATCACCTTGCGTTTATCAAGATAGGTTAATTTCCAAAGGTTTAAACTTATTGATCCTTTTTTGCTGTTCTACTGAATTAGATCCCATTCATTGGATGGAAGTGACCACTGTCTGAGTCCTTAAGATTTTACCAATTTTTAAAACCCATCTTATCTAAATATTTTGAGTCACCTGAGAGTATAGAGGGCGTTCTGTGGCCTCTGTACACTCAGTGACTAGTCTCTAAATCAGAGAGCTCAGACGGCACCTGTGGGAAAAGGATCAGTGGTGCGGATCAGGACCCTGTGATGTCCTGAGCGCTGTCCCTCCTAAACTCATCTCAGTGGCTAACACAGAACACCTGCCTGCACCAGGAGAAATAACACTCATTTTTTCACCCATGAGGTAAATTGTTCTGATTATAAATAATTTTTATTTCCTTTTAGTTCCGTAAGATGTGGTCAATGGTGCTGAATGAGAAAACTTATGGTATGTGGAATTCTATCCCAGTGGCTCGCTCTGACTGGGGATGTTGTCACATCCAGCTTATCATTTTACAGAGGGAAGATGTCAGTGTAAGTCATTCCTGGACTTTGAGGTCCAGGATAGGGTCCGAGTTCCATCCATGCCCTTTTTAATCTTCCTAAAGAACATCAAGTTTTCACTCATTATTTCATTAAGTCATTTTCTGTCATAAACTGGGCTCTGAGAATTCTACATAAACTCCACAGGTAGACAGATTTTCACACAGTATGACAAACTTATTTCTGTTTGATTTTGTCTGCCAGTTTCAGTCAAGAGAGAACCCTTCTTTCAGATGAAAGGAAATTGAAGTTTTAAACACTGACCATGGGATCCAACTACCCTTGCCTTATATGTACTATTACTATCTATTTTTCTAAAAAGCATTTATTTATTTATTATTATGTGTACAAGAGTGCGTATAGGTCAATGCACTACTTGCATGTCTAGTGCCCAAGGAGGTCAGAAGAGAGCATCAGGCTTCTGGAACCAGAGCTACAGATGTTTGTGAGCCACCATGTGGGTACTGGGAACAGAAGCTGAGTCCTCTGAGGGAGCAGTAAGCTCTCACACCATTGAGCCTGCTGTTCAGCCTTAGCATTCTAGTTAAATGGCACTATTCTATAATAAAGCTCATTCCCATTGGCTGGATGAAAGTTTTTCCTGGCTCCTTCATACTACCTATTGCTTCCTCTAGGGCCTTTACAAGCAATGGGTTGCTGCTCGACAGCTACGCCCTTCATTTCCTATTACTTTATTCTACTACCTTGGATAGTCCTAATAATTTCTTAGTTCGATCATGGCATGTCATATGTCAGTATCACATAGCACCCGGTAAGCCCCACAATTTGTGTAACTGTTTTCTCTACCTTTCTGGCCTATTCTGCTTCTTCTGTTTTGAACTTAATATTTTTATTCTACTCGTCATCTGTTCTACTCTATTTCTACATACAGGTGACCAACCAAACACAATGGCCTGTTCATGGCAAGTGGCCACAGTGTCTTTCAGCCAGGCATTAGAAGTTTGAGAGCAAATCAAGGCTACAAACACTAAATATGTGTGCAGTTGGGATCCCTGGAGAACAAGGCAGCAAAGAGCTGAAGGTGGCAGAAGAGATGAGGAATGACCACACAGGTGTGCCGAGACATTGCTGGTCACAACATTGGACTCCTAGTATAGGTAGTTCATGAAGTATACCTCTAGGAAAGGTTGAAGTTGAAAGAAGTTGTCACTCATGTGTCTCATGGGTTAAAGTTGTTAGAAAGAAAATGCTCATAGAGACGGTTCCCGAAGGAGCATCTTGGCTTTCACATTTTTTATTTCACAAGGGTAGAAAGCATTGTGAATTCAGTGTAAAGCATACTTCACATTTGAATTTGCATCATCTCCTAGGCTAGCAATATGTGTTACCACCCTATCTTGAGATGTCACGCAGTGGCTATGAGCCACAGTTCCTCATCAGCCATATGATGACAAGTATAAGCGACCAATACTCTGAGTGGCATCACTACGCTAAGCTTAGATGTTCAGTACGTGATTTGAGTTACACATATCTTCAGCTCATGTCACAATGCCACTTTGTATTATGTGACCCCCATCATAATATAGATCCATTCATTCTGTCAGTTGGTAATGAAGTTCTATAGCAAGCACTACCCATTCTTAACAAATAGTTTAAGTAAAGGAATTAAAGTCACCCTTAAAGACACCTTTGCAAGTGAAAAACTGACAGCAATGATTATGAATGGATGGCATATGTACATTGTGACCACATTAAACCCAGACAATATGAGTGCTCATCCTCATTTTCCCTCTTTGTGTATCATCCAATTCAGAAGGAAAGCATAATGCCATGGATTTGTTGCATCTAAGGAGGAGGTTGGGTGCCAGTGGAGAAGTATCTGTCTGGAACTTGCTAGATGTGTAGATACTGTGATGCCCATGAGAGATGCTCACAGGGCAATGTCTCAGAGAAATGTTTTTCTACAAAATCACCTGAAGGAGGCACTAAAGCCACTGCTGACAGTTGAGAGGTCCTGGCCACTAGGCACTAAGGCATCCTGTCCTGGAGAGAACAAAAGCCAGGCATCAGAGAGAGGTCTTAGGCAGTGGGAGAGCCTTCAGGTGAGCTTGATCTGGACAGAAACCCTGACCTTTTCTGCCTCCCGTGATGTCTTTCCTGCACCCTCTGCTGACAAAACTTAATATTGAGCCTTCTGGCAAAGAACAAATTAGTGAAAGGCTCATATCCGTTTTCTTGGTTCAGAGGAAGAAGGAATTTAAGGCAGAGAGACAGCTAGTAATTAAGTGACCCACATAATTAAAGCATACCAAGAAGTCCTACTTCTCAGGCACATGTCTTTTGAGAGTTCTGGGTTCAAGTCCTTCTTGCCAGTTAGAGTAATATACTTTTACATCTAGATTTCACTTGATGACAGAAGCAGCATTCAAAGACACACATCTGTAGGCTAGTTCATCTTCTTGTGGACACTACAGAATTTTGCACTAACTAAAATGGCTACTCTGAGCTCATGGATGGCCCAGGAAAAGTGGTTTTTAACAAGCATAAGGACATGGATATCCTCAGAACCCCAGTTCCCCCAAAAGTCATGTGAGTCACAAAGGGCCATAAACCTGTGCCATGGAGGTTGTAGACAAGAAGGTCCTAGTGGCTTGCTAGCTCTCTATTTCATTGTAACCAGTTGGAGAGTGATAGGGTGGTAATGTCCTCTTCTGGCCTTTCTGTGCACACTTGTATAACACACACACACACACACACACATAAACACACATACGCACACATATACACATCACTATATAAAAACATCTCATGAGTCCCCTAATTTACATGATCCACTGTTTAGTGAAGCATCATCACACAACGTGCAACTGTCCCTGTTGTTCTTGATTTACCTCATTTACTATAAGGAGAGAGAACTGAGATTTCCCATCCTTCCCCCCAGGTGTGGTTATAATGGCAACAACACACAGATTTTGATCCTTGGGCTTCTTTTCTCTTTAGATGACTTTCCTCTGGCTGGGCTGCCTTGTCTGGCTTCAGTGGAGGAGGATCTGCTTGGTCCTGATGTGACTTGATGTTCCATGGTGGGCTGGGGTGGGAGAGCAGGACAGGGAGGAGAGGAGGAAGGGGCTGGGATCAGAATGTTAAGTGAAAAAATAAAAACATCAATATATAAAAAAGAAGTGAATATAAGAATATCACAAAGAAAATATAGAGAAATAATAGAAAGATAGATTATTAAATATGATCTTCAACTATAAACCTATTACCATTCTCAAATATCTTTTAATTCATTGGTATTGGTATAGAATTCTATATATTAATACAGAAATAAGGTTATTTTGATACATGGGTATAAAATTTTATATATTGATTCCAAGTTAAAGTTATTTGTGATACACACATGTATGTGTATTTCTACTCTGGTGTGAGGTCTTGGACTTATACAATTCATTTACAAATGTAAGATTTGCTTCCTGTCCTGTTAAAAGCTGCTATTATAAACTATTAAGATAATTAACTTATAAAATTTAAAGGTTAATCAGTAAGACTCATGATCATGTCAGATACTAGTGTAGTTTATCACAGAAATATACATCCTAGGATGAACAGATAGTAAATATCTAGAAAAAAGAATCATTTGCCTATTCATATTTACTATAGATAGATGATAGATACGTAGATAGATAGATGATAGATGATAGAGAGATAGATAGATACATAGGTACATAGAGAGATAGATGATAGATAGATGTGATTATATACAATATAAATGTAAATAGATAGATATATAATCTTCAGAAACTTCAGAGACCTACTGAATATAACACTTAAAGATTTTTTTATTAATGTAAAGATTTTTAGACTTGAGACATGTCAACTCCTGGCGACACCCCCAGCCTGCCTCAATAAAGATGATGAGCATCATAAAATACCTTTTTGGAGATAGTTTCATTAATGGCAAGCTAGCCACAGGGAAAAATGTTCCAGTTCTCAATACAGACAATATGTTGTTCAAAATGGACAAGAAGTGGACAAAGGCTGAGTTGACTTATCATGACATGGTAAGCAAGTCCTTCACAGTTCCTGCTTCACAATTATATCTGCTAGATATACAGGGCCAGAAGGCTGAAGATGATGCTCCAACATTATAGAGAGAGAAGGAGTGGTTGACTAGATAATAAACTGTCTCTGTCATCTCCTAGTTTTGGAAGCTGCTTGCCTTCACTTCCTAATGAAGTAATAATTTTATTCCTTCTCAGATCTCTGATGAGGTTGAAACCTAGATAGTTATAGTTTCATATAGGCTTAAGTTGTTTAGGATTTAAGAAAATGTTTTAAGGTCTAGAAAGTTAATTTTTAAATTGTTAAATACAAGATATGACAGAGAATGATCTAAGTACAAAACTATAGACTCATTTAGATAGAATAGATAATACTTCTTCAGGATTGACAAATACAAATGAGCCAAACATTTTTAATTTAACTTTTACATATGGCTTTCCTGGTTGATTCCTGACTGTTCTAACTATATGTAGTTTATATGAAGTGCATATGCTAAAAAGAAAGAGTATCATTAGTAAGTGGTGGCAAAAACCAGTCTTAATTGCAGGCAAGATTGTCATCTTGTGCTTTCTAAAATGGAAGAAGCTAATATATCCCTAGCATGCATCTCTTTGCATGTTCTGATTGTAGATATGACATGATCAGTTACTCCAGATGCTGATGACTCAGGTTCCCTGCCATGATGAACTTTGCCTTCAGCCTGTGGCCTGAAGTAAACCTCCCCCCTTCCCCTCCCCCCCACCCCCCCACCCCCCGCCAAGTTGCCTTGTCAGAATATATTATCACAGCAACAGGGAAGAAAAATCAGACACACACATTTGTTAAAGAGAACCTGGGGCCAAGATGGTGGGGCAGAACATGGCAGGGTATCTGACCTGCAGAACAGAGACTAGGAACCAGGCTGAGAGCTATAGACCACAAGACCTGAAGAGCCCTAGGTGAGAGGGGTCCGCAAAGTGCACAGCACAGGTAGATCCACCTGTAGCCACCCAACTAGGCCAAGGAGGATGAGTGCCCAATGCACAAAGTCTGGATACATACCTGCCTGCCAGCTGCTGCCCTGTGCTATATCAGGGACTTGGTATCTGAGTCTAAACTGTGGGTGGTGAAACACCAGCCTGGAGTTGTGGGCTTGGGAAAAATGCAGCAAAATGGGTGGTTCTGACCTCACACCAGCCCATGAGTCCTGAGAAAGCCACAGGGGCTGGCGACAACCACACTGGCACAAAAATCCAAAGCCCAACACAGCCGAGCATGCTTCCAGCCACACAGTAAGAGCATTAGAGCCAACTGGCCCAGAGAGACCTGAGAGTTTGGATCTGGGCCCACCAGTCCAAGGAAGAACCCAGGGCCCAGATGGGGTCTGGGGCAACTGTGGACACACCCTCCAGCTACCACTCCAAAGACACACACTGAGGTTGACTGATCTAAGGAAGCATGATCTGAAGGGATCAGACAGAAATCTGCATGCCAAAGGATTGTTCCTGCACACTTGGGCAGAACTGATCTGGGCAGGTACCTAGCTAGCCATCACAATTCACCAGGGGCTCCCATGCTCTTGGGAGGATCTAAACTGGCCAGAGGTGATTGGGCAGAAACCTGGCCATCTGCCTCAACCCAGGGAGCCATTCCTGCAAGCTCTAGAAGAGCCTGATCAGCTGCTGCAACCCAGTGAGAATGCCTGCTCGCACCAAGCTAGGACTGAACCAGGTGGAAGCCCTGACTACTCCCACAGGCCAGAGGGCAGTATCTGCTCTCTCAAGTGGGACTGAACCTAGGCCCCACAGCCTGGACTGACCAAGCAGAATCCTAGCCAACCTCTAGAAGCCAGCAGGGGTTCTGGCACACTAGGGTGGACTGAGCCTAGGCTCCCAAAGCCCAGGGATTTCAAAGTCCAGCCGAAGGCAGGATAACTAGCTTTATCTGCACTACCTTGAACTGATCTTGGACAGCAGAGCGCCATTATCAGCCCCTGCTGATGCAGTGGGGAGCCCAGGGAGTGCAGTAAAGTCCCCTGGAACTGAAACCAGGTCACCTGCCTGATCCAAGGAAGGTCACAAGAAACTACTTCCTAACATTATAGACAACAAGATGACTAAAAGGCAGCATAAAAACCAAAAACCAAAATAATATGGCATCTCTAGATCCCAGATATTCCAAAGAAATCAACCCTGCATACTCAACACAATTGAAACATAAGAAAATGACCTCAAATCTTTAGTAATGAAGATGATATGGAAGAAACAAATAAAAGCCATAAACAAGTGCAGGAAGATGCAGCCAAACAGGTTGAAGACTTTCAGAGGTCTATAGAGAGGCACTGGAAGAAATTCAGGAAAATACAAACAGTCAGATGAAGGAAACCAATAAAAGAGTTCAAGATCTGAAGGTGAAAATGGAAACAACAATAAAAGCACAGAGAGAAGAAAGCTGGGAGTGAGAGAACTTAGAGAAGAAATCAAGTAATGCAGAGTCAAGCTTCTCTAACAGAATTCAAGAGATGGAGGAATGAATATCGGGAGTAGAAGATACAATGGTAGAACTTGAAACAATCAAAGAAAATGCTAAATCTGAAAAATTCCTGACACAAAACACCCAAGAAAGCAAGGACATCATGAAATGACAAAACCTGACTATAACAGGCATTCAGGAAGGAAAAGAAACCCAGTTCCAAGGCCCAGAAAATATTTTCAACTAAGTCATTGAAGAAAATTTCCCCAATTTAAAGAAGAAGATGTATATAAACATACAAGAGGACTACAAAACACCAAATAGAATAGACCAGAAAGGAAAATCCTCCTGTTACATAATAATCAAAACACAAAATGTACAGAACTTAGAAAAAATATTAAAAACGGCAAGAGAAAATGAAAAAGTAACATACAATGGAAACCCAATCAGAATTACACCCAACTTCTAAGCAGAGACCAAAAAAGCCAGAAGAGTTTGACAGAGGTCCTGCAAACCCTAAGAGACCACAAATGTCAGGCCCACCTACTATACCCAGTGAAACTTTCAATAATCACTGATGGAGAAAACAAGATGTTCCATGTCAAAAAACAAATTCAGACAGTACCTATCCACAAATCTGACCCTAGAGAAGTTACTAGAAGGTAAATTCCAACCAAAAGTACAAACTACAACTAAAATTACACAGGAAATAGATAACTACACTGTTGCAAAAACATAACCACACAAATAGTCTAATGCAACTAACATCTAAATCAAGATACTTAACAGTCACTGGTCACTAATATCTCTCAATATCAATGGTCCCAATTCTCCAATAAAAAGACAAAGACTAACTGAATGAATGCATAAACAAGACCCAACATTTTTCTGCATTCAAGAAACATATCTTAGCTACAAGGATAGACATTACCTCAGGATAAAAGGGTAGAAAAAGGTATTCCAAACAAAAGGACACAAGGAGCAAGCTGGTGTAGCCATTTTAATATATAATAAAATAGACTTTCAACCAAAATTAATTAAAAGAAATGAGGAAGGACACTTCACACTCATCAAAGATAAAGTCAACCAATTTGACATCACAATTCTGAACATCAGCACCCCCAATACACAGGCACCCACATTTGTAAGAGATTATTAACAAAGCATAAATCACATATTGATCCCCACACATTAATGGTAGGATATTTTAGTACCCCACTTTCACCAAAGGATAGGTCAACAAAACAGAAACTCAACCAAGAAATAATATGCTAACCAATGTCACGAATCAAATAGATATAACACCCAATTATCCCAAACACCAAGGATTATATCTTCTTCTCAGAAACTCATGGAACCTTCTCCAAAAATAGTCATATACTAGATCACAAAGCAAGCCTCAACAGATACAAGATGATTGAAATAATACCTTATATCCTATCAGATCATCATGATCTAAAGCTGGACTTCAATAACAATGGAATTAACAAAAAGCCTACACACACAAAGAAACTAAACAACTCTATACTTAATGACACCTGAGTTAGGGAAGAAAGGAATTAAGGACTTCCTAAAATTCAATGAAAATGATGGAACAACATACCCAAATTTATGAGACACATTGAAAGCAGTGCTAAGAGGAAAAATCATATCATTAAGTACCTTCATAAAGTAATTGAAAATATCTCATATAGGCAATTTAACAACACATCAGGAATCCCTAGGAAAAATAGAAGAAGAAGCAGAAACACCCAAGAGGAGTAGCTGACTGGAAATAATCAAACTCAGGGCTGAAATCAATAAACTAGAAACAAAGAGAACAATTCAAAGAGTCAACAAAACCAGAAGCTGGCTCTTTGAGAAAGTCAACAAGAGAGACAAACTGTTAACAAACTAACTAAAAGGCAGAGGGACTGTATCCAAATCAACAAAACCAGAAATGAAAAAGGAGACATAACAGCAGACACTGAAGAAATACAAAGAACCATAAGGCTTCTTTGCCTTCAAAGGCTTATATGCCACAAAATTTGAAAATCTAAGGGAAATGGAAAATGTTCTTGATCATTTCCACTTGCCAAAATTGAATCAAGATCAGATAAACAAATTAAATAGTCCTATTTCTCCTACAGAAATAGAAGCTGTCATTAAAAGCCTCCCAAGGGGGGAAAAAACCCAAGGCCAGATGGGTTAAGCATAGAATTCTATCTGACCACAAAGAAGAGCTATTACTGATACTCTTCAAGCTACTCCACAAAATAGAAATGGATGGAACATTACCCAACTCCTTCTATGAGGCCACACCTTGACACCTAAACCTCATAAAAACCCAACAAAGAAAGAGAATTTTAGACCAGTTTCTCTTATGAACATTGATGTAAAAACACTCAATAAAATACTTCCAAACCAAATACAAGAACACATCAAAGATATCATTCACCATGACCAAGTAGGCTTCATTCCAGGTTTCCCGGGATGGTTCAATATATGGAAATCCATCACTGCAATCCACCATAAAAACAAGATGAAAGAAAAAAAACACATGATCATCTCCTTAGATGCAGAAAAAGCACTTGACCAAATCCAACACCCATTCATGTTTATAGTTTTGGAGAGATCAGGGATACAATGCACATACTTAAACATAACAAAGGCTGTATACCACAAGCCAATATCCAACATCAAATTAAATGGAGAGAAACTCAATGAAATTCATCTAAAATCAGAGACCAGACAAGGTTGCCCACTTTCTCCATATAGTCCTTGAAGTTCTAGCTATAGCAATAAGACAACAAAGGATATCAAGGGGAATCAAATGGGAAAGGAGAAAGTCAAATTATCCCTATTTGCAGATGATATGATAGTGTACATAAGTGACCCCCAAAATTCCACCAGAGAACTCCTACAGCTGATAAACACCTTCAGCAAAGTGGGTGGATACAAAATTAACTTTAAAAAATCAGTAGCCTTCCTATATACAAATGACAATAGTGCTGAGACAGAAATTCAGAAAACGACACCCTTCACAATAGTCACAAGCAAGATAAAGTGTCTATGAATAACTCTAACCAAGCAAGTTAAAGAGTTGTTTGAAAAAAAAAAACTTCAAATCTCTGAAGAAAGAGATTAAAGATGACATAAGAAGACGGAAAGATCTCCTTGTTCATGGATTGGGAGAATTAACATAGTAAAAATGGTCATCTTACCAAAAGCAATTTACAAATCCAACGCAATCCCTATCAGAATACCTACATACTTTTAAAAAAGACATTAAAAGATCAATTCTCAATTTCATATGGAAAAACAAAAATACCCAGAATAGATAAAACAATCCTGTACAATAAAAGATCCTCTGGAGGAAACTCCATACCTGATTTCAAACTGTACTATTGAGCAACAGTAATTAAAACAGCATGCTGCTGGTGTAGAAATAGGCTGATTGACCAAGGAAATTGAATTGAAGATCCAGAAATAAATCCACACACATATTGACACTTGAGTTTTGACAAAGAAACCAAATCCATTCAATGGAAAAAGGATAGCATCTTCAACAAATGGTGCTGGCCTGACTGGATGTCTACACGCAGAAAAATGCAATTAGATCCATATTTATCACCACCCACAAAACTCAAGTAAAAATGGTTTAAAGACCTCAACATAAAACCAGAGACATTAACTCTGTTAGAAGAATAAGTAAGGAAGAGCCTGGAACACTTTGGCAAAGGAGACAACTTCCTGAACACAAATCTAACAGCCCAGGCTCTAAGGTCATCAATTAATAAATGGGACCTCATGAGGCTGAGAAACATTTGTAAGACAGAAGACACTGTCAACAGAACAAAGCTACAGCCAACAGAAAGATCTCACCCACCCAACATCTGAAAAAATGCTAATATCTAAAATATATAAATATTATATGCTAATATCTAAAATATATATGCTAATATCTAATATATATGCTAATATCTAAAATATATAAATATTATATATTTTAGATATATATAATATCTAAAATATATAAAGAGCTCAAGAAATTAAATACCACCACACCAAAAAATCCAATTAAGAAATAGGGCTCAGCCAGGCGTGGTGGCACATGCTTTTAATCCCAGCACATGGGAAGCAGAGACAGGTGGATCTCTGTGGGTTCGAGGCCAGCCTGGTATACAAAGCGGAGTCCATGACAGCCAGGACTGTTACAGAGAAAAACCCTTTCTTGTAAAACCTAAATAAAATAAAATAAATGGGGTTCAGAACTAAACAGAGAATTCTCAACAGAGGAATATTGAATGGCTGAGAAACACTCAAAGAAATGCTCAGCATCATTAGTTATCAGAGAAATGCAAATTGAAATGACACTGAGATTCTATCTTACACCCATCAGAGTGGCTAAAATAAAAAATTCAAGCTACACCACATGCTGGCGAGGATGTGGAAAAAAGGGAACACTCCTTCATTGCTGGTGGGTGTGAAAACTTGTACAACCACTTTGTAATTCAATCTGGCACTTTCTCAGAAAACTGGAAATAGGGCTACCTTGGAATATACCCAGAAGATGCTCAACCACACAACAAGGACATATGCTCAACCATGTTCATAGCAGCCTTATTCGTAATAGCCAGAACCTGGAAACAACCTAGATGTCCCTCAGTCAAAGAATGGATAAAGAAACTGTGGTACCTTTACACTATGAAATATTACTCAGCTATTAAAAACAAGGTAATCCTGAAATTTTCAGGCAAATGCCTGGAATTAGAAATGATCATCCTGAATGAGTTAACCCAGAAACAGAAGGTACACATGGAATGTACTCACAATTGAACACTAATCCAACAGAGATGTCCCCTGAAAGACTTCACTTTGCCGGAGACTAGAATGGATACTGGGACATCCTATTAGGGCTCTAGGTGTAAGAGGTAAGGAAGAATTCAGAGGGTCCTAGAAACCTACAAGAAGACCGTTAAGGCTGGCCGATCTGGACCCAGGCGGATCAGCTCAAACTAGTATACCAACCAAGGACAATGTATGCAGTAAACCAAGAGCCCCTATACAAATCTCCACAATTGTGTGGAGAGCAGGGACTGACTCGGATATGAACTCTGGTGCCCCATATTTGACCACTTCCCCTTGATGGAGAGGTCTGGTAACACTCAGAGGAAGAATAGTCAGGCTACCAGGAAGAGACCTGACAGGCTATGACCTTACAGTGGGGGACGAGGTCCCCTTCTGTCACAGACTTAGGGGAGGGAAATAAGATGAAAAAGCAATGGAGAGGGAATGAGAAGATACAAATGAAGGGATAACAATTGAGATGTAATCTGAATAAATTTCTTTTTAAAAATTAAAAAAAAAAGAAAACCTGGGATGGTTTACAATTCTGCTATTATGAACAAAGCTAAGGACATTTGTCTACACATTTTGTGTGAATATAAGATGTTAGTTCATTTTGAATAAACTAATTGGAGCTAGGGTGCTGGGTTCTATAGAAGGCCAAATTGTCTCTAACACTGAGTGGTTTATGCTTACTATTGGCATCCACTCATGAATGAGTGGGACATTCTACAGCTCAGAACCAGGCATTGTAGGTGCAAGGAGTTTGCTGCTGCTGCTGCTGCTGCTACTACTACTGTAGTTCTTGTTTTGCTGTTGTTGTTATTCAAATGTGTGAAATAGAGCTGAATAGAGTTATTGATTTTTTACTATTAATTTACTCAATTATTTATGTGCTTATTGAGATAAAGTCTCACTATATAACCCTTGCTGGCCATGGCTTACAATCATTTCTTTTTCTAGAAATGTGCTTATTTACTGGGACGTGGAAGTAAGGGTGTGCCATGGCACACATGTGGTGGTCAGAAGACAGCTCACCAGAGTTGGTTCTCTTCTTCTATCATGTAGTCGCCAGGGATGGAACTTGAGTCCTCATGCTCAGCAGAAAGTTATCTTACCTGCTGAGGCATCATGCAGTCCCAAGACTCAAAATCATCTTCCCTCATCTTTCTGACATTGAGGATCCAGACAGGGTCACCCAGGCCCTGCTCTGCACTGACTAGAGCGTTAGTGGCTGCATCACTAGTTACTGATAATGTTACACACACTTTCCTTTGTACATAACTCTTCATTTTCAAATTTTAATTTTTATACTTAAGATGGAATAATTATTACTAAATTATAAATTATCATTTAAATTATATCATACAAGTGATTTATAAATATTTTGAATATTCTTATTATTAGTTTCAGAATAAAGATATTTGATTTGGGTCAATAATAGTTTATAAAGTTTCTTTATGGATCATGTCAAGTCTGATATGCAATGTTTCTCCTATGTGATCAGAGAAATATGTCATCATGTTTCTCTTTGAGCCCATGATCCATTTGAGTTAACTTTTATATAAAGTAGTGAGGTTGATAATAGTTTTTATTCTATGAAAATTTTATTTCTCCATCAAACTATCTTTGTGAAAATATAATTAATTGTACTGTCTTGGATCAATTTTGGACGATTCTGCCCTGTTCCAGTGATCTGTGTGTCTAGATTTTCATCAATACCATATTGAAATGTCTGCACAGCTGCTGTGCTAAGACTAAGCATCAGTTGGCATTGAAATACTAAAATGAGTTGAAAACAACCACAGGGAACTGTTCAAGGTTTTAGAGTGATTTCCATAGAAAAAATAAATTAATCGCTATCTAGTGACAAGTAATTTCTATTGAGTCTTCCAACTTAGAGACATGGATTATCCCCTTTCATTTGTTTCTTCCTAATCTCTTTCATCAATATGACACTGATTTTCTCATACAGAGCTTGTATGCATGATATTTTGTTAGTTTTTACTGAAATGTTAGAGTTTGGATTTTACATATCTCCATATGCTAAAGTCTTGGTTGCCAGCTTCATCAGTCCTATTGGTGATGGTGTAGCTTCAGGATGTTGGGCCAGGTGGAAGGGAGTTAAGTCATTGGTCTCACACCGTTGAGCAGGCAACAGGTCTTAGGCATGATGTTCTATGGTATGAAAGGCTAAACCCATAATCCAAGTAAGCTTCTCTTTCTCTAAGTGAATTTTACTTAGGTATTTTGTTAAATCAACCAAAACCTAACCATCACATTTTTAAATGCAGTTAAAAAATATATTTATTTTAGGTTTTAAACTCTAATTGCTCATTTCTGCACTGTGGGAAGATGGTGAAATTCAAAATATAATATAGTCCTTCAGAGTTTGCTAAGTTAAAGGAAGATTTTGCATGTGTGGGCAGCTGTTATATATAGTAGCACGTTATCTGTGCTTATAGAAAGCTGTTATTTTTTTTTCCAGATTTGTGTGTCTCCTTTCTTTTTTCACCTTGTTTAGTCATTTGATTCAACTGTGGCATTGAATGGTAGCACAGAGTACACACATCCTTCCTTATGGAAGGCACCCACTCAGTGTATTATTGAGGGTCTCCTTGGTGTAGGCTTTGAAAATGTCACTAAGGAGACTCTCAGAACACTGAGAATATGCTATTTATTTCAACTGGTGTTTAATCATGTTAGGGTTTTCCTGTACTGGTTGACAAGTTCATTTGTTTGATTTTAGTTAACCCTTTGCTGTGTGAATTGCCTTGTAGATGTTTAAATGATAAAGCAATGTCTGCAGTTTGGTTATGCCGGTACCTTCAGAAGATTCATATATTTAAGTTTGGTCCCAACATAGGCAGTGTACAGAGTTGGGGCTTATGGCAAGTGGTGGCATGATAAGAGCTGTGACTAAATTAGAGGACTGAACCACTGTCAGACTCCTTGTTTGAAATTATTGGGAGTTGGAGTATATCTGAAGGAAAAAGTTGTCTAAAAAATGAACCTGTCCTTGCTCCCCTACACACACAAGCAAACAAGTAAGCAAGTGAGCATGTGTGCACACCAGTATCTATCCCTCTCTCTCTTTCTCACACCTACAATTATGTTTTGTTTCAACTTTATCCAAAAACAATGGAGCAAACCTACCGCTGACTAGAAAAAATAATTTTGGCGGGCGGGGGGGGGGTGTTCGAGACAAGGTCTTTCTGTGTTGCCTTGCCTGGCCTGGACTCACTTTGTTGACCACGCTGGCCTCGAACTCACATTGATACACCTGCCTCTGCCTCACAAGTGCTTGGATTAAAGGCATGGACCACCACACCAGGCAAAAAATAAAACTTTTATCACTAATTTCTGTTGATTATTTTTTCACAGTGTAAAAGAAGCTAAAAAGGCAATTTTAGTCTACCATGATGCATCTGGAACGGCTGTTGTTCATTCACATTTTCATTTACTGCTTATATTTTTAAGATACATTTACACTTGTAATCATGGCTTTTTGTATTTTGATCATTTTTTCAGCTATGAACCATTATCATATATATCATACATAATAAAGTACATATAGCAAGAAGAACCATGAAACGATAGAGAGTTACATAAATGTTGCATTCATAGTGTTTTGGCTAATTTTATTTGGCAACCTTGAAGAAAACATCTTTTCTATCTTGGTAAGTCTAAAATTCTGAATGTAAATCAATATCTATCATATCTCATCTCTATCAACTTAAAACATATATCTAGATATGATTCTATAGATAGATAAGGTAAAATAGTTAGATAAGTTCTTCAAAAACCTCAGAGACCTACAGAATATGGCATTTAAAAGTTTTTCTTCTTATTTTAAAGATTCACTGACAATAAGACAGATTAAACTCCTGGCAGCATCCAGCCTACCTCAAAGAAGATGATGTGGATCAAAGAACCTCCTTATGGAGATGGCTTCAAATGTGGCAAACCATCCACTGAGCAAAATGTCCTCATCTTTCCCATAAACAGAATTCTGCCTAAAAATGGGCAAGCTTGGATGCAGGAAGAGTCTATGGTGAACTCTGCCAAGACAGGGTAAGCAACTCCTCAATAGATCCTACTTCACAAATACGTTTGTCACATATATTGGACCAGAAGGCTGAAGATGATGCTCCAATGTTATAGAGCGCTTTGGGGTGACTGCTCAGGCAGCAAACTGCCTCTGTCATGTTTTTTCACGATGGAAGCTGCTAACCTGCACTTCCTGTTTAGTCAGGTAATTAATTTTATTCCTTCTCAAGTCTCTGATGGGGTTGAAGACCTGGTTGTTTGGTTTTACAATTAAAGCTTAGTTGTTTAGGGGTTGAGATGCTTTTAGGTGTAATCATGAATTTTAAGCTGAGTTGGGAAGCAATTGCTCTTCTCTCACTTTGTAATGACAGCATGAAGAATTGTGACTCTTTTTTTTAAGTACTTAGTATAGTCTACCTGTGACTGTATGACTTTAATTCCCAGCAATATTTTAACTTGAAAGTCGATTCCTTAAAAGCTCAAGGAAATTCCAGTTATCTAGTCTTCTATGTGTGAACTCTGACACTTCATGTATTGCAAAGAGAGTCTAGTTCAAAAAATTTGTAAAATTTATGGGAACAAAATCATCAATAACCTCTGCCCATTTTCTTACTAATAATACCTTACTGTGTTTGTCAACGTGTCTGTATGGTGGGCTATGCCCTCCCAGTTCCTGAAAGAATTTATAGCTCTGTTAGCCTTTGCCATACACTTGTACAGAGTTTCCAGTTAATCTGAGGTGACAGATCAGGACCTCTTCAGGTCTTTTCCTGATATAGAAACATCAAGGAGCATTCACATAGCCTTTGAGATTCCTTTGATTTGGTTACACCTACACATGCATGCACACACACACACACACACACACACACACACACACACACACAACACACACACACACACACACAGAGAGAGAGAGAGAGAGAGAGAGAGACAGAGAGAGAGAGAGAGAGAGAGACAGAGAGAGACAGAGACAGAGAGACAGAGACAGAGAGAGACAGAGAGAGAGAAAGAGACAGACAGACAGAGAGAGACAGAGACAGAGACAGAGATAGACAGAGACAGAAACAGAAACAGAGAGAGATCTTATTTTTTAGTGTTGGGTCACTCAAGAGTGTTTTCATCATGGCCAGTGGATGGAGGCCCCATGGGGCCTGCACAAACTATTGTACCAACCAAGGACAGTCCATGCAGTGAACCTTGACCCCCTGTTCAGATCTAGCCAATGGAGAGCTCATTCTCCATGTTTGTGGCAAGAGTGGGGACTGCCTCTGGCATGAACTCTGGTACCCCTGATTTGATCACTTCCCTTTGGTGAGGAGACTGGGTGAGCACACAGAAGAAGGGTAAACAGGCTATCTTTATGAAACCTGATAGGATGTGGTCCTATGTTTGGGGATGGGGTCCCCTTCTGTCAGTGGGGAGGGGGTCCCCTTCTGTCAGTGGGGAGGGGGTCCCCTTCTGTCAGAGGTCTAGGAGGGGATAATAGGGTGAAAGAGGGAGAGAGTAGGGGTGGGAAGATACAAGTGAAGGGATAACAACTGGGATGTAATCTGAATAAATTATAATAATTTTAAAAATAGTTTGAAAAAGTGTTTTTCTCTATGGTTTTCCTGAACATACAAGCTTTCTGTAGCTGAGAATAGTAGAATTCTTTGAGTTTATGAATAAGCTTACTAATTTATCTTTCTTTGAGGTGACACAATAAAAACCAATATTACCTCACACATAAGTACTCTGTAAGTTTACACAGAGCAAAGCAAGCTCAGACTCAGTTTGCCTCTCTCTGTTTTCACAGCGTACTGCTAATAACAGCTGGACCCCATTTCTCCCACCCACGAAGCACCAAGGCTGCAGCTGGGGGTCTTCTCTCCTATCAACCTGGGAAACAAGGCTAAGGTTCCACAAGCTGCTTGCTACATCCCCAGATTTGCTATACCACTTAAGTGCTGGAGACAAGTTCCAGACCCCTTTCACCTGCATTTCTGTCCATCCAGCTTATGAATTGAGTTCTCATGACTTGCAAGTTCAGTTCATTTATTCAAGTGATTCAGAGAAATGTTTACTTACAGTTATGGTTTACGGCCTGAGAGAAAGTGTGTAAGAAAGTGCATTGTCCACTTGCAACCTCTTGTGCACAGCTCCACCTTTTCGGGAATTTTATGGGAAATTCCTTACATTGTTACACAAACATGGTTGGCTATATCTTTTGTCTTTGTTCACCATGTAAATTTCTAGAAGCTCTCACTTTCAGAAAGATGGTAGTGATTGGAAATCTCAACCCTCTAACCCTATGTTAGTTCTTCAGGTGACCAGACCCCATCCCTGTACTGAAGCTACAAACGGCTACCACTCTGTGAACACCCAGTAAGACTATAGCTTCAGGGAGTCCACGAATCTTAGGAGCCATATACAAGGACACAGAATAATAACTGGACCAAATATATATTTTATAGTGTCAGGAAAATTCTCTAACTGGATATAGATTGTGGCAGATGAGGTTAACACTGCTGGTAACCCTCCTCTCCAGGGAGAGCCCATTGAAAACCTTAACAGAATGAATCTTGAGTACTTCCTCTAACACTATAGAACGTAAGTGCGCTCAGCCAGATCCGTGTCCCCACATCTCCCCACTGCCACTACAATATCAAAGTTTCAGAGGGCTACATTCATTCACAGAGTCTGAGGTTTTCCTGACAACTCAATTCCAAATGAGTATTGCCTTGCAGAGGGCTGGGTACTTCCCTCACAGAAGAGCTCAGCCCATCTGCTCTGGTCTCAGTTCTCTGGGATACAGTGCTCTTTGAGTTTTCTTAATTTTTTTTTTCTTTCTAAGTTCCAAGTTATGCAAAATCAATTAGCATACTGTAAAATTACTCCTTCTACAGCTGTGTGCAGTAGAGTGTTAATGAGCTGTTCAGAAAGGCACCCTCTATTACTTTGTATTTTGTGTTAAACAATTTTTTATCTTTTTGTTCAAATTCCTCTGCTAATGTTTTGTGTACTATCTACTTTTTTCACCAGAAAGTTCAGCATATAATATACTACTTTTTCAAATTTCTCATATAGTGTTTCTAACATATGCATGATATCTGAGTCAGTTTCTAATGACTATTTTGTTGTTGATGTTGGTGATGGTGGTGGCTTTATTTCCTTTTTTAATATATTTTATTAATTTATTCATATTACATCTCAATTGTTATTCCATCCTTTATATCCTCCCATTCCTCCCTCCCTCCCATTTTTCCCTTACTCTCCTCCCCTACAACTGTGACTGAGGGGGACCTCCTCCCCCTGTATATGCTCATAGAGTATCAAGTCTCTTCTTGTAGCCTGCTATCCTTCCTCTGAGTGCCACCAGGCCTCCCTATCCAGAGGATGTAGTCAAATGTTTTCTTTTTTCTTTTTGTTCTTTCTTTCCTCCTCCTCCTCCTCCTCCTCCTCCTCCTCCTCCTCCTCCTTAGGAATATGGATTTCTTTCCCTTTGCTTCATATGCCACATGATTCTTCTTCTTGTACAAAGCTGACTGTATTGAATAGGAGAAAATCCTGTAAATTAAATAATGTCTATGTTTGTATGTGGCCATGACTTTGGAGATAAAATTTTAGTGTGATGAACATGTTATTCTAGTTAGGAAAGGGACTGATATCAAATTGTATGTTGTAAAATCTACCCTCAGTGTAAAATAGCCACCAAATTCCTATATTGGCATCATGTGTTTAGGAAATGGGTTGGTTCTTCAGTGACAATTATAATTGTGTGATGTCTGCTGTCCATTCTTTGTCCCTGAAGTTCTATGGTGATGCTTCTCAGAGGGATTCCGCCTTCTTACTGTATTTCATGGCTACTTCTGTGTGCTGCCTGGAAGAAGGTTGGAATGTGAGTCAGAAAACATTCGTCTGGTTTCTGGGTGAGCTTCACTATAACACACCCACACTGGGCATCATACGGAGGACACAACTTTGATAACCATCTTCTCAATGTTATGCTCCAAAAAAAAACCTATCCCTGCCTTTCCCTAGGTGTACACCCCAAATACCAGACCTTTTCTTAACCCTGAGGGCTTGTAAGGTGGGAGTGCTTATGTTTCTTCCTGTTCTGGCATATTTGTGGAAGAAATAACCAGTGCAAATTTCTGCTATGTCTACAGCCCTGCTCTAGCCCACACCCTCATAGTAGCTAACCTCTGCATTCAGGAACACAGGGGTAAAATGTCATCCAATGCTCTCTTTGCTGTGTCCAGTAATACCTGCCCTCAAGCCAGTAACTGGGTCTTGCTTCTTTCACTAAGCGTCTCCCAGCTCCTGGTTTTGTACTTTGCTCTTCATCCTAACTTCTCTGATTCAGTTTATGGTAATTGTTAATTTATATACTGGTCAACCATTTCCTTGTAAGAGCTAGATATTCTTAGGTACACAGCATGCTCTTATTTATATCACTGAAATATTTTAAATGATGCCTACTGTCATTGAACTCAATCTACTTATACAGTCATACATTATTTAGGTATATTTATTTGGACACGCACACGTACACACACACTGTGGGTGTGCGTGAGTGTGTGTTGAATATAAACATGTTTTTGTTTTGATCCCAAATGTGTGATGTGTAATGGATGTAAACATGTTTTTGTTTTGATCCCAAGTGTGGGATGGGGAACAGACTTGGGAGAGAACAGTTGATGTTTATGTTTATCCACTTAGAAGTAGAACCAATGCATGGGGCGGGGCTTGGTTTCTGCCAGCTGAGACACATCCTAGTACAGACTCTGAGAGTGTGTGGAGATATGTGTGTGTGTATATATATATATATATATATATATATATATATATATATATATATATATATAGTGCTTGGCTGTTCATAGCTCCACTTTGAGATGCTCCTGGCGAGAACCACTCCAGAGAATGCTCTGTGGCTCCAGGCTTCAGCTGATGTTCCAAGTTCCAGGAGCAACTTTGGTGGAATTGCTGGTCTGCTGAAATTCTGACGACTACACCAGAAGAATCACTCCCAGGAACTGAATTCAAAGAGAACTGCTGCTCCTGTTCCCCTAAACCTTCTTTCTCTCCTATTTAGGGTAGGTGTGTTGGAAAGGAAGTATCAGCATTTAAAGAACTCCAAATAAAGTAGGTTTGGAACATGTGAAGAACACACACACACACACACACACACACACACACACACACACACACACATATATATATATATAGTTTATTTAATTTGTATTCTACTCATGGGCTTTCTGATAATAAATAAATCAGTATTATTTTATTTGCTTTTCTCTTTGCTATTCTTTTTAAATTTTTATGTGTCTGAGTGCTTTGCCCGCATGTATGTTTGTATACCATGTAAATGCATGGTATCTGAAGAAACCAAAAGAGGGTTAAGAATGTGATAGACTACAGGGAATTTTTCAAATTGAACTACATGTATTTTTCATAATGTTGTGTCTCCAAGCCCATTGGGGCCAAGAACTGGAATGTGCTGGTTTAGACAGGTATGGCCCCCATAGAATCTTCTTGGCCCATGGGGAGTGGCACTATTAGGAGTTTAGGCCTTGTTGGAGGAAGTGTGTCACTCTGGAGGTGGGCTTTGAGGTCTCTTATGCTTAAACTATGTTCAGTGTGGCATACAGTCTCTCTTTGCTGCCCAAAAATCAAGATGTAGAACTTTTGGCTTCATCTCCAGCACCATATTGGCTTGCACACTGCCATGCTTGCCACCACCATGACAATAAAGCACTAGACCTCTGCAACTGCAAGTCAGCCCCAACTACATGTTTTCCTTTACAGGTGTTGCCTCTGTCACAGTGTCTCTTTACAGCAATGGAACCCTAACAAAGACACTGTAAACGATATTATTCAAAATTTTGTACTTTAAACCATTATAGTTTGTATAATATTTAGATGTTTCTTGACTAAAGATGAAGTTCCATTCCAATAAGTCTATGCATTTGGGATATCTAATCTACCTCACATAATAACACAGGACATAGTATGGAGTATCAATCAGTAATTTACCCTTATGAATATACTGATGGGATGCAATAGTACCATTTGTCATCTTACATTTGCTATGTCAGAGGCCCATAATTGTCCTTTTATTCAGTCAATATTGGCATAGACACAAAGACCTGAGATTAATACCAACTATTACTTTGGGTCTACTTTCACACTTATTTGAAATAAGATGTTATCTTTTAAAAAGTGTGTGTGTGTGTGTGTGTGTGTGTGTGTGTGTGTTTACAGAATTCTATATATAGACTTACAAGATTAGATTTTCCCTTAGACTCATGACCTATATAGTCTCAGGTCCTTGGTTACATTAGCAGTGTCAAGAATGGGTTTCATCTCATGGAGGAGGCCTTAAATCCAATAATTTTTAAAAATGGTTGGTTATTAGCATAACATTTGTGCCACTATTGCACCAGCATATTTTGCAGGTAGGACACTGTTGTAGACTATAGGTTCTGTGGCTGTGTGAAATTAATAGTTAACTTTCTCCTCCAGTATCATACATTGTATCTTCCACTACTATGAACTCTAGTTAGTATGGGTAAAGTTTATATTTGGGCACTAACTCAAGTTCTCCATGTTTGATTATATAAATAATTGCTGTCTTCAGTTATAGGAACTTACCGTCAGGTTGTGGAAAGTAACAAATAACCTTGGCAGTAGCTTGTGATGTTTCAGTGGGAGGTCTACCAGAGACCTCCTTGTCAAATGAGTCAACAAGATGTAAACCATTCCTGGCACTAGAGGTTTTATTTTCTGGCATAAGATGTTTAGTTGAGGCACTGACTCCTTCACAATATGCTGACTCCATTTAAATTCCTTTCATATGTGTAAGTATGAATGACTCCTAATGGCATATCTCTGTACCTGTAGACTAGTGTATCACCTAACCCCTATAAAGAATATTAGTCTTGGTCCGGAATCTAAAGGATGGGGTGAGATAGAGCCGGTAGGTGGCAAGAGGGGGCTGGGCCGGAGACGGCAGGAGGGCCAGGCTCTCACCGCCCTCCCCCAAGACCCCCCCCCCATCCTGGCTTGCCCTCCCTAGCCATGCAGGAAAAAAAGATGATTTCCAGATACACTCGGAAGGTGGTGCCACGAAGCATGGAGCTGGAAAGACCAACAAAGCCTGCTCTTAACTATCACTCCTTTTCAGAGCAGCTGGATGACATTTCCTCAGCCAATGACAGCCAGGAAAAAGACGCAAGTTCTCAAGGCGAGTCTGACATTACCCAATAATCACCTTTTACATCAGCTAGCACTGGGAATTCTCGTTCTGCTTTTCCAAGCTTTGCAGGCACAGGGGTCTCTACAGAAGGCAGCTCTAACTTCTCTTGGGGATATGGTGAACTTGACCAAAACGCCACTGAGAATGTCCGAGCAATGTTCATGACCGTGAACGAGCTCCTGCATGAGCAGAAACGGAGCGTGCACCCACACAGTCTGCAGAAAAAAAAGCCAGCAGTGTGCGTCCAGTTTTCCTCACCTCACGATTCTGGGTAGGCAGATAATCACTCCGACAGCTATGGATGACACCCTAGATCCCCTTGTGCTGTGTGACATGAAGCAACCTTGTCTCAAGAAAGAGATTCTACCATGTTTGGTATAAGTGGAAAGAAGTTACACTTTTCATCTTCTTACAAAGCATCTCCTACCATCCAGCCCTCTGGTTCTTCTGCCATGGGAGAAGGCAAGGCAGGCGGTATAGTGTTTTCTGAAGAATCGACGAGTCCCTGGCTTTTGACCTCACAAATGTGGAAGAGGGATTTCATGGAAACAATTCAGAAGCAGCTACAGAGAAACAGAAATTAGGGTACCCTTCCATTGCTCCATTTTACTGCACGAAAGAGGATGTTTTGCTTAGCTGTTTGACAACGTGTGGAGCAAGGTTGTGGGCTGTATGAAGCAGTTGGCATGTAGCCACTGGTAGGGATTTGCTTCTGGTAAGGATCCCTATGAAACCAAAGAGAAAAATCACTACTTATGATTTACAAGTCTCAGTCAGTCTTTTTGTGTATGTGTGGTCCTGGTCAAATCCAGGACTCTGTGCATACTAAGCAAACACAGCCAAGTTTTTAATTTAGGGGGAAGGTTCCACTGAATTACCCAGGCAAGCCCTGAACTTGATCCTCTTTGCTTCAGCCTCTCAAGTGGCTAGTATTATGGGCTTGTGCTATCAGGTCTGACTCTAAGAAGTCAAGATTAGATGCTTTACTAGTACCTGGGTATGAGAGAGAGTAAAGACCATTGGGTTTTTTCTGTCTTCACACACACACACACACACACACACACACACACACACACACACACACACACACACCACACCAACACTTCTCACACTAAATGTATAGGGGTATCGCCACACATGCTTAATAGTCTCTGTCAGATTCTCACACACTCTCTGAGTATCCTGTAGTTCAGTTCTCACACTACCTGGAAGATCGCTTTAGATCCCAAGGGGTTCAGTCTCACAGCCTGTCTCTCACACCTCATACCTCACATGACACCTTCAAGCTTCAGCCTGCGACCTGTGCTTCTAGCCAAAAATCAGAATTCATGGGACCCCTTCCTTAGGTTTGGTTAATTTGTTAGACTGGTGCACAGGACTCAGGGAGAAACTTAGGCTTCCTGGCTGTATGAAGAATACCACAAAGAATATGTGTGAGCCGCCAGATAGGAGCTGCATGGGACAGAATGGGAGGAAGGAAGAGGAGGTATCCACACCACCTCCCAAGCACCCTCAAGGGTGACTAGTGCGGAAGCTCTTCTGGAAAGGGCCTTTTGTTCTGGTTTCCATAGTCCTCATTATGGAAGGTCATCGATCAACCCACCCTCTCTTCAGAGAAGTTCCAAACCTGATCACATGGCTGGCTCCCCAGCAGTTAGCCCTCTCCCTCACTTTCCTGACCACCTATCCTGACACTAGTCACTTTCCTAACCACCATCCGTATTTTCAGAAAACAGAAACATACTGTTGCTTTGAAGATTCTAAGGGTCTCAGGAGATATGTGTCAGAAACTATGTCAAGACTAAATATATATTTTATATTATACCAAGTAAGTCTGATTAATGTGCGTGTTTCTGACAGAAACTAGCAGAGAACTTAGTAAACATCTGAGAATGGGTAGAGAAGGAATGACCTGTGGTCATCAGAGTTTGTACTTTCTCCTCAACATATCTGTGAGGAAAATCATGGAAGTGGCACATGCTTCTCAGATAGTCTTAGTGAAGAGTAGTTAACACACAAATACTTCACAGACTTCAAGTGTAAGATTTGGTAAGTTCTGTTTTATATATACATATACCTATATGCATATATGTATACATACATATATACATACATATATGTGTGTATATATACATATGCATATATATGTGTATGTGTATATACATATACATATATGTGTATATATTGCATATATACATATGTGTGCATGTATATACATACATAAAGCCCTCACCAGTTGGTATGGTGAATATCCATCGCTCCCAAAAGTTCATATCCTTTATAAACCTTCTCTTCTCTTATTTTATGTTGTATCTCTTCCCCCAGACTCATAGGGAGTGGCATTATTTGAAAGGATTAACATTTGTGGCCTTGGCATAGGCAGTCTGTGACTGGGAGTGGGCTTTAAGGCTTCAAAGGCTCAAGCCAGGCCCAGTGTCACTTCCTGCTGCCTCCCTATTCAGATGTAGAGCTCTGGGCTCCTTCTCCAGCACTATGTCTGCCTGCATGCTGCCATGTTTCACACCACGATGATAATGACATAAACCTCTGAACTGTAAGCTAGCCTCAATTAAATGTTTTTCTTTATAAGAGCTGCTGTGGTCATGGTTGGTACCTGGACTGGGGAATTACTCTCATAGGCCTGACCTTTCTGTTGTTTAGAGTAGTGTGGACTTCGGTACTTTGGACTAGGAAAGATGTGGAATGGTTTCAGTGGGGCTTAGTGGGCTGCACTAGTAGGAGTGGAAGACAAGGATGCTGAGGGTGATTTGTACTATGGGGGCTCAAGAGGCTTCAGAGGAGAATGCTAATATGTGGCCTAGAGACTGTTCATGTGATATTTTGGTAAAGAATATGGCTGCTTTCTGCCCTTGTCCAGAAAAATCTGCCTGAGAGTATATTGAAGAGTTATATATTTGGCAGAGGAGGAGTTCCAATCAGCCTAGTATTGACTGTGTTGCTTGGTTATTAGCGTTCACTCTTACGCAGATCTAGAATGAAAAGAAGCAAAGCAAGCAAGGAAAAATTCAAAATGTATCATTTGAGGAGAAAAGGAACAGGAAGTATAAACAGATTAAAGAAAAGCCTAATGTTAAATGGAATAAAGGAATTGGTGACCTCAAAGCAAGACTCCACCCAAGTAGGCTGCCAGCCTCTGAAAGGAATTAAAGAAAAGTCTAGGATGGGCATGGTAGCGTACACTTGTAATCCCAGCAGCACTTGGGAGGCAGATGTGGGCAGCTCTCTGAGATCAAGACCAGCCTGGCCTACACAGCAAACTCTAGGACAGCCAAGCTTAGGCAGTGAAGGAAACCATTAACAACAGAAAGTTGGTAAAAGTTTATTGAAATGAGAGTGCCATGTTCCATCCCAGCAAGCCACAGAACTTAGCACCTTCAGCTTCATGGTTCTGGCTTTAGAGTCAAGGAAACAAGAAAGGGGTTGTGGAAGGCACTGGGGCCGGGCATGTGGCTGGGGTGCCCCTGCGCAGAGGCCCAGAGAGGCCATTGTGAAGCCCGGATTGTGTTGGAGACCCCCAGATGTTGGAGATGCCAGAGCCATAGGATACCTGCTGAGGAGAACTGCTAACATGAAGTGGAAACAGTCAAAGAGAGCTAAGTGTGTTGCAGTCACAAAGCTGAAAGGAGTTGGAGACCTGGAGAGCGCTTTGACATCAAACATGTAGATGCAGAGTTTGGAGGTTTGCCAACTGTCGTTTGTCCTAGCTTTGGTCCAATATCTCCTCACTATTCTCCCTTCCCGCCCTTTTGAAATGGTAATGTATATCCTGTGCCATGGTGTTTTGGAAGTATAGGGTCTGCATTTCCAGTTCAATTTAACAGGGTGTTACAGCTAAGAGATTGCCATGCATATCAGAAACTTTGACCTATGGACTTTTAAACAGTAGGGAGACTGCCATAGACTATGGATGGAGACTTTTGAAGTTGGACTGAGTGCAGTTTTGCAATGTGATATAGCTACAAGCCTAAATGGGCCAGAGAGTGGATTGTGGTGGTTTGAATGAAAATGGGCCCTATAGGCTCATGGGGAGTGGCACTTAGGACTGGCCATGTGGAGTAGGTGTGGCCTTGTTATAGGAAGTGTGTTGGTGGCCTTTGAGGTTTCAAGTGCTCAAGGCAGGCCCATTGTCACCTTCTCTCCCTGCTGCCTACTCATCCATATGTAGAGCTGTGCCTGCACCATGTTTGCTGGCACACTGCCATGTTTCCCACCTTGATGATAGTGAACTGTGAGCCAGCCCCCATTAAAAGTTTTCCATTTTCAAGTAGACGGAAATTAACAAAGAGATGCACAACTAGACAATGTATAGAGAGTGAGGTACTTTGGAGCATTCAGTCTTACTTGGGATGTCTTCATCTAACCCTGCCCCTCAGATTACGAATGTATATGGAAGAAGAAAGAGAAAAGACTGTAAGAGCCAGACCTGCTAAGGACCTCCATGAAACAGTGTCTTCTAGACTCAACAGGACTGAGGTGCCTATGAACTCACAGAGACTATGGAAACCAATACAGGGCCTATGCATGCCTAAACCAGAAAAATCTTAGCACTGCAAAGAGGAAGTGTACATACAGTCTCAACCCAGCTAAGAACCTTCTGGGAAAGGAAAATTCAGTGTTTTTCAATGGAACGCCACAGGATATACAAACACACACACCTAATGATATATTAGGAAAGACTTCAGTACCAGTAGTTAGCCATCATAAAGCAAACTTCATGTTCTTATTTTTGTCTTATTTTTTTGTTTGTTTAAAGAGAGAGGAAAAAAACATGAACTTGAGTGAGTACAGAGGTGGGTAGGATCTGGGAGGAGTTGGTGGAAATAAGAACACAATTAAAATATATTATATGACAATCTCTTTAATTGAAAATTATTAAAATTTAAATATATATATATATATGATTATGAAAAGAAGCTGGGCATGGTATCATTTGCCTATACATAGCACAGGAGGCTGTGGCAAGGGGAGTATAAGTTTGAGGCCGGAGCTGTATGAGGTAATATTGCCTCAGAAAGAAGAAGGTGACAGCAAGAAACTAAAGGAAGAAAATATAATAGTAATAATATTGTCATCCTATTTGTTTTTAAATGTTGGTGTATTACATTTAAATCATTCTCCCTCTCCCTTTCCTGTATCCAGTCTCGTCCTCCTCTTCTCCTCCTCACTCCCTCTTGAGTCCATGGCCTCTTTTTTCAATTATTATTATTATAATACAAATAAATAAGTAAGTAAATGAATAAATAAATAAATACGACCTGCTAAATCCATTTAATATTGCCTATGTGGATATATATTTTAGAGTTAAACATTTGATATTAATTAACATACTGGGAACCCTACCCTGGGGGAGACTTGTATTTATCTTTCTCAGCATTTATCAGTTGTCTGTAGTCCTTCCTTTAGGGCTTTGGGATCTTAAATTTTCTTTTATAGGGCCATTTTGTTCACTTTGTCATTTATTATTTTATTATTTGCACAGTTCACTGTAAAGACTCTGTGTTAAACTCCAACAAACAAGTTTTTCTCACTTGGTCCAGTTCACAAACCTACTCCTGTCTTGCTAGCACTGTTGACTTAGTCAATGAAAGATGTTTACATAAATTAAATAAATGGGCAGATGGTTTTAGTACTAACGATTTTTATTAGTCCACTAATCCCTCAGATAACATTTCTGAGAATGTTTTATAGATACTTATGATGATTTCTTAAAATATTAAATTGGTATATTTTTACATTTTTACTTCTATCAAAATATAGCATTACAGTTAAAGCTTACATACACATGAACAGATCTGCAATCTTCTAGACTAAGTGTACACAGACTAAACCAAGGCAGATCATGGATGGAAATCCATTCAGACATTGTGACCATCTTGCACTTATAGGAATCTGTATGGGGACCAAGATGAAAAGGCCTTTTAGTTGTACCCTACACAACAACTGCTAACACCCAGTCACCTCTTAGTTCCAAAGCCTTGGTCCCTCTTCAGTTGTATCTAATGAAAGATAATTTATTCTGTATAGGAATAAATCAGCTGAGCCATGAGTTCTGGATGCCTTCAGGAGGATCATCTTTTTTGTTTGGTTGGTTGGTTTTGTTTTGTTTTGTTTTGTTTTCCAACAACTTCTTAGTGTCTCCTTAGATCAGATAATGTCCTATTTCATATCAAAGTTCATCAGCACTTTAGTGGAAAGAAGTGTCAGACCAGTCCCAGATCTCCTGAAAAAAGACAAAAGACCAAAAGAAAATGAAACCCATTCCTATTAGAGTTATCAAACTCGGATTTTGAAGGAGCTGAATAATATGCTTGAAATAGATTTTTATCAACATTTAAAAAGTTTAATATAACAGGAATATTAGAACTACAAATATATAAGCAATATCTAAAATTGGGTCTATTTATAAAGTATAAAGGACAGCTTTATTACGAGCTAAAAATGACACACAACCATAAACAGTTAAATTGTAAAAGGATCAAGTATGTCCTGATGTCTTTGAAGACTTGGATCCCATCTTGAATGTATTTAAGAGCAGTTTACAAACAGCTGGAGAGAGGATTCAGAAACTGTAAGATATTTTGTGTCTGGCAACTAAGAGATTTCCCAGAATAAGTGAAGTAAACAGAGTTGAAAATAATGAAAAGAACATGATAGATAGATGGATAGATAGATGGATGGATGGATAGATAGATAGATAGATAGATAGATAGATAGATAGACAGACACATAGATAGATAGGTACATAGATAGATATTGGGAGTGAGTTATCATGTTTAAAAGTCTGAAACACACATGTTAGAGTCCATAAAAAGATGAGAAAATAAAGTAGAATGGATATTTAGGTGGCACACACCTTTGATCCCAGCACTTGGGAAGCAGGGGCAGGCAGATTGATGTGCGTTCAAGGCCACCCTGGGCTACAAAGTGAGTCTAGGACAGGCAAGGCTACACAGAGAAGCCCTATCTCAAAAAACAAAACAAAAGAATATTTAGAACTGAAGTCTATGTAAAATAAACATCAGAAACTATTTCATCAAAATATTCCAAAGACTAAGAAAGCCTCTAAATGTGCAGCCATTCACATGGCAGTGGAGAACTCTAGTGATTGAAAACTTTAAAGCAGTGAAAGGTACACAAACACTGAAAATGACACCGAAGTGGCAATCACAAAGGAAGGAAACCACCCACCCACAGAAACACAGAAACTAAAGGGGAGGAAGAAGCACAACATTTCAGAAAATCTCTAAGAATATCAACTATTTGAACAACAATAACAAAGGCATGTGGCACTCACGTGAACATAGATTTAAAGCTTATCACGATAATACAATGGGAACAGTGTTACTGAACTATTTAAAAACTAGGGCCTTAGCTTTGCCTACAACTGATAGATGGATTTATTTTAAAAGAGGAATAAATCTATTTTTCTTTTTAAATTTATTATAATTTATTCATATTACATGTAATTGTTATATCTTCCCATTCCCACCCTCCCTCCCTCTCTGTCCTATTCCCCTCCCCTAGACCTCTGATGGGGGACACTTCTCCCCCACCATCTGACCTATCATGTCTCATCTGGACAACCTGCTTCCCCTTCCTCTGTGTGCCCACCGGGCCTCCTCACCCGGGGGCAGTGATGGAATCACGGGCACCAGAGTTCATGTCAGAAGCAGTCCCCACTGCCACCTCCCCCAGCCTTGAAGAATGAGCTAGATCTGAATAGGGGATCTAGGTTTAGTGCATGCATTGTCCTTGGTTGATACAGCAGTTTGTGCATGCCCCCTGCATCCACATCCTCCTGCCTTGATGGTCTCCTTGTGGGTCTCCTGAACCCTCTGGGTTCTTCCGTTGCTCCACTCTTCCACAGGGCTCTCAGTGTTCCAACCAGAGTCCATCTGCAAGTTGCAGCATCTGTTCAGATCCCCCACTGGGTGGAGTCTCTCAGAAGAAATCTATGTTGGGATAAGTCAAAGAAACATGTTTACTTTCTAGACCACAATATCTAGAAAAGTTATAGTGTAGGAAAGATTAAGCTTTGTCACAGGTGGAAGCAGTCTTGGCGGGCTTTACCCTTGGGGCACACCATGAATACCTTGTGAGAGACTGTTTGGAGCCTTCCTGGGCTTGGAATTCAGGAAGCCTACCTGGGAACCCCACCGTGGCTATTGTTTTCCTAATTGACCCTCGAAGGGAGGAGGAGACCGCCCTTTGCATGTGACTGGGAAGAGGGTGAGAGAAAAACAACAGGTTGAGAGAAGGCGAGGGGAGAGTGAGGAGAGAGAGGAAGGGACCTGACCAGCTTGTGGGACTGAGACACCTAAGGACCCGTCCTGCCGAACGGATTCCAGGAGGTTTTAATCTTCTGTCCCTTTAACCTTTTTTTTCCTTCTTGTATATGCTAGTTGGGTTGTATAATAAAGTTTAATTGTTAATAAACAGAGCCAACATTATAGTCACAATCTGTGAGCATGACAAAGCTGCCTAACAACTCTTCACACTCAGAGAGAAAAAGTCGCTAATGTGTTAATACAAATAAATGTAAAAGTAAATTAAGTTTTCATTTTAATAATATAATGAACTAAATTGATGTCATTATTGCTAAGATATTTAGAGTACAATCTGTATAGTTCACTTTAGAAGGAATTAAATAATATGTAAATGGAAGCATTAAGGAAATATAGGGTGGAAAAATAATGGTCTGTCAATATTAATATACGTAAAGAAAGGAAATAAAGGCCAAACCGCAGTCACAGGTGGAAACAGCAGGTGGAAAGTGCTGAAGATAAGTGTCTCTGCAAATCAGGGGTGCTGGGGCTGGAGAGGTGACTCAGTGGTTAAGAGCACTGGCTTCTCCTTCAGAGGACCCAGGTTCAGTTCCCAGCACCTACATGGCAGATCACAATTGTCTTAGCTCTGCTCCCAGAAGATCTGATGCTCTCTTCCTGCTTCCTCAAGCACTGCACCCATGTGGGCTACATACACACATACTGGGAAAATACCCATACGACAAAAGAGATAACTAAAAATTCTTAAAAGAATTTTAGATTAGATATGAAGAACAAGGAGATAGGCATTCAAACAGTTTGGGCAATTAAAAGCTCTAGTGAGCGATGATATTTCATATCCAGTAAATATGAGAAACAGAAAGATTCTTCAGTTGCTCAGGGTTACATGATTCCCCAAAGTAACAAAGAAGAGGAACAACTGTTTATCTTAAGCTTTACCTTTGTTTATTAATAACAGCATGGTTTTTAGAAGTATAAATATTAGTATAAATGTTATTTGTACTATATCATAGGGAAAAACAAACCACATGTCCCTTCTGGAATCACCAATGGAAGACTTGCAAAGAAAAGCCATAGAATAGTTGGGAGATCAGTTACTAAGCTCTAAAAGTTAATTGTAGGCATTGTACTGCTTTGTATGTCCCAGCACAAGTTTTAAATTAATTTTGAACATTTTGGAAAAAGAATAACCATGAGCTAGAATCACATTTGATATGGTCAAGTCAGCATGTAGCAGGTTGCAAATTGTGTAAGATATGTGCTCTCTGCTTTATGTAGGCGAAGCCTGGGAGAAGGAGACAGTGCTCTCAGCATGGTCCCTCATACAGTATATTCCCTGCTGTTTGTTTATAGAAATATTTGTGTTACTATGAAGGACCACTCTCCAGCAGTCAGCAACTCCAACACACGGGCTCTATCTGGCTTACTATGTGGTGTTTTGTTTTATTTTTATTGCCTAGATTCATTTATTTTAATATTTTCTGTGTACAAATGTTTCCCTGCCTATATATGTATGCCATATGTTATGTATGCCTGATGACCATGAAAGCCAGAAGGGAGCATTGGACCCCCCAAGGCTGGAGTTACAGACAGTTGTGAGCCACCATGTGGGTGCTAGGGATTAAAATCTGGTCCTCTGCAAGGCCAGCCAGTGCTCTTAACTGCTGAGACAACTCTCCAGCTTGCCATATGTTTCTGCAAATAAAATTTTATTGAAACAGAAACAGCTTTTCTTCTATGTCCATTTATTCCCCAGCAATTGTGACAAGCAATTGCAACAGGCTACCTAATCTGCCTAGAGTAAAGTGTATGGTGTGTCTCCATAGAGCAAAGTTTCTGACACCAGGATTAGATACTGATCAATGCAGTTAGTATTTATGTACATTGTATTATGTACAATAATACTCTATTTTCATCCACTATTTGTATTAAAGGGTATCTGTTAAGAATGTTTGGAACAGAAGATAACAAAAAACCCAACCTCTCATAGCTTAATTTATTATACAAGAAATTATCATGTTATATAAGAGAATCTGGAGACAGGAGGTAAGTTCTAGAAAATTGATTAAATATAAAAACCAAGGCTCATACTTCCTCCTTCTTTGCACCTTCTCTTTTTTAGCATCAACCTGATGACCACAAAATGGTTGTTAATTCTATATGAGATTAGAATCTACAGGCTTTTGTCAGGTGAGGGGTTTTTTTCACAAAAATTTTTGGGGAAAGTTTCAATAATAATATCCCTCATTGCATTTCTCATGAGAAATAATTTAGTAGTTATTATTATCATAAATCATAAAAGACTCATAGGTAAAATTAAATTCCAGAGACAGACATTTAAATAAGATGTATTACATTATATAATGTTAGTGTCTGGGATATGACAGCACAGTAGACTCTTAGGCATGTGAGCAATAATTTGCAAAAGAACTGAAGTCTACACTAAGACAGGAAAGGTGACCAGGAACCAACACACAGGAGCCACAGAGAAGACAAGTGCTGAGAGGAGATGAGTCAGCATATATGACAGCAGCACTGAGCTCCAGGACGAGGCACCTGCATCTCACCTAGGACATTAGATACATGCCAAGTAGTTGGCATCATGAGCCTATGATCTCTGCGGAGTCACTCCAGGAAATCAGTTATGGGGATGCAAAATGGCTTTGAAAGCTGCAGGCAGTTAAGGGGTGAAGGCAGATTCTGGAGTCAACCAGGTCGTCATAGGCATAAGGATTGCAATTGTGAATGACGTCTCTGGAGGGGCATGGAATGAAAACATTTCAGACACAATACGGATCCCTTGTAAACACAACTTCAAGGTAGAGCTCTCAAACCAATGATGCTCATTAAGTCTACAAGGAAAAATTGTGAGAGGTTTTCGTTTATGTTAAACCTTGGAAACCAGTGATATGAGAGGCTGCTGATGGGAAAGAGCAAGCATGGTCTCTTAAAGAAGACAACGGGGGAAATTTAAAGAAAAACTGCTGGGTGTTTACTTCAGGAAAAACACTGTCCTCGTGTGGGAAATGTGACTGACTGCCTGAGTGAGGAATAGGAAATGGTCCTGCCTAAGGCCCAGAGATTTTGTTAGAATTGGGAGTAAAGCCAAGTCATGTGAGCTTTGGAAATCAGAAGACATACTTCCCAAAGTGTACGCTGAGCAGGCAGCAAGAAGGTGGGAGGATAGAGAAGAATGAGTTACATGTTAAAGAGGCATAGCTAGACAAGGTAGACCAGTAGGCGGAAATGGAAGGAAAGGGTCTTCTTACAAGATGTGAGAGATTGACTGTCAACAGAAAGAAACTAAGAGAATATATCATTCAGTAGCATGAGCTTAAGCGTGATAAGGGATGATGGGAGGTGATGGGGAGATAGTGTTCCTGAGAGTACAAGAGGGAGCATCCATCAGTATGACAGGAGGGGAGGTAAATACAAGCTGAAACCCTGAGCATTTGGATATTTGGTAAAAATGAAATATTTTCCATAGCATTTTGTAGTAAGTCTACTCCACAATTATTTCTATTCTTTTTCATTCAGCTAAGGGCCTATTTATTTATTGTTTATGTAATATCTATTGTAAATTTTAATATACAGGATTTGAATAGGATGGCTTTTTAAAAAACTAAACTCAGTGACCTGAAAACTTAAGTGCTTCGTAATAGATTACATCATATGACAATCATCTGTCATTGTTACCAGTTTCTCTGATTGCATGTAAGTCAGCTTTGGGTCAGACTATGCTTAACGTATGCTTTCAAATACTTCTCTAGTTATTCCTGATCATCTATTTTGTTTTAAAGGAAAGCCCTGTATGCTGTCAATATCTGGCAGGCACAGACATTGATGAAACATTTGAATGAGAAAAGAGGCAATTAACCTCATCCTGATCTCCCAGTACCCCCACATTTGTGTTCATAGCTCAGTTCCCTCCAGAACAAAACTAGAGTCACAAAAACAAATAAAATTCACCATGCCCATACTTTTCCCCAGAAATTGTGCTGTGCTTCTCAACTATTTTATTTTTTAGTTTAGTAGTGCTATGGCTAGAATTCAAGGCTTCATATGTGTTACACACATATTCAGCCTTTGAGATATGCCCTAGATCCTATGGTCTTCAATTCCGGGGTCGATTTAAAATTATCTTTAACTCACCACTCCCTGTGGCCACCTGAGCCATGAGTTCTATTCCCAAGATAATTGTGCCCACGAAGCCCCTGGAACTCTACGGTATTTCATCTCTATCCTGTCTGACATCTCTTCAGCCTTGACTTGATAAAAATCTCTCAACTAGATGCTTGCCCAGCCTGCCATTTTTTCTCACTTTTCCCTTCATTTGTGGCTGTTAACCTCAAACACAACAAAAGTCTTGATAGCACCATCCTGATTTAAAAATGCTGACTCCTCTTGACTGGTCTTAGAATTCTGTCTCATACTCTTTAGATGTCTTTCTCTGGACCTCCACATAGACACCCACAGGTCTCAGCTTTCTCCTTCCACACTTATCTTCAACATGTACTATGTTCATGACAGCCAATGTTGTATCAGGTCTCCAGGACAGAATAGCATCCTTTGGGTGACTCAAACAGAAGAGATTTCCTAAATGACAGTTCTAAAGGCTACATACCCATATCGGTCAAGCTGTGCACATCATTTTCTTTATGGAAGAAAGGGTATATGGGAAGGTTTGCTGCAAGCTTCTTCTTGGTTTGTAGAAGACTATTGAATTCCTGCGCCTTCTCACATCTTTCCTCTGTGTGTCTTCCTATGCTTAAAGTGTCTTCATAGAAAGCTCAGAATTCTTATTGTATCTCTGCTTGACTCTGTATCACATAATCTTAATGACTGCATGCACATGGGTTCTGTATACAAACCCATTCACACTCTGGAGTACTGAAGGTTAGCACTTCTGCACACAAACTTTGAAGGAATGCAACTTCATGCATAGCAAAGAAGTGCTGAAAATGTGTGCCGAATTATGGACTGGGTACCTGGTGAAGAACTGATGACATGTAGTCACACTGTGCTTTGAAATCCACCCAAGACCATCTGCTGTTTTCTTCATTCTTTTATTAAGATAACTGTCTCTCCATAGCACCACATTGCTTCAACTTAATCTTCACACTGCTCTTATTCTTTCTTCAAATGATCTTATATGAACTCATTTGTCTGCCTATGGGCTGACTGGGGTTCCCTTGTTGCTCAAGTCTGAAACTATCTTGCCCCATTCTGATACCACCTAAATCTGAATCTATTTGTGGTTGGCATCTTTGTCAGTTTGTGGATGTGGGAATGAATCACTCCAATTGGATACAGAACTCTTGAAGGAAACCAGAACGTACAACTTCCCTATGAGTTTGGCAGATAAACTATGAAGACAGAGAGAGTGTCTGCAGGCCAGCATCCCAATCGAGACATCAGCAATGCCAAGACAAGGAGAAAACAACCAACTTTCAGCCTTCCTTTCAATAAGTCTACTGAGGTACAAGTCAAGAAGGTGGTATTCTGAACTCTAGGCAGTAAGGTCAATGGGGACAAAAAGCAAAGCCACTGCGTGAAAGCAGAGACTTCAGGCTTTCTGGATAAGCCATCTAACTTACCATGAAAAAGAAGATAACAGATCTCAGTGCACCAGGACTGAGCTCTGGGTAACAGTAGTGAGAGCAGTGAGTACAAGAGAGTGAGTTAAAGGGCTCCACCTAACTTCGCACAGCATGATAAATGATTCATCGCAAATACAATTTTTCCCCAAACTGATGTTTGCGTAAGCAAACTTCTATCCCAACCAAAAAAGAAAAAAAAATAGTAAAAATATTTATTGTGTGACAGATATTGAAGATATTCCCCAAGTTTTCTTCCTTTTTTTTGTCATAAATGGGGAGAGTTGGCCTGGAGAGATGGCCAAGCAACCAGCAGTGCCTGCTGCTCTTGCAGAGAAATCTAAGTTTAGTTGCCTGAATCCATATCAGTTGGCTCCAGACGTCTGTTAACTTGAGCTACAGGGTATGTCATGGCCTCTTCTGGCCTCCACAGGTGCCCACACATATGTACATGTGCATACATACCTGTGTATATGTGTTCACATGCTTGAACACATACATAACAAAACTAAATCTTAATAGTGTGTGTGTGTGTGTGTGTGTGTTGTACATGAAGACTAGAATAGGGAACCAGTGAATCCCTCTATTGCTTTCTCCCTTATTCCTTTAAGACATGCCTTTAATTGAGCTAGCAGCTGTGTGTGTCATCACCTAGGCTGGCTAGCCATCAAACTCCCAGGATTCCTCTGTCTCCACCTCCACAATGTTAGTGTTGCATGCCTCGTCTTTTCCATGAGCACTGCGGATTCAAACTCAGGTCCTCATGCTTGTACACCAAGCACTCTTACCTACTTATCTGTCCTCCATGCCCAAGGTTTTTCAATATTAAGATTTGCCCCCACCCCCACCCCCACCCCCGGTGTGGTGCTTTTCTGGTATGAGACCGTGCTTCCCTAATGACCCGTAAGTTTTTCTCAGGGACCAATCACTGCTGCAGCGGATGCGAGGGAGCAGAGTGAGGGTTAAAGTAGGTGAAGATATCGAAATGTTTGCTTCAGCTCAGCGTCTAATCCATCAGCTCCTTCAGGTCTTAGGATTTCTACTGTGAGAAGAAGGCAGTACCGAGCCTCAGTTATCTCTTAGTTGATAGGCTTGTCCCAAAAACCAAAGGAGCTGGGATGTGCCTGGAATGCCAGGAGGACCATGAGTTCCACACAAGTCTGGGTTACAGAGAGACTTTGCCTCAAACAAGCAACAACAACAACAATAATAAACAAATAAATTATAAGCGTACACCTACATGCATGCCAGCCCAGAAGTATAAAATCATGTTAAAATACAAGTAGTCTGGGAGTAGGTGATAAAAATCTCTGGTGTCTGAAAGCAAACACACCCTGCATACTATTCTCCTACCCAAGTGTCATGTATACCTGGCTCCTGTCCAAACACGACAGAGATGATCAGAGGGTGGGGCACAGAGCTGCCTCTTTTCTTTCCTCCCCTCCTCTCCCCACCCCCACTGCCTTGGGCGCTTCCTTTCCTGCCCAAGTTCCCTTGCTCTGCCAGAACCAGAGTGACAATATGAGATATCGCATCTGAAGAAGCACAGCCAAATATTTGATTTGGACGACGGCACTGAAGATGCCTCATCACAACTGTGGGTGCCCAGATTACCAACGCCTTGCTCTTGGCGTCGGCACATGCTGCAGTGAGTACAAACTGCACGGAAGAGCGCGTTACAACACGGATGGAAGAGATCCCAAATGGCTGATGTGCAGTGTCTTGTTTGGGGAAGAGTTCGCTGATGAGGAATAAGCTGAGGAGGCAAGAGGCTGTTGTTTTTCCTGTCAAGGCAAATGGTACTAAGAATATGGCAAGCGCATTTAAGCTTTTTTCCCCCTTTTCTTACTTGGATTCAGAAACGCTTGGCGATGAATGATAAAGCGATTGCTGCTCCTGGGGTGATCACAGTGTGCTCCCAGGGACGCCTGCCCCTCTCCTGGACATAGGGCTGGCTTCATTTCAGTCAGCATCACTAGTGACAACGCAGGTCTGGGAATCCCTGGCTGTTTCCGATACTCTGCTATATTCAATCTGAAGTGGCCTGAAATGTGAATAAAATCAGTGAGCATAGAAAAAATTCCTGAAACAATGCCATCTTCTGTTTGCATTGTGGGGATAATAACTCCCCAATTCCTTGCAGAAACATTCAATACTCCTGAAAGAAGCCATGAGGGAACATTCTCAGACCCGTGGCACTGGTCAAAGAACCAGAATGCAGAGGGTCCTTCTTATGACTGTTTCACTCCCCAGACCTCCAGCAACCCTAACTATGGTCTGAAAATACTAAATAGAGCATCCTCAGAACAAATTATGCATAGCTTTGAAATGGCACACCTTTCTGAAAAGGATTGAGAAAACGCAAGCCACCCTGTCCAGGACCTGAGTCACCACTTTGTCCAGTATACTGTGTGTATCTGATGCCCCTAAAGTTGGTCATTTAGTAGGTGTCTTGCTTATCATACTGACTGTTTGGTACTGAAATGCTGTGTGCTGGTAATCCTGTTTTTTGTAAAGAGGGGCACTGCAGTGTCCTTCATGAAGGACAAAGGGGACATTTGTCCTAAGTGTTATGTGGTAATACTTCAGGCTGCTATTTGATGGTCAGGCATCCCCTGGAGATCTTGGGACATACTGTTCTCAATTTAAACAAAACAAATTTCTCCTTTAAATACATCAAATCTTTCCATCTTTCGAGTTTCAGGGATAACAACTTTGAAGTTGAAGAGATACATTAAAATGCAAAATCAGTGAAGCTTTGGTCATTATACACACAGACAACACACTCAGCATATTAATCATTTAAGAACGGAAAAGGATGCATGCATCAGTGCACACTTGTGACCAGTCCACACTTCATGTTTTCAGTTATTGTGTTTACACACACACACACACACGTGTATGTACATGAAAACTTGTTTATATAAATAAATTGAATTCTTGGAGGACCAATGTCGTTTTTGTGTGTTATGTGTTTCTATACGTTTAATAGCTTCCCCTATTGACTTGAATATTCTCCCCTCAAATAACTTGTCACATAAGAGATCTCTGGATAATATGCTTCTGGTATGCACTCATCTGTTAGCCCTGTGCTAATCATGCCAAGGTCATGAGTTCAGTCCCCAGGTGGGCCATTTACATTTGCTCTGCTCCAAAGCACCAAGCTGCACTTCCAACCCCACAGTGTACAGTGATAAATGTGCCACCCAGGGCTTAGGGGATTACAGTGTGAGCTAAGGAATTAGACACCATAGAGTCAAAGCCTAGCTTCCTACTTCCTAGATGTGTCACTCCCAGTCAGTTACTCACCACCCTGAAAACTCCATCTCATATATTCAGTTGAGATAATAAGCATACTGACAACTAAAGGATGCTACAGGGAGCAGGGCTAATTGCAGCATCCAAGTACATCATAAACAAGTTCTGTGAGGGGAAGATAGGAGACTGGAGCTTGGCAGATATGCTGGTGATAATAGTGATTTGGGTCAAGAACATAAAAGTGTCCTGTTGGGTGAGTCACATAAACTGCGTGTACTGATCCTGATTCAGTATCAGATTTGAAGTGTAGAATCATGAGTTTGAAAAACTGTTGCCCATAAGTCCAACACTAACTTATTTCTCAAATTTATCTTTTCCTATTTCTTCCTAAAATGTATTCTGTATTTTAGTTCTCCACTCAACCTTTTGTTAAAATGTGAAAAAAAATATAGATTAATTTCAAAATGTATATAGTCAAAGCTGACCGTGGTGGTGCACATCTCTAATCCCAGTACATGGAAGGCAGAGGCAGGAGGATCTCTGTGAGTTTGAGAGCAATGTAGTTTACACAGCAAGCTCCAGGACAGCCAGGACCACATAGAGAGCTACTGTCTCAAACAAACAAAGATTGTATGTAGTTACTTGTTACATATATATTTATATAAATTATATAAATTAACTAGATACTTTATGTGCTCATATTTCTGTCCTGGGTACCATACCTGGGTCTCCAAGTGTACTGACTCCCACTGAAGACAGGCTTAGAAACTGGACTAGGATATTGAGTCAACTTGAATTAAATCATGCAAAGTCATAATTCACCAAAACTACTTTAAAATCTGTAAATATGAAACTGGTAATTCTAAATGCTTTCCAGACACAAAAATATGATTTCCTATGTAATTTCCATGATGTTAAAATATGATCCAGATTCTCCTCCCACTAGTGGTGGCTGGGAGCCACAGTCTCCTTGGCTTTCTTTCTTTCCCACCTGGCCCCTCACTCCGAAGGTGTATGCTTAGGATGATGCTTCAGTTTTCTTAGGTTTCTGATTTCTTCCCCAAAGAAATCAAGGTGGCAGTTAAACAAAATATCAACTTGTTAAAAGGTAGGGTGAAATTACCATCTTGCCCACTCCTGGTTTATTTATCCACAGAGATAAGTGTTTAAAGGAATGTGATTTCCTGTGTCAAAACTGTTCTTTTATGATTATATGTAGCATAGGCTCCGCTGAGAAACAAAGTCCTTGTCTAATCTAGACATCTGAAAGACTCCTGGAGAAAATCCTTCCGAAGGTTTTTAAACTCATCTATAAACTCATTACTTATAAGGCCTTGTAATGTGCTCACATAGCTGATTCATTTTGCATTTTACATCTACATTTTCCAAATACTGTAAAAACCTATCCCTTCCTATGCTCCTTCATCACAATTTTCTTGGGGTTTCTTTTTATTCCTTACAGCTTTTCTTCTCTACCATAAAAATGGAGCCTTTATTCCTGTCCCTCTGATAAATCGGTGCCAGACGGTTGGCATTAAGTTTTCATCTAATTAAAAAAACAGAGATTTCAAGGAAGGCCATGATGAGCAATCATGAAGAAGCTGTAATATTTGAAGCCCAAATATGGTCCCTCTTACTACTGGGACATGTCCCATAATTGATACTTAGTTGAGATTGTAGAAATGAAACAATTTCTAAATTTGTATTTACCTGCATTTTTAATATTGGTACAATACAAAAATAATAAAACCAACAGAAGCTATTTTCCAGTGAGTTGCTGGTTATTCCTCTCAAAGGTTTTTCTGGACTTTTCGATGAAGCCTAGAAGTAACATCCATGGTGTAGGACTTAGTGACCATTCAGAAAAGCACGCACAGCTCACCTGAGGCCAAGACGCTGCCTTCATTCTTCCCTTGCCTCAAGCTTTGCTATAACATACCAAGAAGCCCTGCCTGAAGGCAACGCCCATCAAAAATAGCCATGTTGTGATTTCACTATGGCTGCAAACAAGACAGAGAGCTCTGAACCAGTTTGAAGAATGCTGAAGTATCCAAGGAGAGCCCAGATGCCAAGGCAGTGCCTCTTTCTGCCTTCTCTGCTTAGAGACCATGATTCCTGTGCCCACCCCACAGTGAGGAATAACCAGCTAGGAGCCCAGGAATATACTAATGAGAGTTTGACATATTAATTTGAAGCTTATAATGAGGAATCTGCCCAAATTGATACCTTTTCTGCTGTTAATTTCAGCCAGGGCCAAGGTTGTGGATCAGGGCTTTATTTGCAGCAACTGTAGAGAGGATCCTCTTCTAGTTAGCGACCTCCGATTTCAGCCTGCAAAGGATGCTCAGAGAAAAAAGTGAGTGAGTAAAAGGTACTTGGTGGAGAATGATGGTGCACAGGAGACCATGAAGCTGCCAGGGAAGTCAGTACAGTTTCTCTTCAGACAGAAAGACCACTGGAAAGTGGATTCTGAGTTTTCAGGGCCTGGGTTTAGCCGAAATAAAGAACTGGATAAATATTAGAAGTAGAAAGAATATGAAGAAATCCTCAGAACGGAAAAGCTGGACACAGGAAGTGGGGAGCAGTGTGAATGCTGTTTACTATTGTGAGCTTGCTTATCACCGTTTTGTGTTTGGAAAAGTTCATCTTTATTCATTTTATTCCTTCTAAGAACACAGTGAATGAAGTCAAAAGCAATATATGAATAGCAACCGAAATTCAGTATTTTAGAGAGGTGCCAACTTCAGAAAGTTAAATAGTTAAAATTTATATGATAAGAACAACACATATAACTGCATAATACATTTAAGTGTAATAAATAAGATTTTAAACTGAACTATCAACCCCAGAGATGACAAGTGAACATGGAATAAGAGCAAGAGTTGGATTTTAGTTCTTGTTTGAATTTGCTGATAATGGAGTCTGTTGTGTGAGTTTTTTATTGAGGGGAAAAAAGAGAGATGTCTGCTGTCTGTCAAAGAAAATACACAGTTTTACTTTTCTCGTTGCTGCAACCACATATAACCAAAAGCAACATAAGGGACAAGGGTTTGTTTCCACTTACTGTTCAGAGGAACACCACACATCATGGGTGAGAGGCCAAAGTACTGAGAGTGGCTGTCAGCTGCAGGCAGAGAGTTTGTCCCATCTGTGTGGCTTCAGGAATCAGAGAGAAGAACGCTGATGTCCAGCTGGCTCACTCGGTTTTGCCTTTCTATCTTCCTATAGAGCCCAGCCCATGGGACGGTACCACCTACACTCACAGTCTCTGGGAAGGCTCTCAAACATACATATCACTATACCCCATTAACATCATAGGTGTTTTTAATCTATTCAAACTCATCACACCACTAGAGTAATCCTGAGGCTTGGGGTGTTCTCAGGCAACATGGTGATGCCATTCAGAATCAGGGTATAAGAACAAGGATTCTAGGAGCGTTATCTGTGATCCATATGTTAGGAGATTGTAGCTGTTCAAAATATACAGGCATCATGTGTAACTCCTTTCTTCAGAGTCTCTTTTTCTTCAGCATAGGGGTTTCCTTGTGTTCATAACTTTATATCAAAGAATCATTATACCTTTACCTTTATAGACAGGAAAGAGAATAGAGTAAAGGACAATTAAAAGAAAATTATGCATGGGTTGGGCAAAGGTAGACTAACAACTCATGTGAGAAATGAAAAGTGGGCACACTGAATGCCTGTTTCATATAGAAAATGATCCCCAAGGCAATTTGTAAAAAGAAGAACACAGCAGATTTCTAGACAGAGGAAGCCAGTCAGTCTTACACACTCCCATAAGTGTGCATGCGTAACAGCAACTCTTCCTCACTCATCACCTGTAAGAGGCTCTGTGCTAATTTTATTGGGTCGTCAGGTGTTTGCCTTGCTATAAGGGCATTCTTTATATTACATATTTTCTACTCCCTCTAACACATTCTTAGTTATCCATTTCCCAAGAATACCTGGTGCAACTTCAGATATGGATCAGGTTCATCCTTCCTTGTGATGTTTGTGTTTTAAGAATTTTCATACTACATTTCATATTATTGGATTAACTTTGAAAAAGATACTTGCACTCAATAACATTTAGAAACACCTGGTTTGACTTAATAGTCTCCAACTAAGATCTGAATGGAAGAACTAAACATTAACTGATATCAGGAAAGACATGAATTTCCAACTAAATGGTAGGAACTTATTCTTAGAAAAGTTCTTATAATAAAAACCAATATATATTGATGATATATAATGGGTATTGGCCTACACATACAGCTGGCATTATAAGAAAGAAAGGGGATTCTCTGGAATTCAAAAAGCTTTAAGTTGATCATTTAAAGGATAAGTGTATGCTGCTGTTTTAATGGTGTCATACTGTCTTCTTTACTCTGACAAAAATAATAGGCAACCATTGCTTATGGAAGAAAGGGTGTAATTTGGCTCTTTGTTTGAGAGGTAGTACAGTCCATTTTGGCAACATAGGCAGTGAGAACATGAGACCATGTCCTCAGTCAAGCAGCAAGGAGAGGAATGCTGCCTCTCATCAGATTTTCCCCCTCTCTCCTGTCAGTCTAGAATTCCAAAGCATAGGATGTGGTCACCTATTTTCAGGAAACATTTTCACCCTTTAGTAAAATCTCTTTAGAAACACTCTAATATGCGAGGATAAGGGTGTGTTTTTTAAATGATTCTAAATGCAGTTTATTTGAAATGAAGATCAGCTATCACAAGGGCAAGACGCTATATTTAGGTTCTGGCAGATTTCTCTCTGTAGAGTTTGTGTTCTGTATAATTTCTTTGATGTCTTACCTTGCCTCTTTATGCTGGTAGCCGTTTCCTTTTTTGTGTGGGAACATTCTAGTTTGATGTAATCCCATCTTCCTACTTCTCTTTTTGGTAGCCATACTTTTAGCCTTAAATCTAAAACACCATTGTCCAGACCAGTTTTTTCTTTGTTTTTATTTTCTAGTAGTTTAGTAGTTTAAGATCTCCTGTCTAAATCTCCAATTCATTTTGAGTTGACATTTTTATCCAAGGATCTCATCCCTCTGCATATAGATAGACAACATTTTTTGCCTATTGCATATGCATGGCAATTTTCCTGGAAATCAACTGAGCACAGAAACAAGGCTCATCTGTGAGAAAGAAAGTGGAAACTTTAATGTATGTTAGACCTCATTTAGGGACACAGAGAGATTTCTGAGACAATGAATAGATGAGGAGACAGTAAACAAAGTTCCTAGGTGGGTGGTCGGTAGAGGTTAAACATATCTATGAAGATAGATGAATAATTCACAGGAAAGAAACAACCCTGAGCCTGGCCTCCTAAAGATGCTCTTTATGTCCTAGTCCCAACTCTGACAACACTTGTTCAGACCACAGAGTTTCAGAGTGCCTCCATCTCATTTCATAAAAAAAGTAACGGTCACAAATTTCATTAAAGTAAGATCCTGCCATAAAATTTTACAACTAAAAATTTATAAATCATAGTTTCAAAATATGTAATGTGATCCTAAGCTATCAACAGAATGTAGCATCATCAATGAATAGAGTATTTTATCCCAATTGCTTTGAGAGAATCCATACAGAATGTTGTGAGGTATACAAAAACGCCTGCCTCAGCCTATGTCCAGAAAACATTTACTGTCTATAAACTATCTTATAGTTAACTAAAGTATAATTTACTGCACATTGGCATGCGGTTTATGTCATTCACTGTAGTAGCTTTGTTCCCTTCAAAATCACAGTCACATATGTACAAATTCACTGTAGACATGGGTGCACTTGTATGTACAACTTATGTTGTATATATATTTTGCCAATTTCCACAAGGAAAACTAGAAATATACTGCTGCCCTTGTTTTACTGCCATGGTGGCTCAAACAGAATGGGTGATTTAGTTCCATCTACTTAGCATGGGGTTGCCTAGACCAAAACGGGTTAAATGTCCCTGGCTTCCATGCCATATCTAACAGTAAACTATAATGTCTTCAGGTCTCTTCTCAGATGAAACATGTGAAACAAAGTTAAGGATAACATCATCTTTGATTACACAAAATAAATTTACTTATAAAAAAAATCAGGAAGAGATAAAGGAGCCAGAACAATGTCACAGCATCCTGACCTTCCCCACTATCGGCCCAGAAGTAGCTCAGATACAGTGTCACCATCTGACAGCTGGAATTCCTCTTGCTGTGTAGAACTGAAAAGTAAGACATAGCCAGATGACTTACAGCACGTCAGTGGCAGGAAATCTGCATCCACTTACCCCACCCCCAAGCCTGGAAGCCCTTGAATACTTAGCCTGAGATCTCCTCAGAGGACTCTATTTCCATGCAATAGAGTGAAGCTCCCACATCGATGCTAAATATTCATAACTTCATAAAAGTGCTTAAGCTTCTGCACTGAATAAAAAAAAAGACTAAGTCCACTTTACACACTTTGGACAAGCTACATTTGACAACTTTATATGTTCTGAATAGTGTTATAATCTCAGATAAATCTCTACTGACATCATTTTACCAATGTCACATCCTTAAAAACCACATGACAGTGAAGGGCGCTCCCCGGGGACTACCTAAGCAGACACAGGAAGAAGGAGAAGAGGAAATAGGTTGAGAAGGAGGCTCACGCCCGTGTTCTGTGTTCAGATCCGACAGACATCCCCTCTCAACCTCTTTAATTTGGAAGCCATTCACAAAGCTCCAGTGAAACTCCCTAATGGCTGCATGCCTGTGGCATTTCTCAACTGAGTTACTGCTCTTTTCCTCTGTCTGGGGGAAGTATTAGACAAAGTACATTACTCAGGAGAAACCATCATGGGGCTGTCTGCAGGCCAAATTGAGTCAGGTAGCAAATGAGGTTTGGCTTGGGCATAGAGCCACAAAGATGGTTTTATGAAGGCACATGGCTGTGTGAAGCTGTTCAGATCCGTGAAAGCCTGCTTTAGGGTGTACTTCATAGGAAAGGAACCGTGCGTGCTTCCTCCCTTGGTTTTCCTCTGCTTTTTTTCCTTCCCAGGTACTAGCTTGATGCTTCCACTAAATATATTCACTGATGCTCAATATGGTGCCAAAAATCATCTGTATCCATATTTTACATAGAGTTGACAAATATGTAATTCTACGTTTCAAACAATTTCACCCAACATGTAAGGAAAACTATACTTGTACTCTGAAAATACACATACATTTCAGAAGTTGAGGACTGAAAAGAAAAAGATGTTCACACTCATAGTTAATATGGATATCTGAAGCCCAAGAAATCTCTTAAATAAATATAGACTTTCCCCCACACAATTTCATCTCCATAGTGTTGTCTTTCAAGGGGGTGTATACAAACTTTCTCTGTGCTTTGGTTGTGCCTCAAGCTTCAGACACTCAGTAGTGACTGAGGGCAGAGGCTGCCCCTACACTCAAATTGCATGACAATGAACAGACAATTACAGAAAGCGGCACTTCTGCTGGAGAGCAAGGAGAGCTGTGGTGGATAAAATTTTCTCTTGTCCTTAAAGATAAGAAAATTTGAAAGGCTCTTAGACTCCAGACTTGAGCTCAGAGCTTTTAATAGAGTGGAGAGTGGGCTGGGAAACAGACCATCCTGCCAAATCACATAGCTTATGGTCTCCAAGAGATCAAAGGACTCCCACTCTCAGAACGTTGAGATCTTCCCTGCAGTTGCAGCCTGGTCTCATGGGTGTCTCCCTTGTAACTTTTTCCCACCTTTTCTAAATAGATGTTTTGTTTTTTACTCCTCTTAGTCTCACATGTTTTCTTATTTTTTTCTCCTCCAGGCAGCCAGAAAAACCAGTTTCTCTAAACTTCCCAGCGCCACATCCCATTTCAACATCTTGTAAATTTCTCAAATTCAGGAAACACGTGTTTGAATCCAAACCATCCAAAGCAAGTGGGTGCCTAGAGGCGTTGCAGAAGGCAAAACGGCAGGTGCGAGTGCAAGATGCAGTGATGGGAAAGGTGAGTGAACACAGCAGGTTTCCATCCACTCTGTGGGTTTCTTTAGAAGAATTAGATTGTCAGATTATAGTGAATAGGGAGACTAATTCCCCCAAATAACTCTATGGCATACAATGATGATCTTCCAACTCAAAGTACAAAATGCCTTTTCCAAGAATGTAAGTAAGGCAGGGTATTGACATCTATCACAAGGTCTAACTGCCCTTTCCCACACATGGAAAAGACCATGTTGTGGAGGGAGTGGTGGGAAGGAGAAATAGTACAGACTTGAGGCAGAGTGAGTATCTAGAAGGCAAGTGACAGCAGAGGAGCAGACAAGAGCCTCCTCCCTCACTCAGGTGATCCTCTGTCAGAAGGTGGAAGGGACACTTTGTGCTACAGATTGGAAACAGATGTTTAGTCCTACATGAGAACCTCTCTAGTTTCCTCCACCATCAGAGATGGTGAGGTGAAAGGATGTGAGTATTACCTCATGAGATGTTGCAACAAAAGACATTGAGTAGGGTCACTGAGGATGGTTCCCAAGGTGAAGTAGCCAGACACCCACTTACGGTGATTTGAAGATCAGTGCAGAGCTTTTTGGTTCTGAAACTATCGAAAATTAGATGCCTTGAGTGAACCACCCTATTGATATCATTAATTAAAAAATTAAAGTAAAGGCTAAGAAGAGAAACTCAAACTAGGACCAAAACCACACCACAAGCAAATGCCCTTTCCTTGTCTACATCTGGAAGCACCTAATTCTACAAAGCACCCAATTAAATGTTTTTTATTTGTTTGTTTGGTTGGTTTGCTTTGAATTTTTTTTGCACAGGAAAAAAAAGGTAAATAATTTTCCACAACATAAAACATCAGTATTTCCATCATATGCTTTGAAAAGTAAAAGTGAATTTTCCTTTAAAACATACTCAGTGTTTAATTTGAATTTATCCAGAAGGGAAAGAGTTAAACACATATGATGGTCAACTACCCTCTCCAAGCACATGGAGAAAAAGCAAACCAGTGGTATTTCCAATTTCCATGAGAAGGGTAAAAAAAAAGTAAACCAAAATGTCAAAAAAAAACTTTTTAAAATGTATTTATTTGTTCCCTTTACATCCCCTCCCTCCTCTCCTCCTGGTCCCACCATTCCACCCTCTTATCCCTTCCCTGCCTCCTTCTCTTCAGAAAGAGGGAGCACCAATAACAACACAACCCACCCTGGCACATCCAATCACATCAGGACTAAGGACATCCTCTTCCACTGAGGCCAGATAAGGCAGCCCAGCTAGGGGCAAATGATCTCAAAGCAAGCAACCAAGTCCATGTCAGAGAGAGCTCCTGTTCCACTTGCTAGGGGACCCACAAGAAGATCAAGTCGCCATCAGTTTCAGATGTATTGGGGCCTAGGTTCAGCCCATGCCTGCTCTTTGGTTGATGCTGCAGTCTCCGTGAGCCCGTATAGACTTAAGTTAGTTGTTTCTGTTTGTCTTCTTATAGAGTTCTTGTCCCCTATGGGTCCTTCTATCCTTCCCCACACACTCTTCTAGAAGATTCCTGAGCTCTACCTAAAGTTTGGCTGTGAGTCTCAGCATCTGTTTCGATCAGCTAGTAGGTGGATCTTCTCAGAGGATAGTTATGCTAGACTCCTGTCCTCAAGCATAGCAGAATATCAGTAGTGTGAGGGGTTATCTCTCTCCTATAGGGTGATTCTCAAGTTGGGGAAGTCATTGGTTGGACATTCCCTCAATCTCTGCTCCATATTTATCCCTGCATTTATTGTAGATAGGGCAAGTTTTGGGTTGAAAGCAAATAATACTTTTATGCTGCTGAAATACAAATGAATAAGCACTGCTTTCAATTCACTTGTACTCCTGAGTTGATCTAGAATTAAAGGATGTTTATAGCCCCTAAATGTGTAGGATTCTCAAAGAATAAATTAAGAAGATGAAATAAAAGGCTTTGTGTTTATGAAGTATATTTATTTGGATCAAAAGAGTAGAAAAAATCAGAAATTAAGATAAGGAAAAAGACACAACAAATATACATAAACAAAATGCTAGCAACATTATATTAATTTCAAGGTGAATATGCTTTGATACAAAATTCACATAATAACATAATGAAGAATTCATCCTACCTTAGAAATTGGGAGATTTCTAAGCTAAAACACAGCAAATAATAAAAAATATGCGAAGTACGAATTGACATGCTTCACAGGAAAATAGACTCACCTGCCATGCTGATGGGAAAGCTGTGGTGACAGAAAATGAACAAAGCATGACGACGTGGCACTCCTGAGTGTGAAGGGGAAAGTTATCTACAAGGTGCATGTAAGAATCTACACATATGCCAAAGAGATGTCATTTACCTAAGAACTACAGAAAAGCACAGAAAGTCGTAATCTGGCCTCAGAGATATCAGAGAGGTCTAGCCCCCGAGCCCTTCTAACCCAAACCTTCATACAATGATGACAGCACACCACAGTGGAGAGGGTAATTAGAAGTAGCCTGCATGTATGGAAATTAAAAGCCAGGTTCTAAATAATTCACAAGGCAAAGAATAAATCATGAGGGAAATAGAAAATTAAAACAAAATGATTATTGAAAAAACAGTAATTATCTGTGGACTGTAACTAAAGTTACAGTCTCCAGAGAAAGCAGGAGGCTTGACTATGCACAAAAAAAGGATGGCCAAATTTAATGAATAAATTATTCAATTTAGGAATCTACTAAGAAAGATAAGAATAACCTTTAAAAAGCAGATTATAAAACCATTAGGAGACAATTTTCTAGAAAACAAAACTTCTAAAAGCTACCTCATATAAAAATAGAGCATGAGTATTTCCAAAGTAATTTAATGAAGTACACCTCATGACTCAAATTACTCTCTTTTTTCTCCTTCAAACACAAAAACTAACACTTTACAAATACAATAAAACATTATCTTTTCAGGAGATTCAGCCTCACATTCTTGTAATGCTTCCAGAAGTCAGGAAAAAGGAGAAGCATGCACTCTAAGCAAAATGTCCAAATTGAAGTGTAAAAATGGCCAAGGTCAATTTCACACATGCATATTAATATTAAAATCACTAAATATTAGAAAATACAATTCCATATCACCCATTTCACAAACTAAGAAAATGCATAATGTCAAATTTAGAAAGTTCTGGGTAAATAAAGTGGATTTACTACCACAAAATTTATGTATACCCATGAAAGATTTAAAAAGTAAGAGTGTATCTTTTCTTCAACATAGGCAGAAAGAAAATATTTGATAACTTTCAACTTCCATTTATAGTTAAACATGAACAAACATCTGAGAAAGTAATTTTCTGAAGATGACAAGAGCTGAAGATTTTGTTTCTTTGCATTATAGTCATATGGGATACATGAAGATATTCCAATAGTTTACATACTTATTAAAGCTTGCTTTGTGTCCTAGAATGTGGTCTATCTTAGTGAAACTTTCCTAAGATACTGATATTTATATATAGAGATAGATAGATAGATGTGTGTGTGTGTGTGTGTGTGTGTGTGTGTGTGTGTGTGTGTGTGTATTCTTTGACACTTGAGTTGATAGTTATAGATGTTAGGTCCATTTGATGTGAGATATCATTTAATTCTGAAACTTCTCTGTTTATTTTTGTCCTAATGACACATTTGGTGAAGAGAGTTTGGTGTTGAAATCACCTACTATTGTTGGTTTTGTGTTTATCTGTGTCCTCAATTTCATTAGTATATTTTATGGAATTGGGTGAACCATAATTTGGTGCATATATGTTTAGTATTGTAACATTTTTTTAATGATTAATTGATCTCTTGATTGAAATCAAGTACACTTGATTAGTTTTAGTTTAGAGTCTCTTTTGTTACAAATTATCATGGCCATGATTGCTTGCTTCCTGGTCCTATTCACCTAGAATATTTTCCCATCGTTTTTCTTTAAGATAGGACCAACCTTAAAATTGAGTTTCATGTAGACAACAGATAGATGATTTTGGATTCTAAATGCATTCACCCAACCTGTGTCTTTTAATTGGAGAGTTGAAGCCATTACTATTTAGAGTGATTATTGAAAATATATGTGTACTGCAGTCATTTTTAAAAGATTTACTTAATTTCTTATTTTATGTGCATTGGTATTTTGCCTGAAGGTATGTCTGCATGAGCATGCCCTGTCCCTGGAACTGGAGTCCTAGACAGGTGTGAGCTGCCATGTGGGTGCTGGGAATTGAATTTGGATCCTCTGTCCTCCAAGCCACTGAGATATCACTCCAGCACCTGCAGTCACTTTCTTTTGCTAGGTTAAGTTCTTAGGCATGCTTATATTTTATTACATATAGAATTGTCTGCTTCTAGATTCCTTTGGCTTGATCTATTCCGTCAGTAATTACAGAAACTCATCTAGAATAAACAACTCATTAACTAAATGAAGAATGGCTCAAAGAAGAAATCAAGAGAAAATGAAAACACAACACAATAAAACCTGTTAGACACATTAAAAGCAATCCTAAGAAGGAAGTTTAAAGCACTAAGTGCCTATATTAAAGTAAAAACACATATAAATGACTTAAATGTCACTCACTAATTTGGAAAAAGAAGAAAAAAACAAACTCCAAACCCAGGAAGCAACAAGAAATAATAAACACCAAGGAGACTAATTAAATAGAAACATCAAAAACAATTCAAAGGGTCAGTGAGTCTAAGAGCTGCTCCATGAGAAAATCAACAGACCCCTGGCCCAACCAGCCAGAATACACAGTGCAGTTAGGTGATACCGGAAAACACTCCACCTGGACAAAGCAATGTGAAAAAAAAAAAAGGAACAGTAGAAGAACTATGACTCCAGGCTCTGTGGTATATTATAGAGCTATACTCATTAAAAAAATACAGTTCTGTTACAAAAAAAAGACATGTAGACAAACGGAATAAGTATGAAGACCCAAACATGAGTACACATAACTACAGCCATTTGATACTTGACAAAGACGGCAAAAACATACACTACAAAAAAAGTCAAACAGCTTCTTCAAAAAACAGTACAGGATAAACTGAATGTCCACATGCACAGGACTGAAATTAGATTTAACCTTTCACCTGAACAAAAATTAGCTCCATCTGAACTAAAGAGCTCAATTAGAAATCCGAAATGCTAAAACTGCTAGAAGAAAATACAGGCATGATAACAATGAAGGAATGGGCTTTTGTAGCAGAATCCCATTTGTCCAGAAATCAAGATTCACAATTGACATGTGAGGCCTAAACATAGATAGATAGATGGATAGATAGATAGATAGATAGATAGATAGATAGATAGATAGACAGATAGATACATAGATACATACATAGATACATAGATACATAGATAGATAGATACATAGATAGATAGATACAGAGATAGATACATAGATAGATGGATAGATAGATAGATAGATAGATAGATAGATAGATAGATATAAAGGTTTCTGTACAGCCATAGAAACAAGTGAAGAAGAAATCCACAGAATGTGATAGAATCTTTGTCATCTGACAGAGGATTAACATCCAAAATATATGAAGAATTAACAAACAATAACAACAACAAGAGCCAAGGAAACAAATGCTCCAGTTTAAAAACAGACCCAGAAATCGAAATGGAGAGTTCTTGACAGCAAAAACAAATATAGCTAAGAAATACTAAAGAGTTTATTTGGAAATGCTAAATAATATTTGTTTTTATTTATTGAATCACCTTATTCAATTAAAGAAGTGTACTCAATTTTAAGATTTCATCTCACCTCAATCAGAATGGCTAAGTTCAACAAAACAACTGATTTTTTAAAAATGCAAATGAGGTTGTGAAGAAGGAAGAAACCTCATTCATTGTTAGAGGAAATGTACATTGTTACAGCCATTGTAGAAATCATCATATGGCCAATCCTCAAAAACTTAGAAATAAATCTACTGTTTGACCCAGCTGTACCACTCTTTTGGCATATGCCCAATGGTCTCTACACCCTACTCCAAGAATATTTGCTCAGCAATGTTTGTGGTTGTCTTATTCATAATAACCACAAAATTAAAATAACCTAAATATCATTCCACAGATGAATGGGTAATGAAAATGTGGTATGAATGCCTAGTAGAATAGTATTTCAGCTGTAAAGAAAAATGAACCCATAAAATTTGCAGGTAAATGGTTGGAACTAGAAAATATTGTATTGAGTGAGGTACCTAAGACCCAGAAGGAGAAATACCACCTGTTCTCTCTTTAGTTTCTAGCTCCAAATCTTCAGACATGTATTCAACATGGGGTATCAACAGAAACCAGGAAGGTATAAAAGGGCTATGGGAATGGTAAGAGAGGAATATCTAGGTACAGATGATAAGAAAAAAAGAAATGAAAAATGAATAGTGGAGCTTCAACTGTGTAGGAGAATGGAAGTCAGTACAGAAGGAGAAGGAGGGAGGAAAGACAACAGTAAGGTTGTTGAATAATATTAATTTATACTTACCTAAGATTATATACATACATATATGTATATATGTGCACACACATATATACACATATATATGAAATTATACTACTTAGCTTGACAATACCCCCTAACAAGAGCCACACAGACTAATAAAGTTCCCAGTAGCAGGAATAAGAAGTTTCCTTTCAAGTGGTTGGTCAGAGGAGTGCAAATGACTCCAAAAAAATATGGGCAATTGATGTCATCCTTGGAAGCCTCTAAGAGGTTGAAAGTAAGACCCTGTGGTTGTGGGTACTATGTACATTGGATGCAGGATTTGGATGATTCAAGCTGTGTCTAATAGAAAAACCTCCTTCCTATGATCTATCTTTTATTACCAGGTGGTAATATCCAAGCTAGCAAGAGAGGGAAGCAATTAACTGTGCTACCCAGCTTTGAGATCTATGAGCCACAACAATGACCAACCTGGGAAAATATCTGTAAAGCTGTAATGATGGCACTAACATGTCTGTAGTAACCAACTGCTGTCTATGTGATCTTAAGGCCCATTCAGCAGGAAGAAAATTATTCCTGGTACTGAAAACCTAGCCAAATACACTAGGCTAGCCATGTTATAGGTCTTATAGGAGAATTTACTAATGCTGGCATAGCATAATTCGTTAGCTACACCTCAGCCTTAAGTCTTGTCTTTATACCCACAGAGAAGCGCAGCCCTCACCCCTCCTCAAAGACGCTTCTCTCTACAGCTAATAAGACCACAGTGGAAAAACCACAATGAGACCCAATGCAAAGACAGACAGACTGTGGAGAGCCGCAATAGGTATGTCAGAGGCACAGGTCCTGAATCTTTGACACAGTGCAAGGCGTGGAATGACTGTAAGAGCAAGAATCCCAGGAATCCTGCTGTGGGGTGCAAGACCTGAACGATAACATTAACAACAGACGTACAATCACCGGGGTGGGAGGATCTTATGAGATCCTACTTCTAAACAAATACCTAGATGCAACTAATGTCAGAGACAGAGAACTATTCTTCCTCAGGCATGAGCCCCTACCATGACTGGTCATCTAATACAAAGTGATGAGCCCTGAAACCATATATAAACACAAACAACAAAAATGGACTCAGTGAGTTGCATACACGTATTATATAATAATCAAAGAAAAAAATAGGCTATCAGTTTGAGGTGACGTAGGTGGAGACGGAGGGAGAAAAATAAGTGATATAATTACATTTTAATGAAGAAGCACTTCCTGCAATGCTGCTTTTATTTATTCCTTCCTTGCCTCTGCTTGGAAGAGCAAAGAAGGTTCCTCTTTCAATGGGCAGACCTTTTTATTATTCAACATACTAACAGCTGTCTGTGAGGCTCAGTTTAGATAAGCCCACGGACCAATGTAAAGTGTTCAGATTCCTTAATCTTCAAGGTCAGCTCCAGTTATCCAACCTACTGTGTGTCTGTCACATGGCCTTCTGAATCCAACCCATACTGTGAAAGCTGAAGCTTACCGAACTTGCATAAAATTCATAGCATCCTGACTGCTTGTGTCGCTGTGACATAAAAGGGGTCATTTGACACTACTGCAATTAACTCTGTCTTTTATCAATATTGTTGAAACCCTGGCAAACTAATTGACTAACTTGCAATGAGGTTGTTCTTTTTTTTTGTTTTGATTTGGTTTTTGTTTTTTTAAATATTTTATTAATTTATTCATATTACATCTCAGTTATTAGCCCATCACTTGTATCCTCTCATTCCTCCCTCCCTCCCCCTTTCCTCCTACTCCCCTCCCCTATGATTATGACTGAGGGGGACCTTCTCCCCCTGTATATGTTCATAGGATTTCGAGTCTCTTCTTGGTGACCTGCTGTCCTTCCTCTGAGTGCCACCAGGCCTCCCCATGAAGGGGACGTGGTCAAAAATGAGTTTATATGAAAGTCAGACCGCACTCTCCACTCAATGGTGGAGAATGTCCTGTCCATCGGCTAGGTCTGGGTAGGGGTTCGAAGTTTACTGCCTATATTTTCCTTGGCTGGTGCCATAGTTTGAGCAGGACCCCAGGACCCAGATCCGCCCATCATAATGTTCTTCTTGTAGGTTTCTAGGACCCTCTGGATCCTTCTATTTCTCTATTCTCCCATGCTTCTCTCACCTAAAGTCCCAATAGGATGTCCTCCCCCTCTGACTCACTTTCCTGGTAAGTAAAGTCTTTCATGGGACATGCCCCTTGGGCTAGTGTCTTGATATAAGTGAGTATATACCATTTGTCTCTTTTTGCTTCTGGGGGAACTCATTCATTATGATAATTTCTAGTTCAATCCATCTGTCCACAAATTTCAGGAATTCCTTGTTTTTAATAGCTGAATAGTATTCCATAGTGTAAATGTACCACAGTTTCTTTATCCATTCTTCTACTGAGGGACACTTAGGCTGTTTCCATGTTCTAGCTATTATGAATAAGGCAGCTATGAACATGGTTGAGCATATGTCCCTGTTGTATGGTAGTGCATCTTCTGGGTATATTCCAAGGAGTGGAATAGCTGGGTCTTGAGGAAGCCCTATTCCCATTTTTCTGAGATAGCACCAGATAGATTTCCAAAGTGGCTGTACTAGTTTTCATTCCCACCAGCAATGAAGGAGTGTTCCTCTCTCCCCACATCCCCGCCAGCATGTGGTGTCACTAGAGTTTTTGATCTTAGCCATTCTCATGGGTGTAAGATGGAATCTCAGTGTCGTTTTTATTTGCATTTCTCTGATGACTAACGAGGCTGAGCATTTCTTTAAGTGTTTCTCAGCCATTCGATATTCCTCTGTTGAAAATTCTCTGTTTAGTTCTGAGCAATGGGGTTGTTCTTTAAGGGAAAAGTGAACTGGGTTTCTTACCTTAAATCCACATTAAATTCAAAAATAGGTTAATGGTTTATATTCAAAGACACGTGTATAACATTTTGAAAAATAATTTGGAGGAATAGTTACAATTTCAAAGTAAACAATAACCTATGTCAAAAATACAATCCTCCTTACAATTTGATATATTTACAGTCTTTAATATCATGATGGCCTGTTTATCAATAGATTATATAGAGCTCTAAAATGATTGTTATTTGTATCTGCTAACCAAGGCCACTTGCAGCCTTCCTAAATAATCTCTATGGCTTTCTGTGTGGAGAAAGGCCAGGCTGCACAGCCCTCTTTGACATTAAAGTGCCTCTATGACTTGAAATAATGAACATACCAGCTTAGTACACTGATTTAAGATCTTAAATTTTATTTTACATGCATGAGTGTTTTCTCTGAGTGTATAATTGCATACTTGGTATATTTAGTGCCTACAGAGATGCAAACTGGGCATCTGATAGGCTAGAATGTGCACTACCAATGACTGTGAGCCACTGCCTATGTGTTGGGAACCAAGCCTGGGTCCTCTGGAAGTGCGGTGAGTGGTCTTCGCCTTGGAGCTCTCTTACTTCTGTACGTTTTGAAGCGGCATGTCTATAATTTTTCAATGACATCGCTATACAATTTTGCTACTGTTTTATATACTCATCTCTTTTTGCTTCCAAAACTGGGAAAGTGGCTCAAAGAGATCACCTTCGCTCCAGTGTTTGCTATCTACAATTCTTGACAGACCATAGAGCCTTGAGACGCGTGTTCTTTTGATGGTAAAATGAAAGGTAAATACCAACTTTTATAATGTTAACTTTGAAAAATTGATAATGTTAAAAACTAGAATGATAGAGTTGTGTGATGAATCAAATAGGCGATCCTGTGCATGTCTGGGTGACACTTGAATTCTTCTGGAACTTAGGTAAGTACTTTAATGGCAAGGAGTTCCAACGTCACCCTCATGGCTGCTCTTTGTCATTTCTCTGTAACCTGAGATATCTATTTATTATTTGAGTCTTTCATCCAGAGAAAATCTTAGACCAAAGTTGGATAAGATGTTGCACGTCTGTAATCCAAGATGCTCAACAGTCTGAGACAGAAGAATCACAACCCTGAGACCAGCCTGTGCTGCTAAGCAAGTCTCAAGTGGGAACCTTAACGAGATCTCGACATACAACAATAGAAATAAAGAGGACTTAATACAAGGCTACACTGTTGTAGAATGTTTGCCTAGTATATATACTTCACTTGTTTCTATCCTTGGACTGAAAAAAAATCCCAAAGGGTTAAAGGAATGTTAAAGTATATACCAGGGAGAGAACTGAGGAGAAAGACATTGGATTGCTTAAATGAATTAAGAATTTTGATTACCAGTGCTCGAGGCCAGCAATATTTGCAATGTTTCAGGCCCACGGGTGCCAGACTGCCTGTGAAAAAGACAAAATTAATTAATGTTTTCTGAGATTAATTAGAAAATTAAATGGAAGTAAAAGGAAAACCAGCTTGGCTCAGGCTGCTCGACTTCAGAACGTGTGTCGGCAGACTTCAGGGTTACTCAGATTTCTGTGTTGTGAGTGAATAAAAATATAGTCAAATTGTCTATACTTGATTTTTGCTTCTCCCCTGCACCAAATTCTAAGCCAACCTTCTAGAAAAGGACATCACAAAGCTACAAGGTTTTTAACGGTCCTGTGTCCTCATGGGATTTTGGAATACCACCACAGTCTACTATGCAAGCTTTCATCTCGATGGGCCCTGTGGACATTATTGGCTAATTCAGGATATCCTTGCAGTGTAGAGAAGGCGACAGATGCTGGTGGCAGCAAATGAAGAGCTCAAAGAGTTATTTCAAATGTGCTCCTTGGAAGTAAGAAGACAAACATTTCCATTTCTTTCCATGTCCTGAGTCTTGCTGTCAATAAAGGGAATATATTTTAAACCTTCCACATATCCATACTGAACACTCGGGTTAACTGAAGAAGATTTATGTGTTGCTATTGCATCTATACCTTAAGATGGCTGCCAGTCATGAGCATTACAAAACTAAGAATTTAATGAAAGATCTTTCTAGTAGACACAAGGATGAACAAATGCTAGAGACTTTAACCAGACAGGATATGTATCTTAAAAGACATGACATGTGCTGAAAGTCTTACTCTGCCTAACCTTTGCCAGTTTTACACATTTGTCTTCTCTGAGTTTGTCTTACCACATTGTCAGTCTTCTGCCTGTTCCTCAGAGCTGTGTGTTGGAGTAAACAATGGAGTTGCTACATTCATTGATACCCATCTAGGTGGTTCCAAGAAACTCAACAGATGACTGACTTTATTATGGCGTGGAGCCTCAGAGTACAGAGTACAGAGGAAAGTGCATTTATTTCCATGCCCAACTCTCTTTTTCCTAGTTTTTTTTTCAAAGGGGCTGTCCAATAGAAGTTTTTTTTCTCAAGCACACAGTACATTATGTGCAGCGTTTATCCTGACAAACATTGTTAAGTGTAAGGTGAATAGTGCTGTGCCGTGACGTAAACATTCACTGTCATGTCCTTCATGTGTTTTTTTAAGGGTAAGGTGGTCCTGCTCTGGTGACCAAGACTTCCATCCTTAGAGACTGATATTGTAAATGAAGACCAGAACATATTTTCTTAAAAATTGAATAAAATTGTTTTTCGTGACATATTAGTAGTTCTTGTAGGTTGAATGCAAAGAGCCTTCAGTGCAGCCTCACTGATTTAGATGTTCTTTAGCAGTTTTCTGTAGTCACCCAAATTTAGGAAAGACTATTACCTCTACAATTTTTTCAGCCCATGAGAAATGTTAAGTATCTGGGAACTTCTGAAGGAAGAAAATAGGTTTAAATGCATTCAGACATGTTTATCTACACACACACACACACACACACACACACACACACACACACACACACACACTTTATTTATCAACAAGAAATCACATAGGATTCCTATGAAAGCCCTATAGATTTATCATTAGTTCTTGCCAATAGAGAAGCCCAATAATTGACTAAGTACTATATGAAATACATGGTGTTTTAATGCAGGGCACAGACACTAGTTACTATTGTGTAGCTTTCTTTGGCAATGACACCCAAGGAAACATCCAAAGAAAGAAAAAACTAACTGTAACTCAAGATTTCAGAGGGTTCAGCCTTTATCTTCTTGACAGAAAATCGTGGCTGTGGGAACATGTAGGGAACATGTTCCCCACCCTATAAAAGAACAAAAAGAGAAAGAGATAGGAAAGGTCCCTAGACCAGCTGTCCCTGAGGGCCTGGCCCAGTTACCCGCTCCCTGAGATTATCTCCTGAACTGTCTAGAACCCTTGCCCCAAAATCCAATGGTGAGCCAGAAAAAACTCCCAACCGGAGCCTTTCTACTGATGTTTCATAGCAATAAACAGGGAAATGCATGACCTTCAACACAACCTAAAACACAGTAAATGGACCTAATTCCAACTAATTAGATTTATTAAGTAATTTGTATGTCTCATTCCCCTTAAACAAATCCAATTAATTCCTGGTAGCAAATAAGAGGTACGAGTAGCCATGGATATGGATTGTGCCCTGATGGTTCAGACAGATCCAACACGGAATGGAGTCTCCCATGCCAAGGACTGGACCCTCAGACTGAAACTCGGAGGCAGGTCACAAAACACAGAAGTTGGTTCTTGGAAGAGAAGAGCTCAGGTGTACCTGAGTCGGCCCATTAAAGAAGCCTGGCCTGTTTCTGCTGGCAATAACCCAGCATTCAATACTAGCTTTTCCCCTTTTTGTATCCCTGTCAACTCTTACAAAACCCACTTTTCTGCTATTGCTGAGTGGAAATACTGCTTCTCTTTCAGAGAAAGGAGATGTGACCAATTCATGAATCCCAAGTGAGAGTCAGTTATACCTAAAGCTGAGCTGGTGGTTATTTTGTCTTAGATACTGTCACAAATGATGCTGCTGTAGGACTCTCTCATTGCAGGGGGTGAAGGCATCACCTCACAGCCCTGGGCATCCTCCCCTGACTCTCTCTATTCCTTATTAGCTCTCCGGGTGACTAGGACCATCCTCAGGACTGAACTAGCACTCCACTGCTGAGGCTTGGGTGACATTCAGTTGCTCTCTTCTGCTGCTTTGCCCTTCTCATCCCTGGATGAAAGCGTAAGAAATAACAAAGGAGGACGGTAGACAAGGTGCTGGCCGTCTCTTTTGTCAACGTGAGAAGTTATGCTCAGAGGTTCCCACTGCTGCAGCAACAGTTACTCAGTGGCACTGGTGAAACTGCCCTTCTGCCTTCTATATAAATACCTCTGTTTGATGTAGACACAGTGACCTTTTCTGTTTTGTTTTCAACCATGCTTGAGTCCATTTTCAACATCCACATTCACGTTAATGTCTACTTCAGAGAACTAGTAACCGTAGTCAAGGGCCTTAGAGGAGGAGAAAAGATATGCTCATGGCCATAGGAGCAATGGGAAACACAAGGACTCACAAAAAAAAAAAATCCAAAAACAAAAAACCAACCACACACACGTGCGGGGGAGGGGGGCCAGAGCGGTGCATGGCAGTGCTCAGCCTGGTGCTTAGGACTGTTGGAAGCAGTGGAAGCAGTGAGGTTTTCCAGCCAGTGTGTGCCAGACCAGCCTGAAACAAAATGTTCATGCATCCCTCCAACGACAGTGCAGTACAGCTTAGCATGAACCCATCTCCAGACTTGTCTGTGCTGCCTTCTTCTGAGAGGGACAAGGGTTTTGTCCCTAGCATCTCCCTCAGAAGCAAAGCACCAGCGACCTGAAGTAACACTGTCCTCATAAGCCCTCCTTGTGTTTAGAGCACCTGACCTCTTAAACAGAAAGTTTCTTCGTCAGCATTCCCCCAAAATGTGTTTATTGTCATAAAGCCAAAGTAAATACAAAAGGGAACAGGCAATTTTTCAAAAAAAAAAAAAAAACTTTTGCAAAAACAAAGGAGAGCATCTCATGCTGCTTTGAAATTCCAGCATCGGCTGCCCTCTTCTGAGGGGGGTCCTGCTCTGGGTTTGGCTTTTCCTCCTCCTTCCTCCCTGGCTGTTCCCTGTGGGGCTGTATTTTATTATTGTTTAGGCACTGCTACAGATCTGGAGATCCCAGGGACGAAAATGGCAGCACCCACGATGCTCTGCTGCACCATGCTGTATAATTAAGCTTGATCCTGCTGGCACTGAAGGAAGAAGCCTGTACTGGTTGCGGCACCCAGCTCTTTCCTCAGAGGAAGACAGATTGCTTCCATACGCCTTGATGGCCTTCAAATTACCTAGGCACAGGGAAGAGGACAGAGCGAATCTTAGTTTAACTCATCTCATTTCTGAATTTATTTTGCAGTAGCTAGGAGGCGGTGACTGCCGAAGCAGCCAAGTCAATTGTTGTCTGTGGGACTTGATTGTGTCAGGACCCCTCGCTCATTCTGAGTAAGATACAGTTAATGAGGAGAAAAATGAAAAGTGCACCGAGTCAGAGTGTGTCTGTGGTAATTTGTGAAACAGCAAGCCTCCCCATCCTTTGTTTACCCCTCCTGGCTCTGTGCAGGTTTCAGGAGTCCAGAATATAAAGGAACCAAGAAGTAAATTTACTGTAGACAGTTAAGAGGGTTGAAGGTGCTCTCTCTCTCTGTCTCTCCCTCTCTCTCTCTCTCCCTCTCTCTCTCTCTCTCTCTCTCTCTCTCTCTCTCTCTCTCTCTCTCTCTCTCACACACACACACACACACACACACACACACACACACACACTGGGGGTATGGGTCATCTCTTCCAGTCTGTGAGGGAAGCACTTATCAGATATTTGTCTCTCTATTATTCCCAACAGACTTTTTCATCGACACATCTAGTTTTTGTTTCTACCATGTCTGTTTTTCCAGCGCCCTCTTTGCAACTTTTCTAAATAATAGTCCATTAAACAGTTCACAGTGTGTGTTCTGCAGAAATGTAAAAAGGCGATTGGATGATACTAATTAAGGAGAGGTTTTTGTTCCCACTTACTGCAGATCAATGGTGGGTTACATGAAAGTGTGTCTTGTGATGAGTTTAATACAAAAGAACAGCTGTGCTAAATACATATTTCAAGATGAACAGGTAGGTCAAATAAATGTTCCTTTCTCTAGAAGGTCTGTATGTTGTAACTATAAATTTTACTTGCAGCACAGTGGGGAGATAGAAAGGCTAATTATTCCATACACTCATTGTTGCAGTAGAATCAAAGGGTGAAATTGGGAACTGCTGAACTACTTGGGATTTTAATTTAATCCAGGTCCTCCAGTGTCCTGACAGCAGGGACAGTGAACTGCTCTGCTATTCTTATAGTCTGATTTTCAAAATGAATTTCAATGTAATCGGTTTTCCTTTTTGTTTCTTAATGTTCTTGAACTGAGAAAGAGAAAAGGAAGGTGGGGACCAATGTGGCTTTGTGCCTTCACAATAGCTGTCCCTCAACTCTCATTACCTGGTTAGGATTTATTTGTTCAGCAAATACCCGTTTCCTCTCTATAAGTCTGAAGTTCTGAGGATGACAATCAATAAGGGTGAGCATTTGTAAAAATCTGAGAGGCTGAAACACTCAGATTAAGGGAATTGCAGGGCAGAGAAAGGAGAGAGAGAACAGGTGAACGCGATAAGGAATTTCAGCCCAGTCTGTATTTAGAGCATCTCTTTCGGTGAATGTTATTCTTCATAAATGGCCATGTTCTTGGTGCATTTTTCTTCCTTGATACCTTGATGGTAGACAGTGCAGCTCTACCCACTGTGCTGCTCGCCTACCAGCCACACTTGCCTACAACAATGCCATCCCAATTACAAGCTTGTGGATTGATGGGCAGAATGCTTGCCTGGATGGGCTTCTACTATAATTTCAATTTCAGTCAAGAATGCGTTCTGCTTACCTTTACAGAGGAAAGGCTGAGCTGTCTAACGAAAGAAGTCAGTTAAAACGCCTGCTAGGGACACATATTCCAGGTTGACTTCCCGATTCCACTTATGAGTGGGTGGATGACTCAGGGCAAGTCTAGTCATCTGTTTTCCCTCCTTGCTGGGAATGAGAGTCACTCAGGAGCATCAGGCTGTGGTAACTAACTTCAAAGGGAACTCTTCCCTTGAAGGAGATGTGAGCCGGGGGTAAAGGTAGGGAATCAGGCTGTGAAAAGCAAATTTATTTTAACATGGGACTGAAAGCTCAGGGAGCTATGGCTGGTTAAAGGCTCAGCTTTATGTCAAAGCCAGGAAAACTCATATTGCTCAAAAGAAAGAAAATAGTCTGTACCGTTAGGTTCTAGGCCAATCAGGTGAGACTAAAGCCAGATTTGCTAATGTAAAGTGAGTGCCCCATTCCTTTGGCATGATGCATTTTTGATGCTATCTTTCCCATACATATGAAGTCTGCATCCCCCTTACATTGCTGTAGAATGGAGATGATCTCCTCATATCAGCTTTTTAAAAAAGCCTTAACAAGAGCAGCAACAGCCATGAAGAAAGGTTCTCACCAAGCACATCCCATGGCTGCAGAGTCAACTTTGCCACTCTGCCATGGCATAACCAGAGCATAGGTCGGTACTGATTGTCACAGAGCTAATAGAATTGTTTTTCCAGCAAATATATTGGAGTGTTTGCTGTATGCCGGGCAATATTGCTAAACATTGAGATTGAGCAAGCAAACAAAGCAGAAATTTTTTTACTCCTATGGAATTTATATCTTAAGGAAGCATGCCTTGGGTTCACATTTTTGTTTAAGAAGCGGGGGGGGGGGGGGGGGGAGAGAGGAAGTTTGTGTGTTGGTAGGTTAAAATGGAGCAAAGCCAGGACATTCTTTCATTCATAAATATGTAACTACCAATATAATGACTGCAAAAAAAAAAAAAAAAAACCTGAGAGTTCCTATCAGAAACTCAGCATTATAAATACCTTTCTTAGTCCGGTATGTCTACCCTGGGCTATCAGTCTTATCTGGGTGTTCCTCTGCAATGGAGAAGGATGTGTCTCATCCTCTGGGTAGCAGTTAGAGGCTCAAGCATCATCAAGAGCTTATCTTGGGTGTGCCAGGAGCTACTGTGAGGCATTAAGGTGAGGCTAAGGGTGTGGTCCATGACACTGGATCTCTGCATTCAGGCCGGAGGAAAAGTTTCCTGCTAAATGGGGAAAGTTTCCAGGCAGTGGGAGAAGTTTCCTGCTAAGTGTTATTTGCACAAAGGCTCATTCTGGAGTGATGTTGCTAATTAATATGTTCTACACAAGATATGGGAATTGGCATACATTAGAACTAGAAAGGTCCCTGGGTGTGGTGGCACACACCTGTAATACCAGCACAGGGAAGGCAGAGACAGACAGGTGGCTATGAGTTTGAGGCCAGCCTGGTCTACAATGTGAGTCCAAGACACAAAGAAATCCTGTCTCAAAAACAACAACAACAAACAACAAACAACAAACAACAAACAAACAAAAATAGAAAGGTCACAAATGTAATAAGGGAAAAATCTAGAATATTTAGTAGTTGGTTTAGCTGAAAAAATTAGATTAGTCTTCAAATAAATGAGTAGAAAATTTCAGAATACATGATTGCTGTGAAGGTATGTAATATATCATATATATGGATAGTTTGTAAACTTGAAGTCTATGACATCTGAGCATCATTTCCCTAGTACACATTTTAGTAGTGTTAGTAACATAGTTATAAGGTGGCCATCATTCACTACACAGATTGGTGTCTTGTTAAATGGCTGCTATAAGATACCCCATTCTTTTCAATTATAATAAAAGGATGAAAACTACATGTTGAGAGCCAATAAATATTTATAAGTAATTACTGCAACTACATCTCAAGGTGATAATTGAGTACTGATAACATGACTCTTACAAGACAGAATGTGTTAGATAGTTGCATGTTTGCACAACATAGGATGGAAAGTGAGACTGGTTCCACAGGTGCTTGGAGCTTTGGTATCTTAGAAAGAAATTTGTCCACCATATTTTGAGATGGTGGAGGCAAAGCCATTCTGTGAAAGAGTGTTTCATGATCTGATGCCAATGCACTGTATTTCTACTGCAGGTGATAGAGTAAAAGAGTAATGAAAGACTAAAAAAAGAAAGTACTTGCTTGGGAATGGATGGTGCTGGTAAGAATTTGTAATGAAAGATGAGCAATACCTGGGAATCAAACAGAGTTAAGGGACTCAATAGGTTTATCACTCAAACTCCTAGAGAAGTGCTGTTAGGTACTGCCTTCATGGTCAGATCTGAAGGCTGCCTCCCCTTTTCTTTGCAACACTAAGAAGATAAACTTCAGCCTTATTCTTTTTTTTTTCCTTTATTAATTTATTCTTGTTACATCTCAATGGTTATCCCATCCCTTATATCCTCGCATTCTTCCCTCCCTCCCATTTTCCCCTTATTCCCCTTCCCTATGACTGTTCCTGAGGGGGATTACCTCCCCCTGTATATGCTCATAGGGTATCAAGTCTCTTCTTGGTAACCTGCTGTCCTTCCTCTGAGTCTATACAAAGCCATAAGAAATGGTAGCAAAATCAGGGCTTCCCATTAAGAAAGCTACTTCTCTTGGTATAAATGATAGACTCTGTCTCTGGCCATGAGAGAAAACCATGATCTGCTTCAAAGATTAGAGCACTACATAGTACTGTCTCCTCCATTAAGACTTAACTCAGATGGACCTGTCAATCCCCAAGCCTGGAGTCCACCCCCAAGGACGTTTGAGTCTCCTAGAGACACACTAAAGAGATGGGAGGAATAATTATTCCCCTAATGAGATAATGCACTTATCCCCCTGGGAATGCTCTCCTGCATCAAGCACTATGGAATCTCCATCTATACACTCTCCTAAATTACTCAGGAAAATTCATATCTTCTTTTATTTCTTTAAAAAAAATTTTGAGGAAAATCCTAAGTATGTGTTTCCTGACACACTAGCCTTTCTTGCTCACTTCTCTAGAGCTCTGCCCCTCCTCCGTCTCCACTCTCTCTGCTATGCAGCTGCTAGGGACCTACATCCATTACTGAACTTCCCAGCTTTCTTAGACCTTAATTCAAAAAAACAAACAAACAAACATGGACTTCCCACCTCTTTTTATTCTCCCTTCTCCTAGCAGCTGATGAGATACATTAATCACTTGCTTGCTGATTCCTGTTTTTTCTTTTCCTTCCTTCTAAGTTTATTTCTAAATTATTTTATTAATGAGACTAAGAACACAGATAAGAGAATCACAGATTTAGCCTACGATTGAGCATGAGCCCATTCAGCAAGAAGACATCCAGGGCTTAGGAGAACTCTGCACTCCTCTCCATTAGTGATTTCCACTTAGCATTGGTGTGGGCAGGTTTATAATAAAAGGCAGGCCAGGGTGGGCTCAGTCAGCGCAGGGTCGGGTTAGCTCAGATTTAATCAGTGTGTATACCTGCCACCTGGTATACACACCCACATTGCTCCTGGCTGACTATGAGAGACCTGTGAACAAGTGTTCGCCAAGGAACAGGCTTTGCTGGCTGCCATGTCACCGGCTGGCCACTGGTTCTCTCACCTACAGAGCCTGAATTCTGAAAATAATCTAAATGGACCCAGGAAAGGGCCTCGGGGTGCATATGAGATCGCACTCTTCCATCATCTTGATTTCAGATGCATGTGACCCTGATAAAGCTTCCAGCTGTGCTCTGTCAATTTTGACCTATGAAAATTAGCAAGCCTGGTTTTAAGCCACTATGTTTTTAGTGATTTGCTCTATAGGAATAGAAAACCAATATGACGTTTTGGGGAACAAGGGAGCTTTCATTAAGAGAAAACTGGTGTCACATTGAAAAGATTCCCTTCATGTCTTCATGAGCACAGACCATATAATCAATCAGACATGGACCACAATTACAGGAGAATATTTGCAGGCTTAAATTTAGTGCCTGCATAACAGTAGAAAATAATGCATGAATATTTCAAGTAACAGGAAAACAATACATGCAAAAGCATTCCCATCTGGCCATGTTAGATGCAATTAGCAACCTTAGTGACCACTGAGGATGGATCCTGCCTCATGGTCATCACTGGATCCATCTTTGGGAACAATGTCATCAGCTTTGCCCTCCCATAGGCTTTAATGTATTATACAAAAGGTTAGAGGTAGGGCTACAGCTTGCCTTCAGGACAGAACTCAGATGAGCTCTATAGCCAGAGCAGAGCCCAATATGGCTATTAACATCACCATTACCTAATACTTTCATACTTACAAAGCACACACCCAGCACTGTTTTAATGAGAATTCGTGTCTTGATGTCAGGACAGATATCTATGGAGATAAACTACAGCTATTCTCCCTTCCTTCTCTCCAGTTTCAAGGAGGGACAGTTGTAGCCTTTTGCTCTCTTCACAAAGCGTGATGCTTTGTCTAAATTGCTGGCTACCGTGTGATTTAGAAAAGGCTTGAAATGCTCCCGCCCTGATGTTTTTCAGGATAATGTTTTCTTTCTAGCTGACAGACAAAGCCTGTATCTGACAAATGAATGTACTCAAGAGATTATATCTACGCTAATCCAATTAAAAATCTTTGATATATTCAGTTATTTCTGCTGTGAATTTGATGAGATGTAGATTGTGGAGCACTAAATTCAGAGTTAGTTTTTTCCTTAAATCTTTATTAATCATTTTTGTATTTAACTTTGGGGAAAATATAACTTCTAATTATTTTTCTTTATCTCTAGAATGAACAAACCAGTAATTAGAAAAAGCCTATGTGTAATCTTTTTCTGGTAAAATTAGGTTTTTTTAAAAACATAAATACTAAGCAAATCTATGTTACTACATTTAGTGATAAAAGGAGTGTAAGCTCTATTCTACACTGTGTGCAAGAGAGAGAAAGAGAGACTGTGTGTGTAAGACAGGTTTTGTGTGTTTATGTGTTTAAGAGTTAAAAGAGTGAAACAAAAAGAGATTTTATGTGTGTGAGAGAAACAGTGTGTGGGGTGAGTCCGTGTCCATGAAAGAGAGGGAGAGAGGGAGAGAATGAAATATTTTGAGAGATTGTGTGTGTCTGTTTGCCTTTGTTGGGATTATGCCAGTCAATAATAAAAGTTGTTGCCTTAATTTGAATTTTGAATTTTGAATTTAATTTAATTTTGAATTTTTTAAGTTTCTTTTCCTGTTGCCTTCACAAAATACTCCAACAAACCAAGTTAAGGGAGCAAGGGATTATTTTAGCGCAAATACAAAGGACAGTCCTTTCTGGCAGGAAGTCAAGGCAGCATGTACAACCAAGCTGGTTAAAGCAATCTTTCTGCTGGTTTATTTTCTCCTTTTTGGGGAGTCTAGGATCCCTGCTCAGAGAATGGTCACATCCCCAATTTCTGTGAATGCTCCTATACCAAGAAAAACTCCCAAAAGGCAAGCCTATGAGTCTAGAGTCCACCGGGCTGACAATCGCACGAGCCATCTCAGAAGTCTTTAGCGAGAACTGTTGAGTTTGAAAGCCACATGCTATAAACACAGACTTGTGGGAACATTAACAGAAAAATAACCAGTGATTATTCTGGCATTAAATTTAACACTTGAAGTTTGGAAACCAAGCTTCTTAGTTGAGGTCTAAGCAGCGTGGAGGTAAGGCTTCTCTTGACTCCCCACTTTAGGCCCTAAGCTTTTCTTAATTGTTGGCGTGAAAGAAAGAGGGAGAAAAGACAGTTTTTTTTATATATCAAATTATCCATTTTCACAGACTTTACGCAATCACAATCTTGGCCTCTTCTTCTGGATAGCCCTAAACTCCTGCGTGTGCGATTATTGTAACTCCCTTTTGAGTAGGGACACATGTAATTAAGCTTTCAGTCAATTTGACTAATTAACTGAAAGTGCTGTCTTTAGGCTATATCAGAAAAGCATGAATCTGAGTTTCTAAGTACTAGGCAACCACTTATCTTTCTATGATGGATAATGGAAACCAGGGGACATATTTTAAGGACAGGCCAACAAGGTTACAATGTCCAAAGCCTTGAGCTCCCATCACAAGGCTTTTGTGCAGTCATGAGCTTAAAATCTAAATTCTCAGTTCTCTTCCTGATGGAGACTGAAGTGTTTCTCATGGTCCGTATGAATTCTCAGCCACCTGGACATCCTAATGTGTGTTTTCTTCGAGGACACTAATTCACTGGTCTATGCTGCTCCATGCCTGCCTTCTTGTAGGCAAAGGCCTAGATTTCCTCAATTGACATTTCTGCAGCTTTCTATACACAAAGCATAGACTGGCACATGTGGCTCCATTGAGTTGAATCCATCATGGTTTATAGACATCCCTTCACTAAGCATGTGTATGTTTTGACGATGCAAAATGAAGTTTTAAACACTTTTTAACTCTTGGTTTCACATCTATTTTTTCTAATCTATACATATAGTGGCATGCAGTTAATAAGATCTGGGGTTTATCTGTTTGTCTTTGTCTAGCATTTCTTTTTACGAGATAGTGACTTGCTATGTTGCTCTGGCTCCTCAGAAACTTATTATCCTGACTAAATTGGCTTCAAATTCACTGCAATCCATTTGGCCTCTGAGTCTTAGGTGCTGGGATTACAGGAATGCGTCACAAGCCCACCTTTAGGGCTCTTAGTTGATGGGTTCAAAGTGACCCTTAATACACATAATTAGATGCAAAAATACATCATTTTTGTGGCCAAGAGAGGAAACCATTTTCTTGATGGCCCCAAGCGTATTTCTATTCTATCATGCTTGTTGTGCAGCAATGATCCAGGGAACAATGCGAGTGAGATCGACAGGGGATGGGCGTGTAATGTCAAACAGCAGTGAAGATGACGAGGCCTGTCATTTAATGAGTCAGAGATCAGATACCAACATTGTATTAAAATGGAGTGATGAGAATGCCTGAGCCACCTTTCTGTTTGCTCACAAACCGTCAGCAAAGAAGTAACAGGAAATAGCAGGATGCAGAAGACAAAAGTTGCCCATACTTAAAGGATGCCATCAAACAAAACCAAGTTTGTTTAATTGAAACAATAAATTGTTTAATTAAAAGAAATGTCTATCTCCTGCTCATTAAGATATGCATCATGGAGATTCATTTTAGAACAAAACCTAATATCTGCTTTGTAACTTCAGTGCTATTTTTGCATGCCTTTTTTTTTCCAGGATCATATTGGCTGATGGGATAGGAAAAAGCATCTGCATTTAAACTTCTCTGTGCACTGAGCTTGTCTCTCAAATAAAATTAATAAGTTCAAAAGAACTGCACCAGAAACTTCAATTAATCCACAGATATAAGTGGGGGATGAGAAAGGGCAGGGTTCTGTGACCTTGTGAAAGCTTTAAGATTTATTCTCTTTAAATGTGCATTAAGTTCTACTGGTTGGTGACAGATGAAGGCATTTTAGGCAGCTCTGAAGGAAGTTGGCATATTGGGAACTGCCTTTTTGTTAAGATAATAAATGAGTGGATGACAATTATCTCTATTAAAAATAAAATGGACTTACATTAGAAAGGAACTGAGTCCCTTACATTTTTTTCAATACCTGATTTAGATTTGGGAAAAGGGAAGGAGTGCTGTCTGTCTCCATAAGTATTTTCCTAGAGTGTAGCAAGGCTTTACACAACACAACAGGAGTCTGCAAGCTGACCTGCAGGATCATTCCTTGACCTGACTGCTATTGATGGGACTCTGATCAGGCCTCCCAGGAGGATATGGCCTAGAACATTGATTCATTCATCTGCTTAGTCTTCACACTCACTAAGACAGTGCTCTTTCCTTGATTGAAATTCTGTCAGGCTGTCATCTCAAGAGGTCCATCCCTTGTCATTCTCCCCACTCAGAACTTTAAAAAGATGATTCCTGGCTCTGTAAAAAGGATGGCAATCTAAAACTATAATCTGAATTTCAGGTAAGGACATTGTGTCTATCTCAATACATTTTATTCTACTCTGTTGGCTACTCACTAAAGCAAATGTTTTCTATCTCCAATATATTATTATTTTTAAATCCTGCATTTAAAAAAGGACATGGTGACTGGAGAGTTGGCTCAGTGGTTAAGAGCACTGATTGCTCATGCAGAGAACCCAGGTTTAGTTTCTAGCATCCAGTGGGCACCTCACAACCATGCCTAACTCCAGTTTCAGGGACTCTGATGCTCACTTTTATCCTCAGTGGGTACTGCATGTACCTGGTGTGCTTATCTACAGGCTGGCAAAACACTCATGCAGATAAAACACAAATAACTAAGATATTTTTAAAACACACAAAATATACTTAGGGATTAGTTGAGCACAGCAGCTTGAAGACAGGTGTTTTGTGACTATGATGTTGTCATTGACGGTGAAGATTTCTGAACAGGGAAACTCCATTGGATAATGCACTTAACCGAATACAGATGTGGACTCTTGTTATGAGCTCAGTGTTACACTCAAAGGATTTTAGTACAAGAACTCAAAGCCTGGTTGGAAAAAATACATTGTGTTAGTTGGAAGAGCGAAGTCCTTAGAGACTCTGTCCAGTTTGCCTTGGACGACGGTGATAAACACAAAAGCCAAAAGCAACTTGAGGAGGAAAGAGTATCTGTCTCATGCTTCCTGATCACAGCTAATTGCAGACGGAAGTCAGGATAAGAACTCAACCAAGGTAGGAACCTGAAGTCAGGAGCTGAAAGAGAGGCTCTGGAGGAATGGTCCGTACTGACTTGCCCTGCATGGCTTGCTCCCCCTGCATTCTCACACAGCATTCCCATGCCCAGACACAACACCACCCACAAAGGGATGAACCGGTCACACTAACCACCAATCAAAAAAATACCCCCACAGGCTTTCCTAAGGGCCTGTCCTATAGAGGCATTTTCTCAACTGAGATTCCCTCTTCCTATATGACCCTAGCTTGAATTAAGTTGGCCCAAGTCTAAGCAGGCACAGAGCCCACTATGTTTAGTCATGTGAACATTTGACATATTTACTGTTGGGTTGAGTGGGAATCCATATTTCTCAGAATTTTGAGGTTAATATATTCCTTTACCACATATTTCTCATGAAATGTTAAATCCAAAACAAAAATGGCGTGCCTAGCAGCTGAGCTAAGATCCTTAAACTGTGTAGCATTGTTAATCACCATGGATGAATGGCACTGTTTACCTGGTAGGGTATGTGGCAAGCAACTTGTTTTGTATTTAGCCATTGGAATACTTGGATGATTGTCACTACCAACAAGGATTCTGTTGAATGGTTTTTATTGATATTTTACCTTTCACATTCCATATTTCAATAGATTGAATTTGCTGGAATCATAGCTGAGGGTGGATATGGAGACAGAGTAAGATTTTTGTAGCAGTGACCTAAATGGTCAGTGAATGCTCAGGTTCATATATTTCATACTGGTGCATATTTTAGGCCACATCTTGAGGAAGTGACTATTTCTTAATACATTTTCTTCACCATTCTCAATACAGAATAAGTCAAGATTCCAATCATTGCAGCTTATACTCTATTCTCCATTTTATTAGCCCCAGGCTTATTTGTGGCTTTATTTTTAATCTATTCACATTGCTGTATGAGCCCACTTCCTGCCTGCTAGTCATAAAACTTTGGAGACACCCCCATATTAGCACTTGTAAGTCTAGATATTAAACCCTTTACCTTGACTGTTGACATTGACGCGTATTGTGTTTTTCCTCTTTTATTTTGCCCTGCTTCCTTGTCAGATTAAACTTCCAAAGGCAGAGTTCTTAGCATGTTTCCTTCCTGACTGATAGGCTCAGAGCCTTCCTACGTTGTCTACAGCAGTGCTTCTCAACCTGTGGGTCCCTTTGGGGACTGAAGAGTCCTTTCACAGGAGTCACCTAAGACCATCAGAAACCACAGATATTTATACTATGAATCATAGAAGTAGCAAAATGAAGAATCAATAAAAATAACTTTATGGTTGGGAGTTGCCACAACATGAGGAACTGTGTTACAGGATCACAGCGTTCGGAAGGTTGGGAACCACTTATAGCACTAAGGATATACTTGTAGGCTAAGTGGCTACAGCCATCTTGCACTATCCTGGATAAATGTGACTCTGCAACTGCATCTTATACACTGAAGGAGATATGTGCATCACTACCTTCCCTCACCTGTGCGCTTCCCATATCTCCTCACATGCACAACCTGCTGTCCTCCCAGACTTGCAGGTAACATATATGCACATGCATGAACTGTCAAACTTACCAAGGAGCTCTCTGCCCTCTGCTGATTTCCCTGATTTTTTGAGAAAGAACAAAGTATTTTAATTAATTAATTCACTATGCATTGGACTCTCATTTATGTAATACACTTTTGATATCTATTTTTGCTTTCCCATATTGACAATAAATTCTTGTGAGCAAGCCCCATGTCCTTTAGCCTCTCCAACTTTCTCTTATTTGTAAATGATTTTATTTATATTTTATGTACACTGGTATTCTGCTTGCATATATGCCTGTGTGATGGTGTCTGAACCCCCGGAACTGGAGGAACAGTTGTGAACTTCCATGTGGGTGCTGGGAATTGAACCTGTGTTCTTTGGAAGAGCAGTCAGTGCCTTTAAACATGGAGCCGTCTTTCCAGCCCCTAGCCACTCTAACTTTTAATAACCCAATCCATGTTTTTAAATGTATGGGTAACTGTATCATAGGGTTATATACAGACGTTTCTTTTCTGACATTTTATTAGTCTCACAGGTGTCTAAGCTTATGCAAACCCAGCACTTGTTATCATTGCATTTATTTATGATCATTACCTTGTCTTTGGGAAATGGAAAAGTACCACTTTCATACTAGAAAGTCAGAAAAGTGGTACAGCAGGCCAGTTGGTGAAATGGAAGAATAGAGACAGACAAAGGAAGAAAGGTCAGTGTGCTGTCAAGCAGCCAACAACTCACAAGGCACAATGTACAAGGACTTTCCCATTTTCCATAACATCCAAGTATTCCCAGTTTCTAAGATCAAATTAATGTCCTTTCCTTGTATAAATTTAAGCTTTGCATAGCTTATGACATATATGGTAAGTGGTTTAATATATCCATGGTTAATAGTTATAGCAAATATCAAAATACAATACTGTATTTTTAACCACACTTCTACTACCCATGTGGTCCTCACTCTCATATGCCCTACATAACCAAAAGTGTATTTGACATTATCTTGCCATTTCTTCAACTTCCCACCCCAGTAATTATTCTTCCCTCTATTGTTATGTGTCTCACCATTTTATTTTCCATATATAAATACCCTCAAACTTATAAATGATCATGCAGAATTATTTTTGCCATACCTCATCCACTTCACCTAGCATAGTATCTCCCACATTTGTCCGTATTACAAAAGGCAGAACTGCTAAATCCTACTTTAAAGTGGTATTTCTTTTTCAGGAGCTTCCAATCCTGTCTGGTCAGATAGTAGACGTGAAAAGAAGAGACTTGGATTCTAGAGTCCAGGAGTCAGCTCCAGGATGGAGTATGCATGCACAAGCCTGACAACTGACCTAGCCTGAGAAGAGCTGGGTCCTTATGAATGTAGAACGTCTTTCCCACAAGAGGCCAAGGGCTTCCCAGTTACTGTTTCACCTTCTGGCTTAGAATTTGATTTTAACCACTTCCGTTGAACGAAAATGACAGGTTAACAGCATAGAGTGTCCTTCTTCACAGGAATGTCTATGCATTAATAATAATTAGCCCTTAAAGCCTAAGCATCTTCAATGATGTTTAAGATAATCTCCCAGAAATGGGGTAAGAATTTGGAAACATCTAAGTAGCTGTCTTCTGAGGGCCAGTGGAGTGACTACGGGAGCCCGGCTACAAGGAGCACCCTGGCCTAGCTGGCCTTGTTTTGAAAAAGATACTGTATCTTATGAGATGAGAAGCAGCTGTTTTTCTGAGCATAGTTAACTGAAGTATCTCTGCTATCACTAGGCTTTTAAAAACATCTTGCCAACTGTGTTTCCCATAGCTTAACAACTTGCTCTTTTATGAATCATTTTATTTCTTCATTTGTAACTACTTCAAACAAACAGTGAAGGTTGGCTCTCTTCAATTGTCACCAACAGGCTGTTAATTGCAGACAATTCATTTTTCTTAGATTGGAATATATTTAAATTTTCATTGACCCTTGTAAGAACAGAGGTTCTTGGTGTTTCTAAAGAGACAGAGGAGGGGGAGTGGACTTTCCGTTCCCCTTTCAAGTGCCATCATTGACTGAGACTGAGATTGCTTGGTTAATTATTCTCAAGAAATTGTGGTGATGGTAGGTACCCAGCTGTGGTGAAATGAACAAAGTTTACATATATATATATATATATATATATATATATATATATATATATATGGCAGACACTATAGGGACAAATGAGCTAATAGCAGGGGGAACGGGTGAGGAACCTAAGGCTGCGTTTGTAATGCTGGTGTGCTGTGAATGACACTGAGACTTACTTCTCTATAAATTACCCAACAAATGCTTCTGCTTACTCTGACCCTATGGATCTAAAAGAACTGATAATGGTCCATGGTTTCATGTAAAAATTCATCAGAACTGTGAATCAGCACCTATGAGTTCTGCAGAATGAAGGCTTTAGAATGGTCGCCGCATGTCACAACAATGAAACAGTCAGTCCCAATGCCCTGGTATGTACAAGGTGAGAATGGTGTTAGACACCAACATCCTTTACTCTACCTTGGCAAACCAACTCACAACACAGAGCTTTTCTTCCCTGAGAGAAATGGTCCAGTGAAGGGAAAGCCTAGAAGAAAAAGCAAGACAGCCATGTTCTAAGTCTATCCTCCTGGGCAGCCTGGAGTTTTCATTCAGTTAATGATGAATAATGAGCACATTTCCTAAACAAATGGGACCGCAGTATGACTGAGGTGCAGACTGAAGATGCTTAACTGCTGCTCTTGTGATGAGCCAGCGCTGGTTCCTGTTTGACCAAAAGGAAACTGACAAGACCATCTTTCTGGTGACAGTTTTTGTCCTACTCCTTTCCAGATGCATCCTGGGAAACTCTATGGTGCCGGGAAGCTGCGTAACTGGACTGAAGATGAAAAAGCAAGTTACTTATCGTCTTGATAATGAGTCCATCTCTGCTCTGTTCTTGTTCCTTTATGTATTCAATTGTCCTGCATCTGGACTCCCAGACGCAAAGTAACCCACATTAACAGACACTCTATCTTCAGCATTGCTAGTACGCACTGCCAGGTAACACAGCCCTGCCTTCTCCTCAACTCTCAAGAAGAAAAATAAAACCTCACATAACATCCAAAGCTCATGCTCATTACTTAACTGAACTTTCTCAAATTTAGTGGAAACACTCTAAACCAACATAGTCTAGCCTTGTTCAAATGTAATGTGCCAACCAGCAGAGACCTGAATCCTGTGTTGTCCTGGGTTTACTTTATCAGTAGGAAGTACTTATAAACAAGCCACTAAAACAGAGCAGGGAGGGGCTCCTGGAGAGATTCTGATTTCCCTGCCATGTGAGTCTTTATCACCAAGATGCTTTCCTCTCACTGACACAGTTTACTTCACCTTAAGATTCAGAACCTCATTAGTCCTGGCTTAGAGAGTGCGAGGACCTGTCACACCTGTCACACGTGTCTGCCGACATTTGATTACAGGAAGTCACTTTGCTCTCTATGACTAAAGTCAGACAATGAACTTCCTCAGGCCACAAGGTGAGTTCCCCAAGATGGAGCTGTCTGATCTAATACAGTAGCTAGTCTTTCACTTTGAGTTGGCAATCTCCCCAAAACAAGAAAATATGAATTTATACCAGAGAATACAAATAAGGTGACCTTATTCCATAAAGCTACCAATTTTCAAATCTTCACATATCAATTTCCATAAGCACCTTATCTCTAAAATGAGATTATGTCTCCAGCACACATCTAAGGCCTCCAGTTTCCAAAGTAGGAAACTGAATTCCCTATTGCGACCTCAAGAGTAGAATATTTCATTCTACACTGCTTGCTTGGATGTATTTAAGGATTGTCTTCTGAAACAAACCCAGTTACCTCCCAAGATGAATTTACAGGAGAAAGACTGAGTCAGGAGCAGGGTCATGATTAGAGACTCACTCATCTTTAGAAGTATGGATGGAGTACTCTACCCAGTTGCGGACGACAACACTCAATCTCTGTCTCCAAAAATGTTCATTCCTAATATAACTGCTCTGAAATATGTTCAAATAATGTAAAGAAGTGATTTCCAGTTTGCTTTCATATTCTCCCTAATGTGTGCCTGAGAATATTATCTCAGACAAGAATTGTCTCAAATGTTTATTCCTCTTCATGAAAAAAATTAGAAACAAAGTGAAGGGAACCTAAATCATCCACAAAATTTCTATCACATTTTCTGTTGAATGGATAGGCTATGATCACTCAAATAACCTCTTATGAATAGATGCATTTCCAGAAAATTCTCACCCAAATACCCAGAGAACCGATTCCTTCGGACCTAGTTGAGGGAGACCAAGAGCCAGGCAGATATTGGCTTTGGTTAGCTACAAAATTTTCCAAGTTGATTGTGAACCCTAAAAACACTCTTAGAATAGGCACAGAACCTATTAAATTCCCAGTGCATTCACGGAAGAGCAATGTCTCTAGTGTACTGGCCATGTTTGTTTGTTTTATTCCAACCGTAAATAGCCTGTAGAAGGCTTGCAGCTCTGTGAGAGTTCCCAAGTTGAAGACATTTTCACTACAGCATCCTTGAAATTCATAAAGAATGATCTCTTGCAGAGTCTAAGTACTGTGTGCTGGGAATACTACATTTCATTGTGTTTCATAAGGTCCATTTAATGGTGGCGTAGGGTAACTTGGACCAAAGTGAATGGGATTGTGAGGAGGTAGTGGGCACAGGGGTGACTGGATTTTGAGTGCATCATTGTGTGGTATGAAATTCTAACTTGTCTTCAGAGTAAAAATGTGCACATGCCTTCACCTTCAAAGATGATAACATGAATGCCTGGCATTAGCAAGCCACACATCTACCTCCTGGACAGAGTTTGTCTCACCACACCATCTAGTAAAGTGCCTGTGTGCTACTGACCAAGAGTCTCCATGTATTTGTCAAGTATATTTAAAAGTGAACGGATAAATGAGCTTAATAGTAAAAATAATGACATCTAACATGGTTGTTTGTTGGTTCAGTTCTATGGAGCAGCTGGAAGCACCATAAAAAAGCACATTTGAACATCAAATAGAACTGAGATCCAAGAAACCCTCCTATTTATTCTAAACCCCTGTTGGGTACAACTGATAATACCAGTAAGCATTATTTAATTGCTTCTAATTTATTTCATCATCAATTATATTTGAGAACAAATTACAAGTGTTGATGCCAAATAAAAGTATCATTAACAAAATCTGTGTATATTGTAAACAGTGGTAGCATCATTTAAATGGTGATGTATTAGAATATTTTTGAAGTGCTGAAAACACAATAAACACTCCAAGTCCTTGTTTTATGTTGTTGGGGGAGGGTATTGTTTGTTTATTTGTTATTGTTGGTTTGCTTTGTTTTTAAGGCCAAATAATTAAAAGAAAAACAAAAATCTGTAAATTACATTTTTTATGACTGGAAAATTAATATTTTAAGATGTTTTGCATCTATCTTTTCTTCATGGTGATCTTATGAAATCCCTCATTGCAACCAAAGTATTCTGCCACTTTTTAAAATTCAAAAATAGGAGCAGTGATATAATACTTCAGGATGCCCCAAGGCATGTCAATTTTGAAAAACCTTATGGAGCATATAAAGAGTTCTCGAGAAGACATGCCCAAGTAGTCCAGCTATTAGCTCTGAACTGTGTCTATCCTGGTACTGAGACACAGAAACTCACTCCTACAATTGCATCCTCGAACCTGAATATGATACAGATTGTCAGATGCCCTAGAATTCCATTCCTCCTCCTCCCAGGAAGAACAGATGCCTCCCTGATTTGTGCCCTTGATGAGGTCAGTAAGTTAGTGAACTCCTTAGAGGGCCATTAAGGAAGAACTGCATGTAAATACGTAGTTCAAGGCTATTGCCTTCTCTGAGCCTCTAGACCATTAAAGATACAGGCAAATAAATGACATTCCCCGTGTTTTAAGCTGTGAATTAGGTGGAAAGAGCTTAATCAAATTTCATGTACTCAGTAAGGTGAACATTGGAAGGAAGAGCCAGGACAATCTGGGTTCTGACCGTGACACTGTTAGTTTGCACTGGTAACTTTGGGGCCACATGTCTTCTTCCATGTAACTTCTTTTTTATACCAACCTACATGTACCTCCCAGCCTCTACATTATAAAAACTCATTGACTGAAGACACAGATGGCAAGAAAAGGTTGCAAATGTATAGGCTTATCCCCAGTGTGCTACTCATGATGGCCAGTCTGTTCTTAAATAAGGTGATGCTCTGTTTTCTACAAATTGTCAACAGCTCTGGCCCAGGATCACCAAAGAAGAGCAGCATCCAAGAAAGTGGGTTCATGTCCCAGCTCAGGAGAAACCATGGATATCTGAGGAGAAGAGCAGTATAAGGGAGAACAGGCATTGAGTTTGCATTTGGTGATGCTCACGTCAGTGTTGCGGTCATCTTTGTATAACTCTGTTTGTTTCTCTCTTAATCTAGCTGTCACACAAATAACTGAGGCTCTTTTATTTTTATTTAATAATAAGTTTCACAGGACAAGAACTGAGCAGCTATTAATCTATTCCTAGCCCTCTAAGCTAATTTGGCTTCCCGCCAGAGTGCATCTCAGCAATACTTGCACTTTGTAGCTTTCCTCAACTCTAGCTCCAGCTTGATGTCTCTTGGACCTCTCCCCATCGCTAAATATCTTAGCAGAATCCCCTGCTTCCTCTTCTAACTCCTCCTGCCCTGGCTGGCAGGAAGTCCAGCCCTATTCTCTACCTTGCTCAGTGACTGGCTGCAAGCTGCTTTATTAGCATACCAGGGGACCACTGGGAACAGTGTTAACACAACACTGAGACAGGAGATTCTCAAAACAAGGATTGTAACCAGATTAGGGGGGTGTAAAAAAAAGCTTTTGAATTAACAATAACCTTATGCCTACATGTCAGCTAAAGGAAACAAGGTTTTTAATCCTGGATTGTGTCTTGCTGATAAGGGTGGGTGGTGCTGTAACTGTGAATTCTAATAATCTTCCACAGGAGAAGGAAGACCCCAAGGAAGTAAAAGATATTAGTAGTTGTTCACAGAGGAGTAGTCCTTCTTGTAGGCAGGCCCCAGAATGGTTGGCCATTATACCATCATAAGAATGGTCATTCATTTGTCTTATTCAGTTGGGAACATACAGAGATCTTGTTTTTTGCTTAGTCTCTCATAGAATTGTCACTGATACTTAAGTTCTCAGAAGCTGTTTATGCTATGCATTACAATAGCACCCAACCATGAAAGCCAGGCTAGCATTAGATAACTTTCCAAAATGTCTGTGTCTGTGTATTCATGTATGAGTTTTGTGTACGTGTGATTTTGTGTATATATATTTATGCAGGTATATGTGTATATGTTTATGTGAGTGTTTGTATGTGGCTGTGTGTGTATGTGTGTGTACTTAGAAGTACAGTGTCAAATTCAAATTCCTTAAACTTAAATCAGTTGAATTTTCACATATGTTTAGTAATAGACATTCAATCCTGTCCATTCAAGAATAAGCCAAATCTTTGTAGTTCCTGCTTTATGTTATTATTCCTTTTGCTTATTTTATTTTATTTTCAGGTATATATAAAGTTGAGCATTACAGTTGTATTGCTATCAAGTAACTACATTTGGAATTTTAAAAATGTTACAAAGATTAAGGAAAAATAATAATTTTCTTCCAAAATGACAAAAAATTAAATATTTTACTAAAGTAAATAAGTAAACATGATTTATGTAGATTTTTCCTGAGTTTTGGTTCTGATTTGAAAAAATAAATAATTATTTTTTCAAAACATATCTATTTTGATATGTAGCCCTGAACTATGCTGCACAGACATAGCCAGCCCTCTCCATAGTCATGCTTTCATCTGCACTGGACTATCCATGCCAAATGGTCATTTTTCTCACATTTATTATGTTAACAGGATAAATGCCAACATTTGTCAACATCTTGTAAATGATGAGTCTTAATGAGGCAAGCTACTACTTCCCTCCTCTGAGGAATTTCATAGCAGAATAAGCAAAATATCAGGTCAAAGCAAGTGGGAGGGAATGCCCGGGTGCAAACCTTTCTGCAAATTGTATTCCTGGACATTTGCTCAGAGTGGATTCTAGGCCCTAGGCCAACTTGGCCTAACCCTGTATGAAACATTTTAATTGTATTTTAAGAAATCCTGTAAAATGAGGTTCACATGATAATACAGGGGAAAAGACAGGTTTAAGTGTGAGTGGAATTGGAATGCAACAAGAGGGAGACATTTGTGGATTTGGAAGTGTTGCCAGAAGCCAATGAATATGAGAGTTTTGATAATAGAAAGATGAGCTCACTGGGGTAGACCGAAGAGTCATGGATGAGACAGTCTCACTATAGAACACACGAGTCAAGGGGCATTTATGGGCACACACGCTAGTCTCAGAAGTAGAAAGTGTGTCATTTACAAGCACAAATCCACAGGTTGCAGGTCAGAATGTTTTTAAATCTGTGTTTATACCTGACTCTAGTAATATCAAGCTAAGACACTGTGTACTTGGCTTCATTTCCCTGTGTCTAGGAGAGAGAGAGAGAGAATAATACACACAGTAAAAAACTGCTTCAATAGCTCGGCAGGGTGACACACAATGTTGTTTGAGAAATATTGCCATTGGCATATTGTATTTTTTCTATTGAATAAATAATCTCAGTAGTAAAAGAAATTAGCAAATGACTACTGTTTTATATAAAAATAATATGTAATTTTTTTTGCATTGTGTGAGTGCATGCATGTCTGCATGTGTATTGGGAGAGCAGAGATCCCCGTGTGAACCTTGAATCTTTTGAAGATAATGAACAAACATTCTAATACTTGACTAAGCACCTTCCTCTAGCCGTAATTCTTGGGCAGTATTCTTAATACTCTGGGGAGTATAGACTCTACAATGTGGCTAGAAATAATGTCCAAATTTTATTGCTACTTTAATTCTCTGAGGATCAAGACAGCTGCTGCTGCTTCCAGAACTCTGTCCATACCTCAGGAGAGGAGAAGCAACATGGAAATTTCAAAGATAAGCCTCCACAAGGTCCTGTTAGGCCATGAGGTCCTCTTATGTCCATGTCTGTCTGAGTCAGGATTCTCAAAATCATATCCTTAAGCTCCTCCTCTGTCCGTATCTTTGGGATGCTGATTAGAGCCAAGGCATGCGTTTCCTGGAGATCTATGTTCCCTTACTCCAGAAGTTCTCGACCTGTGGGCTGCATATCATGTATCCTGCATATCAGAAATCTACATTACAATTCATAACCGTAGCAAAGTTATAGCTATGAGGTAGCAACAAAATACTTTTATGATTGAATGGTTGGGAGGTCAGCACAACATGAGAAACTCTATTAAACTGCCATATTGCTAGGGATGTTGAGAACCACTGCTTTACTCTTTCTCTGAACTCCCCCTCTATGAAGATACATGTCAGTCAAGTGGCTGGGCTAATTCAAACAGCATTGCTCTCTCTCGCACTCTCTCTCCTCCCCACCCTCTCTTCATCCCTTTCTTCCCTCCCCCTCCCTCTCAGTGAGCTGATAATAAACTTCTGTCTAAACTAAAATAGTTAAAATTTACTCAATAACCATGATGCGTCACATATACCACAAGGTAACTACTAATTTGTATTTTTTGATAAGTTGAGTATTCTGCAAGACAATAAAAAATTGATCACAGGAGATAATTAACCACTGTCATCTGAGTGCATTAGGTGAGAGGTAGAAGCTATCAGAAAAGAGAGCAAGCGTATATACATGTCCCTACAGCAAGGGAAGAAATTGCATTCAAGGCCTTATTGATTGAGTCTTTTAACACAAGAGATGAATTGGAATTCTGTGGTGCTAAAACAGTCTTTACCTTTATCTTAGTGACTCCTCTGGTAAAACATAGAAAATTGGTTGGTGTTGATGATTGAATAGTCTTAAGAATGGCTCGGCTGTAGCTTTGACATATAGATGATGAAAAGGCGATTGGTTCTTCTAGTGAAGTTCCCAAGAGCAGTTCCAGAAAAGTAAGCCTAATGGCCATAGATATACCAGGTTGTAGGCAAAGGTCTCTCAATGTCCAACATAGAAATGACCAAGACAGCGAGCACAGGGAAGGGCACAGAAGTGATTTGACAGGCTCAATAAGGTTAAGTAGAGCAAAGTGGTTCAGAATAGCAGTGTGTATGTGTGTGGTCATGTTGTTCCCTGAAACAATAAAGATGCTCAGTCCTGGAAAAACTTGACCCACAAAGTTACTGACTAATGTTCACTTGGCTTTGTTCTCTCTATGTTCCATTACAGAAGTAAGCCACAGTGCTATCTACTTTATGAGGAAATTTATCACCATTTTTCCAATGAATAGATTAAGAACCAGAGATGTCAAGGCATCCATGTAAAGTGAGAGGGTTCCCAAGATCTCAAATTGTACTTTGGTCCTGAGCAACTGGCTCTACATCTTACGTTCTTATACCAGCAAGTTGTTCCTCTTCAGCTGTGAAGACCTCTGGTATCACACAGATTGGAGAAAACTTAAGGCAGTGTCCCAGTATCAGCTATAGTTGCTATTGGGAGGGGAAGAGCCGTGGAGTGCACATCAGGTGTCCATGCCTAAATATTTACCAATAAACAAGAAGTAGGTATCTATAGAAAAAGAACAGACTTATTAAAAATGAAACAAACAAACAAAACCCCAGAAGTGCTTCTCTGTATATACTTGATGATAAACAGAAGAATGATAAAGAAAGGATGACAGAAAGAGTCTTATGCACATCAGCCAATCTCATTCTGAGGTTCCAACACTTCCATGAAAGGCCCACACCTTTATGCTGAGTTTGGGAAAAGAGGGGGCACTGAAGCTCAGGACACATTTCTGTTCTCGTCTTTGGAGAGTAGGCTTAATGTGAACAGACATTAAGCCCAGGTGCCTTAAAGAGCAAATGAGGAAAGAAGCACCCCTGTCACCATATGCAGACACAAAGGTTAGAAGCTGGTACCAGCCTGAGGCAGACAGATGCTGAACAAGAACACTTGAGAATGGAGACCCTTACAAGGGATGGGATAACCATTGAGATGTAACAAGAATAAATTAATAAAAAATTTAAAAAAATAAAATAAAAGTCTAAAAGAGAGAGAGAGAGAGAGAGAGAAAATCGAGATCCACAGGCCTGGATGAAGGTGGACCGTATCTTATGTCATTTAGCCATTTGGATGGAACTGCTGAGCAACCAAGGCAGTCAATAACCTGGGATAGGCCATGGAAAAGTCTACTTTGGACAAGTTGGAAGAGTTTTGTAGGTCCCACAGAACTGGGAGAGAGAAAAAAGGGTATGTACCAAGAATACCAAAGGAAGAAGATATCTTTAAAAAATGCTGAAACAGCTATGTTGAGCCATCTGTGTATTTTTAGTATCAACACACACACACACACACACACACACACACACACACACACACCACACACACACACACATACACACACACCACACACACACACATACACATACACCACACACACACCACACACACACACATACACACACACCACACACACACACACACACACACACACACACACAAATACACACAATCCAAATACACGGGGTTTTTTTGTTTGTTTGTTTGTTTGTTTGTTTTTGCTGAGGTTGCAGAGAATGCAAATTTCTTTTTTGACTAATTTTACTTCCCTAGTCTAAACATTCTTTTTCCTTGGAATTAATCTCTTCATTTTCAATCCTCACCACCTTTATAAGGCATGGTGAGGTAAATTTTCACTATTTTCTAAAGCCTAAAACTGTTCTGTCTTCAAAAGATGCCAGCTGTCTTGGGAGAAAGCAGCCTAAAGGATATGTTTGGGGTTATGACAGTGAATGGATTGTATCTTGAGAGTACACAGTCTTCAAAGTCAATTATTTTGGGAAAGATAACAGTAATTTAACATTCAAGTTTAGCACTTTTATTCCAAACAAGTCAAGCAGTTTTGTGTTATTTTGGTAGCTGGGAACCACACATCTCCTAAGGAACCGTTGATTTGTTTTCTTTCTTGGAAGAGTTTCCAGCCTCTACAGCTGCTATAAGAAGCTTGTCAGTGACGGAAGGAAGACTCCATGAAGAGTGATTGGGATAGGAAGCTGAGCTGACAGCACGTGAGTGGCCAGGAGCCACAGAGCAGGTGCGAGAGCAATCAGTCCTTCTGTTAGGATATCTTCCACTCATCCTTCCTTTGAGGCTCCTCACTGAGGCCAGTATTCAGACCAGGGTCAAGAGGCTTTGCTGGCCCATTTCCTGCTACACCTGAGTCACCCCAATACATACTCATGACTTGAAGACCCAGACCGCATTTTAATAACCACAGACATCAAATACAGATGTGGCTTCAGAACTCTTCTTGTGCCATATGTTCCATGAAATAATATTGAACTCTTAAACTCAACAACAGTGCTTCTCAAAGAATAAGCAGACTATCAAGATGAGACTTGATACCATATGGCCATATAGTATGGAGGGAGGAGGTCCCCCTCGGTCTTCAACCTAGGGGAGGGGAATAGGGTGAAAATGGGAGGGAGGGAGGAATGAGAAGATACCAGTGATGGGATAACAATTGAGTTGTAATCTCAAGAAATTAATAAAATTTAAATTTAAAAAAAGAACAGTGCTTCTCAATCTTCCTAATGTTGAAATTCTTTAATACAGTTCTTTATTTTGTAATGATCCCCAACTATAAAATTGTTTCCATTGCTACTTAATAACTGTAATTTTACTAGTGTTTTCAATTATAATGTAAATATTTTTGGAGATAGAGGTTTGCCGAAGGGGTCAAGATTCACAAGTTGAGAACTCCTACTCTAGAATTTAACAGGTTTCACTCAAATCCAGTCCTGACAAATTAGAAAATAAAGAAGTAGACACAAATCAAATAAATAGGCTGTGATAAAGATTATGAGAGTTATTCAAACAATACACTCACTGCCTGGCTCATTATAAGCTTTGTTGATTTAAATCCCTTATGGAGAAGAAGTTAAGAGAAAATTACATCACATCTGTGTTTCCAAAGTCTACTTTTCCAAAGATGAACATTTGTCACAGAATGTATAAAAGGTGACCTGGGCATGATTTTATTCTTCCTATCACAGAGGTGCTAAAGGGTTTCATTAAACAACTGTTATTTGCACTGTCAGAATATCACAAACTTTCTTTGGCCTGGCCTTTATGTTCTAAGTGCAACGACTCTTAATACCCAAGGTAATTAAGTCATTATTGTACCTGTGAAGAAGAAAATTAGTTTGGCGGTTAGTTTATCTTTGTTCCATTCATGTGTACTCCTATAAATTCTGTAGAAGGAGAAAAAAATGATGTTGAAAAGTGTTGACCACTGAGCAAAAGTGAATTTGACATTGGTTAAAAGAAACCAAAGAGGATCAAAGCGAAATAGATTAATACTGAGGTATTAACAAAGAAAATATGGTTGGCATATTGTTGGGAAAGTTGTGGAGATGGAAAAATTTAAATGTAGCTAAGAGCATTGTAATCTAGCACAAGCATTTTGGAGGAAAGTTTGGACAAAATCAATTATACCCAAAGGGAGAAATACCAAGAAACTAAAATTCCAAAGAAAAACATATTGAGACATGAGTTATTGGAGAAAATATAGATACTCATTGTCCTTGTCAAGAATCCCTGTCTTTGTCCTAGGTGTTCATGCAAAATTATAGCAGAGAACGTTGTTCAGCACATGGTGACCAGGAAGCTAAAATGTAACTGGGAGACTGGCATGGAGGACTAGAGGTTCCATGTCACCTTCAAAGGCATGCCCCAATTACCTCCAACGGACCCACTCTTCACCTTCTGATTTTTAAGATTTCTCATTGATGTGCATTATGCATGGAAGTGTAAGCCACACGTGGGTGAGTCTCCATGGAGGCTAAATGGCATCAGACCCTGTGCAACAGTGGATGTGAAACTACCAATGTGGATGGGGGGGGGCAGAAGACTGACATCTGTTCTTTTGGAGGAACAGCAAATGTTCTTAACCATAAGCCATTGCTCCCTCTTCCAGCTCCACTGAGTCATCTCTCCAGCCTCAAACTCAGTGCTTCCTAATAAGGCCACAGACTGGGTCCTAAATATTTGACACTAGTGCCTTTGTTGAACATGAAGGAGAGCTAAACCTTTTTTTTTTTTTTATGATCCCAAGTGTAGGATCAGAATGGTATTGTGAAAACAGGTTAGGTTAATCCACTAGAAGACAAACCACCTCATGCAGGACCTTGACTGTTGCCAGCTGAAAAGATCTCGTGAACACACTCTGGGAGAAGATATATGAATGAGCCCCAAACTGGAGGCGGGGCTTTTGGAAACTTGGGATAGTTTTGGCTGTTCATCGCTCCACTTCGAGACTCTCCTAGAAAGAACCACTCGAGGGAAGGCTCTGGGGCTCTGGGCTCCTGCTGAGGTTCTGGATTCTGGTTACTCCAGGTTCCAGCAGAAGAAATCCTGCTGGCAATGGCAGGAGAATCATTCCTTGGAACTGATATACTTACGGTTTTGTTATTGTATTCTTTAATCTCCTTTTCCTATTCTTTCAGTTAGTTGGGTTATAAGTGACATACGCTCAGTTAATAAGTTTATAAGAAAATATATTGGTTAAGAAAATTGAGCCTAGTTTAACTAGGATGTGAGGAGCTGGCTGAGTGCTTAAGAGCACTTGCAGCTATTGAAGAAGACCAGGGTTCATTCCTAGACCCTACATGATAGCTCAGACCACCCATGAATCTGCTTCCAGGTACTATGGTGCCTTCTTCTGGTCTCTGCAGGTACTAGATACACACAAAGTACATATTCATACATGCAAACAAAACACTCATAAAATGAAAAAATAATAATTTTCATTAAAAGGGAAACTGAAGAACACACTAGACAGCACAACATGATGGGTTTTGGCACGCTCCAAGTTCAGTTTGCAGTGCTCAACAAGTCCCTACCAGACTGTGTTTAACCCATGCTGGTGGTAAGCTCTATTACCATCTCTATTATTGTGATGAGGAAAAGGAAACTGAAGAAATACATGTTTTCCCAGGTAATGCATCGTAAATGGTAGAATCAGTTTTAAAACATAGGTGGATGGTTCTATGCTTCTGCATTCTTAGCATCTAAGCTATGGACCTAAAATGTAAGAAGTCTAGGTACAGGCAATAGTCTCATGTCCTGTGCCAGGACCCAGCATTATCTGTCTTCCAGAAACACATCATAGGAAGGCATGGTTAAACCTGTACTCTAAAATGGAAGAAAATAGTCATAACAAGAATAATGTATGGCAGCAGTATGTCTTTCTAAAACTCATACATTTGGTTTCTTAGTAAGACATGAAAGTAAATCCCGAGTGGTTTACACTTGAGACTTAACAAGAAGATCCTATTGTTCTCTGGGAAAGGATCGCCTTTCTGAATTCTTTTATTTAAAAGAAACTGGACCACTTTAAGAAATTGAGTATGTGCAAGCTATATCTATAGCTCACTTTCTAGCTATTGCATCAAGTGGGCTTTTGCAAAACACTTAGCAGAGGGAAGAAACAAACACAGAGATATCAATAACACACTCATAGACTCTTGGATGATTCCTTCTGCTGCTCTGTGCCCTCAACCATTGTCTCAAGTGTGCAATTTCCATTGATGTTATAGAGAAAATTTTAAGCAAGTTGGCTTCTTGGAGGTAGAGAGGGAAAGGGCTAGAAGAAGATTCTTGGCTAACAAAAGAAGGAATGTGAAATTAAAAGTGAGATGTGCAAAAACCAAGGTACCCAGAGGAAAGCACCAGGAAACGGAAGCCAGGGGATCCTCAGATGGGTCAAGGCTGCTCCCTTTCATAGGATGGCATGTTCAATCATCTGACGAGATGGATGCGTTTGTTCTTATCCACAAGCGCTTGCTAAAATACCAAGGACTGAACGATCAGGGTGAACAGAGAAGTCACTGAAATGCAAGCTGAAGAGCATTAGGAGGAGAGCTGCACCGCTCCACAGCTCACCTCACTAGGCAAGCCATAGACCTTTTGTGAGTTATAGGTGCTTGCAAGGGACATGGTGACTTTTCATTAGCACATGAGTATAATTTCAATAGCATATATCTAAAGGACCTTTATTAGAAAGGAAATGAGATTTTTTTTTGTGAAGATGAGGCACTTAGGAATCACTTACAAAATGTGACATAAAAATAAAATAAAATGTGACAGGAGACAGAATGAAGTAAATGTGCGTGCAGATGCCTGTGCCATCCTTCTGACTTGGTTTCTTGTCTACGGAAAATCCAGCAGGAGCCCTCTGGTGCTTTGATGGTTGGGAGTAGGGAAGAAGAGCATCCCGCAGCTACAGCTCATACTGGAGAGAAAGGGGCCTTTGAAAACCAGTGAGATGAGGAGCATGCGTTAGACCAAATGATAGCATTTAGATCAAGTAAAGAGTGAACAGAATTAATGGTCCATATCCCTTCTTCTGAAGGGATTAGTGATTCTTTAATTGACTGGCCAGAATGTTAACCTTTCTTTATATCTGTCATGGGGTATGGTCTGATTTCAGATTGCCACTTCAGTGTGCTTGTGAAAGGTTTTGGTATAAAGAATGAAGAATTTTCAAATAGATAGAGGAGTTAGTAATTCTCTATGATTTCTCTTACCTTTTTTATCCTATTTTTTCCTGGTAAACTCTTTACTCATGCTACACTTAGTGCAATTACTGTAATAACTTGTATATTCCTTGTGCGTTTTACTGACAGTAATTTGGGTACAGATGTGATTGAAGATAACAACTTCAATCATATTTGTTTAAAACCAAGAAATTTTAATACAATTCAAAAACATATCTTTAAATTCTTTTATGAATGATGCATCTGTGGCTACAACTACCTTCAGGATAGAAGATGTGCCTCAGTGTCTTTGGTGTTTTGTTTTGTTTTTTTAACAGTCTGCATCTTTACAAATTTTTTCTAAGACAAGCTGTAAGCTTTCAGATTAATAATCATAAGATTCTTATGAAAACCAATGCACTTTAAATCCCTGAGAAGACTCTTAGAATACTTAAAGTTGAGGTTTATTAAGTGCTGTGTTAGCACCGACATTTTATTTATTATTATATTTTTAGCATACAATTGTAGTTTAAAGTAATGTAACTGCTAAGTATTGGTCACATTGATGGCTTCTGTGATTTTGAGCTACTCTTCATTGCTTCACTAAGATCACTCTTTAATTCTTGTTTACTAAGCTACTTGACACATTGTTTGCAATGTCACTTTCTCTGAAACAGTAGCAGCTCCTGCAACTTCAGAAGCCTGGTGTGTCATCCAGGCTCAGTCTCCCATCTCCAGGCAATACCAAGACACTACCTTGTTCTCCCACAAGGATTTAAAGTGCAAGAAAAAAACATGCATTGAACAACATAAGCTTCCAAGGAAGGTCTGAAAAGAAGGTTTCAGATAGTCCCTTCCATTTAACTATCTCATTTCCATGTGAGGGTAAGAGATGCTTTGTTAAGAGCAGAAGTTTGAATTACAGAAAACCATCGTTAACCTTTCAATATGCCTAGAGGGAAAATTCACTGTGACTGTCCAGTGCACTCCACTTCCGTGGACAACCTCTAATAATGGTGGGCACTGCTCCTCTTTCCAGGGGAGGAAAGAAGATCTATTTTGTTTTTCACTGCATCCTCAAACAGCATCACATATGCAAAAAAATCTATATGAAGAAAATGTATTTAAATAGGAATGGCCTTGACCTGGCAGTCACCCAGCCCCTTCAGAAGATTCCACAGTGAATAAGCCAGGAATCACATATGTAAGCACTTATAGTTAATTGCAAGTGAATTTTTCTTTAATTAATGATATATTAAACATTACCTACTCCTCTTTCACTGTGAGAGACTTACAAATGATTTGGCTATGGTAATCAAAAGTTTATTTTATTATTTTAATCAAAACAACAAAGGCAATTTTGATGATGTTACTGTAACACAGCCCTTTTTGTATCCATTTTGGAACACAAGACTCTCTCTTGCCTCTTGAGAGTCTGGAGTCTCCTTTACTCAACATTTCCACTGCAGTATCTTTTCTTCCTAGGTATGAATACATCCTGGATTTGTCTTTGTTCCTATTTAAAATATGATTTGTGTGTGGATGACCTAGCAACCCTGAGGGATCAATCACCAGTGATCTTGTTATATAAAGCAGCCCAGCCAGTAAGAGAATTAAGTCATTTCTGAAGATTCACTGAAGACAGTCACTGGTAAAAAGCAGTTAGGTTACATGAAAGGGGCTACAGCGCAGGATGTGACAATAGCCCATAGTATCAGGAGGAAGTTCCAGGGTGGAATTGCTCTCATATGAAACAGTTGTTGAAGAGATTCATTTGTCTCTCTCTCCATTCACGCTCAGAGGCACGTCAGCTGAGGAAGTGGTCGCAAGCTGTTAGGAGAAGAAAAATGGGATCGAATTCATGTCTTCTCCATAGACTCTCCTCTCTCCAGAAAGAGCCTCAGTGGTGCCTCATAGAATTTCACAGCCATAGGCAAATGAATGGATCCCTCCCCCAAGCCTTTGAAGACGTCGATGGACTTCCCATGTACATAGCCATGGCTGTGGTCTGCAGGGTCACAGGGAGAGATGTGCGTGTGCGTAAGCAACACTCTGCAGATGTGCTGCCAGTACTCTGAAAACCTTGGTTGGTATCCTTCTACAGGGTTCTTTGATTCCATTTGTTGTTTACAAAATATCCTTTTAAAAAGGAAGTGCACCTTATGGCTTAAAAAAAAGATATACTGTATTGTCAGTTCCTTCGGACATAGGACTCTTAGGGGTAAAGATGATGTAACATGGTGATTGCTTGTAAGACCGCTGCAGCTTGCTGACAGGTGATGGAAAGAGCTCCTCTACTAAGCTCGTATTCCTGACATTGGCCAATAAAAATACACGCACAATAATGTTATGTGTATGTACTCCAAGCCCACTAAACTTAATACTACCGAGATAGAGCAGTCTGTCCTATTTATTTTCTTTGATGACTTGTGATCTGAAGAACTCACATGTCAACAGCACACAACTGTGGATAGCACTTCACCTGTCATTGTAACTTGAGAACGAAGCATCAAGTCATTCTCATAACCCATGGTTGAGACATAGCAGAATTGCCTGCCAGGGTCCTATAGGAGCAATGGGGCTTGGATGGATGGCTGTCAACAAGCAGAGGTAAGTACCTTTCTTTATGCACTTGGAAAGTTCCAGAGGGCTTTCTGGATCAGTGCAAAAAAAAAAACCCCAAAACAAAATTGGCTCCCCACCATGTTCTGTGAGTTCTCAAATGTTTTTTGAGGACTTCCGTGAATTCGCATGTGTTCTATCAGAAAAAAAAAATGTACATGAGACATTTGTTTCCTGTCACTTTTCAAAAGGCCTTGTTCATCTGAGTAGGGATAAATAAATGCAGGACCCTTTAATGTCACTGGCTGCATGTTTAAGGATATGTATGAGAAGAAAGCTGAACTAGACCATTTGTGAAAGAATGAAATGTTAACGAGCCAGGAGGAAACTTGTTCCAGATAGAAATAATATGAACAACATGGTTGAAGTAGGGAAACAAATGGAGACCGGCAATAGGCGTGTGCCCTGAGCATGCAGGCTATAGAACATGCTAAAGTCTGGGCTTGAGGAACTGGTGCTCTGGCTCTGGGTTTTAAGTGATAAGTGTTTGACCCACCTTTTACTCCCTGTGTGGTCTGAGAGTTTTTAATGGCACTCTACAAATCTGTAACATTGAAGTCGTATGCCATCCACACATTGTTAAACATTATGTGTGGCAATCTGCTTTTATTCCATTCAGCCCTCAGTACCCATGAGTTCTGTGTCCAGCAATTCAATCAACCACAGATCAAAAATACTGAAAAAAAAAACTGGAACTATTTCGATCATGTAGATTTTTTTGTGTCGTCATTTCATAAAGGCTACATCAGCAAGCTATTTGACTGGTACTTATATAAGGTGTGATAAACAATCTAGAAATACTATAAAGTATGTTGAATGACAAGCATAGGTTTTGCATAAATACACGGAGTTTTATATCATGACCGTGAACCCCCTTGGGTTGGGTTACATGCAGGTCACCCTGGACGCAATCCTCTGGGAAAAGAAAAGGATGACCATCTAGTGTAATGCTTGATAAAATTCTTGAAAACACAGGCAGTAACTTCCAAAGGGCTCTAGCTTTTACAGATTGCCTATAATAATTAGAATGGAGATAAATTTTGATAAGCCTCTATTACCTATCTTGGCTTCCTAACCCTACAATTTTTCTCCCATTGTTCTGTGCATCATGAGAATTTTATGTACTGTTATATGCAGAGTGTGGATGCCATTGCATCTGGAGCACAGACAGGATTCTGTTTTGGTTAAGCCATATTACCATTCTTTCCCATCTAAGTCAGAACCTTAGATCTATTTCTCATATTAGTGGCTGAACATTCAAAACTTTATAGGACATTCTTCCATGAAATGAAATGTTCAGAACATGTCATCATGCCCCCTCCAACTCACTTCCAACTGAGCCTGAATGATTAGGATGAATTGGCCACAGCAAAGGCAAAAGTCCAGCGATAACGCCCAAGACGGACTTAAAGAGCTACAGGGCAGATTTCAGTTGAAAAGACAATGAGGTTTGAGTCTGAAGCCAAAAATATGAGTGCCTAACATCTCAACAGATCCTACGAGCCTGTGATGCCTGCCTAATATGCTATCTTCTCATGGTGACAGAATTAACAGGTATAAAATCTGCAACCTGAGCATATTAAGGAATAAAGATTTACACGAGGAGGCACAGCACTCACTCTGTACATACTCCCACTTGGGAGCCCACTGTAGCGGATGAAAACATTTTTTTTTTGCTTTGATCCCAAATGTGAGGTGTAACAAAGACTTGTGTGAGGGTGCCCAGTGTTTTTCAGCTGGAAACAAACTTGTGAGAGAAGAGGTGATGTTTGTGGACTAGAAGAGGAACCGCCTTTTGCAGAGGCATGGTCTTTGCCAACTGATAATCATCTTATTACAGACTCTGATAATATGTATGTATGTATGTATGTATGTATGTATGTATGTATGTATGTATGTGAGCACTAAAAAGAGGCTTGACTTTTTTGGGTTTTGGATTTTGGCATTGCTTCTTATTGTTTGGCTATTCATCACTCCACTTTGAAATCTTCCTAGAGAGAACCACTCTAGTGAACCCATCGAAGTTCCAGCTTCCTGCTGCTGCTCTGGGTTCTGGCTACTGAGGCTGCAGTCACCTTTGCTCAACTGATGGTTTGCTATTGAAAGGGTCGGCTGGAATCCTGCTGACTACACCAGCGAAACTGTTCCAAGGAACTGAGCCAAAAATGTCTACTTCTGTTCCCATGAACTTCTTTTCTCTCCTATTTAGGGTAGGTGGGTTGGAAGGAACCCCAAATAAAGTAGGTTTGTAAAAGGTCAAAGCCTACAGAGGAACACAGACCAAAGTACTGATAACATCAAAGTTCAGCTTGGTGAGCTGATGAGTTGTATGTGGCTACTTACAGGAGCATAGGTAAGGCGTTACTTACAGGACCAGAAATGACTCAAAGACAGTTGCACCATCAAAGCCTCGTACCCCAACATGGCAGACAGATCACAAGACCTAGAATCCTGGATCACACTTCACAACCTGCATGCAGCCCAGCAGGTTGAAGAGATTTCTTTCCAAGTGATGCCATTGTTTAGTTGGCTGGTCGCAGCTCCTTTCAGTCTACTTGAGTTTGATCTCTGCTTTTTCCAGGTGGCTGGGTTTATTTGAGAGTAGCTCTCTGCCATCTTTACTGTATGTAAATTCTTGGCATGGGGTGCAGGGGTTGGGGGGGGAGGCATTGAGCTAGTGAACCTGGTCAGATTCAGGGACTTCCTGAAGCTATTTGTGGTTTACTTTCTTTCTTAATGAACTTCCTTACTGGATTGAATGTTTCAATCAATTTCAGAAGAAACTACTATACAACACAAGGAGAAAGCAATTTCTCTTTTGCTTTTCCCATAAATGTACTAGCATAGTGACAAGGTTGAAACTAAAAGCTCCACCTAACCCAACTTACCTAGTGTGTTGGTTTTACATCAATCAGGGGTAAGTACTTTGTTCATCCTAGCTCGATGCACAGCTTAGCACCCAAAGCTATATTATGCCTGAGACACATAAAAATCAAATGCAGGTCATACAGCACAGGAGAAGGAAGACAGATGAGACATGTGTACACTCATGTCATACAGTGTGGGCAGGGAAAGATACACACAGAGCCATGCCTACCACCCACAGACCTGCCTTCTCGCACACAGCAAAGGTTGTGGACCTCAGATGCTCACTAGCTACTGTAAGACTGAGACCTCTAGGGAGATCTCTAGTCTATTCCCAGAGTCCCCACCAAGAGACGGAGTCTGTTGTCTATGCAAATGCATAGGAATAGGAATTTATTGAGCCATCACGATGGGGTTTGTCCAGCTCTTTCAAGGTGCAGACCCTGAGAAGCAGAGGTACAGGCTTTTTATAGGTTTTAGACAAAGAAATGAGTTTTACAGTATGTGATTGGTTGGCATTTGGGCAGAAAAGCTGCAAGCAGGGAGTTACAAGTCTTGGCATTTGGTGGTTGGATAATGGGTGGAGGGGCAAGTTAACCTATGGAAAAGATTGGTTGAAGCAGTCACAGGGGGCCTTTGGGAACTTATTTAGTTGGGGAGGGGTAGTGGAAATTTTAAACACAGCTGGTTGTCCTTGAGTCCAGCTGGACCCTGAACACAGACTGAGACCTTGAGTCAAGTTGGACTCTTCAAGGGTTTTCCTGTCCCTGCCACACACACACACACACACACACACACACACACACACACACACACACACATACACAGTGATCTGATATCTGTGTGTCCTTGGTCCAAGCTGGACCCTCTAGAAATTTACATGCTTTGGTCTTAATGGGGGTCTTTAAAGGACTGAGTAGGCCGACTTTTACATTTTCCCAGACTTTGGCCTTAATGGGGGCCCTTAAGGGGGCTGGTTCCTTTACTACCACAACATGTAGCATAAACAGATGTCACCCAGGGACCCACCAGGTCTGTGGCCAGCCAACAGTAGGAGTCACCACAGAATGTGAGGACGTGGTGGTCAAATGAGAGAGAAAGAAAAGTGGAGTAGCTTGAGCATTATGAAAAAAGATGGAACTTTTTGAAGGGAGAGAGTAGTAGCCTGTTGTGGGTGTATATCCAGGGGCTATACAGAACCAGCCCGGCCCCTCGATGGCTGCTGCACTCTGGAGAGCTGTCCCTGCCCCTCACCAGCTGCAGAACTCGGGAAAGTGGTTCCTTGCACATTGCCTGGGACATGGAGTGATGCTGACACTTAAAGGAGGCTTGGATAAGCCACTCCCAAGGGAAGGAGCACAGGAGAACCGGCTACACCAATCATCTACAGTGATGCAGTATGGGTGCAGAGGTGATGCCCTCACCTCCTTCAGCCCTTGCCATGTGTCATAGTCAAGAGAGCTGACCACAAGGGCTTAAAAGGGGTTCACTAGCCCCACCCTCCTCCCTGCACCTTATCTGGGAAACACAGTAGAGCTGTCCCTGATGATGAACACATGGGTGATTGATCTTCAAGGCTGTGAGAGCAGGAGAGCTGTCCCAGCCCCTCACAAGCTGTAGCACTTGGAAAACTGAGCCCTGTGCTACTTGACTGCTCAGCATAGCAGAACTAGTTCCGAAGGCATGGTTGCAATTGAGACAGCCTCCAAGATAGTAAGAGCAGGAGAGATGACACTGCTTCCTGCTGATGGCAGCATGTTGTGGTCTAGCTGGAGCAGTGCTGGAGAGCTTGCCCTGGTGGTGTAGATAATAAAAAAGCAGTATACTGACCAGCTCAGCTGCCACCCAAGCCCAGATACAGGATCTGAGTTGGCTTACCCCAAGGTCTATAACATCTGCAAATGGTTAGGATGTGTGAAATGTCCAGTCCTGTTGATCCAAAGCTGTAGGATTTCCATGACACAGGGTAACAACAGGACAAATGAGAGGAGTCCTAGTGAGAATCCAATATTGATGGAGTCACAGACCATTTACAAGTGAAGATGTTGGAATAGAAGGTTATATTGTGGGAAACATTCTGACATACTACAGCTTCTACAATGAGATGTTTTCTATGCTATGATGTGTGTGTGTGTGTGTGTGTGTGTGTGTGTGTGTGTGTGTGTGTGTGTGTGTGGTCTAGGTGTGTTTTATTTTGAGGGGAGGTTTCAAGGGCAAAGGGCAGATATGAGGTAATGGGACAATGAGCAGGACTGGGGTACATGATGTAAATTCACAAAGAATAAATTAAAAGGCTTTTTAATGTTAAGGTATGTGCCAACATCACCTGACTGCCATGTTTTTCTGCCCTCCTCTCTCTCTTTCTCTCATTCTCTCTCTCTCATTCTCTCTCTCTCTCTCTCTCTCTCTCTCTCTCTCTCTCTCTCTCTCTCTCTCTCTCTCTCTCTCTCTCTCCCTGCCATGCTAAATTTGTGCCAATATTCACCAGTCCTTCCCTGTCCTGTCTTGTATGCTTCCACCTCTGTCTCATCTTCACTCCATTGCCACCACTCCATGAAGAATGTGTCAGCTCAGTATGTGGAGCTGATCTGTGCAAGTGAGTCCAGCATATGACAATGTCTCTATAGTGTCCATTAAATCCAGCACAACAAGTGCTCACCCTTAGACTTGATCAGTACCCAACCTTGTCTCCTGTCCTCACTTTCTTAAGTACAATTGGACTTCTTCTGCCTCTTAACCAAGGCTGCCTCCTAAAACAAGAGCAGGATCAGACATACTCCCTAGCTCACTGTCCTGGGAGGATTACTGGCACCCCTACCCTTCACTGAAGTCTCTGGATTTGTCTCAGTGCCTTATCATTGGAAATCTTGAACTTGTGTGTGTAGAGGGTGGCCCTGTCTCTGGTTACTTTTCTGCTCTCCCCCCTTCTCTCCAGTGCCATCCTTGTGCTAGTGAGATGAGGTCTTACACTTCGCAAGTCCTATAAAAACTGCCAAAAATCTGTGTAAGTGCCAGGTGTGGGGAGGGCAGCTCCAACCTCTGGGGATCAGATTCTTTTACTGCCATCTGTGCTCTGACCTGTCAGTGCTGGAATTCGCTCATGGGAACTCACAGCAAGTGGTGAAACTACACAAAGACTTGTGCAAGATTCAATCCATCAATATTTTATCCAGGATGAGAGGGAACACATCAAGCCCAATTGCCTTTTCCTTTGCAAACTATTGATAATGGCTACTGAGGAAAAAGAAGACATTTTCTTCAGTGGTGTGACTTATGGATAAGTTGCCTATTTTTCAGTAAACATTCCTTATCTATACTCATGCAAGGGACCCTAATTTAACTAAATCTCTGTCTCTGTCTTTCTTTGTGTCTCTGTTTCTGTGTGTGTGTGTGTCTATATCTCTGTCTGTCTCTCTGTCTGTCTCTCTCTCTCTCTCTCTCTCTCTCTCTCTCTCTCTCTCTCTCTCTCTCTCTCCTTTATCATCAACATCACCACAACCACAACCTGCAGCAGCAGCAACAACAACAAAAATACAAACAAAGAAAATCTCATGAATGTGGCCAAGCAATTATGTGGGAAGAAGAAAATAATCAGGAAGAGGATGGAGATTCCAGTACTGGGGGTGAGTCTGTCACTGTTAAGTATAATATTAGTTATTGGTACTTAATTTTTCTTTTTAAAAATTAATAGGTGCTTTTAAGAAATTCAGGGAAAGTATCATAATCTGTTCATATATATTGCCATAGTTTGATTCTATAAGTCTCAAAGACTTATATGTTCAACTCTTAATCCATGCATTGGCATTATTTTAAGATACATGGCCTGACACAATATGGTTGACTGAAAGGATCCTTCAGCATCTTGATTTTCTTAACATTAAAGAACCAATTTTTAAAGAAAAGACATATGACCTAGTTGTAATAAGTTAGAAAGGGACACTGACTATGGTGATAGATTGGTTTATGTTACAAAGGAAACCTCAAAGGAGTAATGCATTCAAGCTGCAGCATGGACACTAATGGCTGCTTTTAGGCAGATTTACAGTGAGAAACTGGAGCAAAGAGAAGAGTAGACAATATGGAAAACTTCAATTTGACTAGAAAAGAAGCACATTTAAAAGTGATACTAAGAAATGTACAGATGAAAAGAGATTGGCTTAACTGAAAAAAAATCCAAGTGATTTATACACAGACAACAGGAAAGGCACCTTCTGGATACATTTCGGAGAATGGCAAGACTCCATCCATCATAGACTCAAAAGCACAAACTCATCTCCAAGGCTTTATTTAAGAAGAGAGCCCTAGTTCACCCTGCTCTCTTAAGAGCTCCTAAGCAATTGGTTTCTAAAGTTAAACCCACCCCCTTCTAGGTGTCAAGGTACTCAGAAGCAAACACACACTTGTATCAGGAGCCCAGTACATTTGGAGATGCTGGTAGGACTCAGCATCATCCCATGAAGCTAGCATTGCAGGGTTTCAAGATCACAGAAGCTTCTGAAGTTTCAAAGGAAAGCCTAGGAAGCCAACCAGTGTGAGGCAGGGTCAAAGTCCCAGCAGGCAACTGCAGTGCGTGGACTTGTGTAACTTAAACCAAAACCTTGGTAAGTGTCTCAGCATGTTGGCGATGAAAGGAACATGGAACATCGGTGAGGAAAACAGTAGGAAGGGAGCAGAGTCAGTCAACCAGAGTTACTGTGCTTCTGCATCCACCAAAACCATATTAGTGGCTCTATCCTTTTTATGTACAACTCATATCATCCAAAAATGTGTCCCAGATAATGAGCATGAGTCCATCGGTTTAATGTTTACCATGATAGGTGATGGTTTTAGCTGAGCCATGCTAACTGGGTCCCATTTTTCCATGTTGAGATGATAGTATTTTCTACATGTTATTTTTTCATACAATGACATAAATGTCTAGTATTCCTGTAATTGTTCATATATGTGTGTACACATGTGAGTACCTACCTGAGTGGAATATGTGTGCATGTGCATATGGGTGCCAGAGGTCAATGCTAGTTGGGGGCTTCCTTGACGGCTCTATACCTTGGTTTATCTTTTGAGACAAAGTCTCAAATCCTGGACTGCTTTAAGTCAACTAGACTAGCGGGCTAGTGAGGCCCTGGGGTCCTACAGTCTCCATCTTCTCAGTGTTGTGGTCATAGGTGTCTGTCATCACACCCAACTATTAAAAGTCTTCTTTCTTATGGGGCAGGCACTTGAAAGACAACTTGGAAATCCCTGTAACTTTCTTATTTTTCAGTCATTGAGAATAGCTTTTTCTCACACAATATATTTTGATTAAAAGTTCCTCTCCCTCTACTTTTTCCAGTTACCTCTTGCCTCCTGTGGAATCTCTATCTACCCCTTTTCTGTCTCTCATTAGAAAACAAATAGGCCAAGAAGAGACTTGATATCCTATAAGCATATACGGGGGGAGGGGGGGAGTCCCCCTCAGTCACAGTCATAGGGGAGGGGAGTAAGGAGAAAATAAAAGGGAGGGAGGAATGGGAGGATACAAGGGAGGGGATAACCATTGAGATGTAATATGAATAAATTAATAAAATTAAATTAAAAAAAAGAAGCCAGTGCAGCAAGCTCAGGGGGATTCCTGGAGATGCCACCATAATAAGATGTCTTGGTATCTTGGCTTTCAACCACCGACCTTTAACTACCCTGAGATCTTACCCCCACCCACAGGATGCTTTCCCCCTCTTATGATAGGGCTGTTTTGCTACATGTAGATCAAGTATCTCTGGCACCACTAACCCTAGCAAGCCAAACACATTCACCCTTGAAATCCTTCCCACTGCCCAAGGTTTATGTCAGTGATTCACGGAATAAAGCTTTGCTTGATCTCTCACTCCAAAAAACAGAAAAAGAAAAGAAAAGAAAAGAAAAAAAATAGATTCTTAGGGATAATAATAAAATTTAAAAAGATAAGATAAAAAACTAAAACCGACACATAGGAATAAGATAAAACAAGACAAGATTCTCTGGGCCCTAATGGGAGGAACTTCAGGGAGACATCTAATTACTGCATTCTTTTAGTAGAACAGTAGTATTTGGTTTTACCCTAGGTGCGTGGACAATCTAGTCTCAGATTCTTGGTCATGCAAGCAGTGTCAGTTATAGGTTCTATTTCCTGTAGTGGACATTAAGCCAAATCAGATATTGGTTGGGTACTCTCAACAATCTTTGTACCACCATTGCATTCACATAGTTTACAAACAGGACACCACTGTAGAGCAAGAGGTTTGTAGGTAGGTTGATGTTTACATTTTTCCTTTGGTAGCATATAGAATACTTTCATGTCCCAAAGACACTAGAATGTCGTGGTAAAGGCACTACGTAGGCACCAGCTCAAACTCTTGATATTCAATGAAGTGTATAGATATTGACTTCAGCAATGTGCCCTTTCCATCAGTTTGCAGAGATCAAAATTGAGTATTGGCAACAGCCTGGATTGTTTGGGGGTTCCCATGAAAACCCTTTGGCCAATTTGATTAGAAGTAACACAGTCCCAGTATTGAAAGCTTCATTTGGTGGCAAGAAATGTCCAGTTGGGGCTCTGTCTCCCCCAATATTCTGTGGCTGTATTTAGATTGCCTTCATTAGGTTTCCTCAATTTGTCCTTAAATTTAGCTATCTCTCACCATGCATCCTCCCTCAACTTCCTCTTCCAGCTCTTTCTCCACTTGATCCTCCCATTCCAGCATCCTCCCTATCACCTATTCTCAAATATTTATTCTTTTTCCTTTTCTTAGGAAAACGAAATCTGTTCTGTTCCCCCTAGTCCTTTACTCTGTACATAGCTCTGCATTTCTAGGGATTGTAACATTGTTATCATTGGCTTAGCAGCTAACGTCCACAAATAGGCAAATACATCCCATATTTGTCTTTCTGAGACTGAGTTACTTCATTATGATTTTTTCCCTAGTTCCATCCATATACCTGAGAAATTTATCCATTTTAGTTACTAAATAATATTCCACTGTGTGATTGTAATACATTTTCTTTATCCATGCAACTATTAAATGACACCTATATTTTTTTTTTCAGCTTCTGGGCATGATGGCTAAAGATGTTGAACATTTCTTTAAGTGTTTCTCATCCAACTAAGTTTCCTCCCCATTTTAAAATTGGGTTGTTTTCTTGATATTTTTATTTTTGAGTTTTTGGGATAGGAGCTTCCTCTCAGATATGTTGTTGGTAAAGTCTTTCTCCATTCTGTAGGCTACTTTTGTCCAAATGATGGTGTCCCCTGCCATGCAGAAGCTTCTCGGTTTCATGAGGTCCATTTATTAATTGTTGATCTTAGTGCCTGTGCTAATGGTATTCTGTTCAGAAAGTCTATTGCTGTGCCACTGGGTTCAAGATTAACCCCTGCTTCCTCTACTATTGGGTTCAGTGTATCTGAATTTATTTGAGGTCTTTAATCCACATGGAGTTGAGCTTTGTACAGGGTGGTAAGTGTATAAGTTTCTTTCTAATCTTAGTAGGAGTTTAAACCTAAGACTTTGCCTGTGTCTGGAAGATAAACTTTTGGCTTGGACACTTGATCAACACAAGAACTTTGGAGACTCTTGGAGTTGGAGCTCATGGCACTCACACTTTGAGATGGTCATTAGCTTTGAGGATTCCAGGCATCGAATGCTGTAGTTTGGACCTTGAATGTACCCCAGAAGCCTAAGTGATGAAGATGAGCTCTCTAACCTGTGGCACTACCAGAAAATGCTGGGCCATTTAAAATCTTGATCCCAAAGGAAGGGGGTCAGGTTGTTTGGTGGTACTTCTAAGACTTCTTTAGGACGAGTTTGTCCTATAGACACCATAGAGTAAGGTCTTACCAAATACTGTTTTTTTCCAGTACCACTGCCTTCTCTTCCCAAACTTGTGGGATACAAATTTTAATTCTCAGTGTGTCTGTCGACAGCCCCATAGCCTGTGGCCATTTCCCCAGTGTTTCTATTCTTTTTAATGCATATATTGGCGCATCCTCAAATTCGGTGAAAATGCCTTCAGTACTTTGTATTATAGAGCACTTTCTGTGAAGGAGCTGTTTCTATTTTTCTTCGTGTGTGTGTGTGTGTGTGTGTGTGTGTGTGTGTGTGTGTGTGTGTGATCTCTTTGCCAAATTTCACTTGCAACTTTCTTAGGAACAACTGCCACTGTTTATTGACCATTTCTGTTGACTGCCAGAGGAACCCTGTGAGATAACTAACACTTACTTCATTCTGGCATTTGCCTCTGTTGATTTCTTATTCTTTTTATGAAGTGCAGCTTTTTCTTATAAGCTGGACATTTGGTTTATTTCCTGGGTAGCTCTATATCTCATTCACTTTGCTTGTTCTAGCAGGTGATCTGGTTAGGACTAAACCCAGGGTGCTGTGTGCACTAGAGAACACCTCTACCTTCAAGCTCCATGTCCAGCCATTTTGTGAGAATAGTCTTGCTATGTAATATAGAAAGGTTGTAACTTACAATCTCCCTGCCTTAGCTTCCTGAGGGCCTACATGGCAGAAGTACACCACAAGGCCAAGCTAAACTGCATTTTATTTAATTTCATTTCACTCTTATGAGGCTGGAATTGAACACAGGATCTCACATTGACTCAAAATTACCTTTCTACAGGGCAGTGGCAAGGGGAAAGTCAAGCCCAACTGGCTTTCTAGCAATTTTCCTTTCAATTTGCCACACTGCAATGTGGCTTCTTTCTTTCTATGGTGTGTGTGTGTGTGTATGCGTGTGTGTCTGTCCGTCTGTCTGTGTCTCTATGTGTGTGTCTGTATCTGTATGTGTGTGTGTGTCTGTCTGTCTGTGTCTCTATGTGTGTGTCTGTATCTATGTGTGTGTCTGTGTCTATGTGTGTGTGTGTGTGTGTGTGTGTATCTGTGTCTGTGTATATGCATGTGTGCATGTGTGTATGTGTGTGTGCATGTGTGTGTGTGTGTGTGTGTGTGTGTGTAGGAAGATGTATGTTGGTATCAAATGTGTATACAGAAGCCTTCCATTTGCAGCCTTGTGTGTAGGTGCAGGACAGTCTGAAAGGACTGTTTGTACATTTGTTTGGAAGCTGCCTATTAGTGGATCTGCATGAGATGATGATATTTTGGTAACATGTGACCCAGGATGTGTAAGAGACAAAAATAAATCAGATAATCTACAGTATCCCATTCGTCAGTTGTTGAAAACCCTCAAATTTCATCTTCATCTTTACATACCTCAATATTTTTGCTTTGCTGTAACCCAAAATATCATTAGGAATTGGAAACACTGAGAAAGATGGAGCCAGTGTCTCCCGAGCAACCTGACTTCACCCCCTCCTACATCACCATGTCTATTACTTCTATACTTTCTGACCTTCACTTCTTTCCCAGCACAGGGTTCCTCTGTTGCTCTTTAAGCATTCTAAGGATGTTCCTACCTTAGAGCCTTTTCAGTTCTAGGTTAACATTCCTGTAGCTATTGTGTAGGGATGTCTCCTTCATGGTCTGATCTCTGTATAAATAAATTTCTCTCAAGACCCTAGTCTCACCAACCTCAGGTTCAGGCTTCTAATTACTGGGCCTTACTGGGTCCATTGTAACTATTACTGCCTCACACATTCTTATTGATTCATTATTTTCCCTATATAGGAGTAACAATGATCATATTGTGTTTCTTTGATTTCTACTATTAATTTTAAAAGGTAATAAATGAAATAGAAGTTATCTTTTCCATATTCAACTAAAAAACCTGAAATGTTGAGAGAGAGAGAGAGAGAGCTTAAGTGATTTTTCTGAAGACCAGCTTCTTAGGGGAAGAGCATTGTCTGGCACAGATAGGAACTGAGTTGGTGTCTGAACTCTTGCATTAGAGATGCTTGCCTCTGGATGGGACAGTCACAATCTGAGTACATCCCATCTGAATACATGTCACTTCTACAGCTGTGTCATGTGTGCAAGTATAGAACTGTTAATGTCACCCTATTATGTGGATAGTGAAAAGTCTGTATGGATTTGTACCCATGGCTGCTATCCTAGGAAGCTATGAGGAAACAGGCATCCAGGAAAATTCACATCACTTCTCTGGCACACATTTGACTGTTCAGTGTCAACACTCAAGGCCCTAAGAGGAACATAATCTTCATCACTTGATAATTATATTCCAATTTCCAAAGTGCTCCCCCTATTTGTTTCCTGGGACTCGCTTTGGAAACTTGTCGAGTAATTAGTTGATCAGCTTACCTTTCAGCATCAAGTGATATTTTATCTTAATCTAAGATGTCTTTAATAACAAGGTATCGGTGATGTGACAATTCAATTTGAAATCCTCCAGAGACATCTTTACATTATGTTTGTCACACGGAAGTGAGAGCTACTCAAGTGGAATCTGAATATCTCTGTTTAGCCGTATTTAGCCCTGCTCAGAAACTATGAACTAGAGACGTAGCTCTGCTAGACATAATAATTATAGTGTGTCGAACAAAATAGGTAATGTTTATTTACTATAATAACATTGCTTCATGCCACAAATTCCACGATGCATTTTAAACTAAAGCGGGTAATAGCAGCTCCAGAAGCAGGAGCAGTTAGCTCAGTGCTTATGAAAGTACAGTAGCCAAGCCATTTTTGGATATCGAGGAGCAGCTCCATTTCTGCATAATGTAAGTAGACTTCCTCCCCATTGCTGAAGTAGTTGGGGTGAGGACTTTGACAGTTAGCATCAATTGTCAATGTGACAAACCTAGAGTCACCTTGGAGAAGGACCTCTGGGTCTGTGGAGATTATCATGATTGTGTCAATGGCGCTGAAGATGGGCCACTGTAGGCGGCATCACTACCTAGGCAGATGATAAGGCATTCTGTGCTAGTATGCATGTCTTTGTTGTCCTTTGCTCTTAAATATGGATATGATGTGAGCTGCCTCTTCAGTCTCCTGTCACCTTGACTTCTCCTCCATCGTGGATATAACCTGGAACTATGAGATAAAGTTTTTCCCTTAAGTTGTTTCTTGCCCAGGGAGTTTTCTCCAAGCAACAGAAGTAAAACGAAGACAGAACCTATTGGGACATAAATGAATCATGCTGCCACATACTCTCCCTCACACTCCCTCTACCTCTCTGGCTCTCTCTCTCTCTCTCTCTCTCCCTTCCCTTTTTGGTTACTGCAAGTGAGCTGACTTCTTGTCAAAGGTACCTTCTCCATAATACATTTATTTTGCCTCAAGTTCTGAGGTAACAGGGTAAATGGCCATGCACTAAAGCCTCCAAAAAGGTGAGACAACAACAACAATGTCATCTTTCTCCTTTAAAGGTATTAATTTCGGATAGTTTGTCACCCCTATGAAAATAAGGTGATAGATGATAGATAGATAGATAGATAGATAGATAGATAGATAGATGCATAGGTACATAGATAGAACAAATAGATTACTAATCAGACAGAGAGGAGAGAAGAAAGAGAAAGAATTTAAAATGTACTTTTCTACTACCCATGCAAAAAAAGAGAAAGTTTTTAGCTTTATGTAAGCATATAATTTAAATGTCAGTTCTAATCTTCGATGTTACCAACTTTCTTCCTCTCTTGGTGTGAGTTGTATGTTTTTGTTTGTTTGTTTGCATTTATTGCTATTTTGAGTCAGAGTCTCATCATTACCTAGGGAATCCTAGAAGTCATTATCCTCCCATCTGCCTTCGAAATGCTGGGGTCAAACACGTGTCACCACACCCAGTTTCTAAATTTTCTCTTAGTGACTGACTAAATCTGTCAAGCTGTTAGACACTCAGTGAAAACAATTGCTCTATCAACTCAACCTCCTTTTTAGACTAAGGAGGAGGAGCAGGCATAGCTTTGCCTTTGCAGACTCTTGTGGGATGATCCCCGCATCCATGGCTGTTTCTGGAATGCAGTGGTAGAAGGGTTGTCATGTCTCCTCTGTCTTCACCTCTGCTTAGACAGGGAGCTCTGTGCTGTCAATCTGCACATCACACAGAGGCGCGGTCACACAACAGCTGGTCTGTAGAGATGCTGGCTGGCTGAGGCATCCGAGTTCTGAGACACAGTAAGGAAAGGCCCTCCGGTCCAGCAGCTGCATTAGCTCTTGACTGATGTCCTCCCATCACTGTGGTTTCCCCCTGAGTCTAATTCACGTCCTTTTCTTGATTTCTGCTCATCTCTTTAATTTGTTATTAGCATACTATTCCTTCCAATCCAAGGAAAGTGCCATCCCAGGCCTGGCACATGGAGTAAGAAAGGAAGCACTTTTCTCTCTCTTTCTTTCCTTTTTTTTTTCTCTTTGTGTCTCATACTGACCTTTATATAATAACTCCCAATCACATTCACAAGGAGCAAAATATATGTACACATCCACAACTCCGAGGCCATCTTCCCCTTGTTTATCTCATGGCTGTGCCTCCAAATAAAACCCTGAAATTGTCAGATAACAGAGCCGTGTAGTTCTTCCAAATGTTTGGGTTGAACTGGCCATGGTGTTGAGCCATATTGTTATCAATGATGATAGTGATAATGCTCGCAGCAGAGAACACGCAAGCACACAGCAGTGGACAGATGCCCTGCTTGCATGTGTCCAGAAGGAGGATTTCTAGACAAAGTCCTTTAGATGGAGAGGAAGAAGAGACCCCTGGGTGACCACCACCGAATGCACCTGGGTACTTGCTTCCCACTTCTAGTTTTTATTGAAGTACCAATTCCACTCTTCTGCTGGAAGCGCACACTTTCATGTTCTTTCCCTTCCCTTATAATATTTGTGATCTCTTACATTCATTTATCTCTTTCTAATGTTTCCTTGGATCATTATTGACATTTTTATTACATTTATATTATTTAGTGTGCATGTGCGTGTGTGTGCATTACGTGTGTGTGTGTGTGTGTGTGTGTGTGTGTGTGTGTGTGTGTGTTGTGTATATTTGCTTGAATATGAATCAGTGGAAGTTAGAGGACAACTTACAGGAGGCAGTGCGCTTCTTCCACCACGCAACTTCTGCAACTGAACTCAAGTTCTCAAACTTGGTAGCAGGAGCCTTTACTGGCTGAGCCATTTCAGTGTTTGTCCTTACTGATCTTCCAGTGTACCCTGTCCCCTACTTTTCTCTTAGCATTTCACTCTGGCTCTAACGTTCTCTTGTGTGGTAACTGCTCTCTCACACACATGTCCTATACATGTCTTTATACACTCAGCTGATTTCCCTTGTGCTTGTCCACTTGTACCAGGTCTTCACATTACAAATTATTTCATAACCTTTGTCTTTCTTCACCACAAGAATCACATAATGCCACTACTATCATCTGATCCTGTGACAAGTGCTTTGTCAATAGTGAGTAGGCCTCGCCAAGTTACCTAACTTATTAAATCTATGGAAAAATAATACACATGACATAACTAAAGGTTCTGCTGCACATTTCTCCATATTATACAGCTCAAACATCTATAATTTGAAAATATAAAGTCCTAAACCAAAATCCATATTCAAAATTTAAAATCTAAAATCTATAACGTGACCTCCTTGGGTTCTGGCACGGCAACACAAATGGAAATTCCATATCTAACACCATTTACAGGTCGCAGTCAAATGCAGGGAAACAAAAAATACTACCAAAGCAACCTGGCTCTACTTTACAGCCTACATGAAGCTAATGAATTCCTTGTTTAATAATTGACCCAGTTTCAAGATGTATCTGCAAGTATTTTCACTATTTACCTATAAATATCCCAAAGTCAAGAATAAAAAATCACTAATGTGACACACTTCTGACTCTTAAGTATATGAGCCAAGGAATTTTCAACCCAAAGCCACAAGTGACTTTCAGAATTGGACTCAACTGTAGTGTATAGTTCCCGCCTGCCACGCTATTCTGTTGATAAGGATAAAAGCAGCCTGACAGGTGCACTCTCTCCCAGAAAGTGCTAGCATATGCATGTGGCCTTCCATCCCATAACCCTGCAGAGAAGAGGAAGGACAAATTATGATTGAAAGGGTGACTCAGAGTATCAAGGGGTCCGAATAATTCTCGATTCCTAGAGTTACAGGACAGTGTTTGTGTTAGAGCTCGCTGTTTGAGGGATGGTAGAAGAAAAACAAGTGGCTTCCCCTTTATGATGTTTAATTCAGCAGGTGGAAGGGGCCTCAGTTCAAAACGCTGCTCTGGCCTTGTGCTCGTCAGAGCTGCCTGTGGAGGGAACAGAACCGGCCCTCCCTTCCCATGGCACAGTTTCTTTTATTCATCCGCAGTGCCTGCACTGCCCTGCTTCTGAACTTGTCCCTGCACTGACACTAAAACTCTCTCAAGTGCCACAGAAACACATCCAAGAGAATTAATTGCATTAAGCAATATTTCTCTTTGTCTAATCATCGTCCCCTATGTCCTCTGTTATGTCCCATAGGTACATTTTTTTAAAATGCTTGTGAAACTTACCAAGCTGTAACCTTCCCTTGTTCATCCCAGTTACTTCTTGCATTGAGCACACAGTGTCCATAGATATTAATCTTCCAGCTTTCCTTATCTTCTGTTTCCTTCATCTGGCCCCACAGCCATTTGATTGCACATAATACATTTGTTTGATGCCTATTGTTTGACAGAGAAGTGAATTGATCCTTTGGCAATTACCTCCTAGTGGGACCAACCGAGGTCAGAGGTGTCCTAGAGATTTTTAAATGCTAGTAAAATTAAGCCAATAAGAACTCTTTGTTTGTCATTTGTTCTTATATTATTAAAATTAAATAAATTATGATTGTGCCATTTCTGGTGATTGACAGTATCAATCCACTAATACCTCATTACCTCTCTATTGTTTTATCATAGTTTCCTTTGTTTTGTTGGCACAGCCAGACCCTACTGCCTGACACAAGGGTCTGCTTTGCTGGGAGTTCCCGCCTTCCCTCCATCAGCAAACTCACACCACCACGCAGCCACGTGAGGTCAGGTCGGCCCAGCTTGCCTTTCACATTTCCTGGAGATGGGGGATTTGTTGACATTTTCTACAAACCCTGTTGCTATTATGAATCTGAAGCAGATTTCAAGCTCCAGCACTCTCAGAGTTAAGCTGCATTGAAAGAGAGGGAAAAAAGTAAATGGGAAAATCTTCAAGATTTAAAGTAAAAGATGATTTGAAAAAATGAATCAGTGTTACCCACGGCCCCCCCACCCCTGACATACACACATACACACACACACATACACACACACACACATACACACACACACACACATATACGGGGTGGGGGGAGGAGGGAGAGAGACAATCATTAGATGCATTACATACCATGGTCATAGCCGGGGACAGTGTCCTTCCAGAACTGTCTAGAACCCTGCTCCTTCAGTGTTTTCTAATGATTCTAGCTAGTGAGTGAGTCTCCAGCTACTGGTTATCACAATGATTACCGTGTAATTGCTCATGCAGTGAAAAAAAAAATCCCTTGAACATAGGAAAAGCTTAAAATCCTTGTCATTTTTATGGTCTTAAACTGAAACAAACCCAGTTATTTTTATTTCCTTTGTCTGAGTCTGTAACTAGTTCACAGATATGGAGGATGAAATATTCTTGCTAGTGATACCTTTACTCATAATCAGTTACACTCATAATTGATGGTATTCTTCAAAAAGAGAAAGGCCTATCTGCTACGGACTTGCACAAGCACACACTGTGTAAGCACCATAGTAAATTCAGAGGCTAAGTAAAGCCCTTCAGTTTCATCCAACAGGTCAGATATGGATAAATTGCATGAGTGTACATTATGTGTGCTACACACACACACACACACACACACACACACACACACACACACACCCTCCATGACCCTCCTGATTGGCTTATTTGGTTTAGCCTATTTCTGCTTCTGAGTCTAAGGCTATTTTCACACTTGTCCAAACGTTGAGTTTTTGTAATTACGGTTGGGTTTTCTTTTATCTTGCTCTACATGGAAAATAAAATTGTGATTTAGATAGTTTGGTCCCAGCGGTCCTGTCTGCACTCAGCAAATGGCTCCATGTCACTCCCTGCATCACAATATGGGAGCCACCGAGCTTGGCGGCAGCTAATCCTCTGAGCCCGTTAATAAGCTTAGGAGCACGTTCATTGAAGGCTGACGCGTTAGGCACAAACAGGGAGAAAATATCTACTGGGGGAAGCTGAATTGGTTTTAATCATCTGCTAATCACCAGTAATGAGACCTACTCTGGGGAAGAAAAGAAAAACAGATAGTCAGAGGGAGGTTTTGTTCTTCACAGCAGAGTCACACAGAACGAGAGGGCAGCTGTTATTAGGAGAGAAAGGATGGAAAGAAAGAAGGGATTTGGCCAGAGCAGATGAAGCGTCCTCCTCCGCAGCGCTCTGTTTTGTTATCTGAGTGTTTCTTTCATTCAGCCTCTGAAACTTCAGATCTCACAGGCTCCCTGACAGCCCACCTCCACGATACCGCTTTGGGAAGAAAGGAACTTCCTTCCCCTGTCATCTTGCCTTCGCCTTTGCTCCTTCAGCATGCAAGTGGAGCACTTTACCAAGTATCTTCGCTTGAAGGGAGAAGAAAAGGCAATGGGCAAGAACTGTTGATTGAAACAAAAATTAAAAGCAGTGGGCAGGGCAGTGCCGAAAGCTGGGGTAAGTGCATTGTGTTCTCCTCTGGAGAGGTGAAGCCTGACAAGGGGACCCAGAGACAAAGATGGTCAGTCCTAACCAAACTAGGCAGACAATCTATTCGTGTCCTGAGCTGTGTGTTTTCAGAAACTCAGGCACACTGTTTACCTTGGCCACCATTTTTGGATGTTGTCATTTCTAGACTTTTTCTTCAAAATTCAAGCCATGAGATAGAATAAAATTACTGTACTTATTAGGCAGACTGAGAGTCTGGTTCTGCATGGCATCCATGATCTTCATGAGGAGAAGTCAATAGTTAGCTTACATACAGTCATCTCTAGAACAATCTATATTGATTCAAGTGACTAACTAGTAACAGTAGCTTTGGTATTCACTGTTGACCTTTCTTTCTCAAACCATCTGCATGATGTGCCAGGTAAACTCCAACACATAGATAGCAGCTGGGATCTGCACCCCTCCCCCATCTTCAGTCCAAGGCACCGTCATAGGTGCGTGTCACTCTGTGTGTCACCAGATCCTAGCGTCCTTGTTTCTGCTGATAGTTCTATGCAAGTTTGGGCCAATGTTTTCTTCCAGTCTTGTGGTCTACGTTTGCCCATGAATCTCCTTCTACCAACAGGTCTGAGCAGGCTTTTCCCCATGGTTGCTGTCATCTCAATGAACACATTCTTCCATGTTTTCCAGTTGTATCAGTGTGTAATGGGGCAAGGGAGCATTCCTCAAGCCTAAAAGACACCTCTATGACTCTGGGGGTTGGATGACAATTACTTTCCGGTATCCTGTATCACTAATCATTTTGTCTAGGGTCAGCTGTCCAATGCCAGCCAGGATCAGTGACATCCTTCTTTGTACCTCCACACTGTCTACCACATAATGCTACCCAGAGTAAATTCTCTATGTACTGAAACAAACTGAACGTTAAGGAATCTCATGATAGGCATGAAGTTAAGATTTCAGTAGTTTGAGGTTAAGGAAGACAGTTCACGCTGTAGTCCCAAAATAGGAGGCAGAGCTGAGAGGATCACCAGAAGTCCCAGCATCACTAGAACAGAGCCAGGCATTGTCTCAAAAAAATGATACCATATGATGAATGCTATATTCATCATATAATGAAAGCTAGTTGTAAGGAGTGTCCCAAGCTCGTACAGTGTTATTTATTTCTGCGTCTTAATCATCTATATTTACCATCTCAACTGTAGGCAACTTGTGGGGTTAAGGGACACCCCAGTAAAACTATGATGTATAACTTTGATAAAATAGACGTTGCAGAGCTGTTGGCAAGCATTTTCTGATCATCTGAGACACCATCCCATAAATCTCTGATACAGTCCCATCACATGCAGACATATACCTATCTGACGGACTGTGAGATGCCACACTCAAAACCTGGGAGAGGTCATCCTTATGGACAGAAAGAAAAACTTTCAAGTGAATGGTAGCAAGCCAGTCTAGAAGCCTTGAATAAAATAAATTCATTTTGACTAAAATGCCTTTTGGAGAAATAGCTGCAAGAGACGGATACTTATAAACCTCTCATGGACTAAAGGAAGCAATTTTCAGATTGGGAAGGCTGAGAATGCCAAATAAAGTTAAGACAACACCATGGGGGCATGGGGGAACAAAGGATACCCTTGTGATTCTTGGGGATCTGTTCAGTAGTCTGATTTGGGAGAAAAAGTGACTCAGCCCACAATCACAATGTAGGAAGTATGCATTTGGAATCATTCTAAATCTGAAGTCTCAGCCTTACTTTTGAGCAAATGCAGTGAGGTAAATATTTTAAAGCAAATATACCTTCTATTTGGACTAAGCCACTGTCGTTATGCATCTGGCAATGGCCTGGGTGGCAGCTACTGAAGCCAGTCCAGGTGCTGTTTGCTTCCGGGTGGGAACAGGGGGACCAGGAGATCAAAGGTTCCATTGTTCTCTCAGGAGCAGCTTAGAGGGATCAAGGCTAGTCAAGGCTCCCTGTCTCACCTGGGGAGGTGGAAATGAGTTTTCCATTGGGTGTTACAGCTAGCTCTTTTAAAATGAGATTACTGGTATCAGATGGTGGAAATGGGATTTCCCAAGCCGATGATGATACTAAAAGTGTTACAGCCCTTTGTTAAGCTGCCATGTTAAACATTGCAGAGGAAGCAGGCAGAACTGATCAGAAGGCAAGTCCAATGAGACCCAGGCCTTGAGGGTGCTTCACCGACAATCAGCACCAATCCGGTGGCCAAGTGGGCTTCAGTGGCTGCCAAGGCAACTCCACCATCACAGTCAAGCATCCACTGGTGATTCTTCCCCCAGAATAAGTGAGTCTCAGACAGTTGTGGTAGAGGAATGGAGTGAGAGAACAATCCAGCTTTTATTTATGACCTAGGGTTTTATAAAACTTGGGCAGTGGGGGGGTGGGGGGTTGAGGGTGAATGTGTCTGATTCACTGGGGCTAGCAGTGCCAGGGATACTTAATCTACATGTAACAAAACAGTCCTAGATTAGAAAGAAGGAAAAAAAGTCCTTAAGTATCCTACAGATAGGTGAGAATCTCGAGGTACAGATAAAAGGTCATTGGTTTCTTATCAGGAAGGGGTTGGGCCTATAATTTTCCCTGAGAGCTATGTGATGTGACACTCCCTAGGGGATCTAGGCTTCCCCCAGATCAGGTGAAGAGGGGACCTCATTGAGAAAGGGAGTCTTTTGTTCCTGTTCTAAGCTCAGAAGCTATCCAGAAATGCCAGACATTGACCTTGCCGCAGGGTCCCACCACCCACATTAATAATTCTGGGTTCTAAGGAGTGAAAACCCATCTGGCATGTCTATCTCAGAGAGACAGCAAAGCATGGAAGCTGTAATTTTTAAAAAGTGAGTACATCTTCACTGCAGAGGGAGCTCTATGTGTTTGGGCACTTGTTTCCACCATCAGCATCACCATTTATGTCAGAAAACCTTGCTCCTAAGGTTACAGCCCACTATGACTGGAAAGACCTGAACTCAGCACAAAATGGAGGACTCCCTTTGTTGGCTAGGCATCTTCTTCTCTCCCAGAAGAGCCCGGATCCTCGCATCTTCCACCTGAAGAATGTCACATAGTCCTTAGAGAAGTTGCAGGTCCAACTCCCCTTTGCAGCAAGCACCTGGGATTCCTGAAATGCCTCTTCATGCAAATGAGGCATCTCCATACCTTAGCCCTCTAGCCAGTAATCTTTACCCATCCTGGAAATCCCTACTCCCTCCCCAAAGGTCAAAGTTCTATATAGCCTTCATTCACCCAGAATAAGATTGCTTGGCCTCCCCAAAGCTGGTTCTGGAAGCCATCATTTCCATCATACTCAGGAGCCACCTGAATGCCCAGTTCACAGCTTCTGCTCCCTTGTCCCTGTGGACCAATGAGCAATGGCCCCTGGAACAAGGGAGAACCACAGTTAGTTTCCAATCCTGAGTACAGTGGAGAAGGACATTTGTTAAGTCATGTTGAGCAGAAGGATTTGGCATCCTGTACCAGCATATAACTTTTCAGAGGGCTTAGATGCCTATTGTCTCAGAACTAACAAAAGAAGGAAGGAATGGGGCTGCATAATGCATCCCAATGCCCACTCCAGACCAGAGACACACACATGACCTGAATTAAGTCCTTGGTCCATTAACCACATCTCCCTCATCACCATTCCCTGCATCTATTCAGCAACTAAAAGTTGGGTGATATTGAAACCCATGGTTCATAATACCTACTTCCAGTAGTCAAAGAGCTGCAGGCTCTTTAAAAAGTGGTAATTTAAAATTCTCTGTAGGTGTTCAGCCAACACTGTGAGAAAACACACTGGTCAGATCACTTATTCTAAAACTCAGCCTACTTTCATTGGCAACACAGACTGTGAAGACAAGGCCTCGGAGCTCATGTCTTTCATCAACTCAATCACCTGGAAAAATTTAGAAACTGACTTCAAAGTCATGAAGTGACTTTTAAAAACATTATGTGTATTTGTGTGTGGATGTGCACTTGAGAGTGCAATGACGTGACTTCAAAATCAAACATTAAGCATTTAGAAAACTACAACTAACATCTCCTTAAGAGGGCTACATCATACCAATGTATAACAGAAGAATCTAAACACAAAACAGGTCTGATCTCTATTGGAAGGTGTAAATAGACATAGGTAAGAAAAGCCTGGCCCCATTTACTGCGCTTTTAACATACGTGTTGGTTCATTCATTCATTCACTCCACTGCAGGGGACTAAGCCAAGGACCTCATGAATGACAGGTAAGCCTCTATACTTGAGTAATATCTCTAACCCTCTTCCTAATTTTGTGATTTGGAGCCAGGTTCTCACTAAGTTGTCCAAGCAGATCTTGTGCTTATTTTTCTGGGTCAGGCTCCTGACTTGCAGAGACTGCAGTCCTGTGCCACTAGGCCCAGCATGAGTGTCCTCCTGCATCTATCACTGGATTTCTGATGTGTCACTTAAATGCCCCCACCAAGCCTCAGTTAATTATTAACAAAGCTGTTGCAGGACTGTGATGGAACCCAACAAAGAACATCTCAACAGTAATCCCTAAGTTCTAGAGTGAGTCTACAGACCTGGGCCTGAGGGGAACTGCCTTGGGGAAATGTAGGGCACTCACACAGGGATCTTTACCAGATGAAAAGGTAAGTCTTGATTTCACAAGAGGTGAGGTGTCTCTGGAGTTCAAACCAGAGCATCATTACTTTCAGGTCTTCACTTAGAAACTCCTCCCAGATGATGAGGTCCACAATGAAACTGAAAGACACAGTACCAAAGAGGGAAGCAGTGTTTTAATAGCTGATGAGGACCTCCACCATGTCTATGGAAATGGTGGGAAACTGACACAACAAAGCACAACTACTGAATACGAGTCTCACAGGTTCTGCTAAGTGATGGATGTGAGTGACTCCAGGCTTTGTGATGAAAATGATCTGCCAAGTAATAATGATGCTGCCTATGTACCCAAAGGTAAGTGGTTGTATTATATGAGTTCATCATCTACTGATGTCGCAAAACACCCAGGTCTAGTGTTTTATAAATAAAGGAAGTCTACAACCTCAAAGTTTTGGAAACAGTATATCTTAAATCAAGTGGTGCCCCTTGTTCAGCCACTGATGCCTATATGACATCAATAGCTCACATCCCAGAGGACTGCATTAGTGTTGGGGTACGTGTGAGAGGGGAAGATAACTTCATGAGACAGGAACCAAATAGTAAGCAGGCTCCATTGTGCTCTTTTTGTATCAATACATTTCTAAAAGAAATAATTCACCCCAAAATACAAGCTGGTGTGCCCATTGGCTTAGTTATCTTGCACTAAGCCACCCCTCTCCAAGCTCCACTACCTTCCTATCTTACCATACTAGAGACAAAATTACAGCCAGTGTAATACAGATTTAAGTCATGGACATCCTAGAGAGAAAGCAAAATACTCTTGAAGGGATGAGCTATGAGTTACCAAAAAATATGGGCTTCAGTCTTGGCACGCACACATTCCAGATGTTTTAATTTGCTTTCTGTTGCAGTAATAAAACACTGAAAAAAACAACTTGAATGACAAAAGGATTTATTTCATCTCATATTTCCAGGTAGTAGCCAATTGCTGAAGGATGCTGAAGCAGAAAATCAAGACAGGAACCTGGACTAGACATGTCAAAAGAGCGATGCTTAGTAGCTTGTTCCCAGACTTTGTTCAGCTACGTGCATAGGGCTAGCACCAAACAAGGTGGGATGAGCACCCCTACATCAATTAGCAATCAAGAAAATCTACAGACATATCCACAGGACTGTCTAGTGGAACCAATTCCTCAATCAATGCAGCTTCTTCCCAGCAATGTGAAGTTGACAGCCAACACTGAATATTTATGAAATCATGACATAAAGCAGTAGGACGGAAGTTGGAACATATGGATTATAATAATGGTCATATAGGTCATGAAGCTGGTAAGCTTGTGATCATCATAGACTCCCAGAGTCACCCTCCAAAGGAGAAAGTGCTGAAGAGGCAGTGGTATGTTAACACATAGACAACGACGAAAATATGAGAAAGAATTAGATCATGAGCCACATAGAAAATAAGGAAGGTAAACTGAGGTACACTCAACCTTGAAGGACAAAGTTACATGAAATATAGCCAGAGGGAGATAGACTCTAAGATTGCAGCAAGGTAAGAGGAAAAATAGTCACTGAATGAATGTGAGTCGGCAGAAGTCAGCTCCTTCAAGTTCATCCTCAACAAAGGCAAAGTTTCATCATTACCTTCCTACCCCCGATGCCTCGGTTAATTTTAGTGGAACACATAAGCTAACCAAACAGAAGAACCTTAAACAATGTCTTGTGTTCACTAGGGAGGGCCTTAAAGACTTTGCACATGCCCTGTGTTCTATTCTAAATGCTACTGTACCCATAAAATAGAGCCCTGGTTCTTGAATTCTAAGTCTTCCATTATGCTTTTTGTCCCAGATCTTCTGAGATCCTCTCAGCATCAAAGTTGGCAGGTGTGAGTTGGAGCAGTTGTATACAGGTATGTGAATATATGAACAAACACATATTTGGTAGACTGGGATAGAAATGTCTAGGAACAGAATTATTTTCATACTTTAAGCAGAAAGAAATAAAAATAGTACTGATGCTGGATGTAATTTACTAAAGACCACTAGGCTTTATGTTAAACGTAGTCTAATATTAGGGAAAGCCCCAGTGTAACTGTACTGAAAAAGTGATGTCACCTTTAAGATATGGGTCAACTGAATAATTAACTGAGTTCTTCATGCAGTGATTGCTGATGGTCTGACAGAGTGAGCATGGTCTTACAGGAGCAATTAAATTCCTGCTGAAGCAGCTTGCTACAAAGGCATGACTGGCCCGTTCTGATTCTTTTGGTTTATGTTCAACCTCATTTGGTCATCTCGTATACCTTACTGGTACCTGTCCCTTCCGAATCCCAAGAACTCTTTTTACCTCGGCAGAAGGGACATCTGTTAAACTGTCACCTATTCCCCTGTGCTGTGACTCAGAAATGACACACGTGTCTCACCATCCCCAAACCCAACCATACCAAACCACTAGTTCTGGGACAATGGGAGAGTACATGGAAATGTAGCAAGTGATAAATATCTTCAGTAACCCAACAGTTGAGACTGCAGCCTCCAACTATCTGAAACATAAATTAGGATATTTGAAGAAATCTCCACCTCATCTATACTTTTAAAACAATACATTGATTTGATTCTCAGCTCATGGTGAAAAGCTTCTAGAACACACGCAAGCATGTGCACATACAGATGGAGTTGCTTCCTTTGTCAGGCTAAGAAAAAAATAATGACTTGCTTCTGAGACTTCCTCAAGCTCTGGCCCTTTTGGTGACCAATGGGCAGCACTCACCTCCCTCCCTGGTGTCTCCTAATGCCCCTTTCCTCACTAGTGTATGTGTCTCCACATTGTATATGTCTGTCTGTCAGGTTGAGCAGCACACTTTGACAGATTAAATGGCTAAGGTCAAACCAATAAGTCCCTTAAGGAATGGTGCTAATTATCATCATGTGTTTTTAAATACTTGACACTTCAAAGACTTTAACAAGGGATAGAATTCATCTTTGTCTCCCAAAGGCTGCTTTAGCAGTCTACTAAAAAGCTATCCCCTTAACTTTCTGTGTTCTGTGTTGTAGGGGAGCAATGAACTGGTCCAAGGAGCCAGGAAAGACCATCTCCACTTCTGATGAATCTCTTTTTATAGTGGCAGGTAAATGACAAGCCAAGGCTTGCTTGCAATGGTGCTCCAAAACAGTCCAGAGAGAGCAGCATTGCTCTCGTATCCAAATCACATGCTCCCGACTATCAGGATGGATCTCATGTGAGCATGTATCATATAAGAACACAAACTAGTATGCTCAGTCCCTGTCCCTGCCCCTTGTGATATGGGACATGCAGTTGCACTATATCTCCTCCGTGTTTGGTTTCTGTCTTGTAATAGTGCTAATTGCGAAAACCGTGAGTAGTGGATCTGGTTAACACCAGCAACTTGCTGACTGCTGGTACCCTAGCTTGATAACCCATGCTTGCCTCGTCTCAGAGGGCTGGGCTACTTTGATGCTTAGAAGCACATGGCTAGTGTTACTCGATGTCTCAAGAATAAACCATCCAATGTGTATGCAAAGTTAACATTACCAAGTCACATCATTTACCATCAAGACTCCATGTACAGTGCTCCTTAGACACATTGGCCACCCAGACTCATCCCTCGGAGCAAGGCTGCAAAAACCAAACATGAACAGAGACATGCTGACATGCAGACTCTATTCACCAATTTCAGGATAATAATTGAGGAGTTCATGATTCTGGCCTTCAGATGACTGCATGGCTTGGTGACAGGCAACAGGGTATTACCAAGGGACACCTAGGGAAAGATAAGGAAGTAAGACTTAGGGACGGGTTGGTGAGGGAGCCGGGAAGAGAAAAAATAGAGTGTAGGTGGGACATAACGCAGGCAGAGGGAAGAAAGGAAGGCAGGCTAATTACTGACATACTTTGAAAGATAAGAACAGGATAGCCGCCAAGTAAGAGGCATCTAATAGCTCAAAAAGTCTCCAGTGAAGTTGTCGCTACAGGTGAAAGGCCAAATTACTAGATCAAGTGGCTACATTATCAAAAATTATTCTATTGATTCCAGCAAGGTGCACCTTCCCTGCGATGATTACTACCATCTCAGACGTCCTTTCCTGCTGATTTGGAGCAGGCGGCACAGTTTCCACATTTCAAGTTGTTGAGGATGTGTTTGGATGTGTGGGTAAGCACAGGTCTGCCTGCTGCGAGAGTCTATCAGACTGGTTGGCAGGACAACAGGGTTCTGAGTTCTGAGGGCCAGTGTCAGTATCACCATTAAGAAACTGCATGGCAGGCTATCGTTTGTACCCGGGTTGACCTGTGCTTTGAGTATTTCCAACAAGGGATCTTTAGGCTGTGAAAAGCCTTCCAGGAGAGAATATGGCCTCGCAAACAAATCCCTGTAGTCACATGTGGGCAGGAGAATGACACAGCCCTCAACTTCAGGCCTGTAGCCCACATGGAAACATTTGAGTTTAAATTGAAGGGAGGAGGGGCTGGTGTTGTAGCCAATGAAGAGAGTTTGCCCAGCAACAGCAGAAACACAAAATATAAACAAACAAATAAATAGATAGATAAATAAGTCAAGCAAGCAAGCAAGCATTTAAGGATCTAAAGGATTAGGGGGGAAATGGATATTTCTTGATTATTTTAGATTGCCAACGATTCTCTGTTCCTAAGTGAGAGAGATGGAGACAGGGACAGAGAGAAAGGGGAAAATGGGCTAGAACAAGGGTCCGATGGATAAAAAGCCAGAAGATTCATAGTCCTGAATCCTCATCCTCAGACAATAAAGATTTTCTTTCCCCTACAAACCTCCAAACGATACCACCTTAGTTTTTTTCAGCTAGATGGCTGCCCGGGACTGATGTCTTGGGTGTCAGAGCCCAGAGGACATCTTCCCCTCGCAGTGGATACACAGTGTGTAACGAATTCAGTGTGTACTTGCTCTTGTCGTCAGAGCAGCAAAGCCTGCACGCCTATTTCCTGGCTCCTGTCCTTGGATTCACAGTTGGTTAATGTAAAACCAGGCTGACACAGAGCGTCTTGCAGTTTATGTTTGAAACGGAGCCAAGAGAAAGCACATTTCTGGTGTTGGTGAACTTCCACCCCCATGAGCCTGGAGAGCGCTATTGTGTCCCGGAATAAAAGCACCCAGGCAGGGTGGTGTGGTTGAACTTTAAGCCAATTATCCCTGCCTTTGCCCCGCATCAGCCTCCTACTTCCTGGGACTCCTGGAGGCGATGCTGAACATATTCAAATCTTCCCCCTAGAAGGTTTAGTCTAGGTTGCTTCTTCAGTACTGTTTGAACATTAAATATGCAAATAATCATCATTACACTCCCAACAATTACACATGTTTGCGAGCACCGTGTCAAGAGCTGGCAGCAGAGCAATCATTTGTAAAGACAAATATTCCATTCCAAGAGATGTCACGCTGCTCAGAAGATCCTTTTTTGTATGAGTAGCCACACTGCTGCTCTGTAAAGTGTGCAAATGAACGTGACAGCGCTGCCAATAGCTGCCAGGCCCTTCCCCTCCGCAGAGCAGGTGCCAATCACCCGTCCCAAGCAGCTGAGGAGGCCTGGCCTCACAGCCCACAGAGTGAGCACGTCGCCCACTCGCAAGGCTCCCAGGGCCGCTTCTCCACTTCCGTATCTCCTCTCCTGAGGGGCACAGCCCTTCAGAGTACTTTAATTCCTGGTTTCTGAGTGTATTATCATACGTTCGAAACAGATGAATTATCATTTGTAGCTCAGAGGTGATGTGAAAAAACTGCTTGAAACCTCAGGTTGGCGTGACGGCAGGAGGCCACCCTTTCCCACGCAGTTTTTATATTTTCCTTTACTCCCCTCCATGGCCCCTCACTCTCTGCCTTTCCCCCTCCCAGTTTCCTTACATAGTTATGGATAATTGTCGCCTTATTTACTTTTATCGTATCCAAAGTGCGGCTTAGCAGGGCCTGGACTTGAGTCCCACTAATCTTGCCTTCTCCCGAAGTCGGAAAATCCCAAGTCTTGCAGGGCCCAATTGATAACCCTTGTCCTTCTTTTCCATGAAAGACGGATGACTCTGGCAAGCTTGGGAGACTGCAGATAATGGGATTGACTTGGTACTTAAATCTCAGTGAACCAGGACAGCATAAGTAATTAGTGAGTTGGATCCATCCCGGGGTGCTAATGATGGCTAAGTCTGCCCCCACGCCATTCTGCAAACGGCAAGAGGCACATCCATCTCAGGCAGATAAAAACCGAGGGGACGCTGCTAGCAGCCACCATTTATCCCTTCTTTAGTGCACAATTTATCCTAGAAAGGGAGGGGGAAAAAATCTAATTTTCCTCAAGTGATACCCAGAAGACCAAGTGACCACAGTCCCGCCAGAGTTCATTTTGATCACAATGCTGCTGCTGCTTTTAATTAAGAAAGGCTAATTAAGAGAAGATCCGAATTTATCTTCTTATCTGTTGTCAGCACCGACTCGCAGGCGCTACTTATATGTGTTTACAATCTGGTAACTGGCTTTCTATTACTGAGCCAGTGAAGGCTCAGTTTATAGTTAAGTTCATGAATCACTAAGGTTTGGATTGTCTTGTCTAGAGTTGACTAATTAGCCACTGGGGTAACTTCGTGGTACTGGAACTGAGTTTACCCGCATCCACACAGGTGCGCAAGCTCTAGCTACTCCACAGGTCCTCACGGTCTCGCTCTTCCCCAGTTAAGCCAATGCTAGACCCTTGTATGCAGCCTTCCAGATCATTCTTCTCTTAGCCCAGAGTGATGGCACTTTATCAGGATAATTTAGATAAATGTCTTCCGTGGCGTCTGCGTATCCTTCCAGTAAACATGATCGACACAGAGCCTTGCATGAGAAACCACAGTGTGTTTTGATCCCTCATTTGTTCTTGCAAGTGGAGGAGCCTCCCGAGGCAGCCCACCTCCTTTTTGTTCTTGTTTGTCTTTCTCCATCGTTCGAAACCTCTGCACGGATTTGTCAGAAATACACACGGGTGACAGATTGTGGGTCCCCTTCACCTCCTGGCTTGGTACAAAAGAGTTGAAGGCAAAAGTAACCTGTGCCCCTTTGCCCAGCTGTGCCCACCAATCGCCTTTCTCCCCATCCCAGGACAGAACAAGTTGAGCACAAACAATCTCTTAGTGTGATGCTGTCTCGTGGCTAGTTTCCCTTCCTACCTCACGCACCAAGGAAATCCTTCTCTTGCTTTACTGTGAAGTTCCTCGTGCCAACCAGTTCCTACTTCCTTCATACGGGACTGCTCGGGAGGCCTGTTTGTGTACACTCAGTGAATGCACAGCTGAGCTTATTGCTCATAGCAGGGACAAGTCTCCTGAAATACTTCTTAGATTTACTATCTGCCTAAGCAAACACTCGACCTTTCTTCACAAACTGTAACAGATTATTAAGAATGTTAACTTCTGTGAGATCAAAGAGCCAGATCTCTGAAAGGAGGGGATGGTGGGACAAAGGCGGTACTTTCTGGCTCTCACTCAGTTCTGATTTAAAGTTTCTCCCAGATATGCAATTTGCTACCATTCAGATTGAGTAAAACTAAACTTTTCTGTTTGGAATATAGCAGCTCATACTAATATGCCTGGTCTGAGGGTGTCTATCTCCCTTGAGTGAGGTTTACGTTGATTGTATGTGTTTCTTCAGACACAATTCTACATACACAAGTGCTTCTCAATGACATTCACATGAATATTTCTTGAAACAGTTTTATTAACCAACATATACTGTTATTCTAAAAATATTTTATTTTTAAAAATCATTTCTACTTCTACAAAGACTAGTTTTTTAAAAAAAAATACCTTTTCCAATAACATCCTTATGTCCATTGTACTAAGATCAAATTTAAAATGTATTTTATGTATTTAAAGAATGTATTTTTATGATTACTTTTGGGAAGATAAGTGATATGTTAAAAATGTTATTTTTACATTTTAAAAATGCTATCATGTAAAAAGAGAACTCAAACTGAGAAAATTGCATTTATCTCTTGGAAAAAGTGACACTACCATCGGGTATCTTAAAAAAATAATTTACATGTCCAAATTAGCTAAGGAAAATTCTTCCTATGTTAATTTTTTTTCTGCATTGAAAGCAAATCTCTGTGGACATGAGTGCCTTAACAAATGAGATGTGTCCTCGGGAATGTGCCAGTGGACCTTCTTTGTCTTTATGTAAGCATCATGCACTTAAAACTACAATTAGTGTGTGGGACAAACTTAATCGGATCCATGTGGTATAAGTGTGTCTCTCATTCAAGGAAACCTCGTCACGTGGCAAGCGAATTAAGTATGGCTATAAAGTGTGTGTTGACAGCTGATTGCCAGGCTGCGCATCCTAGCCTCATCACTCTTTAGCTGTATGCTCCTGGGAAAGTCCCGTTGCTTTTCTGTCACTGAAATTCTCCAGGAAAACTGTAAAATAGGGACAATAGTAACGTGAAATCCATTGGTCTTTTTAGCACTTATTCCTACTAGGAAGGGAAAACAGTTCAAGTGTTTAGAGAAAGCTACAATGGTACATTTTTTTCCCTGTGCGTAAAGAATCATGTGTTTCTATAACATCAGTGTTTTGGGGCGGTCTTTAGTTTGTGAATAGAAGACTCGCACACACAGCTTTCCTGCAGCACCAGGAATGGTGTTTTGAGTCAGACTGGCAGATTCCCCCAAGGTCCAGCAATGGCTGGCGGACACTGGGCTTTCTCCAGTTCCAATGCAGTGCTTCGGCCAGACACTCAGTGTAGCCTAGACTGTGGAAAAGAAGCTTTTTAAAAAGCACATGGCTGAGCCTAGAAAGCAGAGCTTTCCCATTGCTTGGTGTTCCCTGCACGCGCACTGTCTGGTCCTCAGTGTGAACGTACATTTGGGAAAGGAATTTAAGTTCCCTTAACATGAACTTCTAACAGCCACATAGCAATGCTGAGCTGGAAATTGTGTCTTAAACATAAATACTTGTGTTCTACCTGGTAATTAGTGGCCACTAAAAATGTTTATTGTTTGTATTTATCAATTAACTTGCGTAGCCATTAAACTGTAAATATTTTGATATTCAAGGATAAAATATCTTCCTCACTTTTAAAATATCTTTAGGCACCTTAAACCACTCAGCCACTGTGAAACCATGCTTGTGTTTTGGTATAATGAGTTTCCTTACTACAAAAATTTATTATTTTTTTGGCTTTGCCGGACCTCCCAGAGGGGGGTTGGACTTCCACGATTGTGGCGTGGCAGTGATAGCATTGTTCTTTGAACTTTCCCAGCCATGAGTGGAAAGTTGCCTTCCTCCATGAGAAAATCGAGTCTTTCAATGGGATCCCTGGCAGGTGGAGTAGGGCCTCTGTAGAGTAGGGTTACATGGGCAACATCGATGAAATCTACGAGGTATTATTCCTCTGAAAGAAGCAAAGAGAATGGAGGAGCGAGAAAATGTGAGTGAATGATTAAATGAACTTCAAGGGCATTTTCATCGGGGAGACAAGTGTGAAAGGAAGAATAATGAATGACTCCCTGCCTTCCCAGAAAGCGATTGGTACCCATTGTCTGTTCTGGAAGCCATCTGATAGCTCACGCCATCTACCAATGGGCATAGAAAAGTTTACATAAAAGGAAAGGGGTCAACTAAGTAGAGAGAGGAGGCTTAGCCAAAACAAACTGAAATGCTTCATTTCACTAAGGTTTGATTAATGGGATATTAGACACCTACGACCGTTGAGACAAGAGCTAACTAGCCTGTAGCAAACTGCGCTGTGAATCACACTTCACACATTGAGATGTGAGGTAATGAGATTCTCAAAAAGTACCACAGTTAGAAACAACCCCTTTACATTCGAACACAGTTTCCAGCTCCTGCCAGTGGCTGGCACATTGTCACTAATAAAGCTGGAAACTCTGTGCTCTCTTTCTCTCTCTCTCTCTCTCTCTCTCTCTCTCTCTCTCTCTCTCTCCTCTCTCTTTTTCTGTTTTGTTAGGAATCAACAGCTTATGTGAGAATAAAGGAAAATATATGTGTTAGTAGTAAAAGTTTATAACCAGGATATATTTATTCTCTCTGCCTTAACCATGCAAACTTATGGCTTAAAAATAATTCACAGGAGACAATTTTAGGCTGCTCATTGAGGATCATTTGATGTGGTTGTACTATGATTTTTTAAAAAAAGAAAACTCTATATGACCCTCCCCCTAAAATATTAGCGTGAATGTGAGACTAACATGATTCATAACTGATCAATCTCAATCACCGTAAATTTTTTGTTAAGGATTTTCCAGCCATCCATGGGCCATCTTTAGCTGAGAGAGCAGAGAGTAAACCTCCACCTCCACCTAGTGGTGGTTGCGAATATTTAATTACCTCCACACCGAAGACAACTTAGTCATTCTTGGCAGCCAGCACCAGAGCCCTGGATCGCCCTGCACTGGGAGCACAATATTTAAAGATAACATTTTAATCCTAGAAGATTCTCGTTCTAGTTCCACCACCTCCCATTTTTTTCACTCCTCAACCCTAAAAGCTGACATTATTAGATTGCAAAATAGCTGAAAAAAATTCCTCCCACTCCATTTTTCAATCTTGTTCTGTGCTCAAATACTTTGACCAGAAACTCCTTTGAGTAGGGAAGGATCATCTCTGGGGATTTACCCATCCTTCTCGGCATATCATTTTTGCCAGCTTGGTACTTGGCATACGAGTCCGTTCCTAGAGAGGCCAAACACATTTCCCTTTTAATGAATTAAGTTAGACACTCTTGGTCTACCAGAAAGATTACTCATGATGCCCCTCACCTTCCACTTCATGCCCGGTATACCCTGATCCCATGTCATCCCAGAGAAAAGACATCAAAGCTCATTGTCACACAGCAGAAAAGCATGGTTCCCTGCATGCCACTGCCCAATTAGAACCTGATGCTCATGTTAAAACCTATGCTAATAAGACATGGGCTATATGGCCTGAATAATCAATAAACAATTAAGACTGTTTTGCTTCTTTAATACCAAAAAGACATTTGGATTCAGTCACAATTAAAATGAAATTGTTTGTTTTGCTTTTCATTTGCTTTGCAACGTTCCAGACCCGCTCCTTGGAGATGCTATTTCAGCCAGTTCTCACAGGGATGTTTCCCCACCACCAGCTTCATCCCTAGTATCCCCTAGGCTGTAGGGAAATGTAACAACCAGGGCTTTCGACTGGAATATATCTAGAAAAACTACAGTGAAGTAAGAGAGTGCTGCTTGCTAATCTCTGTAATTATGCTCTACTCGTAGGAGGGCATGTTACTCTGATTGAAGCCGTTGCCGCTGTATTGGACCCAAAAATGTTGAATAATCCTACCCTTCCATGATTAATTTAGTACCCATTAATTAACACCCATTAACTTATAAAGAAGGCAAAAAAGAAATAAATGTATTAATTGTCAGCTTGCTTTTCCTCCAACCTATCTTCTCTTAGACCTAGTATGTGATCCCTTAGATTACAAGAAAATTCCTTATGTAAAGAAGTGACCACATAGTAACCAATGGGGAGATTCAAGTAACATTTTTTTTAAAAAAAACTGTTTCTGTATTTATAGCAGAAGGGGCAGAATTCATTAAGTCAGACATTTAAACTCATCAGCCGCAGTTGTCTGTATTGACACTATCAAAGACCAGTCACCCAGTGTCCTTTTCCTTTTAGCCTTCCAATTGCTTTAAAATACCGCCCTTGTTTTGACCATAATGAATTCTCAATATTGTTCCTTTGAAGTTAAAAAGAGCCACAGTTTGCCATCTTTGCCGAACCCATATGTCACTGCATGCGCAGAGTTAACCCAAGCTCATTCCTAAATACTTTTGACTTTCCCCAAACTTCAGGTTGAGTAGAAGGTGAACTGAACACAAACTAATCAAATTCAAGGGCATACCAAGATCCCCTCTGGCAAAAAAATAAAAAATAAAAAATAAAAACGCCAGTACAGAATGAAAGAGCAAAGATCCAGACCAAGTCTAAAACAATAGTAAACAAAACAAGCAAACAACAAAAAGCATAGAAAGAGTATTTTTCTTTCTGTTTTACCTGTGTCTGATAAAGGCCTTCTATGTTCTCCCTTGGGTGCACTGCAAGACAGACCCTGTCACATTTCATCTTCTCCTGAGCTGTGGTGAATGTGATGGCCTCCTTATGATGGGCAGAAGCAGTCTCATGACATGGACACACGGGACTGCTTTTATTTGTTCCTTCATTAATTAGAGCATACAGAGGCACACACACACACACACACACACATACACAACAGCAACAATAACAACAGCACATGAGAGTAAAGGAACAGCTTATATCTTTTAGCCCAGTGATTCTCAATGGCCCTAAGGCTGCAACCCTTTAGTACAGATCCTCATGTTGTGGTGACCCACCCCCAAACATTAAATTATTTTCATTGCTACTTCATAACTGTAATGCTGCTACTGTTACGAACCATGATATAAATATATGATAGGCAGAATATATGATATTCAACCCCTGTGAAAGTACTGTTTGACCCCAGAGGGTCACAATGCACAAGTTGGGAGTCACTGCTTCAAGTAAATGACTCTATAAGTTAATCCAGTTGTAAATCTGTGTTCTGAAACTGTTAAGTACATAAGTAATGGTTGCAAATGTCAGTCTATTGTAACTGTAAACTTGGCAGTGTAGGGTGACTCCTAGACTCTCCACATCACCACCCCCACGGTGCCTAGTGACTACTAATCAGGGTGGGTGTGAAAGCTCTGATGTCAACCCAGCACATTTCCCAACATTGCCATTAGTAAGGCAAGGGCATGTGGCTTGATAATAACGCTTGAGTCCCTGAGCTAATTCCTTCCCTGATGAAGTCTTTCTGATTCAGCTAACCAGAGTGGCCCCTGGGACAACACTTACCCCAGCAACTCCATTGTCACAAGGTGTCACTATAAAGCACAGACTCCTTGCTGCCCAGTGAGCATACTTAAAGGATTTATAGAGGCTTCCCGTGGTCCCCAGGTTGGTGCTGTCAGGGGATAAGGCTCTTATGGTAACCATGGGCTTGCCAGCTGAGGAGAATCCCTTCCTTAGCCGTGCACTGGGGGGAGGCAGCCCCTGCTCCTCCCCCTCCCCTAGAGGCCACCTCCAATTCCTGCTGTCAGGGCCTAACCTTCTATTCATAATTTAAGGAACATAAGATAATCTTTCTACTCAGGGCTTCATTGCTGATATGGCAGACTGCGCCAAAAGATAGGGGTTCAGCAAGTCAAAATGTTCTACCTTCTTCTCATGAAGGACCAAGGCTGCAGCTTCTATGTTCAATGGGAGCCTCCTTGAAGACACACAAACAAAATTTTCTACAAGGTGTTAGTCATGGCTTCTAAAAGTCCATACCTCACACTTCATGTGATAACACTGATATAAACTACAGCAGTCATGGTTGGCACACTTTATATATGTACCTGCTAGCAGCCACTGATTTCTCATTCTCTGGATCTTAAGTCTGGTAAACTAATTCTGTGATATAAGTGAAACCCAATCCTCAAACCTCGCTCTGCCACCTTGCCCAAAGCCTGGCCATCATCACAACATCCTAACTGGAGACTCCTTGTTCAGAAATGAAGTCTTAGATCTTTCAATGCCCTAGTCTTGCGAGCATGGATCCATCATGGTTGCAACCCATGATCAAGGCGTGAGTTGGTGATGGAACCCACTGACGCATCGTTGCTTTACCATATTTTAGAGTGCTCTTCCTCTTCAGTAATATGGGTTTATGACTGTGAGGAAAGTACCTCAATTGGGAACAAATTAAAAGGTCATGGCTACCACTAAAAAATTCTACCCACCCATGCAAAAGGGTTCCTATATGACAGAAGAAAACCCAGACTGGAACTACACAGAAAGGGAGAAAATGGGAATTTTGTAGACAGGAAAAATATAAATGCATTTCTCCCACTTAAAAAACAGTTTATGCATGTCTGGGGGTGGGGACAGGGGTAGTGCTGAGGTTTGTGCTGCCCAGTGTTAGCAGAGGTCAGAGGACAATGTTGTAGAGTCAAGTTCTTTCTTTCTAGGGACCAAACTCAAGTGGCTAGGTTTCCTCGGCTAGCGCCTTCACCTATCCAGACATCTTGTTGGACTGAGAAAATTCATTTATCTTACATACAGCAGGGAAGATGTTGTACTCAGAAGTGTTTAAAAACTATCCACTTGACCAAATCAGGGATTGATTCCTAAAATCCCAGATTTATTTGAGGATGCTGAAGATGGAAGTACCTGTTGTTATTTTTTTTTTCAAAGTCAAGTGTCTTTCTGTAAAGATGGGCTTCTCTACTTGCTACTTGTGAAACCCCAGTAGCTCTGTGGAGTAGTGTAGAGGCATTAATCCTGTTGTCACTTCCTATCCACGTTCTAAATAGCCCTTCAACCCCCTGTAGAATATAGAGCTGTAATGGGTTTGGATTTACTGGAGAGGTAGAATGGGAGTAAAGTCCAAATTTGGAAATCCCTGTGTCAGGCAAACTGTATCAACAAACATTGGCTTATGTTTTCGTGATTTCCTCTAACTTCCTCCCAGAGTCACTACGGTGTTTTCTCAGAGGTGCCAGGAGTAGTTTATAAGTAGTTCTCCATTGATCCTTTCAAAATCCCACCTCTTAAGGGATGGTGAATATTCTCAGCCTTGGAAGGAATCCAGCACCTACGTGCACACTGGGCTAAAATCAGTGTCCTGCTCTAGGTTGACCCAGAACGAAGAGCAAAAGGTGCTGAAAGGGATCTGAGATGGCACTAGCCGCACAGCCAACCGCCTTCCCCAAACACATCCTATTGCTGTGTACTCTATGTTTTAGTGGAGAGCAATTATTTTAGTGCCTGCCTTGGTCCTTCCCATTATCACTCTGATGTGTGTCCTGGAGGAAGGCTCACAGAGGATGTATTGTAGGAACTGTCCTTAAGGAAAATAAGATGCAAACAGCTGTGGCTCCTATCAGCTTTTGAAAGGTCCCACTCACTATGACACTCCTCACATGACTCCCTCTCCTCTCCTCCTGCCTCCCCCTTTGTGTGTGTGTTTGTGTGTCTGAATGTTCACACACACACACACACACACACACACACACACACACACACACACACACAACACACACACTTTGGACCCTTCCTGACATGATTTTCTGCAGATTTCCTAATAAATTGAACATATGACTTAAATGAAGCAGTGACCAAGGACAGATGAGAATAAAAGAATTCTTGAACTGCCAGAGTTATTTCAAGAAGCCTAAAGTTATGTGAATCAGAAGTTGGAATTACCAAAAGCAAGTTGCTTGAAATAATGTAAGACTCATGCTCAAACTTCTCCATAGCAATCACTCAACAACAATGTAAGGAATGATTTTAAGCACTCACAAAATCTAGTGGAGCTGCGGGTCTTCATGGGAAGAGAATATATAGAATGCCTTGACAACGGCCAACATGTCTGGAAGAGAGGTCACATAGCACCTTCCACCCTTGCTCCTTCCTAAGATGAAAGGTATAATAAAATTATATGTCTTTGAAGTTGCTTTTTTATTATTTTCTACATATATATGTATAAATAAATATATATTTTTTTCCAAATTCCCCAATTTCCCCTAAGTATGCTTCTCAGAAACTGAGTAATTTAGCAGGGCTGGACCCTGACATCCCTCTTAAGCATCTTCTTGCTTATATACTTCTCTCTTTGACCCCAAAGTTTGCAGATCAAAAGGGGAAGAAGGAAATGAGCTGTTCTGTTCCACATCCTCCCTCACCTTCCTGTCTTCACCTTCAGACTGCAGTGATATTGAGAACTCGGAAGAAGTGCGGAGAGCATCAAAAGGCTTCTATTGGAAAGGTGAACTGCGAACTAAAAACTGAGGCTTTGTGGATCTAGGAACTAGGGTGGGTTGTGGCGCTCTCTCTCTCTCTCTCTCTCTCTCTCTCTCTCTCTGTCTCTCTCTCTCTGCCTCTCTCTCTCTCTCACACACACACACACACACACACACAGACACACACACACACACACAGACACACACACACACACACACACACACACACACACACACACACACACACATTCTTTTAAAGAACCACCAGGAACCCCAAGCCCATTAGCAGGACTGTTGGTGAAATTTTAAGACACATGAGTTGCTGCTGTACACATTCGGACATCCTCTCTTGCTTTTTTTTTCTCTCTCTCTTTCTCATTCTTTGATTTTGCTCCTCTACTCTTTCCTTCTCTTCTTGTGTCATTTCTTCCTCATCTCCTCTCTGTCAATGCTGAGTTTCGCTGAAACAGCACTAAACAGTGGCTTTCACTTTAAAAGAAACGTGGCTGTGTCTACACAGTTACATAAGCCTATTATTCCTAGCATGCTTTCCACTCAAACATATAAAAAGGAGCAGATCCTGAGAGAGCTGGAAGGAGTGCCTAAAATGAAATGTTCTTTCCAGGGTGCTCCCTTCAGAGCAGGCAGTCTCTTCATTACTATTTCATAGGTATTTCTGTGCTGACCTGCTAGTCTATTCTCTAGGTAAGATACCACTGAGGAATATGGGGCCAAGCTGCACGACATCGCAATCACCACGGAACTATCCCTCCCACCAGCACCGCAAGCCAACCACATCCGGAAATGAAAAGACGGAGAAGGAACAAAACCAAGTCACTTACAAATTCACCAACACGGCCAAAGAAAGTATAGTCGCATTCAGCCTGTTTAACGTCAAACTCCACATTTTCTCATTCTATTTTTTAGAAATGAGGTCATCATCTCAGAGCCTGCCACTTGTTGCTGCTTGACATCTAGAGAAAGGACCATGCAACCCATCAGTGGCCTGGGAGAAGACCCAAATTCAAGATGACAACTGCAGTCTCCATTGGGTGCATGCAATCGTAGTTCCGTCAAAACATCATAGCCTGTGAATGGGATTGCTCTCCTGTATCTGTGAGGGTCCCAACTTTTGTCTTCCTGCCTTTAACTTGCTGGGACAAGTGTTTTACCTCATGGTGACAAATTCCAACCAGACACATCAAAAAAGAAAAAAATACAAGTAAAGGCTCCAAGGACACATTTGAATCAGCGTGATATCTGTATTGTCTAGCCTGGGATACAGACAAAGCATCCAGGGACACAGTGGAATCAGCTTGGTACCCATGCTGTCTAGTCTGGAATACAGGACCTGGTCCACATTGAGGTGCTTTGTAGTGTCTCCCTAGATGTCCTTCTGGTCAACCTGGCCTGCTTCCCTCTGCATATCCTTGGCTCTTTTTCTTACTGATCCCTTAGTCTTTGTACACAACTTGCTCTCCTTAATTATGGCTTGCTGAGTGTTGACGCTGTGACTCGTGAGCACTGGAACAGTGTGGGAACATGCCCTCTCATCAGTGACTGGAATGTGGATTGTCTTGCTGTTGAGTTGTCCACAATCATCATGAAACAAATGCAATATTTGTTTCTAAAAATTTTCCCAAAGAACTGTCTTCTAATGGGAAAATTTGAACAAAACTATGTATCGCATGCCAAACAGCTAACCTCACACTCATAAATATTTATATTTTAGCCGAGTTGAAACATCATTTGTAAGATGGATGTGCTTCTTTGGAGTTCCTACAAGAAAATGCCTCAAGAGCTGAACCCGTGTCTCCAGCTAATAGGTAAAAAAAATCTTTTGTCCTGTGCTGGGAGAGACCAGGAGAAACATAAAGTAATATCACTGAATGTTCCACGATCCGGGTCATCTAAGAACTGCAAAGTCATCTTCTTTCCACTGAGTAAAAGAAGAAACACTGAGGAACATGCTACCATTCTTACAAAGTGCAGTGAGAGACTAGCACTTCACAGCCGCAGCCCCAGAATCTGCAGGAACATGGAAGCAATGCAGACCTGGGCTTCAGCACCAACCAGATGTGTCCAAAGCAGGCATAGGGGAAGCGGGCACTCTGTGTTTTAGCAAAGCCTCTGAGTAACTTAGGCACAGGAGACTTCTGGGAAGCAGGGCTTTAGGGCCCTGTGTTTATAAGCCTGAGTGTGAATCTTGAGCCCAGCATGACCTACATGACCTTTCTAAGTGACAGTGTCCTCAAGTGTCATCTTTCTCATCTATGCAGTATCAACTGCATTATATTTTCCCTAGAGTGTTTCTGTGAGGATAGACTGAGGGGAAAAAAAATCTGTGTGAATTATTTCTTAGAGTTTCTGGAGCAAAATAAGCATACAATACATGTTTTCTAGTACCGTAACTAAATTAATGAAATAACTAGATGTAAATAAACAGTAAATCCATGAAAGAAATGAGTAACATTTTCAAACAAGCCACAAAATATCAAAGCAAACTTCATTAAACTTGAGTGATTAAAATTAACAAAATGTTCTTTATTTGGTCTGTTTGCTTTGTTGTTGCTGTTGCTGTTTTCTGAGGCTAGATCTTCCATTATACACGGAGACTTCAAACAACTCCTGATCCTCCTGCCTCTAACTCCAGGCATGCTGGGATTACAGGCATACACACCTGGTAAACTCAATTTTACCCCCGCCTAGCTAAAGAAAAGATGATTGATACGCACGTGTTGAGTGACACTATCAGTCCCCCGATCCCCTCCGTTCAGACAAGCGGTTACAACAGAGAAAATGTCTGAGCAAACATTGCCCCATTTAGCCCACTACAGCCGTCAGCCAAGGGCCTCTGCTCTGCGCTCTGTGGAAAGCCTATGGAAAGCCCTAGAAACCACTCTCTATTTTGTACAATGTACCAGTGCCAAAGAATTTGTGACCTCAAGTCCACCCTGTATGTAATAGTTTGTTCCCAGAGAAAACATTCTGTCTTGGAAGGAACCTCATAAATTCAAGATGACATAAAGGATGGTGAAACAAACTCCATCCTGAAAGGGAACTACTTAAAATTCAGGAAGTAAACAAACCAAAAGTTTCAGGATGTCCCTGAAACTGACAGATGCACTAGACCCTTTCATTCCAAACCAGGAAGGACTGATGAGAGATACATACTCTCAGACAAGATGAACTTCACAGAAAACCTCAGACCATATAAAATGCCAAAAAAGAGTGCTGGGCAGTGATGGCACACACCTTTAATCCCTGGATTTGGGAGGCAGAGGCAGGTGGATCACTAGGAGTTCAAGGCCATCCCGGTCTACAAAGGGAGTCCAGGACAGCCAAGGCTACACAGAGAAACACTGTCCTGAAAATTAAAAAAAGAGTCTTAGTCCAACCTAATTGTCTGGAAGAAATGCTCCTACCTGTTGGGTGGCTTGCAAGTTGTAGAGCATCTCCAGGCTCCTGTTTTATAAGAGTTGTCATCGTGCTGAGGAGAGCTTTGGTGATGCAACTATCTCTGATTCATTTCTACTCCTGTAGGTTACCCCTCACCCGTGCTCTGGTTCATAGTCCCAACAAAACTCACTGGTTCAACAAAGCGGGATTTCAATTATATCCATACTTTGGGGTGTTTCCCTATGTGGAGTAGGGAATGTTGATTGTCCCCCATAGATCTTTGTTGTCATGGGATGTCCCAGAATGAGACTGGGAGATCCTGGCCTCTCCCCTTTCTCACTTCTTGATTAGGGGATGAGCAGATACCTAAATGTCATGGGTCTGCCCAGTCTTGAACTGGAACTCCAAATCCATGAGCCTAAAGAAACCTTTCACCTCTAAATTAATTACCTCAGATATTTTTATAAAGATAAAGAGCTACTAGAATAACGAGGCCATCAAATTCCCTGTGTATTCATCAACAAATGCAGTTTGAGGGACCCAGACCCTTGAATAGGGAGTTTGTGCCATATGTGTCCCCTGCTTCCATGGGTCTTGTACCTACTAGAGACCTCTGTGAAAAGCTCATTTGTACAACTGTCGAGAGAAACCAAGGGAAGTGTTCCTGGAACCAACACCTGAGACCTAAGCTTAAACCCAAATACAGCAACTGCCAGTTCCATCTATAGTTCTCATCATCAGTAGCCTTGTCTCTTCAAATATTGATTTTTATCATTGTACCGTGACTCTAACACGCCAAGAGAAATAAAAACGCTATGGAGAAAGACAAACTATTATAGAAATGCATATTAGAAAGCAGTTCCCTGGTAACCAGTTAAAATGATGGAAACATAGCAATCTGGAGAAATGGTTGTCTTTGGAATCCAGCAGCTAGAGTGTAAACTTTTGGTTCATCATTAATTAGCCGTTTACAATTTCAACTAGGATTTAGTTTCCTTATCTACAGAGTGCTCATAATCATGCCGTTCACTTGTTGTACTTGGATGATGAACTGATGCCATCTTTGTGAAGCCAAAGTGTATCTGGCATGTTAGGTATTCAATAAGAATTTTTTTGATTCTATAATTATCTGGTTTTTTTTTTCTTCCTAGAGCTGGGGATGCAGCCTGGGCTCTTATACTTTTTAAGCAAGTGCCTTTGTCACACATTTTTTATTTGACACAGGGTCTCACTGAGTTGCCCAGGATTGTCTTGAACTTCCTCTATAGCCCACACAGGCTTCGCACTTAAAATCCTTCTACCTTAGTTTCCTATGTATCTGCGATTACGTAACTGTGCCTACAAGACTGGTACTGACATTTGCTTATATATGTAATATTAATAATGTATATTAGTTTGTTATCTCCTCTTCCTCCTCCTCCTTGGCTACTTCTTCTTCTCCTTCTCTTCTTCCTCCTCCTCTTCCTCCTCCTCTTTTCTCTTCTTATCTTCTTTGACAAGGTTTGGCTGCCTGGGAACTCACTATGTAGACCAGGCTGACCGACTGGAGAAAATCTGCCTGTTTCTATGCGGGCCTAACCACCATGCCAGATCTATCCTCTTTCTCTCACAGAGAGATGAGTCTCTGTTGATGCTCCTCTTCCCTTTGGAGAATAACTGTGTTACCCTTTCATAGTTTCTTCATATTTCTGACAGCCATCACATACCTAGTACTGGGGACCTGGGACACAACCTTAACTACACATGTCATCAATTGTGCCCACTCTGTGTCCTTCTCTTCAACCTGAGTCCCTTCGCTCCTGTGTGGACGGGTGCTCTCATTTTACTGACGGTGTGATCCTGTGATTTTGGATTCACTGTGAAAGTCAGCTGAGTTTCTTGTGAAGGTGTCACTTGATGTGGGTCATGGTTTGGCCAAACGGTCTCCTAAATAATGTGAGTTGCTATAAAAAAATAATCTTACTTAAATAAACAATCACTTTTTTTCTCAAGTTTCCCCACTGAATTATATGATGTCTAAATGATGTAATAGGAAGTGATGCTCACCCCTCAAAGACGCAAGACAGCCACGGTGGTGGTGATTTTTACTTTTTATCAGTTATTTGTACAGTCCGTGAGCATAGGTGCTGTTCAGTGGTGGGTATGCTCAGACAGCAGAAAGAACAAAGAAAGTGTTTCCTTTTGGAGGATTCCAATAGAAATGCACACAAGGACACAGGAGACAATGAACAATAAAACACAGTGCAGTGCCAGCATTCGGAGATGCATGCAGTTAATGTAACTGAGATGCCTTTTGGAACAGATGGTTTTGAAAGAGGTTTGTGATGAAAAAAAGAAGGTGAGCAGCTTTGCTGTGCATTAATCGGAAAGTGCTGTGGCATCCTGGGAAAGGAAGCACAGCAGCAGGGAGGAGGAAGCTCTCCTCCGTGCAGTCTAGGCTCTGTTACTTCCCTGTCTTCTGCATTTCCTAGTTAGATGACCAACGGCCAATGAGTGTGCTTCTTACACACGACAGGAAGGAGTACAAGCAACGGTCAAGGGAGATGAAGGTGGTAGAAGTGGTCTGCACAAAACCTGGGGGTGGGCTTTGACTCTGCTCAGAGATTTTTAAGGATGTCTGTAAGCCTGGTTTTTTTTTTAAGCTACAGTTACAGGTCCATTAAACCCTTGGAGCAGATGTATTTTTGAATCTAGAGTAACTCAGAATCTGCCCAAGTAAAATGATATGTACACTACACATTATATACCTCCCTAGTGAGGTCTGGGGTAATAAAACAGACATAATTTTGTATCAAAATATTCCATGCAAGCAGAATAAAAACTGTAAGTAACTGTGTGTCTGTTCAGTCCAGATTTTCCTGCCAGATGAATTTGCATTACATTTTCATAGACTGAGAAGTCAGCCATGTTCCTGTGAGGTAGGCTGATGCCAGCGAGAGCTCTACGATGGACAGAAGTAGAGGCAGATGACCGATACCTGTGGGCGGCAGACACAGCCCATGGACTAAATCCTTGCTCTTTGTTTCAGGACTCTATTTGCTCCTTCACTGGCTCACGTTGATCCTCTCTCTGCTCTTACCTATGACCTATTGCTGTCCATGTCAGTAGTTCCCATTGTTAGCTCTCCTCGTGGAATACTCACACTAGCTGACCTAATCAGTCCCCTTGCAGCCCAGCACACCAAAATGCAAGCTCTGGTAGCCCAGCCACTTCCAGCCTGTGGATATCGACCCCAAATATGTCATAGATCAGACATCCTGGATATCAGTTATTTACACCGGTATTCATAACAGTACCAAAACTGCAATTTTAAAATAGCAGCAAAATAATTTATGATTGCGATCCCCACAACATGAGGAACTGGATGGAAGGGTTACAGCGTTAGGAAGGTTGAGAGCCACTGCCCTTCACGCTTCCTTCTCCAGACTCAAGCTCAGTGTGTTTGCCCTGTAGAAATCACACCCTTTGTGCTGTCTCTGAAAAGCTCCAGAGGTCTCCTCCTCATTGCTAAGATACATAATCAAGTCTCCCAAGCCACTGGGAAGGCAAATCTTCTCTTCCTCCTCAGTTCCTCTCATTCCTCTCAGTTCCCCAAACTCACTCCCCTATGCAGAACTCTACCCTTGCTTTTCCTCTAATTTTCCTCACACTCCTTGTTCTGTCTTCTCATTCTTGGGATCTGAGCCTGAAGGCCGCTCTGTGCTGCCCACCCTGGACCTACTGGAAGCACCTTCTGCATCCACCTCAGATGCTATAATTGTGACTGTGGGCTCCTCTGAAGGGCTCAAGGCTCTAGGAGGTCAGAGGTGGCACCTGTTTTTCTGACTCTTAGGCATCATGGGTAAGTACACAGCTTAATCCACCATACTCTTTCTATATTTATTTAATCGGTCACAGAATGCGTGTGAGAATAGCCATTCCTACCAGCCATGCTGGCTGAAAACTTAATGTACATTCCCTTAATCCTTTTAGATATATTTTTAAAACGTCTTTTAAACATTTTTTTTATTCCTAGTTTCAACCCTACTGGGTATGCACTGCTATCCTAATTGAAAATTTAGTTTCTGGGGCTGAGGAAAGTCACTTGTCTTGTCAAATAACTGTAGAGGAATGTTAATTCAGAACATGGCTGCTCTGGCAAGAGATCACATCCGAAGAGGTTCTAGGTCTGTGTGATCCAACTTGAACCGAGGCATGCCTTTACTCTCAGGAGGCAGGGAGCGTACAGATCTCTGAGTTCTGTTTAGTTGGTTTGCTTGCATCAGGGAGCTGAGAGGCAATGCAGTGAAGCTGAGTTAGTGGCACCTCAGTTTGTGGAATTCAGAGGCAGTTTTTACCAGGACAGTTTTACAGAGACAAGTTGAAAAGAAAGCAAGCTAGACACAGGTGAAGACAGAAGATTAGAACAGATTGTAAGACTTAGTCTGAGGCCAAGAAGAGCAATTCAGTCAAAGACCAAGAGAGAAGACAGATTGAGTCAGTCAGCTAGGAGAGGAGTTTGAGCCAGGAGAGCTGGGTTGAACCAGCCACCCAGAGTTTGGAAAGAGCTAGAATGGGTGAGCTTATTCAGCAGTCAGTCTCAGAGGCTGACACCATTTTCAGCCTATATTAGATTGTATGGAGGCTAGAAACTTCCAGGACTAGGCCTAGGTTAGCAAACAGAGGCAGGAGGCCTTGAGACGACAGTTACAGAGATGAATAAAAGTAACTTTTACAAATAATCACAAAGACAATAACAAGGGGATTGAGATATGGAGCATCTCTAGCCAGTGCACCTCCCACCCTACCACATTGCCAGGTACCCTGACCCAGGGGTGGGGTACAAACATAGACTGCACCCATTGAATACAGTGAAAGATGATGCTGGAGTTGACATCTGCCTTCAGATGGCAGTGTCGCATGGGTTCAAGCCTGTGATGTGGGTTTAGGGGTGCATAGAGAGTCATGAAAGCCTGTGTCCAGGTGACTGTGCTCACAAGGAAAGGTTCTGTTTTGAGGCCAGCTGTGTGGTCTGCTCTCTGGAAGGTTTTGACATATCCTTGGGAGACACAACACACAGATTCATCTTACTCTATATTAGAAGGAAATTGAGATTGTCTTCTGAGGGCACTTGTCACACACCCCAGAATGCTTGCCCCACCACTGTGAACATCTGCCCATATCACTGCAAGGAGCAAATCTGTAGCTTATTCCCCTTCAACCCTAAGGCATCCCTGGTTGGTGGCCTGTGGGGTTTATTACTTAAGGAAATATTTACCCTGTTCCGGTTTTTTTCCCCACAAATGAGCTAAGTGAACATTTTAATCTTATAGCAAATGCATGATTTGTTCAAAAATTTTAAATACCATTCCTGTTTTGAAAATGATATTAGAAATGAATATTTGACTTGTAAATAGAAGAAAAAACTTTCAAGAAATAGTTTCATCATAATTTCTCCTAATTGTCACACATTTGAGAAAAATAAAATATATTTCATATTTTAAAATAAAAGCAAGAAGTTTGGTGGTTCAGATCACTTGCCATTCTTCCAAGTGACTTGAATGTGGTTCTCAGAGCCCTTCGTGTGGCTTACAACCACCCATAACTGTAGCTACGGAGGATCTGACATCTTCTTCTGGCATCCACAGATACTTTAATTTATGTGAGCATACATACACAGAAATATACCAATGCATACATGTAAATTTTGTCTAAAAACTAAGTAATTTTAAAAAGAAAAATCAAGAAATGATAACATTCCCTTCTCCGTGCACATGCAATCACTGAGTGGTAGTTAACAATATAACTATCTTGATTTTAGGATTAGTATGTTGTGTGATTATTATTTGTCCAAATCTATGAGCACAATAAGAAGCGTGAAAAATGCAGATATATCCCAAAGGAAATGCTGAAAATATCCAAACAGCTTCTATTTGCTTCTCATGGTCACTGAGACTGGACGAATGGGATGGAGCACTAAACTGATAACAAACCCAGAAGTGAGGAAAAAAAGATGGGTTTAACTAAGCGTCTCACCTGGGCTGACTAGTGCTGTGATGAAACACCACTACCAAAAGCAAACTGGGAAGGAAAGAATTTATTCACCATATGCATCCACATCACTGATCAATGAAGTTCCACTGTATGGTCCACATCAATGAAGGAAGTTAGGACAGGAACTCAAAACAGTGCAGGAATCTGAAGGCAGGGGTTGGTGTAGATGTCACGGAGGGATGCTGCTTACTGGTTTGTTCCTCATAGGTTATTCAGCCTGCTTTCTTGGAGAACCCAGGGCCACCAGTTCAGGGGTGTCCCCATCCACAGTGGGCTTGGCTCCCCCTTATCAATCATTAATTAAGAAAATTCCCCCACAGACTTGCCTACAGCTCATTCTTTTTTAGAAAATATTTTATTGTATTTTTTACATATATATTTACATTATTACACATAAATAAAAGAAACAACCTACAGCATAAAGAACCATGAAACAATCAGGAATTATATAAATGTGATATTCATAGTGTTTTGTTTATGTGTATTTGGCAACCTTGGAAAACACATCTTTCCTATCTTAGAGAGTCCACAGTTTGGAAGGTAAATCAGTGATTATCATATCACATCTTTATCAAATTAAAACATCTATCTAGACCTAAAAACATCTTAAGCCCTAAACAACTAAGCTTGATTGTAAGACTAAACTGTCATGTCTTCAACTCCATCAGAGACTTGAGAAGGAATAAAATTAATTACCTGAGTAAACAAGAAGTGCAGGTTAGCAGCTTCCAAAAAGAAAAAAAAATGACAGAGACAGTTTGCTGCCTGAACAGCCACCCAAAACTCTCCATAACATTGGAGCATCATCTTCGGCTTTCTGGACCAATATATCTGACAGACACATTTCTGAGGCAGGAACTATTGAGGACTTGCTGACCCTGTCTTGGCAGAGTTTGGCCATCAACTCTGCCTGCATCCAAGTTTGCACTTTTTCAGTCTGAATTCTGTCTGTGGCAGGAACAAGAACATTTTTTCCAGTGGCTTGTTTCCCACATTTGAAGCCATCTCCATAATGAGGTTCTTTCATGCTCATCATCTTCTTTGAGGTAAGCTGAGTGTTGCCGGGAGTTAACCTGTCTTGTTGTCAAGGAATCTTTAAAATAATTTTAAAAAAACATTTAAAATGCCATATTCTGTAGGTCTCTGAGGCTTTTGGAGACCTTATCTAACTATTTTATCTTCTATGTCTATAGAATCATACCTATTTTATGGAAGCATTTTCTCTACTGAGGCTTGATGAGGATTGGTCTGGTGCTCTGTGTGTTCAGATTATTGATTCTCAGCCCTGAAATCTGGTTGTAGCCCAGACGTGGGTATTGTCACATTTACTGATCAATGTTGCATAAACTTTGCTCCCCAATTATCTGATTGGTTAATAAAGTTGCTGAGAAGCTATAGCTCTGTGAAAGAGAACAGGTGGGGCTTCCCTTCCCAGTCTTGGGGTCTGTGGTAGGGACCACAGAGGTGAGGGAGAAAAAAAAAGAAGTAAAAAAAAAGAAGTGACTATGAAGTCTGACCGGATGGAACAGAAGCAACTCAGATAGGATAGCAAGTAATTTGGGGCGTGTGGCTGAGAAGTAGCCAGATTAGCATAGCAGGTTAGAATAGATGATATCACCCAGGGACAGAGCCTAAAGCTTACTAATAAATCTATAGGTCTCTGTGTCACTTATTTGAAAGTTAAGAAGGGGTGAGTTAAAAGGTCCCCCAAATTATAATATATCTTTTCAGAAGCTTCTTCCTCTCTGAATATTTTGAGTAGAAAGCTTTGTGACGTGTGTGTGTGTGTGTGTGTGTGTGTGTGTGTGTGTGTATGTGTGTGTGTGTGTGCACGCACACATATGAGTGTGTGAGATGCGTGTATAAGCTCATGAATGTACAGGTATCTTTTTAGAAAGGCAGGGTCTCTCACTGAATCTATGGCTCAGTGGCTAGACTGGCTGGCCAGTACATTGGACTGAGACCCCTGTCTCTGCTTCTCCACTAGCAAGCATGGTGATGGATGCAACTCCCAGACTGCACTGCTATCCTGCACTGCAGCTCCAAACAGATCTCCACATTTGTGTGGCAGGCACTTCACTCCCTTAGTGGTCCTCACTTCCTTTAGATGCTAGTGTGAGTATGTCCCACATTTAACTACTAAGCAATCTGTGGTTTGGGTCATGGTCCCAGGTTCACCTCTTGTCTCGGACGTGGAGCCTCCTCAGCTGTAAAAGGATTATAACAAAGCTACGTCAGAATAAACAACTATACTTCACCTAGCAAGTACTAACCAAAAGCTCATTCCTTCACAGAATTTTCTAGAACGTCACATGTTAGGTAATGAACCTTCTAATAGAATAAAATGTAACCATTCTATAAACTGAAAGTCAGTGCAATATACCTGTTATTATGGTTTGGGTCTTAGTTTCCCATACTTTGTGGGAAAGTATGGGTACCTAAAATTCTATCACCCAGGGAGGTGGGGGAGTGAGGTTAAAGGATCAGTGATGGCTTCAAGCCACTGTATACTGCATGGAGAGTCCCAGAAGAGTCTGGGATACAGTGTGAGAAAAACTAAACAAAATGTCTTAAAGTCTCACTTATTAAAGACTTTGGCCTCAGCTGATGCCATTACTGGGAAGCAGTAAAACTTAAGGAAGTGGGGCCTCATTGGCAGAAGCAGGTCATGGGACCTTGCTCTTAAAAGGGATGCTGGCTCCTCCCTTTCTTCACTCATCATTGTTCCCCAGTCACTGTGAAGCAAGCAGCTTCACTCTGAGGTGTCCCACCTCACTAAAGACCCACAGCAATTGAGCCAAGCCAACGAGAGCTAAAACCTTAAGTTTAACAGCCGAAATCAATCTTTTTCACCTTTTCAGTTGATTATCTCAAGTATTCAGCCATAAATGATAGGAAATTGATTCACTATGTAAATGAGAATGATCATAAAGGTCAACTAACATGACCTTTCCCATCAAGCCCTCTTCATGCCCTAGTCACGCAGGTAAATTAAATTCAGTTATTATTTCATGACCTCACCCTCTGTCTCTGTCAGTTGACCCAAACGTGAACAATCCTGTCAAATGGGGTCAGTGAGAACCATGGCCTGAATCTTTGTCTGTAGCCCAGGAGCATGATGGGAATCTGTTCTCCAGAGTCCTGAGTAGTAAAATGGAGAATCTCATGGGTGTGGAGGTCTGAGCTCCAGGCTCCTGCAGAAAGTCTGTAGTAGGGCTCCTGGGAGAAGATGATGGGGCAGGAAACCACAGAGTGGTCATTGGTTCCAGACAAGCATGATGGTCTCTAGCCACTAAAGTTCCCAGGGAATCCCTTGGAGTTAAATAATAGGTAGATTAGATTGTTAGGAATAAGGGCTGTCTATGTCCTGAAGTACAATTCTTGTAACTTCACTACATGATATTTATAGAAACTGGTAAACAAAGATTTTAAGAAATTAATAAATCTTTTTTGAGAAATTGTCAGGCTATTGTTAGATGACTCCCATAGGTAAGAAATGAGAACACTAAGGATCTATTTGCATTTTTCTACAACCAGCTAGATCAGCACCATTTGTTGAAGATGCTTTCTTTTTTCCATTGTATGGTTTTGGCGTCTTTGTCAAAAATCAGTTGAGGAAATGTCCATCCAGTGTCTGGCCCAGCCTTAGACATACCCAATGGGAGAGAGCCAACCCCTGACATTATCAACAGTACTCTGTTATGCTTGCAGACAGAAGCCTAGCATAGCTGTCCTCTGAGAGGCTCTACCCAGCAGTGGACTTAAACAGATGTTGAGGGTCACAGCCAAACATTGGGCAAAGCGTAAGCACTCGTGGAAAAGTGGGGAGATGGATTGAAGGACTTGGAGGGGACAAGAATTCCACAAGAAGGCCAAAAGATCCAACTAACCAGAGTCCAGAGAGGCTAGCGGAAACTGAAGCACCAACCAAGGACTGTGCATAGACTGGACCTAGGCCCCCTACACAGATGTAGCCAATGGGCAACTCACGCTTCATGTGGGTCCCCTAGCAAGGGAAGTGGGGGCTGTCTCTGATATGGACTCTATTACCCCTCCCCACTGGTGATGATGCCCTGCCAGGCCACAGGGGAATAGAACATACTCGGTCCTGATGTGACGTGATGAGCTGAGGTGGGAGGGTAGGGGGATGCTCCCCTTTTCTGGTGACTAAAGGAAGGTGGATGGGGGATGAGGGAGGGAAGGTGTAACAGGGAGGAAGGGAGGTAGTGGGCTGTGACTGAGAAGTGCAGTGAACAAGTAAATAATTAAAAAGAAATGAGAACAAGAAAACAATTCTAAATTCTCATTATTAAAATAAAATCCATTTTATGGACAAACCAAGGAATATTTTTTGTTTGACAACTGTCTCTGTTCCCTATCTAATTGACAATCTTTTTTCCAAAATAAAATGTTTATAGCTGTTAAGTTATAGTGAAGACAAGCCATTCTGCATGGCATTAGGCCATACATGATATGTTTTTGAAAGTTGTAAGTACAGTGCGTCCAGTAGCATGCTCCTAATGCTATTTGGTTTAGAAGCAATATAGGGCCTATTGAAATGGAAAGAAAATACAAGAAAAATATGTACTATGGCGAAGGCCAATGCTACTAATACAGAACTCCAAAGGAAAGGGTACACTTGTGAAGTGAAACAGCCCGGGAGTGCACGAGGCAGACAAAGACAGCTTATCTACATCGTTAGCTCCTGAAATGCATTATGTTCTTCAGTTATAATAATAACCACAGCAATAGCAAGTGGCTGTGAAGCATCCGTGTTGAAATCCCACACTGTAGCAGTTTGCAGGATATGAGCATGCTCAGTTAGATCACTCTGCATTCATTACTCCACAGGAAAATCTCAAAAGGACTCTGAGACAGGATAGAAATCTACCCTTCTTGAAGACTAGGTACCTAAGATCACTGTATTGTATGAGACAGATCCGGCCTCTCCATGTGTCTCTCAACAGTTCCTACATTGCCTCTGGCAAACCAGGAACCAGTGCAAAATGGTTCTGTGGGAGACACAGACACATGACTGAGCTGTCATTTATTCAAAACCAAGTAAACGACTTTTTTTGTGTATTTTCTCATGTTGATATTGTGGTGTGAGTTTCATAGTCCTTTTCTGTGCAGGAAGGCATCAGAATGAGACACAGCTCCAGATCCCACTGATAGGAGTCCCACAGGACAACCAAGCTACACAACTGTTACATACGTGCACAGAGCCTAGGTCAGTCCCCTGTATGCTCTCTAGCTGCTGGTAGCTCAGTCTTTATGAGCCCCTGTGGGCCCAGGTTAGTTGATTCTGTAGGTTTTCCTGTGATGGCCTTGACCCATTTGGCTCCTACACTTCTCTCCCAACTTGATAGGCCAAGGCTGCTTGATATCCACGGGAGCCCTCCGTTTTCTGGAGAGAAATGGAGGAGTTCATAGAGGAGGGAGGGGAGGGAGGGGGGTTGGACTGGGAGGAGAGAAGGGAGGGGAAGGTGCAGTGGGGATGTAAAGTAGATTAATTAATTAATTAAAAAGAAAGAAGAGAGAGAAAGAGAGAAGAAAAGAAAACCCAGGCACAGAAAGATGGCGTGGATCAAGTTCTCTAAGCTGTGTGGGTGTGGGTGGGTTGGGGGGCGTGGGAGTGGGTAGGGGGTGAGGATAGGGTGAGGAAAATGGCAGTGTTTGACAGTGAGTTCAGGACAAACCCAGAATTGGTTCCTGTTCTTCCTATGTGGTCTTCATTATGTTTATTCAATTCCCGTCAAATTTAAAAATTCAGAAAAGCAGCTGTGGCTGCGTTGAGCACATATGCACAGTTGTTCTGTCAGTATTCCTTGAACAAGACAGCATCACACCTTTTTGCACATCGGTTAGCTTCTCTGGAGCATTACAAGTAACCTGGAGACGACCGGAAGCGTGCAGGAGGGTGCTCTTGGGTTTTGTTGCACTTTACTGGAGAGAGCTTGAACACTGTAGGTCCAGCTAGACTAGTGGCTCCTGAAACGCTTTCCCAGGAATAGTAAGGAATTGTGTTCAATGGAGAGCCAGTTCTCGGCCCAACAAACACAAACTTGTTATCTGTGTGGGTGGCGTCGACTCCTGCGGGACCACTTAGAGAAGCCGACTGTGTGTTAACTAACTTGAGAATGCAGGAGAGATTCTGGGGGCTGCACGTTGAACTTCGAAGCTCCGTTGTCCTAACGCCCATGCCCCAGCTCTGGTGACGCAACAGTGGCACTGGAGTGACAACATGTCGGGTTGCGATCAGCCTGAGGAGGCTTTAAGCTCCCACACGCCCTACTCTATGACCCAGGTTTCTACTATCACTGGTCTGAGCACGGGTTTCTCCACTGGAAAGATAACCTTTGCATAGTAGATATTTTTGTACCTATTAGTGTGAGCATCAAGAAGAACCACGCAAGAGAGTGAGCAAGGAAAGGCTCTTCATTCAGAGATGGCCACAGCAAGACAGTGTCCACTGTCACGTGCATTTGGCAGAAAGAAGAAGCGCCAAGGAACAGGAGATGGGGAATCGTCATAGCGGACGGCAAGGAGGGTTGCAGGTCGCCCTGAGCTGGTGTGCTTGTGAGTCGGCTAACCAGAGACAAAGTCGCCTATGTGGCTGGGTCTGTGCGTTTCACACATCAATGTTTCAGGGTGCAATTCATTTTTTGGCTTTTTCTGCTTGTTCCTAAATTGGAAGTTGGCTGGGAATAGTAGGTAGGAGATTAAAAAGCCATCAATTATTCATCAAGTTCTAGTCATTTGGGGATGATTGCAACTAAGGGCATTGTTTGGTTTGGAGGACTGTCGCTAGAGATAGTGGATTGCGTGTCTACACGTCTGACTGACAGATAGCTGGCTGCCTTCCTGGGCGGGTTACTCAGTGACCTGCCTGTTGCAAATGGCGAGTTAGAATTCCATTTTTAGACATGGTCTGTCCGGGACTGTTCATTTGTATTCAAGTTTCTCGACAGGGTCCCATAGATTCCTCCTCCACAGCACTTATCTCACAGGCATCAGTTTCTCTGCTCCTTTGCCCACAAAGCACCATGAGTGTGCTGAGCTCAGAGTGGCATTCTCGCCTCCTTAAGGAGCTAGGGACTGAATGCCTTTGTTTAAAGCTTGTACTTTTATGCCTGGAGTTTGTATCCCAGCTCCACAGAATCTCTGTATCTTACAAGCTGAATTGAGATGCAGCTGGAGCACCGAGGTGACACAGCAGGTCCCAGCGGACGCGTGGAGTCAGCTGAGCAGTGGTCTCACTGTTCTATCTCTCAGTTCCCACCTGCATGCTGTGAGGGAGTGGAACACGGGTCATACTGCAGGCTCAAGTTCAGCAAGGAGGCTTCCTGGTTCTTTGGCCTCTTTCTCAACTCCACCTGTCCATCTCTGAACAAACAAGCAGGCCTCACTCCCATTTCTTTGTGCGGCGTCTTTCTTAAGTGGAAGGGTATCTTTTTTTTAATTTTGCAAATTATTGACTTTCAATAAAATTGTTTATTTATTTACTTATTTATTTAGGTTTTTTGAGACAAGGTTTCTCTGTGTAGCCTTGGCTGTCCTGGAGTCGCTCTGTTGATGAGGTTGGCCTCAAACTCAGAGATCCTCCTTCCTCTGCCTCCAGAAGGCAGGGGGTGCAGACATGTTCCACCACACTAGGCTTCATTAAAATCTTGTAGGAATGATTTTTTTTTCCTAAGCAGGTGTTGTGCGCTATGCATACATATATAAACTCAATGGGCTGGACAGTTTGTCAGTATGCTACATTGGTGTCCCGATATGGGGAAACGGAAATAGACACTCAAGGGTGCGCGACGAGGTCATCTGCGAAGACAGTCAACCACTTGTTATACTTTTCAACAAACATCTGATCATGAGAGGTTTTAAAAGGAATAAATTCAGCTCAGTTAATACCTTCAGAATCTCCATTCCCAGGAGGAAGCTTAGAGGACTCTGGTAGTTTTCTACTACTGACCCACCTTAAAAAACAAAACAAAACAAAACAAAACAAAACACCAGCCAGCTGTGTGCAAGGATGGAGACCTCCCTGGGCGTGGTTTGCACTAAGGAAAGGCAGCATTTCAATAACATGTGATATGGAGGAATTTCACTCCTAACTCCCATTTCCTCTTCCGCAGAAATAGGATCAAAATTTCCCTCCTCCAGTACCCATGGGCACCAGATGGGAGTGAATATTTCAAAGTTGTGGCATTTTTTTTCTCTCTCTCTATTTTTGAGTCAGAGCTGGAGGTAAAGGAATTGAAGGGAGAACTTGAGCGAAGGTGGAAAAAAAAAACAGAAAAACAGAAAAACTGTCGCTATTCAAAATAACAAGAGGAGTTAAATCCGTCAGCTCTATGTGGAGTGAGGAGTGATGGTCTTTCTTGGGCAAGGGATTTTTTATAAGTGTATACAGCTCTGTAGAACAATGAATTTCATTGTGATGTTTTCATATGGGCATTACTGATTGTCTGACAGCCAGCCCATCCTCCTATAATCCTTTACCTCTCCCTTCTAGTTCCTTCTTCCTTTTTGACGTGGCATAAACCCATTCAGTGCTTTAAAGACCATGGTACGTACTCCAAATCCCTACCTGTAGGTCACTGGTAGTCTTCCCTTGCTAAGGCCTGAGTGTACCAGACAGTAGGAGGCCTAGGCAGCCTTTAACCTAAGAACTCGCTTGAACCAGCCTCAGACTACAGGAGCTAGAGTTCAGGCAAGCAGCCTGAGAACGGGAAGTCTTGGAAAGATATTTAACCTGCTTGGGAGACGCCCTATTGTTTTGACCTTCATGACAATTGGGTGTAAAACTTTGAGTAAACACCTTACTGACACCTATTACAGAGGCTCGGCAGGAGGTGCAGCCATTAATCAGAACAGCTGCGGGAGGCGAAGGCTGCTGATGGAGCCCTGGAACGGAGACTCGATCCCCTGCAGTTCTCTTTTTCTTCAAATTAAAACCCAAGGAAATCAAGAGAGAAACCCCATTTGGTTCTGCTTGCCTCCCAGAAGGGGCAGTTGCAACCTGCTTGTGCTGAGAGGAGGCGGCCTGGGTAGGGATGGCAAGAGCAGCCAGTGCAAGCTTTTATTTTGTGGGAACTTTGGGGATGGAAATGTGAAAGAGGAAGCTCTGGAAGCAGAAAGATGCCAGCAAAGGATCTGTAGGAGAAACCATAGGTGAGTTGGAGTAACACACAGGCTAGGACTGCCTGTGTGGCCCACAGGTGGGACTCCTCTCAAGCCCCATCTTTCTGAGAGAAGCACATCTTGTCTTGCATCCTTGGATGACATCTGAACCTAGTATGTGGCCAAGGCGACTGCTATGCAAATCCTGGCTCACTGGAGTCTACTGCTGTTCTATATCTGTTAGTGGGTTTGGGAATGAACAATGCTGGGTTTATGATCTGAAATTCCTATCTCATAAGTATGCATTTCCAGGAGTCAAGAGAGATGATTCTGGTGCCGAGAATTTTGAGTTGGTCAAAGAGACTGACATATTCCCAGCAAATGATGTGAAAGAAATAAAATCAGCAACAGATTTGGAGAGATAAACTATGAACTCGTAGGCTTTGGGGACAGCGTGGACATATGACCGCTCTATGGACTAACCAAACCTGTCATTGCAGAGCAGAAGCCATGTGCATGCTAATTCTAAAGGACCAGAAAAGCCAGTTGGATGCTGAAATGCTCATTGTCTTAGAACCTTACTCCTAAGCTCCTAAAGAAGTCCTCAGAGATAAACTTGGACTGGCAGCAGGCTCATATGTGCACAGCCAAGTACCCCACAGGAAGAGACCTCCTGGCCTGTGCTCACTCCGCCATGCTGAGCGACCCGAGAGGTCACTGACCTGTGACCTCGACCCTGAGTTATGGTTGCTAGCTTTTCTAAGGGATTCTTCCCTTTCTGCTCACTGCCTGCCAATCCTTTCTCTAAGAACACATTTACCTTTGACCCGGAAGATGAAAGAAGAGGGAACCATTTGGTCTAACAAAATTATCTCTCCTATACTTCAGAGGGCTAAGTGATTTTCCCTGATTGTGAGATAAGCTTTCACGCAGGTAACCTGCGATTTAGTGTGTGTAATTTTACTGGGGTGGGGGATGGGATACATATTCTAATTACTCAGTTGTTTAAAGTTTCTGTAGTGAGTCTGGCTGAGAAACTTGTTTATTAACTGTAATAAGCACATATGCACACACATGCATGCATGGCCTCAGATTTGTGAATTACAGAGCAGCTCAACTGGAGTCGGACTGCAGTTCAGTGTTCTGTGAATTCACATCTCATTTTGAGATCATCTTTGTTGTTGTTGTCCTTGCTATCTTGATTGATATTAATATTTTCCACCTTAAAACAAATCCCGTTCCAGCTAAAGAGATGTTGCCGTGGACAATATATGGACTCGGACTCCTTCTTGCAGAGGACTCTGATCTGCTTCCGGGAAAGTTTGTGACAGCTCACAACAACCTGCAGCTCTATTTGCAAGGGACAAGACAGCCACTTCTGTCCTCCTGAGGCACCAGGCATGCAGTGGTGGTGCATACACACACGTGCAAACTAACACTCATGCACAAAACGAAAAGAAATAAGTGCTTAAAGCGGCATCATTGGAAGAAAATGTGTTGTTTATCCTATTTCCAACTATGTGTATGACTTTCCACATTCCTCTATTTACATATGCATCTGCAAACCTGAGGCCCTTACATGTAGCTAGTTTGCCCTCACCATTCTTAGCCTCTGCTTCCCTTCTAACGACCTATTAAAGAGGATAAAAGCCAGAGGTTTACAAGTCACTTTCACTTTCAGACCAAACAAGCCGGTGCAGCCTGTAACAGTACTTTCTGCTTGGTTGCCAGGACCCATCTTTATTTTTTTTTCTCTTTTTTTTTTATTAATTTATTCCTGTTACATCTCAATAGTTATCCCATCCCTTGTATCCTCCCATTCTTCCTTCCCTCCCATTTTCCCCTTAGTCCCCTCCCCTATGATTGTTCCTGAGGGGGATTTCCTCCCCCTGTATATGCTCATAGGGTATCAAGTCTCTTCTTGGTAACCTGCTGTCCTTCCTCTGAGTGCCACCAGGTCTCCCCCTCCAGGTGACATGGTCAAATGTGAGGCACCAGAATACGTGAGAAAGTCATATCTCACTCTCCACTCAACTGTGGAGAATGTTCTGACCATTGGCTAGATCTGGGTAGGGGTTCAGGTGTAGTGGGGAGCATCTGACATCCAGTATCCCTATGGCAAGGTGAGCAACAGACTCAACAACATTCCCAGGATGCTGTTGGACCAGCTAGCCCAGGGGCCAGAACACAGAAGGAGCAACAGGAGAGACCCAGACTCAACAACAAGAAGAAGAACACTCCTCAGAATTGCCCTGTGACTGCCACATATACTCTGACATATGCACTTGGGTGCTCATGCACACACACACACACACACACACACACACACACACACACACACAGTTGTTAAATCATGTTCAGTCACTGGAAGGGTGAAAGGAAATCAGTGCCACTTGGCAGCTGGAGGACTGAGAACAATCTTGTTCTTTCTCTGGGAAGTGCTTCAGTGGCCTTGTCACAGTGGTCTGTCATCTAATTTTGGTACTTTAACTATGGCCTTGTCTCCTCAGCCAGGCGGTCGTGGCACACGCCTTTAATCCCAGCACTCGGGAGGCAGAGGCAGGCGAGTCGCTGTAAGTTCGAGGCCAGCCTGGTCTACAAAGTGAGTCCAGGACAGCCAAGGCTAATTGTCTCAAAAAACCAAAATAATAATAATAATAACAACAACAACAACAACAACAAAAACTAACAAAAAAATACACACAAAAACACTATGGCCATGTCTTCTCACAATAAGTCAAGAAACTTCCAGGAAAAAAGGCCATTCATCAAGTTATCCAGGGAGGAACACAAAGCCTCCAGAAGAATGAACTTCCTGGACAAGTGGCTCCCAACCAAGGATAGGTCAGTATGTTAATATTCAATGTTCTTTTCGAGACACTCCGAATTAGTTTCTGCAACTCATAGCCCCATCTGAAGCAGAAAAAAATACTTGGCATACTGATTGTTTGTGCTTAATGCTCAGAGATTGATAGCAAAACAACCTCACCGATGTCATTAGTTTTTATATATAATCTCACACCTATGTCTATTTGTGAAAATTACATTTAATCTATATAAATTAGAGTGAGACACTCCTCTTTGTTTCTAAGAGACTTAGTAGCCCATCATTCCGGCTCTGAGGCAGAGCACACTTAGAATATATGGAACCACATAAAAGTGAGAGGCACTGGAGACCCAAACCAGAGGAAGGCGACATCGGCACAAGAATGGAACAAATTAAGGGGCAGAGGACCAACAAAGAACAGCCTCACTATGACTTGGATCAAGATCCCCCTGACATTGGCAGCACCATAGAGGTTCTGAGAATCACACTGTGGCTGGAATGCTACACAGCACTGGGGGAAAGCCTAGGGTTCCAAAGAACTGCATGCATGCAAATTCAACACCCAGCGATGATTTGATTTCTCTGCTACACTCGCCATGGAATGGAAGACTGACTGAGGAGGTGGAAGCAAGCAAAGCCGCCAGTGAGCGCGAGGCTGGCAGGCGCCTGCTCTCTTTGATGACAGGTCTGGATCTGTTTCTCTCTCAGATGAAAGGTGCTGGGAAAGGCGTAGATATTACAGTGTTCTGGGAAACTTTGAGAATTTGGCACTTTCCCCCTCACCCTGCTGCCCTGCTGGCTGACCTGTGGCATCTCTCCCGCTGGTCTGTTTGTAATTAGGGACCCCATGGAATCCAGGCAGCCTGTGCTACAGCCCAGGTGAGTTCATCAGCACATGCGCTGCCCATGTGTGCCATGAATATTCACAAGCATTCTGCTCCAATTTCTCACCCATGCCTCCTTTGCCTCGTCCACAAGAGTTCTGACTCCACAACTTTAGCTGGTGGCCAACACTTGGATAAGCAATGTGATGTTGACGTTATTGACTCACAATTGATTGTGCGTAAAAGGTTGTAAGTCACAGTCCCGGCTTTTAATTCTTTCTCTTGGGAACTTTACTATTAGCTACATTGTGGTGGCCTAGTACTACATTTATAAAGTTAAGAAAAATGACTGTTGGGCTATGCATTCTAGGGGCAACCAGACCTGGATATCAGGTGGTGACGCTTAGGCATTCCCTCGCTGTGGATGATGAGGTAGCTGTTTCACAGTCTGCTGCTACCCTATGACTGACTTCTTATGGTCCCACTCCTGTCAGTGCCTATGTGATAGCCACTTAGAAATGAGCATGCTTCTGAAAGCAAAAAGCACAGCTTCATTCCTTCCTTCTGCACCTTCATTTTATTGAGCTTTCCTCATTTGATGTATAAACGTCTACAATATGAAACCAACCTCTATCCTGAATGTGTCCTCTGAAGAACAGAAATGCTGTAATGACTTAGTTCTCTAATAGTCTGTGTGAAAATAACCTACGCATGCTTTCCTAGGAAGAAAGTTATGTCGAGCTTTCCCAGTGAGGCCACCTTAAGTAGTAGCAATCTGTGCTGTCTTCACTGTTAAATTGCAGAGCAAGGTAATCTGCTTCCAAACATGTTTTTTTTTCCTTTGAAATAATTGGGTTTCTACAAGTACATTTTGGATCCATAATTCTTTGAGATCCTTCCTCCCCTAGCATTTGAGGGATAAAGATTGCCACAGGATTCTTTGCTCAGCTTTCAGATGCATGAGAGTTTTATTCCTCACTTCCATGTTTATTTTAAAATAATATTGTAGCTAAACCTGAAAAGGAGAAATAGACTCACTTTAAAAGAAAAGCATAATCAGTATATGTGGTTGGAGAGGTCCCTGGTATATGATCTAGGTAGGGTGACAGCCTGAGAAGTGCGGAGAATCATTAGCAGTCACTGAGAAATCAGAGCCACTCAGATGAATAAACACATCATAGGTAAACATGACTTATGAAGTCTAATAGACAAAGACATTTGACAATGGGCATGTTTGTGATGAAAATTCTATATGCCAGGTCTTTGTGCAATGTAAACAAGCTCCGGTGAGAAAGGGTGTGAGGGAGGCTATCCTTTTTACATATATAGGATAAACCTTTAGCTTCTCAAGAAATTCTTTAAGCTACCAAGACTTTTATCCATGATTGCATGTGATTAGAGAAAGAGAAGATGTCCACCTTTTATCACTTTCAAGATTAAAATACCCCAGTAGTTCTTTAGTCTAACATAATTGGTTCAGCCCTGTAGACATTCTGTTCAATGTGTTTAAAACGCCTATCTTAATAAAGGAAAAAAATGCGGAAGAAAAAAATAAAAATAAAAAATAAAATAATAAAACGCCTATCTTCTTAAGGCCAAATGAGACAATGATATTAAGAAGATAATAATGTTATTTCTCTGCTTTTGGTGACTCGTTAAAATTATTTTGAAATATTTTCAGATTTCCATCAAAGAAATTCAGACTAATGTCACATATCAATAGCAATCTGTGTCAAAATTACTCAATTTTATTTTTACCTTGAAAATGAAGACAATATATTCAAATATACATGTGAAAGGAATGCTGTCTTCCTAGTCCTAGTGGACACACAAAATAGGGCTTTAAATGTTCACTTTGAGGATTAATTTTAAATAGAAAATATAATTTTGGGTTTAGTTATTTCTCTTCTAAGGAGTATTATTTATAATATCCCATAAGATATACTAGTAATGCCTAATGAAGAATTATATATCTGTAAATAAAGAATTTATGTGGAGGTAGAAATTAGACTTAAGACTTATTTGACATTTTGTGCATGCTTTGTATTTACAACCACAGGAATCCAGGTAAGTCATGATGCCTAGGTGCTCATGTAAAAATCCATTCATAATAATAAGAAAAAACTATTGAATTGATCTTAATTATACAGGCAACTTCTACTTGTGACGTGATCTGGCTGTATCTTTTTTCCTGATCTTTGACAACAAATCATTGGGTTTTCTGGCATGTGTCAATATGGATACCAACAAAGGGGATCAACTTGTCTTAGCTGTCACAGAGAAATCTCAGCCAGCTAGCTGTGCTGTGCCATTTGTTATGGCAGGCTTTTACTTTTTTATATTTAGTTTTTAAATTGTTAAATGCATATACTATTCCTTCTTTTAAAAAATACTTTCCTTTTATTTTAATTATGTATATGCATATACATCTATGTGTTTCCATACCAGAATGCCCATGTACACATAGAGACCAGAGTCATCGGATACCTTGCAGCTAGAATTTCAGGCGGTTACAAGCAGCTTGAAGTACCTGATGGAAGGTGAACGTGGGTTTTCCGCCCCAGCAGTCTGTGCGCTTTATCACTGAGCCATCTCTTCAGCCTAACACCTAAATTCTTCATCAAGTGGACAGGTCTGTAGCATTGCATCTCTAACTTGCAATCTGTCGGCTGCTCTCAACCAGCAGCCAATCACAGAACTCCTTTCATTTTGCTGACATGGAAACGTTGCATACTGTACACACCGACTGGATCTTTACACCTTTGTTCAGCTCCTGGGAGCTACCTTGCTCTTTTGTCAATGGTTTTCTACTGCTGATTTTTAACACTGTTTGCTGGAGGTTACAGTCGTGTTGAGAAATTCCCTATAGTATATAGCCAGGCAAGACAAGGTTAAGAATGTTCCAGGGAACCATTCCACTTGTAGTGGCCTCACTGTCACAATATAACACATGGTAGTCACTGATGTATATAGTGGTCACAGGGTCTTCCACATTATCTGTTCTACCCTGTACCCCAGCTCACCCCTGCTAACACACTCTTCCCTTTTGCTCTTACATAGGGGAAATTATGATAGAAGATGGTACTGTTTTATATATTTAAAAAAAGCCAATTTTTTCTTCTTTGCTATTATTTGATAATAAGTCATAGTTAAATGTATAGAGAAATATCCTGTTTGACTCAAAAATCATTACACAAATGATAAATTTTTATTAACCCCCTGAAGTTATTCCTCAGGTCTAATAATAGATGTGTTCTAGTAGAATTTGGTTTATATCAACTGGATTTAGCATTCCATTTTGGTAACTAATGTTTGAAAAACAAAAGATTATTTTCTTGGATTAAACATGTAGAAGAACTATAGAAAGGAACATATATGTCAATGTTACATATATGTTCCTTCTTATAGCATCATTGTATTGTATTTTAGATCATTATGATAAGACCATTTGTGCTAGAGTTTAATTAAAAGTAAATGTACATTTAAAAGTTAAATTATATATTTACATATGATTGTATTTTTATAAAAATTAAAATATAATAGTACTTCTGATCTACATACTGGCAAAAAGGAAATAACACCATAAAGTCCTTACAAACTAAGACTGATACATTAAAATATTTTCTGGAGCATGTGTGTTGCATATAAACATTATATAACAGCAATGGGTTTGTGCATCCATGCAGAAAGGCTCTAAAAATGTCATGAGCAAGCAGGAGGGTACAGATCCATAAGAAGTCTCCAGACACATGCACACCGAAGCTGTGGTAAGACAGTGTTCCCAGCACTGGCGTGTGCTCTCCTTGCCATCATACCGTTTTAATGCCACATTTGTATCAACAGAGACTACCACATCTCTGTACATAACTTGTGTTTTCCTCTAAAGTGCCCCCATCCTTGTGGGAGAGGTGTGGGAAAATTTTCCTCCACAGATATGTGTGTGTGACGGAAGACTTACCACCTATGGCTGGGTGAAGATGATGAAGGCTTGCATAACACACAAATAAAAGCAGCATCTTAGCTTCGCTAAGAAGGACAAACCCTAATACATCCAAAGGCTATCAGAAACTAATATTATGGACTGGGGAGATGGCTCAGAAGTTAAGAGCACTGACTGTTCCTCCAAAGGTCCTGAGTTCAATTCCCAGCAACCACATGGTGGCTCACAACCACCTATAATGAGATCTGATGCCGTCGTCTGACATGCAGACAAAACACTGTATACATAATAAATAAATAAATCGTTAAAAAAAATAAAATAAACTGCCTTGTATAAGTCCTGTTGAGCCATATTTTTTAAAAAGAAATTAATATTATTAAGGACGCATTTGTGAAATTATACTATTTTCTTGTGTTCAAAGTTACAGACATAATATTTATTTAGAAGGCTTTTCTAAATATAATTATGAAAGAAAATAAAGAAGAGCATGAAGGCGTCCATGAAATCTGGTGTTGCCGAAGGTTAGAAACCAGTTGCTTCTAACAGTGGGAAGCGCGCTGACACCCCACTCTCTGTGTCAGCCTGCATCATTTCACAAGGATCGGAAACTCATAAAACAATTTATAAGGTTGCATTTGCCATTGCAGCAGGTGGATTTACACGAAATACAGTAGGAAATTAGCTCAAAATACTGATTTAAAAAACCATGCTTGCTCTTAATGTCACTGTGAGTCATTGCACCATAACCTCAAACTGTTCCACGAGGGAAGACGAACCAACGACTGCATCTACAAGCTGTCATATCATTCACTGCGTTCAAGAAATACTTTTTTTTTTTTAATGTCTGAACAAGAATTCCTTTGGAAGTAAATGTTGTCTTGTTTACTCAGATCAGATGAAGCTTCCAGGTAGTTTATTCATAATTTTCTGCTGATGTCTATTGACCTTTTAAAAATTATTATTATCGGCTTCTTCTCGGAGCTCCATATTGGGACGTCAGAAGCTGCACTTGCAGAAATGAAAATATCCTCATTATGCTAATTTGGGAGCCACTGATAGGCATGTTCTGTTTTATAAATTATATCCTCCTGTCAGAAGTCAAAATGCATTTAAATAACTTCATGGAAATTGTCGCTAAGATTTAAAATTGTGTATTTTATATGCCATTGTTGATTTAATGCATGGGTTTAAGCATAGATATATATTTATTTTTAAAATGTTTGCATGATTATTTTGTCACAAATGTTATCAAAATGAAACCTGGATGCCAGCATAATTTTCTTGTATATTTTGATAAAGTTTTGCATTTTGTAAACGCATTTTAATTTTCAGGTTTAATAAGATATGCTAATAGTATCAGTTGCATATTTTAGTGCCAACAAGTTTGTTTCCTACATACTTGGAATTTTCCTAAAGGGTAAAATAAATATACATGTTTTTACAAAATTATTTAAATATCAAAAATTTAAATGAAAAGGAGATTTGATTTATGAAAATCATCCCGTTCACCAAGCCAAGTATTTTCACTTTGCACTTTTATGTTACACGCTACAAAACAAAACGCAATCTCTTTGAAATTGAGCATATTTACAAAAACCCAAATACTGAATAAATGATGCCTTAATGTGATCTTCCAAATATCTAATAGTTTTAAATTTGCTAGTTAAGCCAGCAAGAAAATGCTGGGAGAAACTGAAGGCACACACCAGCATGACCATTTTATTAGAGGAAAAAATGTATTACATTTCCTTTGCAACTATTTCTGATAAAAGATCGGGTTTCATTTTGTTTTTTAAGTGTGTCCTGGATCTGCGTTTTTGAGCTCATTTGATTTTACTTTGCAGAATGACCAGTATCGCTGCTAGAAATGATCTTTGATGTTGGTTAAAAAAAAAATTGGAAAAAATCAAAGTGAAGAGCTAAATCTGTTCGTTTTTCAAACATATTAATCTTGTCAAGATAATACATAAAAATCAATCCTTGAAATTTTTTCCAGAGCTGTCTCTCCGCTCTTTTATCCAAAATATGAAACCACTTAGAAGGATAAAACAATGTGAGGGGCTGAAGAAAAGAGATTCTAATTTATATTTGGGCTACACATATTTTTAAATGGCCCAAGCTTGCGTGGTCAGAAGCGATCTGTCTGTGCAGCTCTTGACATTTCTCATGCGTACACAGTTCTTATGTATGGCAGACTGAGAACTCCTAGCATTTCCCCCCAACGATTCAGCTGAGTTTCAAACCCCTGACAGTAACAAATACAAATTGCACCAGCCCCCAAAAAATTGTTGGGGCTAATTTTAATATTAATGAATTCTTTACAACCTCAGTTCAGCGGTTTCGATTAAGCTTTAATTAGTAGCCAGAGGGCTCCAAAACAAAAACAAGGAGCGGAATCGCTAATTAAGTTAGTTTGATGAGGTAGAGTTTTAGTAAAAGACTGGTTGTTGTTAGCTTGCAAGTTCTGACAAGCTAAAAATACTAAAGATTATCATCATTGTAACTAACAGTCTACATTAACACCAGTTCTTGCCACAGAAAAGACAGTTCATTAGAGTCCAGGGCTCTGGGCTGCCAGGATTGGAATTAAAGTCTTGTTAATAAGAGAGCAAATACGTGCGACTCAAAGCCCAGGACGAGTCCATGGGACGTTAGCCTTGATTGGTTATAAGCCAACTAGTTTTGCAGCCAACTAAATATATCTGCCCACGAATAGCTTTTGTCATCTAGCTCAGTATGTATAAAATATGATTTATCAGAACCTGTTTTACCAAAGCAGTGTTCTTTCTACTGCGTGGATGGCAAAACATGTTTTTCGTGTCCAGATCCTGAGTCAGTTCTAAACTTCCACAATTTTTATAACGAATGTGAAATTTATAGAGGAAGCTGAAAATAAGGGACATCTACTGTTGTTAAGATAAGCTGGAACCACACCATTAGCCCACTTCTGATACATTAGAAAACTTGACTTGACTACTAGTCTCGCTAGGTTTAATTAAAAATAACATGGACGGTTGTCATTTCAAACCTGGAAATTAACCCAATCCTCTAATCAGCCATCCCTTGGAAGATGTGGATTCCTCTCTCCCTGCACCCCAAAGACTATTAATTATTCCCCAGGTTGCTCCCTGGACTGGGACTCGCCCAGACTGCACAAGAGGAACAGAGAGCATCCTTTGAGGATGGTACAAAATGTAATTTGCTTTCTCCATACTCTGATGTTTTCTATAATTTGTATTTTATCCTTTTGCTTAAGGTTTCAAAGCCCGCAAACCCAATAACGTAGGGATAAGAGAAGACAGAAAAATAAATGATACTGTTTCTGAGGTATTAAATATAAGCCGGGCTATCGGAGCCGCATGACAGCCACGAATCGTAATCAGGTACTTTGACTTAACACTGTTTTGTTTTATAATAAGGTGGTTGCCATCTGTGGGGAAACCTATCGGTCTGGATGTGAGGGGCTCTGTACCTCTGTAACAAATCCAAAAACTCGTTTGATAATACCTTAAGTCTTCCAGTTGTAATGTAGCTCTACAAGCGCAAATCCACACCAAACTTCCCTCCTGAATGTGGCGGGAGGATTACTTACATTATCAGCTGCAAAGGGGAAGCACTGAATTAGAATGCAGTGGATCCAACAAAAAATAACTTTCAGCAAATCTTCTTTTAATGCATAGTTTACAATTTTCTTTTGCTCAGCATGAAACTGATTAAGATCCCCCTTCTAAAGAATATTTTCCCCGCACATAGCCACATTGTTATTTAATATAGTTACATCCCCCAATACTTTACAAATCAGAATCTCGACGCTGCAAATGGGATGCTTGTTTAATACAGAAGCACAGTATTAATAATTTATCTATTTGAGTGGAGAATAGACACCACTGACAGCATTTCCCATGTTGTAGGCGGAACGGGTCTTAGTGTGAGCAAGGTGCTGTTCTTTGCTAAAGGAAGTCAGAAGCTGACACATGTCATTAAACATGCTTGTCAACGGTCTCAAGAGTTTCATTCAAAATGATGAAACATGCAAGCAAACATGTATAAGCAACAATACAATAGAGAACAAAGAGGAAAAGTTCTTTAAATGAACAATATTGATTTCTCCAGATAAACTCAACTTGGAAAATTAATAAAATTTAAGGTGTGAATTAATTTCCTGTATTTAGCTCTTTAACAGATCTCCTCACTTAACACAACGCATGCTATTGGTCTTCACGTTTGACCTGATGACCATGACTAGCCTGTTACAGCTAGTGAGCATGCCTGTTGCTGTGTTTCTGACACAAAGCACTGAGTCAAAAATCAAGTTAAACTTAAAACATCAACAAACAAAATGTCAAATAAAAGACTGGCTCAGTTGGATATACTGTGGAAAGAGAAAAGATGCATGGAAGCTGTCCCCTGAACTCCACAGAAAGGTCAAAACATTGTGCCTATACATACTCGCACACTCGCACACACGCATACATGCGTCTGTGCACACACACAGAGTGAGGTGGGGCACAGACACAAGCACACAACACACACACACACACACACACACACACACACACACCCATACAGAGAAAGAGAAAGAGACAGGCACAGACACAGGCATACAAGACACATGCAAACAGTGAATAAATATTTAAAATATTTTAAAAATCAAGTTTGTTATGCAAATAAAATTTCTGAGATGTAATGGTTTTTGAACAATGTTATTTTAAAATGTTAAAATAGGTAAAAGGTAGATAACACCACTGGTTTTAAAAGTAGAAATTAATATAATTCTCTTTATATTTCTTAATTTCAAAAGATCTCCAAAAACTTCTTGGTGGTGTGCTCATTACCTGAGGGTAGAACATGAAAAATATTTCTGAGAGTTGGGTTTCTGCTTTGCGCTCATGAGGGTTCCTTGACTTCAGACATGCCAAGTTGGACAGGGAATATTCTGGAAAGGCATACTTTTAGAATTGATGTCAAGAATACTTAAAATGTGATAACACTGAAATGTTCTAAGATTTATTGTATTGATTTCTTTTAATGCTTTCCTTCATCTCATGAAATTCTGTCATTTTATTTCATTCATAAATATAACTGATGAGATGAGCATAGAAACATGTGCCTACTTAGAAAACCAAATGTGCATCCCGAGGCACGGCTCAGGCTCAGCTAAGTAGAGGAAGAGAGGCTTAGCCTGTCCCTCAGGCAGGCAGATTCCACTCCACTGGCCTGCACCACCTGCCCCTGCCCTTCACAACGGAATCTCATAAAGTCCTCTGCGCTCCCCTCCATGTGAATTTGATGGAGCAGATTAACTTTTATGTTAGGCAAAGTATCTTAAGATCGGGTTGTTTGCACATTTTCAGAAGTGGAGAGGTCCTTGAGGAAGGAAGAGGATGGAAGCCTTTTAAATTACACATTAGCTGCTTTGATGATACTTTCATGGCAGGAACTTTTCAGAGATAGAAAAATATGCACATTTATTTATGTGTCACCTTGCTGTGTCGTTTAAAAAGGAGCCACTGTTGTCTTTTGTGTTGCAGTAATATTTGGCCCTTATGACTGGTAGCACCCAGTCTTACTTTCATCACAAAATAAGAAACAAATGAGATTTTAAAAGAGAGATTTAGGAAGTTCTGGAGCCCCCAGTGCTTAGCTCCACCATTCCCTTCCGGCATTGTGTAAGCATGTAAGGCAGCCGTAGCGTGCAAGACGCACTCCTGAGACCTGACCACCAGACTCATGAAAAGGCTGAAGCTGGTGGATTGTTACTGCTGAATGCTACAAGAGTTTGTAACTACTCAGATTTGGGGGATTTTTGTTTGCTTTACAGGTTTTGATATTCTTAAAGATCTGTGTGTTCTCTAACTTGATAGGAACGTTAACATTCTATTGAAAACTTTATTTACACACTGTGCTACTTTCTGTCGCTGTGGTAAAACGCCACAACCAAAAGCAGCTTGAGGAAGAGTTTGTTTTCACTGAGAGCTCCATAAATGGTGGCGAGAGCCTGGACAAGGCTGAGAGATCACATCTCAACCACACACAGGAAACAGAGAGTGTGGGGAAGTGGGATGCGGCCACACATTCTCAAAGACAATCCCAGTGACCTACTTCCTCCCTGAAGTTCCCCTGGGGAACAAATATTTAAAAGCATGAGGCTTTGAGGGGCATTTCCCATTCAACACCCTCACCTATATTAGTGCATGTTATGCTAAAGTTAGCGTTCCTAGTGTGGGTTCCATCCTCAAACTAGCCAAAGGAATATCCTACACCATCTTGAAGTAAGTTACTTAGGGATCCTTTGTCCCACAGTGCGGGGACGGCTCACAAGAAAGGTAGGAACATGCTTAGGGTCACACTATGGCCATAAACACTCCACTCTGAGTTGACTTTTGGGGCCATACCATGGCTGTCATAGCTGTGTCTTCCTTGTCAACCAAGGTTTCACAGAGGTACTTGAAGAAGTTTTGTCCGCTGGGGTAAAAAGAGATTAAAAGATTTGTTTTTGTAGTGTGGTACAAAAATGGAAATGAGGCTTTCAAAAGATGGTGCTCTTTATTTCTATTTCATAGCAATGTAAAGGAGGTGAACAATGATGTTCTCTCCCTTGACTCTGCCACATGGGTTTGCTTTACCATGATTGGTCTCTGTCTGCAATGTCTGGGACAAGGGTTCAACAGTGTTTGGTGATGTGTGAATGAATGAATGAATGAATGAATGAATGAATGGCCTATACAAAGCTAAACAGAATCTGTCTCATAAATCATGTCTTCACACTGAAGAGGAACACTGAAAATATTCCCAAATCTGGAATAGCAATGGGAAGGATCAGTGTTTGGTGTACCTGAAAAACCAGGTGCAGGTAGAAGATGCCAGATGCTCCAAGGATGCTCTAGGGAGTGTCAAGGAATGCTGTTGGAGGAGGAGCCTTGGCCTTGGTGGCACACAAGGCCCCTAGACTGAGGTAACACAATAAATTACATGAGCGTTCACTGGAAGCAGCTGTTAGCTCTACCCTAAGCTAGGCATATCTTCAAAACCCGGTCCTCTCAGCTACACAGTGGAGCTAGTTCCATAATATTGGAAAGCAGGACAGAAGACGCCAGAATGACAATTCCAGTAGAGGTATGTTTCAGAGGACCAAGTCCAAAATAAGTGTAAGAATTCTTCTGGTTAAGTTTTACTGGTAATTATAGATCTGAGAGCTGGGGCATGGTCTCAGACTGACCTAGAATCCCTCCCCAGTTCTGACTCCAGCAAGTCAGTAGACCTTAGTATGGTAACATCCTAGTGCCTGACTCTGGTCTGTTGTAAAGCTGAAGTGAGAGACTGTGTCCTGGGCCAGGCAGCCATCTGTACAAATGGATGCTACAAGGACACAGGGCATGCATCATGTGTGCCTATGCATGGGCACTGGGCTGTACCGTAAAAGCATGTGCATGCGCCCCCAGATACGTGACAGAAAAGGCCCTCATCGTGTGCTTCATCTCAGCTGCAGTGTGACCTGTACATTAAGTAAGAGTTGGTGGCGTCTTCTGACCACAACGAGGCCACTCCTTTGCCCCTGTCTGCCCCACACACTACCCCACTATCCTCATGGAGTTGTGAGGAACCCAGGTAGGGCCCAGGAACAGACTGACAGTGGCAATGGTCCAGACGTTTCTCCTTGCTTTCCTCTATCTCTTCGCACATCCTCATCACTGAAGTTTCAGTGAACATGCCCAGCCTGCGTGACAGCCACTCATGTGTGTACTAGCATCACACAGAATGAGGGTGTGTTTGTCCCTTTCCCACACAGTGGCGCCCAGGTTGGAAAACCCAGTGAAGTTTTCTCCTCCCGAGTCTCCTTATGAAGAAACTTACACTTTTGAATGACAGACACTCCACTCAGGCACTCACTTAACAAAGCACAGAAGAATCTTCCACCTAGATCCTCCCTCCCACTCTGCCACCTGGCCTTCCTGCAGGCTTCCCCCGGAAGAGGTCCTGGAAGGTCCTGGAAGGGAAGTATCTGAAATAAGAATTCCTGCAACTCCATAGAGCTGTCCTCTAGGAGGTGGAAGTCAAAGATTGTGAGAGATCACTGTGTGAGAGGGAAGTGGAGAAGGACAGGGACCACAGCTCAGAAGAAAAGAGCCCATAAGTCAAGGTAGTGCATCTAAAGATGAACACGTCCTCTGTGCAGCCTCTAATTATTTAATGTGCAAACAAGGAATCTTCGGTGTCCCTTCTTTCTTTCTTTATTTTTTCTTTTTAATAGATGGTTGTGAGCCACTAAGTGGCTCCTGGGAATTGAACTCAGGACCTCTGGAAGAGCAGTTAGTGCTCTTAACCTCTGAGCCATCTCTCCATCCCTTCAGTGTCCTTTCTTAAAAGCTGCCACAGAGCATTTGGAAGAATTTGAAAAGCTATGTGTATACTATGTCTTCATTGAAGAGGGTAAACTTATTATATTTCATAAAACAATATTAATAATTATGAACAAGTAAGCTAATAAAATTAATTTCTAACATTATTTTTACAGTCACTTGTGCTTGTAGAAACTTCTCCCTTGAAGATTAGCAGAGTTAAGGGACTAAGAATAATGTCCAGACTAGTAGTTTGGTCCATGAGCTGTGAGTGCGGTCAGAGCGGCACTCCTGAGGATGCCCACATAGCTGTGACTGCATTCCTGCTCCTTCTAGAACAGTGCAAGTCACCATTCCTTGGATCCAAACAGAAATGGTCTGCAAGAAACAACAGGATCATTCTGTTGTTTTGCTTCATAATCAGATCCAGGTACTTGATATCAAGGTCCGCTAAGGTTGCTGTTCAGAAACAATTAGCCAGCAGCTCCATGGCCAAGGAATTCATGCACTGTGTTAGCAGAACTTCTCGACCTTCAAAGGCCAAGGCCTGCTGAAGTCACAGCCTCTGCCTGACTTCGATGGGATAAAGACACAGCAGCTTTCCTACCATCTCATGATATTAGAGGTAGATGGCTCCAAATAAATGATGCCAACCCCCAGGGTAAAACCCCAGAAGAGCTGGGCAAGGTAGCACACACCTTTAATCCCAGCACTTGGGAGGTAAAAGAAGGAGGATCTCTGTGAGTTAGAGGCCAGCCTGGTCTACAAAGGAGTCCAGAACAGCCAAGATAACACAGAGATACCCCTGTCTCAAAAAAACAAAACAATACAAAAAATCAAAACAAACAAACAAACAAACAAAAAATCCAGAAGAAGACCATTAACAGTGCATGATGACTTCATTAGAGTGCTGTGCATAGCAGGATTACAGAAGAATATGCCACATGTTTTTATTTATTCATTGTCACCGTCATATGAACACAAATTTGTTACCTTCACAAATTCTAAGTGAAAGATTATTATTAAAAGTGAATTGTGAGTATTTTATAGATGTTTATAACTTACAGTCAATAAATTAATTCAAAGATACTTAAAACTTTTATTCTTCATAAATATTTGAAAAAGATGATGTTTTAAAAGTTAATACCTATAGCTATCCCTCAAGAAGAAGATAAATAACTAAATAACTGTTGTTTTACACACAGTTTGCATAATTATACATTTGCTTTTTCATCAGCCTCTGTAGAAAGAAAGGAAAAAAGAACGAGAGAGAGGAGGCATGGAAAGAAGGAGGGAGAGAGGAAGGAAGAGAAAGGGAGGGAAAGAGAGGGGTGGGAAGTGGAGGGAGGGGGAGACAGGGGAGAGAGGGGAGGGGAAGGGAGCGAGGGGGAGGCAGGGGAGAGAGGGGAGGGGAAGGGAGCGAGGGGGAGGCAGGGGAGAGAGGGGAGGGGAAGGGAGCAAGGGGGAGGCAAGGGAGAGAGGGGAGGGGAGGGGGGGAGGGGGAGACAGGGGAGAGAGGGGAGGGGAAGTGGAGGGAGGGGGAGACAGGGGAGAGAGGGGAGGGGAAGGGGGTGAGGGGGAGACAGGGGAGAGAGGGGAGGGGAGGGGGGGGAGGGGGAGACAGGGGAGAGAGAGAAAGAGAGAAAGTAGAAGAAAAGAAGGGTTAGCTATGATCTGTCACTATAGCTGTTTCTCACCAGAATTATTTTGGCTGAATAAAATAAAACATCAATTATGCCCAGAGGGAGACCAAAAGGGAAACATTGGTGAGTGGAATTTAGCTTATAAAACTAGTTGATTTTGTCAAGTTAAAACAGTTTATATATTAAAAGGTTAATGGAAACATAAATACAATTTTCCAGATGGTTCTCGTTTTACTCAAAACACACATTATGCCTTCATGTTCACATAGTTTTCCCAACAAGCTAGTCTTAGTCTTCACTTGCAATGGTGGGGGAGAGTGGGAGTGTCTTGTCTTCTTCTGTTTACTTATCTCTAGTTATGCTTGACAAACTATAGCGTTGCTCACTCGGAGACGAAATTTGATGTTAACTTTATCCCCAAAGATAGAGAAACAGAGAACAGTGGTAGGATTCAAGTTCCTTTTTGCCTAAGTAGGTTATTTCAAATTTCAGATTGTGACGATGTTTATGTAGAACCTGTCAAGGTCCTGTGTGTGTTTAAATGTAAAATAATAGTTAGAATCACAAGGGCTTTTTAATCTCTTTGGAAAGAAATGAATGTTCAAGGCAAGTGTACACAGATGCATTAAAGCATTTTTCTACAAATGTACTTCCGTTATCAAGTACCCACACAGCGTTATGCATGATGCAAAGTACACAGTGCTAAGTGAGGGAGATGTAAATTGCCTAAGAATTATTGTTTAAAAAACGAATGTATGTTTTCAAAAGAAATTACATACTAACTATATCTGATCCATATAGAGCCTTCAGTCACATTTCTGATGAAATGAAAAACAATTCACACTCTTCATGATTAAGAGTGCAAACTGGGGTAAGAACATAGCTTTTAACTATATGCAACCTGGGATCCAATAGCAAGTCCCAGTGCATTCTCCATAGTTGTGGAGAGAGCAGGGGACTGCCTCTGACATGAACTCTGGTGACCCCTAACTGACCACTTCCTTTTGGTGAGGAGGCCTACTGGTACTCAGAGGAAGGGGAAGCAGGCTATCTGGATGAGACCTGAGGGGCTGTGACCATATGGTGGGGGAGGAGGTCCCCTTCTGTCAGAGGCCTAGGGGAGGGGAATAGGGTGAAAGGGGAGAGGGGAACAGGGAGATAAAATGAGTAGATAACAATTGAGATGTAATCTGAATAAATTATTTTTTTAAAGAAAAAAAAAACCCTATACGCAACCAGTGTGATCAGGGAGGCTTTGGTCTAAGATTGAGAATCTTTTTAGACACCAGTTGTGTGTGTGTGTGTGTGTGTGTGTGTGTGTGTGTGTGTGTGTGTGTGTGTGTCTTATATTGAAGTAATTCTTTATTAGAGAGGCTTGTCACCAAGCTCCATTAGCACTTTCCATACTTCCTGTCCCACATACGAAGCCATTGCCTCTGATTTATCTGTGACTATATTGACTTTTCTTTTTGTCTTTTGAGTGTAAATGGCTACTCTTTATCTTTCCATATTCCAAGGCTGTACAGTAAGTTAAGTTGATTTAAGGTAGATTAATAGTAAAAGAAAAAAGGCAGACAAATTCATTACTCACATATGCTCATGAGCCACTCAAAATATGTAACAGAACTAGGGTCAGACGGTGGAAGTTCTTCTGTCATCCTGAGACATAGGAAAAGAATAGGGGTGGGTGATGTAACACACAATATGTGAGGGTCTAAGGTGTCTATAGCCTGCCTTGATATATAGTTAGAGATGCTAGGTTAGTTAAAGTTGTCTCTAAGTGGACTTCAAGATAGCAGGTGATGTGTTCGGGGTGTTGCTCTGGTTACCAGTCCTTTCATCACAAGTGACGAGGTTCCAGAAGAAGGAATCCATGGAGACTGAGGGTCCTTCAGAGGACCTGTGTTTATAGCAACAGGCCAAATTCATTGTCATTGTTGGTTCCTTGTCTGTTTGTTCTTCTCCATGATGGGGATCACATCCAGGGTGTTTCCTGCACTTTGAAGGCAATTTTATATGCCCCTTGTCATGCCTCCAGTCACAGAGCCCCACTAGCTCACAGCTTAAAATCATTAGCACACCAAAACACCCTATTTCCTGAACGCCTGCCTTCTCAGAACCCTACATCTGTCTCCTACCCATGTCAAGATACAAGGTCACGGATTTTTATCTGAAGAATTTAAAAGCAGGTTAATGTTAGGTGGATAGATTTTGACTTTTTAATATTTTTCTTTTTTAAGGATAGAGTGACACAATTGTACATATGTGGATATAATTTCCTCTTTAATTCATATACATGCTCAAGTCAGGATGACTTATGTATCTACTGATTTAAACAATTATCTTTTTTTCTCATAAGAACATTGGAAATATGATTTTTTAAAGCTATTTTGAGAAGTACATCATCATCATCATCATTTGAGAAGTACATGTGTTAACTTCACACTACCTTGGGGTCTGTTGACCATTTTCCCCCTGCTTCCTCTTTCACCTATTTGTTAATAATTCCTGTTCTGCTCTCAATTTCTGTGAGATTTAAGATTCTAAGATTCTATATGAATGCCATCATATAACATTAACCTTTCTCTTCCCAATGTTATTTACTTAATATAAAATGCTTCACGTTCATCCATGTTGAACCTTTGTAACTCAAAAGAGTTCATCCTTTATCATGGTAGACCAGTACTCCAGTGTATATGTTTATTACACTGTCTTTATCCATCCATAAGTCTGTCCATCCATCCATCCCTCGGTGAATATCAGAAGGATAGTGTATCTTAGCTCTCAGGATTGGTGCTGTTCATCTTTTCAACATATTGGCAGCATCTTTGGATATATATACAAAAGTGGAATTTCTAGATTGTATACTACTTTCACATTTAATTTTTGAGAATGCACCATACTATGTCCTGTAATGCATGTTTGAATTTATTTGCAACTGAAAGTATATGCACAGCATCTTCAGTGACACCCTTACGGTCGCTGATCCCACAGTGTGGCAACATACCACCCTGCACATCCCATGCGCTTGCGTCTGGTGAGTAGTGGCATTGCAGCTTCCTAGGCACCTGCCGGCCACGTGTCTGTATTATTTTGATAAAGTGTCTTTCATTCTGAGATTTTTCTTCATTGATTAAAATCTTATTTGTTGATTTGAATTTAGCATCTGTGCTTCCGTGGTTTCATCAAAAGCAAAACAAATAACAATAACAAAATCTTGCCCAAATTAACTCTTGGAAATTACCCACATTTTCTTCTACTAAGTTTCTATTATCAGGTCTTGCATTTAGTGAAAGACTGAAAGTAAGTGTCCTTGTCTTGTTTAGATCTTGGAAGACCAGCGTTCAGCTTTTTGCTATCTAGCAGGATGTTTTTGCTGAGCCATCCTTGCATGCCTGGAATGAGTACACTTGATTGTGATAATTAAATTGCTGAATTCAGTTTGCTATTATTTTGTTGAGGGTTTTTGCATATATGTTCATGATGAATATTGGCATGTAGCTTTCTGCTGCTGCTGTTGGGTTTTAATCATATTTATGTTCCAGGGTTATGCTAGGTTTTTAACTAAATTGATGGTGGATAGTGTTAATTATGCTAGCAGCATTTTTATTTTTAATTTATCAGGAACAAATAGCCAAGAGGAATTTTACAGGTACTCTTAAGAATTCTTTTTTTCTAATTTCCCTGTTTTCTCATTTTTATCTAGTTTAGCCAGTTCTTTCTATTTGTGGATAGACAACACAGATGAAGTAAATGTATTTTTATTGTTAGTCTAAATCAAACGGTGAAACTTTAAACTTTACTTTTTAAACACATAGAATAAAGTTTTTAGCTATAACAAACTTCCATAACAGCATTAAAAAATAACTGAAGAAATATATGACTTTCAAAATATTGCTATTTAAAATTCCAAATCTGAAAATTCCATAAGATTTATTATTCTGAGAATTCTGATAGTTTCTGTGTTTTTCCTCTAGTCAAGTCAAAGTTCAGTTTGAAAGCAAACATGAAAGGTAAATAAGTTTTCACAAATGTACTCTAACCTTGAAAGCCATCACAGCCTTTGTGTGTGAGCTACATCCCAGATAACCTAACTTTCAGGTTTGTTAATGAAAATGAGGAAGATAAGTCATTCATGAACATGAAAAATGAAAGGTAAGATGGTTCTACTTTTGCTTGTATTAATTTTATGTGTTAAATTACTCATAGGGGAGGGGAATAAGGGGGAAATGGGAGGGAGGGAAGAATGGGAGGATACAAGGGATGGGATAACCATTGAGATGTAACAAGAATAAATTAATAAAGGAAAAAAATAGGCAGTGTGCACCACAAAAAATTATCAGCGATAAACTAGTTAAATATTTTATAGACAATTTGGCAATTTATTTTGTGGCATTCATGCCTTATTTCTTGTGCAGCCATTTTGGTTTAGAAAAAGCAGTTGATGAGAATTTTTTTATTTTAAATATTCAACTTAAACTATTAAAATTATACAGTGGTATGAAAATAGTTTGCAAAAGTATCTAAGATCCATACTATATTAAATAAGTGAACAAATTCTGACATTTTGCAAGTCTCAAATCCTACATTAAGCCATCCTGTGAGGTGCTATGAGACAGGCACAAATTTGATGTCTAGCTACGAGTAAGCTATTGAAAGATGCCTTGAAGTGAATGCAAACACCCCTTGAGATATCAAGAGCAGTCACAGGATGAGACAAAGCTAGGTTGAAGCACATCACTGGGTCTCTGCTGAATTTGTGCTGAACTTATATTTTTTTACTGTCCCCTAAAGAAGCCAATATAAGCACTACTTACAGAACACTAGCTTTACATTAACTGTGACGACTTGTCTAGGGAGAGCCCACAGTATGGCAGGTGTGTAGATTCCTGAACACGTCCCTTGATACTTGAACACCTTGGAGACCTCATAGCTAAGTGGGTTCCTGAAACCAAGGGGTATGAGTAGGTGTTACTTGTACCTCTGTGAATGAGATCTCTACCTTGTAGTGTGTGCACTTGGGAGAAGGTGGGTGGTGCAATCAAGCACTGCCTCGTCCACTGCAGGAGTTGACTTAACTTTAACCACGGAAGTGTGTCACAGAGTTTGGGAGTCAGGCTTGTTTCAGGGCTCGTCTCTTTGAAGACGCCAGCAAGAGAATGTTGCGAAGCCTGCGTTACTACAACCACAAGGGAAGGTTAATAATATTCTCCCATCCCACTGTGAAAATCAAAGCAGATAATTTATGTTTGGAAGGCTTTGTGTGAGAAAAAAAGATTTTAAAAATCATAAATTAAGCCCTGAGTAAGCATCTTTAATTAACGAATATACTTAAGCATTTTTGTCCCATTTGGGTTTTCCAGTTGTCTTATTTCTCAAGGTAGAATATTTCTTATTTAAGCTTATTTCCCCAGTACAAAATGATTTTAGACACTGTTCACTGCTTCTGACATCTTAAATATTGGTTTTGTTCTTGTAGTTGATTTTATTTTGGTTTTTGGTTTTAGAAACAAAATAAAGACAGCTTATAAAGAGAGGAAAGACACGCCCTAGAAATTTTAATGATCACTGATTGGAAAAATTCATGTGAAGTCTGGAATGACTATTTTATGAATATAAAATATTATCCTCTAGATCTAACTTATTGGAAACACTTGCTATAAACAGAATTGTCAAAATCACTATATGATATATGATTGCCTTTAAATGTATCAACAAAATGTCAAGGAAAAATAGGGCTTCTTTGGCAGACTCCACAATTACTCTAGAAATGAGTGTCCTTAGAATATTTGAAATCTCTATTTTTTTAAGTGTTTCTGTTAGTTATCTGTGAACTACCTTATTTTACAGTTATACCACATTTTTGGATCAAAAAGAGTCATTTAGCCTAGACATTAAATGCATTTACGAAGACTAAATGGCAACCTTTTGTTCCAAGATAGAGTAAATGTAATTCAAGGACAGAATTATTATCAGTTATCAATGACATTGCTTTAAAGCTTATATGAGTAACTCTGCAAGGAATGACATAGAAGTGTAGAGACAATGGAAAAATGTTTTCTTCTGTGAAGTTTCAGGGCGCCAGGCTAAGCAGGCATGCTGGAAGAAGAGGAAGCTACTGGGAACGTTAAGTGCCCTCAGCTTATATTTAGAGATGCTGTAAGTTAGGACTGCACATGTGTGTACTTGGCACATCAGGACCGGTGGTAGATAGAATCTCACCATCTTCAGAGAAATGTGGTCACTAATCTTTGGCCCTGTTTGGTGTTCTATTCCCCAGACCCCAAGAGGCTGCTTTTCCCAACTCTGGCATTCCCATATGGCAATCCTATCAAATACTGTTCACCCTGTGAAGGGTCGATCACTCCAGCTCACATCCTCTTTGTCCAGTTCTCATTAGACAGATGGATTCAATGTGTTTGACAGACTTGCTCATAAGAGTTTCTCATTCATAATCGCATAACTCATATTTGTAGACTTTAATCAGAAGCTTTCAGGCTGCATTCAAGAACTTGTGTGTGTGTGTGTGTGTGTGTGTGTGTGTGTGTGTGTGTGTGTGTGTGTGTCCCTCTGTGTGTGTCTCTCTCTGTTTCTGTCTGTCTCTCTGTCTCTCTGTCTCTCTGTCTCTCTCCCCTTCAAAATACATGTAATTCCTGATTTTCTAGGAAAGCACCAGATTGATTTCCAAAGTCATTGTACAAGTTTGCACTTCCACCAGCAATGGAGGAATGTTCCCCTTTCTCCACATCCTCACCAGCATGTCTCCTGAGTTTTTGATCTTAGTCATTCTGAGGGGTGTAAGATGGAATCTCAGAGTCATTTTGATTTGCATTTTTCTGATGACTAAGGACATTGAGCATATCTTTAAGTGTTTCTCAGCCATTCAATAGTACTCTCTTAAGAATTCTCTGTTTAGCTCTGTACCCCAGTTTTTAATTGGATTATTTGGTCTGGTGGTGTTTAACTTCTTGAGTTCTTTATATATTTTGGATATTAGCCCTCAGTCAGATGTAGGGTTGGTGAAGATCTTTTCCCAGTCTGTACACTGTCATTTTGTTCTGTTGATAGTGTCCTTTGCCTTACAGAAGCCTTTCAGTTTTATGATGTCCCATTTATTAATTGTTGATCTTGTAGAGCCTGAGAAGTTGGTGTTCTGTTCAGGAAATTGTCTCCTGTGCCAATGAGTTCAAGGCTCTTCCCCACTTTTTCTTCTAACAGATTTAGTGTGTCTGGTTTTATGTTGAAGTCTTTAATCCACTTGGACTTTAGGATTGTGTAAGGTGATAATTAAGCATCTATTTTCATTTTTCTACATGTAGGTATCCAGTTAGACTAGCACCATTTGTTGAAGATGCTATCGTTTTTTTCCATTGTATGGATTTGACTTCTTTGTAAAGAATCAAGTGTCCATAGGTGTGTGGGTTTGTTTCTGGCTCTTCAATTAGATTCCATTAATCAACTAGCCTATTTCTGTGTCAGTACCTTGCTGTATTTATTACTGTTGCTCTATAGTACAGCTTGAGATCTGGGATGGAGATTCCTTTGGACAGCTCATTCTCCATAGTTATGGGGACAGTAGAGACTGCCTCTGATATGAACTCTGGTGCCTTCAATTGTGTCACTTCCTCTTGGTGGGGAGGTCCCAATGCACAGAGAGGAAGGCGAAGGCTGCTAACTGCATGAGACCTGATGGGCTGTGGTCATATGGGGGGAGGAATCCCCCTTTTGTCAGAGGTCTAGGGGAATGGAATAGGGCAGAAGAGGGAGGGAGGGTGAGAACTAAAGATACAAGTGAGGTGATAACAATCAGGACATAATTTGAATAAATTATAATAAGTTAAAATTTAAAAATTTTTAGAAATACATGTAATTCTTTGCTCTCCTGAATTATCCATAGGGCAGCCTCAAGCCAAGATTAGATGTATGTACTATAAAATATAGAAATGACAAAGCAGACCTAAGGAACAGAAATTCTTACTCAGATGGATCTTAAAATCTGGGCAGCTGTATGGTGTAATTCCATTGTGTCTATAGATCTGTTACTAAGGTATCTGTCAAACAATCATTTATATTGCTACCAAAACCCAATATGTCCAATAGAATGGATCATCTATGAACATTCAATGTAAAGTCTATTTCATGTACATCAGAAGACAGAAACAATTTCTTGACAGAAGGAACATGGTTGCTAAGAGAATTCAGGAGCTATCTTATTTTTGTGAGACTGCCTTCACTCACAACTATTGGCCTGTAATTGTTTTTAGAATAAGATCCCATTCTTCTATTTTGTTTATTTTTGAAGAAAACAAAAACATCTCAAATTTGTAAGGTTTGCCATTCTTTCTTTTAATGTTGCATCAATGGAAAATTAAGTCCAGATGTCAGAATCAGATAACGTTGTATCCAAGTATTTATGCATGGTATACATGAATGGCATCTTTGCTTCTGACCCACTGGAGGTTGGGAAGGTATTGCTATACTTAAAGACTATCAGCCCTGTGTCAAGAAGGATAAAAGCATGTGTTCTTATTCTTCAAATTATAAAAACGATGCTGAAAAATCTGAATTATGGGGCATTTGAATCATTATGCTTTTGTTTGAAAAGCAAAGATTACTGTACAAGTGGAGGTTAACAGCAGAGACTTGAAAAAATGAATTTTTATTAACCAATGCAACACAATAAAAAATAGTGGTCTCTGTCCTTACCAGTGAAAGACTATTTGTTAAACATTTGAGGTTACTTATTTATATCAGATTCAAAACCCCCAAGTTTTGCTGAAAAGTAATAACTTTTATTTTAAAATTTCAAACTTCTCATATAAAATAGGAATGAGCTAGATTAAAAAAAAGAACTAAACATAATAATGAATACTACAAAATAATGATGGGAAACACCCCTTCTAAATCAATGATTTTCATCAGTTGCCAATATTGTGTTATAGATAATATATATCCTCATCTTTAGACATGACGGAAGCTTTGCCACTGAGCCATGGCAGAAGCCATTTTGTTCAGTGTGATTTTTAAGCACGCCAGCTCATACACTGTCTTCACGTTCCGTTGTTCTAGGACAGTGACCAGAGGAGGATGCTTTTCAAATGGCCAACATCTACCATGTTGAGATCTGCCAAGTAGCAAATCAACCTTTATAATTAAAGTTGACAAGCTGACAACAAAAATGAGTGTATATTTGCATATATATAAATTTTTATGTCACATTGCCGTCTGTGCACTTGCTTGCTCTTGTCAATAGCCGAGGGCTGGTTTCGCTGCACCAGGGGCATCTTATATTCCAAGGCCTTCAGACAGCTCCCCTTCGCCCTAGTGAGTCTGTTGATTAATTTTGGACACTTCTTAATTAACACCCCAAAGGAGGGCTAGATCATCAGCCTATAGTCCATAAAAAGCAAGTGAATCTGAAGAATAATGACCCAAGGAGACAGGCACACTCTTTCCAAATGATGTTTTAAGAACACTGAGTCTCTTTCAAGTCAGGAGTGTGCCTGGCAATGCCTAGGGAAAATGTGGGCCTTTAATCAGGGCAAAAATAGAGATTTGTATGGGTCTGAATTAATTTACTTTTTGACACAGAGAGGAGTGATAGATGCTCCTTGACAGGGAAACATGGCACCACAGCATGGTAATGGTGCCAGTGGCCTTGATTAGTAATCGCAACATTTGACCTCCAGGCAGAAGAGCTGATGGATGAGAGAAAAAAGAAGTAATTAGGACAGTACCATGAGGTAGGGAACTTGCTAATTGTACCCAAATCTGTGAAATCTAATGATGGGACCAAGGAATCCTAAGCTTGTGGCAGCTTTCATACGTTTGTCTATAGATATCAGCCTCTCATGTGGAAAGACTACTGATAAGAACTGGGGACGCTGCAGGCTGGAGCTCACAGCTTGGAATAGCTCTTCCCAGGAAAAAGGAGTCAGTTGTTAAACCAACTGTTGCATCTGGGCTAGTGCTAGGACAGAGCTTTCTAACTGCCGGTCAGCTGTGTCAAGGACAGATGTGTCTCTACTGTGACTGTTTAGCCAAAAGGCTACGCTCAACTATCAAGATAGGCTAGAGTTGGGAATGGAGAGAAAGTGAAATGGTTAAGAGCACTGACTTCTCTTCCAAAAGACTTGAGTTCTGTTGCTAACATCCACATGGTGGCTCACAACCATGTGTAACTCCTCTATCAGGGATTCAGACGTCGTCTTTTGGCCTCTGCAGGCACTGTACACAAGTGGGGCATAGACGTACATGCAGACAAGACATCCATACACCTAAAATAAAATAAGAAAATTATATATATATCAGGCTGAAGGGCCAAGATGTCTCACCATGCAAGCATAAGGACCAAAGTTCAGGGAAAGCTCTGGTTTCAGCAAGATTCCCCGCCTCAGCAAATAAAACAGAGAGCTGTTAAGGATGGAACCTGGTGTTGACCTGACCTTAGGCCTTTACGCATGCTCAAAAACATGTATGGTCACCTCAGGTAATATACATGCAAATATATATGTGCATGTACATGGATTACACACATACAAAACACAGGAAAATAAAAGGATGCCCCGCAAACTAGTAAGTCATCCCAAGCAAATCTAGTGCCGTGATTGTATTTTTCATAGTATTCAACATTCCGTGCCACCTGACTTTGCTACGTGCGAGTAGGGAGTGCTTTTGAAGCTACGTCATCTAATTGCACTGTTGTGTTAGCTGTGCTGAGCACTGAGCAGATCTACTCTTAGAAAAGCATATGCCAGCCTATCTGTTCCTTTTCAGGGGAGAAAAAATATCTTCATGTTGATACTGTATAACTCCATTTTTATCCTCACTAACAAATGGTAAAGTTGTTTCTTTTTCGTTGTGTCTAAGGTTAAAACTTCTAACCCGCTAAAGCCCATTAAAAATGTTTTATTTTTAAGACTTTGCAAAAAAAATGCAAGTCTTTCATTGAATTTTTAAAATTCAAAAATGAATGAATGGTTATAATGTAAAACTTATTCATGCCATCATTTCAAGGTAGCAATTAAAATATAAGAAAAGTTGGGGCTGGAGATATGGGTCGGATGCTGGGAGTGCTGCTCTCGTAGATGACCAGAGTTGAGTTTCTAGCACAAACATTAGATGCCTCATAAACATCTGTCACTCCAGATCCATGGTGTCTGCTGCCCTCTTTTGGCCTCTGAGGGCACCCACACACATGCATGTGACTTTCCTCTTCCACACATCATTCATTCAGCTCACCAGTCAGTCAGCAAAGCTATGCATAATTACCCAGTGCTTTCTCTGAATGAGATGGTGTGAAGACCATGGTGACCCCTAAAGGAAATAGTAACACCACAGAATGGCTGTAGCCTTTGCAAGTCAAGCTGTCAATCGCACAAAATCGCAGAGTTCATTCCTTCACCCCTCAAGTGAGGGTGAGACTAATATTGTCCAAAGAACAGTTAAGTAGCATAAATCAGACTAAGCCTTGAAATGCCCTTCACACTGGTGCCCAGAAAGGGAGCCATAGAAGACTTACTTGCCTGGTGTTGGGGAAAGAACAGTAGGCTGATCTGTCAATCAACCTGTTGTTTTTATGAAGAAATTGTGCTGATATGAAATGTTTATAGTGTTAGTACATATATACATTTTAATAAAGATATAGGAGAATTTTAGGAAATGATTATTAATAAACATGCTAAAGTAGTAGTGCCAATTTTGAACCGTCTCCGAAGTCATTTTTCATGTGCATCCTCCCATGTTACTCCCAAAGTCATTTGAAAATATTTTTATTATACACTTATGTTCATTATATGCTGTGTGAGAATTTTATCATGCTACTAAATCTGCTGGGTTTAACTGAAATTATTCAAATTGATTTTTCACCCGTCAAAGTGGGCACTTTGAAACTGTGTAAATTAAACAAATATTCAAAATACTGCATTTCACTTTTCATAATTCTAAGAACACTTACAAAATTGGTTGAGATCATTAAACATTTGAATAAGAAAAATGTCAAAAGACAGATGCAATGGTATAAGCTGATCATCTCAGCTCTCAAGAGATAAGACATAAGAAACACTTGTCCAGGAGTTTGGGCCCATCATGTCCAGCATAGCACCAGCCTGTCTCAAAAAGCAAAGGGGTCAACGGTCAGAGTGTATAGCAGAACTGTAGTGCCTGACAAGAACATGGAAGGTTTTCTTTAAAAGTTTGAGATAGAAAATTTTTCCTGAACAAGAAAGATATGAAAAGCAATAAGCATATATGAGATAATTTATAAGTTGTAGTACATTAAAATTAAATTTCTATTTTCATCAAAGACACCATAAGTAGAGTAAAAATGGAAACCACAATGTGAAAGGAGATGTTGCAGTCTATGTAATAGCAGAAGGCTCATATCCAGAATGCATATAAAGAACTGCTAAACTACAGAAAGAAAAAGACCAAAGAGTAGAAAATGAGTAAGAAGCTAAAAGAGACAGTTCATCAAATAAGAATATTCTGGAAACCAGGAAGTATTACTCCTCGGATAATACAAATTAAAGCCCAATGATATGTGATTAGAGTCTTGCCATACCTGTTAACATGAAAAAAAATCATGTTCTTAAAAAAGAGAAACTTCTTATTTAACATCCAATGTGTTTTTAAATAGAATTTATTATTATTGTCACTATATACAAAATACCTGAAAAACATTAAAAAGCAATAGCTTTCATGGATTGGTCAGTAAACTGGATTGCAAAGGAAATGAAGACCACATAAGCCTGCAAAGTTAGGAACATTCAGGAAGGTGAGTTGCCCAGGAGGATAAACATGCTAGGTACTGGTGAAAATCCTTCCCGAATTACCTTGATAGCACAGAAGGCTGGGTGCAGAGACGAGTGAACAAGGCTACACCACACTGTCATCAATCCCCTCAGGTTCACCAAGGAGAGGGAAGACTAGCTTCATGATTCATTCTCAGACTTGCTTCAATAAAGACAAAATATCTCAAAGAAAAGTTCTGAGCTGAGGCACTCTGGCTTGATGCTGAAGAGGGGTAAGCTACTGCAGCTAGAAATGAAACAAAGGGATAAAAATAATGATGAAAGCTATCCACATGACATGTAGAGCAGAGTACAGGAGTACAGTGGAGACAGAAAACAGTACAGTAGAGAAAGGAGAAGAGTTGAGTAAAGAGTTCCATCATTTGAGTTCAATGCCGTGGAGTTCAGTTGAGTTCGGTGCAGTTCAGTTGACTGTGCAGTGTGGTGAAGTTGAGTTTGTTCATGAGTTCATGCAGAGACAGTTAAAGCTAGAGGATAAGAAGGAGCCAAACTAAAATAAATTGCCAGAGTTATATTGAGACCAAACAGAGCGCTCCAGTGAGAAGTCAGATTGAATCAGTCAGTTTAGAGAGGAGTTTGAACCAGAACAGCTGAGTTGAAACAGCCAGCCAGAGTTCAGAAAGAGCTAGAAAGGGTGACCTTACTCTTCAGTAAGCCTCTGAGATGCCTATCTTTACAGGCAAATAAAAGTTACATTTACAATGCAGTCCCCCAAGATATAGAGTATTAGCAAGATTATTAGAAAATACATCACTCACTATGCATTCCAGCCAAATATCCCTTACCTGCACCCCTGTCTTTCATAAAGATCTACTGGGCTATGTTTCTAGGCTCTGTGGGGAGAGTATACTTATTATAAATAGAATTTTCCCTTTGGATAATTTTTAAATTAATCAGAGAAATTGTTTAATGTAGTGAGAGCTTGATGTGGTGAGGGAAGACTAATGAAATTATAAAAGACAATCTGGAGAAAGAGACACTGATAGAGGGCTTTGGAAGCCTTTGTTATGGCTGTGAACTGCTAGAAACTCACACAAAAGTTGGGATGTGCTATACAGGGGGAGGAGGTCCCCCTCAGTCACAGTCACATGGGAGGGGAGTAAGGGGAAAATGGGAGAGAAGGAGGAATGGGAGGATACAAGGGATGGGATAACCACTGAGATGTAATATGAATAAATTAATACAATATATTTTTAAAAATTGGGATGTGCCCATTCACGGGGATGTGGATATGTACACAAAAATAATCAAGAAGCTCCTGCAGTGTCAATCATGAGCTATGACCAACCAAGAAATGAAGTGTCAGTACACATACACACATATCCATACACACACACACACAGACACACACACACACACACACACACACAGACACACACATATATATATTCATGCATGTAGGCACACATATACACATATGCACATGTACTTATATAACACATATACAGACATACACATACACATGTACACGTATATGGACCTATATATACACCTATACTTACACACATACAAACACATACACATATATTTACATGCTCACATACGTGTACAAATAAATGCAACAAATTAGGATGTAATTTGTTCAAATCATCAAACAAACATGAAGCCTCAGATTACCTGAACCTTTGGGATACGCTGGGGAAGGTGTTCAGAGTCAAACTGAAAACTATGAAGAACTATGAGTTACAGCAAGCAAGCAACAACAAAGAGCCCACAAGACAAACAACTTGCAGATAATCTAATCCTGTATCTCAAGGACTTAGAAAAAATAAGAGCAAGTAAAAAAAAAAAGCACAAGACAGAAAAAATGGTAACAAGCATGCAGAACTTAATGAAATACTATATAAAATCAATCAGACATATTGATAGACACCTCACCAAAATAAAAAGTGTGGCATAAACACAAGTTGATAAAATTAGAGGTACAAAGATTTTATACCCAATACCAGTGAAATACAGGGAATCGTTCTGTAATAATGTGAAAACCTGTACTTCAAAAAACCACTGAAAATCTAGGAAACAGTTAACAAATTTCTAGATGCACTACCCACCTTCAAAGGTTAACTCAAGAGGATTAAAGGCAGCTTAAATTTACCCACAACAATCTATGGTGATAAAGTGGAAGCAGTTTTCTTACCCAAGGAAGTGGCAGGGTTCTACAGTGAGAAGTGTGAGGCATGAAGGAAACTGAAGAAGACAGAAGATGGAAGCCCCATGCTTAGCCCTGACAGAATTAATCTTGTGAAGATGGTAACATTGCCAAAAGTGACCTGCAGAGTCAACATAACCCCATCAAAATTCCAGCAATGCTCTCACAGAACTCGAAAGCCAAGCAATAAAGTTCACCTTCCATCATAAAATATCTGAACCATCAAAGGAATCCTGCAGTCTTGTTTATACAGAACAATTGTAGGCAGTATTACAGTGCATGAGCTCAAATTCAATGAAAGACCCAGAGCTAAAAAAGTTGCATGATAGTAACAAAACAAAGACATATGGACTAACATACTAAAATACACACAATTATAGTCCTCTCATTTTTTAAAAAAGTGGCAAAATCGTATGTTGGGAAGACAGCTTCCTCAACAAATTATGCCTGTTAAACTGCACTCCACACACAGAAGGCTGAAACAAGATCCATCTCTCACTGTGCACACACACATGCACACAACTTATCCAAACTGGATTAGTGACTCCCACATAAGACCTGAGGTGCTGAGATTGGTAGATTATATTATAGACAAAACCCTCCCAGACAAGTACATGAGCTATGTCTTTCCGGAGAGGACTCCAAGAACTAGCCCAGGGCGCCACAAGAAATTAAAAGATCTGCGCCACAAAGAAAAACAGCCAAACTAAGAGCCCTCAGAACGTGAAGGAGCTGTACATTACACAGCTGACTAGTATCTAAAACACACCAAGAACTACAAAATGCAAACACCCCCAAAGTCTAAACAATAAATGCCACAACTAGGTGTAGAGATCTCTTACTTACAAACATGCCTTAAAGTACAACAATGTATAAATATATTTAACTGATTGAAATCAGGACACAAAGTAGGTCAATAAAAAAAAAAGAACAAAGGGTTTTTTAATTTTTTATTTTTTAAAATGTACATTTATATCATTACACATGAATAAAATAAATTACATACAGCAGGAAGAAACATGAGACAATCAGGAATTATATAAATGTTATATTCATAGTGATTTGGCTATTTATATTTGTCAGACTTGAAGAAAGCATCTTTCCTCTCTTGTTGGGTCTAAATTTCTGAATAAAAATCAATATCTATCATATCTCATCTCTATTAACTTAAAACATCTATCTTGATCTAAAAACATCTTAACCCCTAACCAACTAAGCTTAATTGAAGACTAAACTATCTGGTCTTCACCCCATTAGAGACTTGAGAAGGGATAAAACTTAAATACCTGAGTATACCGGAAGTGAAGGTTAGCAGCTTCAAAAATGAAAAGGTAACTGAGACAATTTACTGCTTGAACAGTCACCCAATACTCTTTATAACATTGAAGCATCATCTTTGGCTCTCTAACCCAGTATCTCTGACAGACATATTTGCAAGGCAGGAACTATTGAGGACGATTTTACCATGTCTTGACAGAGTTCAGCCATCGACTCTGCCTGCATCTAAGCAGCCCATTTTTAGGTAGAATTCTGTCTTTGGCAAAAATGAGGACATTTTGCCCAGTGGCTGGCTTGCCACATTTGAAGCCAACTCCATAAGGTTCTTTGATGTTGACCATCTTCTTTGATGCAGGCTGGGTGTTGCCAGGAATTAACTTGTCTTGTTGTCAAAGAATCTTTAGAATACTAAAAAAAATCTTTAAATGCCGTATTCTGTAGGTCTTTGAGGCTTTTGAAGGCCATATTTAACTATTTTATCTTATGTATCTATAGAATCATATCTATTTGTTAGACCAAAGATATAAATTCTTGGGATAAAATTAGACTAGACATGACCATTATTTGCAATAATATACAAAGTTCTATGCCAATGAATTAAAAATAACCTTATTTGTAAGCAACAATTAAGGCCTTGAGTTGAGGAATAGATTCAATAATCTACCTTTTGTTCTATCCTCCCTCAATATTTCTATATCACCTTCTTTCTTTCTTTTCAGCTCCTATCTCCTTACCTATGAAAGAAACACAAAGGAAAAGAGAGACGTCTCTGAGTCCAACCTAATTTTCTCTCTGTATAAGACCAGTAATAACTTATAACCAACTCCTGATGAAAGTAAGTGTCTGTAGCCCAAGAATGCAAACAGAAACCTACCCAACTCCTGTTAGAGGAACTAGGACGTGGTTCTCTTAAGGTTTCTACAGGCTGATTTAGGGCGAATAATACCTTTGAAGGGGTCCAAAAATTTGGGAAAAAATAGTTAAGTAAGCCAGGTATAGCATTTGTGGTCCAGTTTCTAAATGTTGAGAAATTCCAGGCCTAATAGGAGTCCTGTGTGGGACAGTCTGAAATCTTGGACCAATTGGGATCAGATGCTTTCTACATGCTGTCCTGGAAGCTGTCCAATTCAGGTAGATGACAGCACCTGAGGCACCTGGGGTGGTACCTGGAGGATGCAGGATGTGAGCATCCAGTATGCTGAGAGGAATGGAACCTGTCAAGTCTGACCCAGCATCAGTGTCAGGTTCTTTTGTTCTGAAAACATAATTTCTCACAAGCATTATACACTTCTAACATTATAATTGTATGAGGTGTGCAGGATGTACAGAGCAATGAAAGCTGGTTCTCTCCTTGTTGTATTGGCAGAAGTAAGGCATGTGGGAAGATTTGCAGATGTCTTGCTTCTGCGTTCATGACATACTAAGAATGGCCTCTAATGACAAGCCATCGAGAATCTATGATCAAAATGAGACCTTGACTATGTATAGACATTTGTATCTCAGAGCTATTCTCTTGTAGTGGGATTAGCAATATAAGTTACCTGCTTGTTCTGTAGTTTTGGATTCTTTACATCTTGAATGCAGCCCCCTCCCTCATCACCTCCTAATCCCATCCTCTCCCTCATCTCTTTTTCCCCTCCCCTAGTTCTTAGAAAGGGGAGCCCTCCTCCCCTAATGTCTGACCTCAGCTTATCCAGTGTCCCCCTGTAACCTCCGTGACCTGGCAGGGCCACCCTACAACTCTCAGCACTCTGCCCAGTGTCCAGCTTCGAGTCTAGGTAACTCTCCCTATGCCCTGCTGGGTGGAGTCTCTCCGAAGACATCTATGTTGGGCTAAAATCCACATATAAGTGAATATATACCATGCGGGTATGTGGATATTGTTAGGTCCATTTGATTCATGACCTCTGTTAGCTTGATTATTTCGCTACTTAGTTTCTGCCTTGAATATCTGTCCTTTGGTGAGAGTGGGTGTTCAGGTCTCCCACTATTATTGTGTTGGGACTGATATGTGATTTGAATTTTAAAAGTAATTCTTTTATGAACGCGGGCAGGTCCCCTAATATTTGCTGCATAGAAATTTTGGATAGTAATGTCCTTTTGGTGAATTTTTCCTTCAATGAGAACGTGTCCTTCTCCATCTTTCTTGATCAATTTTAATTGAAAATCTACTTTATCAGATATTAGAATGGCTGCTCCTGCTTACTTCTTGGGTCCATTTGCTTGGAAAATCTTTTTCCAGCCCTTCACTCTCAGGTAAAGTCTATCTTTGTTGCTGATAGGTGTTTCTTGAATGCAGCAGAATGATGGATCTTGCTTTTGCATACATTTTGTTAGCCTGTGTCTTTTTACTGGGGAGTTGAGGCCATTGATGTTGAGAGATATTAGTGACCAACGATTATTGGATCCTTTTATTGTGGAGTTGGTGGTGACTGTGTGTGGCAGTGTCTGTTTTGCTTTTGCCGTTATGTCATTATCTATATACTGTATTTTCTTGGGTATGGTTGACCTCATTGTGATGGAGTTTTCCTTCTACCATCTTCTGTATAGTTTGGTTGCTGTTTAGATAGTGCTTAAATTTGGTTTTTCTATGGAATATCTTGTTTTCTCTATTTATAGTGATTGAAAGTTTTGCTGGATATAGTAGTCTGGGTTGGCATCTATGGTCTCTTAGTATCTGGATGACCTCATCCCAGGCCCTTCTGGCTTTCATGGTCTCTGTTCACAGTCAGGTGTAATTGTGATGGATCTGCCTTTATATACTACTTGGCCTTTTTCCCTCTCTGCTTTTAATATCGTTTATTTGTTCTGCAGATTTGGTGTTTTGATTATTATGTGGCGGGAGGAATTTCTTTTCTGGTCTATTCTATTTGGTGTAATGTAGGCATCAAAGGTACCTCAAGAGTATCTCTTTCTTTAGGTTGGGGAAATTTTTTTTTTTAATTTCTGATCCTTGGGATTTTGCATCCTCCTTTTCATCTACTCCTATAATCCTAAGATCATACCTTCTCATGGTGTCTTTGATTTCTTGGATGCTTTGTGTGACAAATTTTTCTGTTTTAATATTTTCTTTGAGAGACATATCAATTTCTTCTATTGTATCTTCAGCCCCTGAGATTCTCTCCTCCATATGGTGGATTCTGTTGGTTAGACTTGTCTGTTGGATTCCTGCTTCCTTCTTTAATTGTTCCATTTCAAAGGTTTTCTCAATTTGAGATTTTTTAAAATGGTGTCTAATTCTGTTTTCATGTCTTGAACTATTTTACTCATTTCCTTCACCTGTTTGATTGTGGTTTCTTGTTTCTCCTGGAAGGCCTATGTTCATTTGTTTGTATTTTCCAGAAATTCTTGGAAGGATGTATTCATTTCCTCTTTATAATTCTCAAATAACTGTATAAGCATAGTTTTGAGGTCATTTTTCTGAGATTCAGCTGTATTAGAGTATCTCTTGATGTCTGGGCTTTCTGGTGGAGGCAAGTTATCCTGGTTTTTGTTATTTGTCTTCTTCCCCTTTCGTTTGGGCATCTGCTGAGGGGGCTGAGGATTTCTAAGCTGGCAGTCACAGGGATGAGTACCTGTGGAAGGCAGCTGCTTCATATACTGGCTTGGGTGACACTGTCTTCCTGTATCTATATTCGTCCAAGCTCTGCCACCTAGGATCCGTGATTTGGTACAGTTCTTTTGGCTACTTGTTCTCCTTTGTTCTCCAGGGGGCCTACCCTGTTGCAGTTCTCAAAAGAGTGCAGTGTGCTTGGAGCTTGTGGTCAACGCAGGGGAAAGTCCAGCCACAGTGGGGGTGGGGTGGGGAAGCTTCTTTTTATCCTCTCCACTCCTTTAGACTGAAGAGTCCCCAAGTCTGTGTTTTGGATTGTGGACCATTGGTTCGCTCACCTGCTTTGCTGTGCTGAGCCACTGCTCACCGCCCACCCCTGCAGCCACTGCAGTGGACCCTCTGTTCTCCAGGGGGTCCATGCTCTTTCCTGTATTTGGAGGAGCACAGAGTGTTGGAAGTTTATGCCTTCCAAACTGGGGGGCTGTCCAGCTGCAATGAGGATGGGGTTTGGTGCTCCTGATTAACAATCAGTCTGTTTCACAGCTTCAGTTACTCTGCCTTCTAGACACAGTCCATAGTGTGCACCGCCATCTTGTCAGATCCCCAGAACAAAGGTTTTTAATAATACTCTCGGTATTGATAATATGTTTTTATTTATTTGAACTATTTCTTTTCACTTTGCTGTGTTAATTTTAACCCAGGGTACCAAAGTGAAAATAGCAAATGAAACACAGGAGATAAATTAAAAGGATTTTCGCCAACTCACTCCAGTAATCCCAGCACTCGGGTGGCAGAGGCAAATGTGTATCTGTGCATTGGAGGGCAACCTGGTCTACAAAGCAAGTCTCACGGTGAGGTTGGATGCTTTGGACCTGCCAAAGGGAACTATAGATAGCAGACATTTCAACACAAAGGCAGAGGCACAGACTTTCTGAGTTAGGGCTCCCATAATGCAGAGAATATGACCAACAATTAGTGGGTTCTTATGAAATGAAAAGCTCGTATACTGCTAAGGAATCTGAGAAACTCTGTTTCTAAAGAAAAAAATGAGAGAGAGAGAGAGAGAGAGAGAGAGAGAGAGAGAGAGGAAAGAGAGAAAGAGAAGAAGAAAAAGAAAAAGAAAAAGAAAAAGAAAAAGAAAAAGAAAAAGAAAAAAGGAAAAGAATTTGAAGTTGAACTCCAGGATATTTGTATTTAAGGACAAAACAAGATGGAACAGTAGAGAATGAAGAACCCAAAATTTATTAAAATTAAACCTGTGAAATCACTCAGCAGGTGAAAATACTTACTGCTGAGTCTGACAACCTGACTTCAATCTCCAAGACCCAAATAATACAGGAAGGGAACAGACTCATACAAGTTGTCCTCTACCTACACACACACACACACACACACACACACACACACACACACACACACACAAACACACACACTCACACACGCTCGCACACTCACACATATGTGCACATACACCAGAGTATACATGGGCACATGCATGTGGATCTGGGAGGACTTAGAGGGACGGACAAGGAATGAATACGCTAAAAATAAATATATGACTTTGGCAAAATTAAATTTCAAGGCAGCTAATAATGTATTCCATTTACTTTTATTTTTAACTTGTGTTGTTTGTATGAGTACATATGATACATGCTACAGAATTGTTTTGGGGGACCAGAGGACAACTCAAGGGAGTCAGCTTTCCTTCTACTGTGCAGGTCCGAGTTCAAACTCAGGGTGTTCAGTGTGGACATGTAGTTTCCTTTGCTGTACATGAGCTTTTCATTTCATACGAACCCACTAATTGTTGGTCATATTCTCTGCATTATGGGAGCCCTAACTCGGAAAGTCTGTGCCTCTGCCTTTGTGTTGAAACGTCTACTAGCTATAGCTCCCTTTAGCGGGTCCAAAGCATCCAACCTTTTGGTGAGATTGATGCACTGGGAGTTGAGTTTTCTGCAGGGTGAGAGATAAGGACCTAGCGTAATTCCTCTACTTTTTGATATCCAGATTGCTCATTTTAAAATGTATTACTGGTGAGTTTAAACATCTACAGCCCCAATTAAACTATGACTACCATCAAGATAGATAGTATGTCTTTCATCTCATGTGCCCTTACCACACTTTGTGTCATTACAGACCAGCTTCACAAAATTGGAGCTTTTAAAAATAAATGGAGACATACACCATCTACTCTGTTTTGCACACTCACTCTGCTTAAGTGTTTATTTTTTACCTGCCTATTGTTGTTGTATGTTTCAACACTACCCCTTTCTTCATTTACACACAGTACCATAGGTGCACCTCTTGCACGCCTATATATAATAGGAATATGCATTTATCTAATGACGCAGAATCAGGTGATTTTCCATTTTTATCTATTGTACGGAAAGTTATTCTTTATATTTCCTTACGAAGGAAAGTCATTTACAATCATTCATGGTGGTATCTATTTTTATTTCTCTTGGGTAAACTCCAGGAGAGGAATGGTTGACTCATGATTATAGAAATATTTTGAAATGGTACATTAACACACATACATACACATGCATGTGTATGTGTCTTGATATATCTATAATTCTTTTGGAAGGCTTTTGTTGTCATTAACATTATTTTTAATGTTATATTCTGTTTTTGTTGTTTGAGAATTACATACTAAATATAATATGTTCTGATCAAGTCTATACTCATTCCTTCTTCTTTAGTTATTTCAATATCTTTCACGTCTTGTGGTGGTTTGAATAAGAATGACCCACACAGGCTCATATATCTGAATGCTTAGTCATTAGGAAGTGGCACCACTTAAAAGTATTAAAAGGATTAGGAGGTGCGTCCTTGTTGGTGGGAGCGGGTCCCTGGGGGTGGGTTCTGAAGCTTCAGAAGCCTGTGTCAGGCTGTGTGTGTGTCTCTCTCTGTCCGTGGATCTGGTTAAAGCTCCCAGGTACTGCTCCAATGCCATGCTCCCCACAGTGAGGACGATGGAGGCAGTCTTGGAACCCTTAAGCAAGCCCCCAAATACAGCTTTCCTTTGTGATAGTTGCCTTGCTCACTGTGTCTCTTCACAGCAATAGGACAGGGACTAAGACACCTCTGTAGGCTCCGACCTTTTCCAAACCTACTTTACTTGAGGTTCTTTAATACTTATACCTCCCTTCCAACCCACCTATCCTAGATAGGAGAGAAAAGAGGTTAATGGGAACAGGAGAAGTAGATCTTTTTGGACTCAGTGTCTGGGAGCAATTCCCCTGGCGTAGTCAGCAGGATTTCAGCAGACCAGCAGTTCAACCAAAGTTTCTGCTGGAACCTGGAACAGCAGCCGGAACCAGAACCTAGAGCCCCGAAGTGTTCTCTGGTGGGGTTCTTTCTAGGAGCTTCTCAAAGTGGAGCAATGAACAACCAAACAATACCAAGACCCAAAAAGCCCCACCTCCAGTTTTGGGTGTGTGTATATATTCCTCTCAGAGTCTGTACTAAGATGTGTTTCAGCTGGTGAAAACCAAGCCCGCCTCCCCGCACAAGGTGGTTTGTCTTCCACTGGGTAAACATCACCTGTTATCTCTCACAAGCCTGTTCCCCATCCCACACTTAGGATCAAAACAAAAACATGTTTACAACAATCACATATCCCACACTTGGGATTAAAACAAAAACATGTTTATATCCACTACACACCTCTCTTTTTTAAACCCACTGAGACCACTCAGTGCTGCTGGTGTGTGTATAAGATGTAGGACCATCTATTGGATGGGTAGCCTGTCAGAGGCTGCATTGCATCTCTGAGGAAAGCTGACTCCTCTGCCTTCAGAAGCCACCGACTGCAAATAGCTTCTCACCTGGGATGGGACTTCATGAGTGCCTTTACTATCCATGGTGGGATTTGGTCTCTTAAGGTCTTTATAACTTCATTTTCACAATGATCCATGAGCAGTGGGGATAGGATTGTAATATACATATTGCTTTTAGGGATGAATACTCCACAGTCTCTTAATAGACTATTTGTGGGTCTCTGCGTAAATCACCATCTATCGCTAAAGGATGCTTTGCTGATGATGGTTGACTCATTGTAAGTATAGGGGCAAGTATTTAGGGGGATGTTTATCACTGTCTATTTAGTGGGACAGGAGTAGTTGGTTCTCCCCTAGGGCCTATGAGCTACCCAGACAATGGTTCTTGGGTAAGAATGTCAATTACTTCTCTCCCACAATTACATAGATAGCACCTTTACTAGCCAGTAGGAATAAGACTTCTAGATCAAGACTAACTAACTTTTCTTACATTCTTTGAGATCAGGCAGCATTTTTCAAGGTAGATGTGCCCATTTCCATGCACATCAGTAGCGGAAGTGCTGGCTCCAGTTTGCAATGTCACAAACAGTTTCCATGGAAACCTTTTCAAATTCAAGTATTATGATGGAACACATGATGGAGACCAGTTGTGTTATAATTTTTGTTGCCAACAGATAAGAGCTTTGAGTGTTTCCATGTGCCTTTCTGCTTCCTTACCCAGATAATGAGCACTGCAAGATATGGAGTGTGCTCATTGTTACTGTAGTGGTAGAAATGTTATGAGAGCAACCAAACCTTTCCTAAGTAGATTTAGCTCTACTCTACAAAATGGAATTCATGTCTGGTGCTATTAACTGGGCCAAAAACTATGGTCTCATCAATATTTGTTCATTATGAGTCTCTCTAAGTGGACCCCTCTGTCTCTGTCTCTATTTCTGTCTCTGTCCCCCACCTCGTGTGTGTGTGTGTGTGTGTGTGTGTGTGTGTGTGTGTGTGTGTGTGTATTCCTTGAGAGTTTACACAGAGACAACTCTGTCCTTTCTGAACAGCGACAGTTGTATGTCTCCCTTTCAATGTGGACGTTTGGTCCCTTTTCTCTTTCCATTGCAATGATGAAGTCTTTAAGTCCTATGATAAAGAAAGACAGTAAGAACAGATATGGGCCCTTGTTGGTAGGGGGACATAGGTGAGTGTACCCCACCCCCGCTGGCAACAACCCACCAGCCCCCAAATGTGTTAAAAGGCAAGTTCTTTGCAGGGACACTTCCAAAGCACAGACCCTAAACCACACAATAGGTATCAAAAAGCTGGCTCTTTGAAGAAAGACATATCAAAGCTGCCGTGGAGATAAGCCCTGAGATGTGTCCTGGTCCTGTGTCCTGAAATTCAGGTACTCTTGGTTTAAAAACCCAGAGGTTGGGGTGTTGGCAGGACACTCCCCGATTCTTCCTTCGTAGCTCCCTATCTTTGTCTTGTTTTATCATTAAGCTTAGAGAATTAAAATCTAAAATCTAGCTCTTTGACGCTTGACTGTCTTTATTTTAACCAAGTGCGATCAGTCAGTTATCTGGCCTTTCACAAGTCAGAGGCTCCCTTCCCCCGCCGGAAGGGACATGGATTCCCATTGCTCAACCCCAGCTAAGCAGAAGGCCCCTGTGGTCCCTAGAGCTGGGAGATCTGGCCGGAAACCTCCCTCCCTGTCCAGGAGGCCTTCTTTGTAACAGGTTTTTTGGACAGGGCCTTCCTCAGCTAGCTCCAGAAGGCTGAAGAAAACTCTGTGACCAGATTCTCAGCCCAGCCTCCTGGAGAAAGGAACCCAGAAAGTGATGCTCCAGATCATCGGGGAAGTGTAGAGCCTTTCACAGTTGGGTATCGGGTTAGCTGTAGATTTCTGCAGAGCATCATGGTTGCAGAGGATGTCAATCCAGCTGGTAGGCTGAATAGCTTCTTACTCCTTCCTGGCCCCAATGAAGGAAATGTTTATTGACCCCTATTCACATTGATGGATCAGTTTTTCATTCCTGGCATAAACCCACACAATCATGCGAGATTTAGATTTGTATGCTGTTGAATTCCGTTTTCTAATATTTTGTCAAGATGGTTTTGACTTTCACTGTAGTGTGGTTTTGGTGGCATGGTAATATGAGCTTTGTAAAATAAATTTAAAAGTATTCCTGCTGCTCCTTTTCAAATATTTTATTTTTAATTGTGTGTACATGCATGGGGGTATATGCACATGTATGCAATTACTCATGGCGGCCAGGAGAGGCCATGTGGTCCAATGGAGACAGACTTACAATGGTTGTGAATAGGAGCCCCCTAACATGAATAATGGGAAACCAGCTTGAGGTCCTCCGCAAGCGCAGGGAATATTCTTAAACCCTGAGCCCTTGCTCCTGGTCCGATCTAGCCCTTTTTCAAAAAACTAATATTTTCTTCCTTTATCTCTTTTACAGTATGGAGATTGAACCTTCTGTACATTGGCAGGCCTTCGACCATGAAGGTGCGTCCTCAACTCATCTTTTAACTCTTAATTCTCCTACATTATCATACTTAACTGTCATAACAGGCAGAATGGAGATGTTTTTTAAAATTCATTTTACTAAAAGCTTTTAGTCAGCATAACTACATAATCTATATTTTGTAGTTATTGATCTAAGAAGATTTCAACCATTAAATATTTGTTTCCAATTTTTTCTCAAGTTTTGTTATCTCTACTTTTCCTATATTCCTATGTATTACTGAATTCTTGTGAATAACACTTGTAAACTTCATATAACTTTACTTTCCTCTGTTTATGAAGATGTTAAGTATCTCTGAAACCACATTCAGAATGACATTAGTGCTGTAACGTTAGAAAATGCACATCTATAAGTACACTTGTTGTAGTTTGTCCAATGTACACTTGTTAATTTTTTAACCTTGTGAATGGCCCAAGGTTCCATTTTTTATTTTCTTTGTAACATTTTCAGGCAGGTTGAATCTTCTGAGAAGGCCTGGGTGACAGGGATCACTGCCTTACCTTCTGCCTAGATACGGGGTTCCACAGCCAGTAAACGGGGCCAGGGAGAGAACTCTAAGGAGCGTGCACGAGGCCCTGGACTTGGTCTGTAGAACCACAAATGATATGAGAAGGAAACTATGAGTTTGCAGTTACTCTTTTCTTTCTTTTTAAAAAAAAAATTTTCAGTTACTGTGTGTTTCATTTCAATTTGTTTTGCTCCATCTTGTTTATTGAGTGTGCTAGGTAAATATTTACCAACAAAACTGTACCCCACGCTCGACTTCCCTGTACTCTGAGAAGAAATATCCTCTCAGCCAAATTAAGTGCGTTAGTTTCCGCAGTGTTTTTCTTTGTCTTAAACTTCCTTTAGAATCATGGCAATAATATGTTAGTATAAATTTTGCTGCATTTATCCCCTCTAAATTTTGTTTGGCTTCTTAACCTCTTAGCCTTTTTTGGTTTGGTTTTTATTAGTTAGTTTTTTCAAATGTAGGAATCATGAAACAGTTTTCTTCCTGTGCTTTCACAGCTCTGCCCTCCTGCTGCTGTCATCGGAGGCATGGTGACACGGTCCTCAGCCCCTTTGCTGTAATTCTTTGGTCCCTGGAACTATTTTCAATTATGTGTTCTTATTTTCCTCTCTTTGGTTTAAATTACACAGTCTTGTTACTTTATCTTCTAATTCAGTTTCTTCTCCTTCTTAGGTCCATTCTGATACTGATTCTGTTCAGCAAGTTGCTTATTTATTCATAGTTTTCAGTTTTATATTATGAAGTCATTGTATAGTCCTCCCTTGTATCTACTTCTTCACCAAGAATTTTAATTTATCAAGATTCGATTTTTATTTTTTGTTAGGAAAATTTGTAATTTCCGTAAAGCTTGTATCTTGTCAGCTGCCTCAGAGTGTCAGTCAAATCTCACATCTCTAGGTGTGAGGATATTCTGACTCTTTCCTCAGGCACAGAGTCTGCTTGCCTGGAGGCAATTTGGCCCATGGGGTCAAATTCAAATCCAGTGTCACTCTTGGTTTCGGTTGACCCTATTCAGTCAGGGGAAGTTGAGGCTCCATTTTACTACCCAAGTTCTTAAGAGAAATACAGATTCATATCAGGACTCTGTTGACAACCAAGTTAGGGGTTCTGATAAAAACAAGAAGGTTTTTGTAGACGCTGCACAGGAGTGCAGTCTGCGCTCCACTGACAGCTCCTGGCTGAGGGTGGCAGGCATGCACCACTGGTGTTCCACATGCCTCTCCCTACCGTGGGAGGCAGAGATCAGGCCCTGGCCATCTAGGGTAGCCTATGCTTTGTCACTTCTGGAGGTAGGTGTCTTTCTCATTCAACCATAGGTCAATTTTATTTTCTTGGTGGGTGAAGACTGCTTTGTGTTCTCCGTGGACAATGATGGTGTGGGAGATAAGGAGTGGTACAGATGCTGGTAAAGCTGGGTCCCTGGCTTCAGGTGCGTGATGTCACCTCAGGGGACAGAGGGAGGCAGACAGTTTGGAAGACTAATTACAGGCCCACAGTGATGTGTAGGGTCCATGGGGAGTATTGAGAATATTTTCATCTGTGCCAGATATACAAGTGCTGTCTGAAGCCCCCTGTTTGAGATTGCCTCATACTGACCCTCTGACTAGAGAGTGCTAGCTTTTCTATGAGTGGTTTTTTTTCTTGCTATTGGTCTGAGCTCTTGGCTTCTACTTAAAGCATCTGATACTACATAAGACACAGAAAAGAAAATTCAGGGATCTAACCACCATGTGATCCCTTGAAGTATCGGTTCCCCTGGGGGTCTGGCTATTCCCCTGCTAGCTGCTTTCCACCATCTTTGCATTATATAGAGTGTCCAGGGGATTTATTTGAACTTATAGAGTGATAGGAAAAAGTATACCTTCTGCACACTTCACAGTGTGTCAATATCAATCTTTAGACCTAAGCTTCAGTTTTTATTCTACCCGTTGACTTTATTTTTTGCCACATCAAGGACATTTATTGATACTGTTTTATTTTATATCATCTGTGAGGTTTTATTTATAGTTTTTAGGTAATCATACAGTCTATGGAGCAAGAGTGGTACTTCTCCATAATGGGTGGCATGGTTCCTCTTTTTAAGTATTTTCTAAATTTGCTTACTATATACACCTATATACATTTTTTTTCTTAACATGGAATACTGGTTTTTGTATAGCGTGTATAAGGCACAGTGTGAGAAAGCTGCCCCCACTCCCAGCCACACAGTCCCATGGGCTCCTCACACGCTCACACGCACACAGGAAAGACCAGCTGGCTTTGCCACGATGCATGGAAAATGGGTTGCTTCTGATCACTTCTGGTGTTTGAGCTGGTTGGAGAGCCAGTCCAGGCCTTCATAAAGCCCATCTCAACTGATGGCACAGGTAGCCTGAATGTACCAGTTTCTCTGGTGAAGGGAATATAAGCCAAGCTTGTCTGTGATCTCTGCTGCATTCATAGCATTAGGAAGATCCTGTTTGTTTACAAACACCAATAAAACTGAGCTCATCTTTGGCTAACATAAATTTATTCTTTGAAAATGTCATATTTTACAATGTGTCTTTGTCATATTCATGTGTACTCTTCCTCTCCAACTCCTCCTGCACCCTCACAATATACCTCCCAACTGCAAGTACTTCCATTTATTTCTTTATTTGCAATTCTATGTAAGTAAATGTAGTTTTGTGCACGCTAATGCAGTGCCCACTGATGCCAAGAGGGTATCAGATTCCTTGGACCTGGTGTAAGATACCTGATTTAGGAACCAAATCCTAGTACTCTGAAAGAGAATCCCTCTCTCTTAACCACTGAGTCATTTCTCCAACCATCTTTCATACACATACATACAGACAGACAGACAGACAGACAGACACATACATACACACACACACATACACACACACACACACACACACACACACACACACACACATACATACAAAATGCCCACAGACTCCAGTTCATAATGCTCACATGTGAGTGGGTGTTGGGCAGCCACCTGTTGCTTAGGTAACCTACCAGTAGGCATGCCCTGAATGAAAGTGACTCTTCCTTCACAGCAGTCACCACCTGTCATAACTCCTTTTCATGCCCTCCCCAAATGCCATGTTGGAGCTTTGACTGCTTTGCTCGTGTGCGGCGGTTGTGCAGATGGCCACACATGTTGTGAGTTCTTGTATGCAACAACACGCTATACATGGAAGACAGCACTTCACAGCACTCCTACCTTTTGTTTGGATCTTACACTCTTTTTAACCTCTCTTCTATGATGTTCTCTGATTCTAAGAGTGGAGGAGGTTGACGACAATGTCCTGCCTACTGCTAAGCACGCACAGTCAGTCTCTCTCAGCAAATTGACCAGTTATGAATCTCTGAATCAACCACAGCGTGCTGAATAAAGAAGCTTCTCTGAGTAAGGTTAACAGCAGCGCAGATTGGGGATAACAAATGACAATATGACTGTTTAGTAAAACAAGAGTTTCCCCTTTAAGGCCTGTGACCTACCAAGCCATGTGGTTTTGACCAGGTTTACAGTACGAAGCATGGATTTCCTCTAGAGGAGTGGGCCTCAAATCCAGTAAGAAAAGAGTTGGCTACCCTAATAAATAACAGTTTTGCTACTATTGTGTGGGTGTGCACATTGTGCCTGGTAGGTCGGTCCTGCAGCATGCAGGGTACAAAGTTGTGAAAGATTTTCTCTGTCTCTCCAATGGTACATTTCTGTACTGTGAAAGAAAACCAGCTGGGTAGAATTTTCTAATCTATTCAAGATTGGCTTTATTGTGGATTATACACTGGACACAATTATTATTGTGATTCAAAGATTTTCATAATCAGCATGTGCAGATCGAAGTCCCCTTCTAATCATGGATTGTTGAGGTATTTTGTTTTTGTTTCCTTTTTTGAAAAGCGTAGGACTAAGGGTTAGGTTTTTTGAAATGCGTTCTCTAACACTGTCACATGATTACAATTTTTTCTTATAGTTTTAGTAGCTGTTTGAGGGTTTTATGAAACAACTTGTTTTAATCATATTTCATTTCCTCCCCCGGCTCTCCTCTGGCCTAGCCACACTTCCCTTTCCTATCCGGCTTTGTGTCCTTGTTTTTTCTTAAATCCTTCAAGACTAACTTGTGCTGCCCCAATGGCTTTGGACATGTGGTCGTCCTTGGTGGTGTGGATACCTTTTTTTAGGTTCTATCAGAATCAGGGATCACATCAACTGATTTCTAAATAGTAAGCACCTTGCCTTTGTGGGGTACACTTCACTCTGCCATGATGACATGGTATTTAGAGTGTCATTTAACTGGACACTATTATTATGAGAGTTGATTTTAATAACAATTTTTGGTAAATATTCACACCACTAGCATGGGTGAGAAGGGTCAAGAGTGTTCATAACTTAGAGTGATATTGCCCGGTTTGGGTAACTGAATTCTGCCCATCACAGTCATTGACAGGTTCCATTTTAGTGATACATTTTCACATATTAAATGGCACAGACAAAAAAAACAACTTTTAAACGTTTCTAGTAAGTGTGTTATCTCTACAGCATTACATTTGTACCTTGCTAGTATAGAAATGTAATATATAGATGTATGCATACATTTTCTTTAAATGCTTTTATGTGCATGGGTACAGAATTTAAATCATGCCATATATACTGAGATAGAGTTCTCTTTGGTGATAGTTTTTCCTTTAAATAGTGGAGTTTTTTTGTTTGTTTGTTTGCTTCTTTATTTTATTATTTGGGAGGCAGGAGCTTGGTTCTATTTATTGTATCAGAATTAGCTTTGCGTTTCCCTTCTTCCTTTAGGTGAGACAGAATGGCTGGTGAGAGCCAAACTTATTTATCTTGTTGTTTTCTTTTGTTTTATTCCAAGGGGAGGTACAGATAAAGACTTTACTTCCATAGCCTGTGATTGGATCCTCTCCTGATGTATCTGGCTTTCTCATAACAGTGTTCTGCCAGGGAATAATTCTTCAATATTAGCTATGTAGAGATGGTAGAGTTTCAGGAGCTAAATATTCTATCAAAGTGTTAGTTATCTGTGGGGAGCAGATGGTGTCCTGAGCGAAGGTGTGTTGCTTGACATGAGATCCGCTATGTCAAAGACCCCAATGGCTCAGGCTCATGGGGATGGCTAAGCCTCCCCTGGTCAGACTCAGAGAAATGACAATGCTCTCCTTGTGCAGTATAGACAGTATGTGTAGAAAATGTCGAATGTGTCTCCATCCTCCATGCTTACAGATACCCCCAACAAAGATTAGCTAAGCCTGGTTGCTTGATCATCTGTATATAGTAGACTGTCATCCTCGATTCAGATTTATAAACTGAATACGCTGAGTCTCCAGGCTGGTGCTGCGGCTCCATCAGAGTTGGTAGCCTAACCATCCCAGGTTTTCTGTGCTTGTGTCTCTCATGTCCTCACTCTCCAAAGCTGGGCCAAGGTTGCCCTGTGGCTGGGTAGTCCAGGAGGCTTTTGTCTCTGGAATGTCCACACTGAGCTCTGAGCAGTCTGTCAAGTCTGTCTCTTTCCTTGCCCTAGCACGGGCTCCCATGGAGGTTTCACCAGTGGCTTCACGGCTCTGGAGAGCTCTGGAGAACCTGCTCTGGAGAGCTGTGGTTCTGAGTCTACCCGTGTGCCTCTCCAACTGGGGAGGGCAGACAAGAATGGGAATAGTGACGTGACTTCTCGGAACAATGTGGGAATAACTGGCACTTGAATTTGCTCAGCTTTTTAGCTATTGTTAGGGTGGGATTGACTTCTAAGCTCCTTAAGTGAAGTGTGCATACCAGAAGCACATAATACTATATTTGTTTCCATATTATATAATTTTGACGGTCATACTAGTTTTCAGAAAGTCACTAACAATTCAATTTTCCACTAACAATATTGCGGGGCAGTCTTTGACACATCTTCTCCAAAAAATAGGTTGCTTTAATTTTTCTCGCATAATGGTTATGGAAAAAATAAGTATTGTTGTTATAGTTTGCATTTACACTGCTTTTGATTTTCTACATAATATAATGTGGGAAAATTAAATTTTGTCTTTGGATTAAATATTCAATCCCAGATTCACATTGTATTTTCCTTTTAACTTAACAGAAAAAAAATTGTCAAAGCTATGTCTTTTCTAATAAATACATGTTTCAGACAAATCATTTGAAATTTGGTGATACCAACCATTTTTTAAATTAGATTAATTATGTTAACTTCTTGGTTCCTATAGCTGATCTTTTTTTATATCTGATGTTGACATGTGTTTTTTCTTACATTATTTGGCTGTTGACTTTGCTTATGATAATACAGAGAAATTTTAATCCAGAAACATTGCTGCTCTGTCAAGGGATCACATCCAAAGATGTTTTGGATCTATGTAATCCAGCTGGAATAAGACACACCCTTAACACACACTCTTAATCCCAAACAATGTAGGTAAAGTTAGTTTGTAGAAGGAAGCAGTCATGTTTCAAAGTGATGTCTAGTTCAGAGGCAGAAAACTGACAGAAGAGGGTGTGCCCAATTTTTATGAGAACAGAGAGGAAAGAGAAATGATTTAAGAGAGACAAGCACAGAGGGAGAGAGAGGGGAGGCAGTTTTACCGAAGGGTTCTATTACAGCGACAGGTTGTAGAGAAAGAGAACAAACTAGACACAGGTAAAGACAGATGGAACCAGAGAATGAGAAGGAACCAGAAGATTAGAACAGATTGCTAGAGTTACTTTGAGGCCAAGCAGAGCAATTCAGTCAGAGGCTGGGAGAAGCTGGTTTGAATCAGTCAACTAGGAGAGGAGTTTGAGCCAGATCAGCTGAAATGAACCAGTCAGTCAGACTTCAGAAAGAGCTAGAAAAGTGCCAGTTAGCCTCTGAGAAGACAATCACCTCTCACAAATAAAAAATACATTTACATGATAGTCTTAAGTACACATGTAATTTAGGCATGCTTTTGTATTTGTATGCCCTTTGCTATTTTTAAACTTTTTATATTCTTTTATATTTGACTAAATTCAGTTTAAAACTTAATTAAATATTGAATTGCATGTGCATTGATACCTAGTACTTGATTAATCAAATCTTACTTACTTCTCCCATGGTTATAAAATCATTACCATTTTCTGGTTCCATTTTCCCCTTTATTGTCACTTTTTATATCCTTTTTGATGACCTTAGCCATTTATAATGTCTATTAATTTTTATATTATTTACAATTTTAAGTATCCCGGTTGAATTTAATAACAACATTAAATGTATTTATTATTGTAAATTCAGTAGCATTTTAAAGATACAGAATATATGGTTTCCCAATCTCATCTTTTATAACTTTCCTGCTCCCTTAAATACTGGATTTCTTTATAGCAGTAATATGTTCTTCCATTGCTGACATTCTATGCCCATCCCATTCATGGTCTGGCTGGACCTTTCCAGGCACTCTTTTGGTTACCTTTTTTTTTTTTTTTTTAGTCTCTACTCAGATCGTATCTTCTCAGTGATCAGCCCAGTAAACAGTGAAAGCTAGCTTACCCCTCATGCCCTGTGTTAGTCAGGGTTCTCTGAAAGAATAGAACTGACAGAACAGATATACTGTCTAGCTTTTATATCAGCTTGACACAGAACTAGAGCCCTCTGAGAGGAGGAAACCTCTAGCGAAAAGAAATGCAGCTGTAGGCAATTCTATAGAGCATTTCCAAACAGCGTCCACACTGCAATTACCCCGACGTATCGAGCAAGGGACTATGGTTTGAAGAATACTCCAGACAGCAGGTCATCCATTCTAAGAGAATGCCCTTTAATGGGGAGGGGCCAAGGCCTTTTGTACAGTACAGAGGCAGGTGGGAAAACACAAGACGATGTACATGGGAAGTCCCCAGGACAAGAGGAACTATGTAACCATGGTAACCAGGGTGCAAAACAGGAACTTGTGGTCAGCTCAGCGAGGCACAATGTTCACAACAGGAAGCTGCCAGGACAGAATAACAATTGCATACCGGCCAGGGCATGGCCTCAGGGGGCCCAAGCCTAACAGTTCCCAACATTTTCTTAATTAGTAATTGGTTTGGGAGAGGCCAGCTCATTATGGGTAGGGCCACAAATGTAGCGATCCTGGGATCTATAAGAAAACAGGGTAAGCACATCAGAAAATCCAAGCCTGTAAGCAGCACTCCTATGCGGCCTCTCCATCGGTGCCTACCTCCAGGTTCCAACTCTAAAGTTCCTGCTCTGACTGCCTTTGATAATGAATAGTAATGTGGACGTATGATACAAATAAACCAAGTTGGTTTGGGTCATGGTGTTTTATAATAGAAACTGTAACTTGCATGCTTGTCTGTGTGCGTGCATGCATGATTTATTAGAGTGACTGACAGGCTATGGTCCAATAGTGGCTGTTTCCCACTGGGAAGGTCAAGAATCTGGTTGTGTATTCCAGGGGCCTACAGGTCTCAGCATTTCCCCATCTGATTCTAGAGTCCCAACGACGTAGGTTCTAACACGGTTAAGGAAATACCTCAGCAGCAGAATTGATGAACTTGCCAGCAAGTGTGAGGACAAGCAGACGAAGATCCAAAGCTTCTTCCACGTCCTTTCATGGAAGCTGCTACCAGAATGTGTGACCCAGAGTGAAGGTGGTTCTTCCCCCTTCCCTTCAAATAATCCAATCAGGAAAAGCCTTCACAGGCACATGCTTAGATGGTTGCATTTTAGTTGATTCAAGGTTGACAACCCAGATAATGCTCCCTCCCAGAGCCACAGACTATGGAGCAACCATTTCAGGGCCAGGCATGGGAAATCTCCTTTTGAGCCAGGGGAGTCCAAGATACTCCCAAAACAATGTAGGCTGTTGCCACTGCCCTTGGTCACCTCCAGGAACTTGATGGTAAGACTCTTGCTGGAGACCCTGCAACACACTTCAAAGGGCTGCAGCTCTGACCTGGAAGCCTCTTTCCTGAGGACTAGTCATCATAGTCCATTACTATAACCATCTGTAAAGCCTAGAAACAGCAATAGCCAGCACAGCAAGATATCCCCAAGGATGCATTAGTGGCACTTTTATCTTGTAGGGTTACTGACAATGTTGTAATTGTGTGGTTAGCGTTAAGACCCATTCAATAGGAGAAAATTACTACCTGGGACTGTAAACCTAGCCAACCATCTGTGGTTAGAAAGGTCATGGATCCTAGAGGAGAATCTAATACTGTCACTTCTCTAAACCAATATCATCTCTAACTGCATTCTTATTATTTATTCTTATGCCAACACATAAGTGTAGCATTCACTTCTCATGCGGATCTACAAAGTGCCTGGTCTACAAAGTGAGTCTAGGACAGCCAAGGCTAACACAGAGAGACCCTGTTTCAAAAAAAAAAACAAAAAGAAAAAGAGTTAGTTGGACAGATAGATAGCAAGTGAGACAGAGACGGAGACAGATAGAAAAGTTCTCCTGGGCTTTAAGACTTCAGCTTGTACCGCAAAAAAAAAAAAAAAAAAAAAAAAAAAAAAAAGAAATTTCCTGTTGCAGCAAGCAAAGGCTTATTACAGAAACCCACAACTGGTCAAGTGCAGCGAACAACAGACCATATTGTGCCCTACTCCAATGGAGACCTTTCCAAAGTAAGCACTACACTCATGGAACATCACAGAAGAGGGGGTGGAAGGACTGCAAAAGACAAAGGACCATGGTACCTACTTTGAGATAATGTCATAGAGACACGGCAAGGAAGCTGTGCCCATGAAACCTCAACATCCCATTTGCCCGAACAAGACTTGATTAGTGACAATAGCTGACATGCCAACATAGATGGGGGCGGGATCTAAGGCCTCATCCTTAGATGAAGAAGAATAGGCAACCAGTGCCTGCTGAAAGTGGCATCTGTTTTTTTCAGGGATGTGCACACTAATGTATTATCCCATCTCGAGTGGTCAGCCCAAAACACATGTACATATGAGCAACATTAAATTAACTCAGTAAGGTGTGTGTGCATGTGTGTGTGTGTGTGTGTGTGTGTGTGTGTATGTGTGCACACTCACACACACAAAACAGTAATTATAGAAGAAGAGGACATGAACTTGGAAGGGAATAGCAAGGACTTACTGAAGTAGATGAAGGGGAAGAAAGGGGGGAATGATGTCAATACAGTACTCATATATAAACTTCTGAATTTTTTTTTAAATTAAAAACATTGCTGCAATCATTCTATTTTGTGGCTTAATTAATTTATTCAATCTATCAGGGTCAAATGTGCCATTGATTGCTTTTTATGACTGCTTCATGACACAAACAAACTTATGCATTTAGCCATGAATAATAAATATGATCAATTTTATCAATGTTATGCTATCCCCATCACATTTTAATTTGTTTTAGTTGTATATTTTTCTTCTTTGAGACAGGGTCTCTCTGTGTAGCATTGGCTCTCCTGGACTTGCTTTGTAGACCAGGCTGGCCTTGAACTCAGAGATCCACCTGCCTCTGCTTCCCGAGTATGGGGATTAAAGGCGTGCGCCACCAAGCTCCTTGTACACTATACTCAGCCTATAAAGATCTCTCCTTTCCGTTGGCATGTATGGTACTCAGGTGATTTTATGTTTAAACTTTTCTCTTTTGCACCCTCAAATGCAAGGTACAAAAGGAAAGAATACCTACCTGTTACAAATCTGGGAGCTTTTTAAACAAATACTTTATACACAAATGCTAGCTGAACACAGGCGAGGACAGCAAACAAATAAAGCAGCAACACAGACGTTTTCATGAGGCTGCCAGAAAGAGCACAGCCTGTGGTCACAAGAGTCAGCTTGCTTCCTGTCTCTTTTTAATTTTTGTTCAGACTGTTTAAGTTCACCTTGTTTGATATTAATAGTCATCTGCCCCTTTGCATAGTACCTGTTGCCTCAACTTTTATTTCCAAACACATATATTTATTTTTCAGTACACACATAGCGCAACTAGTATCTAGCTAGATTTGTTACAAGCAGTGCCTACAGTTTCTGCTTTCTCGTTTCCTTACGATTGTCTGTGTCTTTACTCTTTAATCAAACTCTGCTCACTGAACTTCCCAGCTTGCCCCGGCCTGCGGGGTTAGACTAAAACTCGGGAGGAAGTTCACCTGTAGAAAATTCAAGACACAAAGAAGGAGAGTAAGTCTGATTGATCAAACTCTCAAACTTTATTAGTCAGGCAGCAGCTTTTATGAGTCTGAAGGCAGGGAAGCATATTGCTATAGCAACCCAACTGCAGGCTTTTTCTCAAAACATAGGGAATTCCAGGCAGGGTCATAATGTCCTGCCACACAGGGCAGCTTGCTCTGTCTTCATCTAGCTTTATTCTCACTGCTGACTCACAACAGGGTCGCTCCATCCCTATCTGTCTTTAGTCTAACTGCTGACTCACAACAGAGTCAACTAGTTTCTGGTGAAAGGCAAGCTTTGGGAAAAACAGAGACTTAAAGGTGCAGACTTGGACAAGATGGCTGAACATTGGCCATATGGCCTATCGTCCCCAACACCATCTTGTTGTTTTAGATTCTGTATGCTCTCCTAAGTCATTGCTGCTTCGCCACAGGGGCTTCACACATGACTGGTGTATCTCTACTACCTCAGTAGCAGACAGGAAGAAGTTGTCTGTTTACTAGTGCAAATACTCTGCCTTTCTCTAGACCCCACTCTTCTCTTCAACATGAAAAACATATGTTTAAATGCTCCCATTTCCTCTTCCCAGTTGATAACGCTTCAGTTTTACTCCAACAGCTTATTGGCCTTGATTTGTTTCAAGGGCAGATGCCCCCTGCCTCCCCTCTAAGACTCCATCTCATTCTTGCCTATGAGGATATAAGGCTTGGCTTGATCTCTCCCTTGGTTCATTTGCTGTCTGTTTCATGTTGTTGCAAGTTGATAGATTCACAGAAATCTAGTATTTTTCTCATAATTTTCTTATGTCTTAAAAAGACATCAACTTGTTAAAATCTTTTCCAGCCGTACACTCTATATTCAGTTGCCTGCCTATATTAGAAAATATGCATTGAGTATAAAATCCTCTATATTTAAAATGTCTTCTACAACTGTCCGATAAGCCCGTCTCTCACAGTCTCTCTTTATATATCCCTGGCTGCTCTGTTTTGTTGTTGTTGTTGTTGTTGTTTGTTTGTTGTTGTTGTATTTTGCATTTTGCATCCCAGACCAGTAAGTAGAGTGAAAAGAAATTAATCTTTACTTACTGTGCTAAGACGGACACTAGAAAGTCATACGTTTTCAAATTGTAAGATTTCTCCTTCATGCTCAGCTTAGTCAACGGCCTCTCTACCAGGCTGATCCTTGCTAATGGGGGTGTATCTGCTGGCATGGCTTCTCATGGCTGTGCTTGGTAGACAGGGGAGGAGGCCATAGGAAGTTGAATTTGTGTCGACATTACTATAAGATGGTGGCCTGACAGGGTCTTCTCCATAAGAACAAAGATTTTTTTGGGGGGGTGGATTTTGTGCTGGTGGGTTTTGTTTTTCTGACCTATTCAACAGGACTTTTGAATATCCTACCGTGAGGGGTTTGGGGAGTAAGTAATCAGGTTTCCCATCTTTGTGCAAATTACCCAAGCTTCTGAGTCAGCCCAAAAAACCAATTTGGAGAGAAGAAAAACATGCTCACCGTCATGCCCAAGGCATAAAAACCCAGACCATTGCGGAGGGGCGGGGGGGGGGGTGCACTGGAAACCCTCCCATTTTGAGGAGCCATCTCTTCCTCTCTTTGCTGTACTGGGCATTGTATTGTTTTCTTTTTCCAATAAAACTTGGCTATGTGTGGTGACTGCCTTTGAGTCATTTAATCAGGAGAAAAAATGAACCCAAATTAAGACCCCTAAATGGTAACAAGGCCATTTTTCTGACAGCTTCTTTTTGTAGAATTGTCATTATCTACCCACTAACTTTGCCTCTAAGTAACACACATGAGTCCCACCTACCCAAAGTCGATCCTTTCCTATACTGCCTTGTTTTCGTAATTTGAATGCCAGATATAAAATTGTAAATAAGGAAGTATGTTGGTTTCACTTTGGGGTGATAGACTTAAAAATAAAAAAATTCAAAAGCTCTGTAGTCCCGGAAGATTGAGAATCTGTAGCCTGAAGATGACCTGGAGTTTTGTTTTGTTTTAATTTTTAAAGCTGTTAGGATGTCAGCATCCACCATAGTTTCTCACCTCATAATCATATTTTTGTAGTTCTACATTTGAAGTGTTTACATATTGTACATATCTGATCTATAAATATGGCTAGCTTGCCTTAAATAAGAGAAGACTTCAAAAGCCAAATAGAGCTTTTTCTACTTTAACTGGGAATAAAAGAGACAACGACAGTGTGACAAGGTGATAATTGCAAGTTCAGACTGGATCAAAAAAACATCTTCTGCGTGTCTTTTAGTTGGCACAAATTTAGCCATTTCTCGGGCTCCAGCCACACTAACACTTCCTCTCTGTGGCAGTCATTGTTAACTGTGATCACAGCACAATGCTTTAAAATATTTAATAACTCAGGCTTCGTGACATTAACCACAGTTGTCCATAAAGCCAATTAGCATGGACCAAATGCTCTGCTTTATCACATAACAGTCTACTAATTTCAGTCTAAAACAACAGGATTTGACCTTCTTTATCAGAGGTTCCATGGCAGAGACAAAGATATGTGAGTGTTCCTTTTTTATCCCTGGGGAGATCTCCCAAGATACAATGGATGCTGGAGACCATTTCTTCTTCAGTGGTTCTCACTCTTCCTAAAGCTACAACCCTTTAATACAGTTCTTCGTGTTGTGGTGATGCCAAACCATAACATTATTTTGTTGCTACCTCCTAATTATAATTTTGCTACTTTTATGGATCATAGTGTAAACATGATATGCAAGATATTTGATATGAGACCCTGTGAAAGGATTATTCAGCAATCTCCCAAAGGGATTGAGCCGTACAGGTTGGAGACTGTTGAACCAGAGTCCAGCCTTTAGAGTTTAGCCACACCCTCATGTCCTTGTTACAGAAACATGGTCTCCAGGGCCACAATGTTGAAAGCAGTTGGAGTTTAAGGGGTTGTACTTAGTAAGAGGTTCTCAAGCCAACCGAGGGTGTGGGTTTGCAAGGAATTCAGGACCCCCATCTCTACCTGGCTTCCTGTTTGGAAGTTCTATCTTCACCATCACTTAGCTCCACCATGATGTGCGGCAGGAGACACACAGGTCTTTTAGACAAAATTGTGCAGTAAGTGAATATATTTTCTTCATTAAGTTAGCCTGCCTCAGGTAATTTGCTGCAATAACACAAAACTAACAGAGGGCTGAACTCTCTATATAAAATGTTGTTTTTACACGTACATTTGTGTGACAAAGTTTAATTTATAAATTATCTCTTTTGTGATATGGATGGTCATAGATAAAAATAAAATAAAACACAAAACTATGTATAATAAGAAAATTATTTAAAATGTATGAATTACTTATTTTCATACTTTTTCCATTTAATATTTTCAGACTGTGGTTGGTCATGAGTAGAAAATTAAAGCTGTGGTAGGTAAAGACAGTGGGACTTCATCCTTGTTAGCTGATAAAAGATCTCGTCAAATACAGTGGATAAGAATACAACAAGTCACAGTTATAGGGGAGGGGAGTAAGGGGGAAATGGGAGGGAGGGAGGAATGGGAGGATACCAGGGACAATAATTTAGATGTAATATGAATAAATTAATAAAATATATTTAAAAAAGAGCTTCTAAAAAAGAAAGAATCCAACAAGCCAAGCAGTGGTGGTGCACGCCTTTAATCCCAGCACTCAGGAGGCACTTGGGAGGCAAAGGCAGGCAGATCGCTGTGAGTTTGAGGCCAGCCTGGTCTACAAAGCGAGTCCAGGACAAATCTTGTCTCAGGAAAAAAAAAAAAAAGAATCCAACAAACCAAGAACTTGAGCTGCTGGACTTGAAAGGACAAAATAAGTATTTTTTTATGGTAAGATGAGGTGCATGGATATTTCTGGAGTTGGATTCTCTTCTAAAAGCATATTTACTCTTTAAGCAGCATCCTTAGTCAAGGGTCTCAGGAGATTCATCTCTCTCCTGTTATTCATTAAGGATACAAAGGAGGAGAACCTCCCTTAGCTCCCACCACCCAGTCTGGGGACAACCTGGAAATTCACAACCTTTGGATGCTTCGCTCTCCTCCATGCGCTGACTTCCGTGGCCTGTGTCTCTCCTTCTGTTCCTGAAGAATTCCATAACTCACATACAGTGGCATAGCATAGCTATTTGTCAGTCATGCTTACTATGCTCCTTACAGCATCGGACCTTTTCTTAACACACACACACACACACACACACACATACACACACACACACACAGTATATGATATGCAGCCTTGCCTTAGTCGAATATTAAGCAGTTTTCTGTCCAAGTTATGTAAAGAAACAAGAGGCCTCCATGTAATTTGGATTTTGCCAGGTATCTAATTGCAATCTAATGTCCTGTTGTGAAACTCAGCCAGGAAGTCTATCTGCCAGTCCATTTGGGGACTTGGTTTGTTATCTCTAGTTCATGACGTTTCTGGTTTTCCATTCCTTGTCCAGGGATGATAACAGTGTGATTTACACGTATACCTAACAAATGAGATCAATTAAAATGTCTAAAAGTGGCACCTGTCCCCGGGTAGGGTTGCACTAACAGGTCCCCTTAGCCTCATTTCCTGCCGCCCCTGAGGTTTGCAGGCGCTGCCTGCACGTAGGCTAACAATGGGCTACTGTTTTCTAATGGATGCAAACTAAAAGCAGGCCTTATCCTATGGTTAGATGGATGATTATTCCTTCACTGGAAACAACAGGTGTATTTTTCACTCAATTGACACAAATGATTCTTACTTTCATAGCCTCCATTAATAGAGCTTCTTGAATTGCCCAATTTGTTACAAATTTGCAATATCAGCTGCCTCTGTGGATGAATTAACTAATGAAATAGAAACTATCTTTCATTTGTGTTCCTCACAGAATGCTTTTGATCATTATGAGGCAAACTCGATACTTTTCAAAGATCCTAGTCTGTGTGGAGAAGGAGAAAAATCATTCTTTAAGAATAAATACAGCTCTGGATAAAACAGAGAATTTTATTTGTATTTTTCTACAGAAATGTTGCAAATAAATAAGTACCAGTGGTGTGACCTATGCTAGAAATATATTTAATGGGTTTGTGGAGATTCTGAGACCTTGGGATAGTACCGTTGATTATGATCAGGATGCCAAAGTACCCATCTGCAGACAGCATAGAGAGCAGAATAGAAGATGAAAATCCATGCTCAAAGCTTCATCTGTAAATTAGGAAGTGTGTTTATGAAATAAACTGACTTATTGGACTTCGCAAAATGTGGTCTCAGTGGAAGCCCCAGAAGAGCTAGCTTCCATCTTCAGTTCCAAATGATGAAAAGTCCCAAACAAGATGACATCCAAGGCCATGAAGAGAGCGCCTGGCAACGCAGTTGTAATTCCCTCTGCTTAAGGCCAGGCTGCATGTGAGCAAGCGGCTCACCGTGCCTGTTCCTGGGGAGTCCCTGGTGGACGCCAGCTTCGCCTTGCATGTCATAAGAGTGGTGTCTTTCATCGATATAAGTGGTTTTGAGCAACCTGTCTCCTGGACAGCCAACTGTCAGTCTAGCAAAATCACAGCACAAAAGCTCGTTACGTCTTATTTTGTTATAAAAACGTAATTAAAGCCACTCGTCCAGATAAGCTGCCAACAGACACAAGTGATTCCCTAGCTCTGAAGGCAGCCAGAGCACACTAAAGCTGCCTGGGCTGCGGCTCGGCAGAGGCGGCTCGAGATTTGGTTTTTGATGTGTTAATGTTCAACCAGTTTAGTACTTTTTAAAAATCAGGTTCACAGATTTGCCATTTAATTATCATCGACCTCCACATGCAGTACTCATGCTGTATCTCAGTCTGCAGTAAAAGAAGAAAACACATCAGGAAGAAGTCTAATTACACCTTATCTCGTCTTCCATTTCTCTTCTGTGGTTACAGACCGTAGGACTCAAAATACAAAATCAAGGCGACTTTAGTAATTCCTAGCATGAACCGGTATCAACAAAGTTACAGCACAAAGAAAGAAAACGTTCATCGATGTAAAATATAGACAACTGATGATTTTCAGTACAAAAAAAGAGCCCGAGAAGAGGGTGGAGAATTGATGGCTCGGCGTTTAAAAGGCACTTCTGCGCTTGCGCTCTCCTCTCTCTCTCTCTCTCTCTCTCTCTCTCTCTCTCTCTCTCTCTCTCTCTCTCTCTCTCTCTCTCTCTCTGTTTTGGTTTTCTGACACAGGGTTTCTCTGTGTAGCCTTGGCTGTCCTGGACTCACTTTATACACCAGGCTGGCCTTGTACTCACAACGATCCGCCTGCCTCTGCCTCCTGAGTGCTGAGATTAAGTGTGTGGGCCACCACACCCCGGCTGCACTTGCTGCCCTTAAGGAGGGCCTGGGTTTAGTTATGGCCACCTATGTACATAGGTAGCAGCTCCCTCCACCCACAAGTACACAGCACACGTGGTATGCTATGCATATATGTAGCCCAACACTCATAAACACGAAATAAAAATAAATCTTTATTTAAAAAAGGTAACCATGACTGTCAAAAAGACTAGGAAACCAATTTTTTGAAGTAGTTCTACTTGATATGAACTTTTAAACATATTTGAATTCTCCCTAGAACTGTGCTGATGCTGCTGGAAGCATCTAGATACTTCTTGGTAAACACTGCGTTGCATTCTGGGAAATACCATAGCGCAGTAGCATAGAAGGAGCCTCACCTGAAGAAAATGGGCAACTCTTCAGTGTTATGGAGGAAGACGCTTTAGAGTCAGGAGTCTTCTCACTACTTGAGCTCTTTCCCACCTACATTTTTAGTAACTTGCTTAGGCACCTTGGTACCATTACCCCTGGCTCTTCCTTTGCACATGGGTATGTTTTGGGTTCATTTGAAGTGGTTTGTTATCAGCCTATGAGATCTGCCAGCATCGTCACATTGAAAATGTTCACACACTTTTGAAGAATTGGGAAGTTTTTACAGATGACCTCCATATCAGCCAAAATGAAAGATGTTGTTCTAGCTGTGTGTGATGTCATATGCTGATTAATACACTGTCCTAAACTCAGGGTTCACAAGACACTAGGAAACCATTCAAACAGTCCTGCCAGGATACCCAGTAAGCAATAAAATATCTGATATGAGGAATTACACATGGTTGTGTATGATGTCACTCTTCTGATACAATCTTATGTCACCCAGTTTATTGTAATGGGCTAAGGCTGTTTTTGTTGCTATTTGTTTGTTTGTTTTGTTTTTGAATGCTTGCTTACTTAGTTGTTGTTTGTTTGTTTTGTTTTACCTTGCCCTCTCTAACTATATAGTTAACACTTTGTGACTGGGACCATGGTTCCTGATTGTCTTGTTCACTATAGGAGCCATTCACTCTTTAATAAACTGTTATATAATGAACAGATGGGGGGAGGGACGAGTGGGATGAAAAAGACCAATTGATAATTTAATAAAATGTTTTATGAAAACTGACTTGAGAGCAGTGGGGAAAGGGGGGATTTTCTAAAACAAAACAAAAATAAAACTCAAAAGAAAACTACTATGAGTGGGAGTGAGCTTTTGTAGTAAAAGTAAAACATGATGTTGAAAATCAGACCAAAAATTAGCCATATGACTGTGTATATTGAGTAGTGAGGGAGGATTTGGGGGTTTAAAAAGCAAAAGTAACCCATTTCAAACTAATATTTTCTTCAGAACATAAATATTAAGAGTTGAGACATTCATAAGAAGTGAGCTTAGAGTAATTGTTCCCATGTCACGGTCTATTTAAATATGGGAAAATATACTACAAGTTGTATTCTCTAGAGGTGCTGTGTCATATCAGTAATTCTATTAAAACTGCCTTCCACCAGACAACTTATCCTGTCTCAGTCACCCCTATGATTATCAGGCCTGTACTGTACTGAGTTCAACCATGGGGCTCAGAGTTAGAACAACATACTCTAGATGGGTTCAGTGTGATGGTTGCTTTTAATGTCAGCTTACCACAAATTAGAATCACTTAAGTAAAGAGCCCCCAACTGAAGAAATTTCATGATTGCCTCAATTGATGGGGAAAGACTCAACAGATGTAAAGGGGGTTTAATCTAGCAACATGGCTGCTCTGGCAGAGGCTCACTTCCAAAGACCTAGGTCTCTGTGATCTGGCTGGAATATAGACAGGCCCTCAGTATACAGCATTAATACATCTGGTTGGGATATAAATACATCTTTAGTGCACACCTTTAATCCCAAACAATAATGTCTAATTGAGGGACAAACAAAGTGATGAAAAAGAGAAAGATTTGGCAGAATGAGTAAGAAATAAGATATGTCCAATGAGAGAGAGAGAGAGAGAGAGAGAGAGAGAGAGAGAGAGAGAGAGAGAGAGTTGGACAGTACAGTATAGTACAGGAATACAGTAGAATTCATCCAGTTAGTAAAGCTTGGTGAAATCAGTACAGTTTTGTTGACTTTGCTATAGGCAGTTCAGTTAGTGGAGTTCAGAGGCAAGTTTTCCAAGCAAGATGCTGAGAGAGAAGCCAATTTGAATCAGTTAGCTTTGAGAGGAGTCTTGGGAAAGAACAGCTGAATTGAACCAGCAAGCCATAGTTCAGAAAGAACTATTCAGCACTAAATCTTGGGTGAGAACATTATTGGCTAACATTGGTTAGCAGATGAAGGTTATGAAGCTGAAGCCATCAAGGTCTGGGCTTACAGAAAATTAGATTGTATGGAGGTTAGAAGCTTCTAGGCCTAAGCCTAGGGATAGTTAGATAGAAATGCTCTGGGCTCGGCCAGAGCTTGGATACGGTTCTCATCTCTTCCCCTCTTCTGAGGAAATAACAACAGCATTTACACTCCCCAATATAGTGGCACCTTCAGGTAGCAACCCAGATTTTAAAAACCATGGCAGAAGCGAGATTGTCCTCTTTCGCTTCTTGGGCTTCCCTCTTGCTTTTGAGTTCATTCATCCTGGATGCTGCCGTTTCATTCTCTGAGAGAAGCAGCAGCATTTTACATTCCCATCACTGACTAGAGATCAGAGGCTCTTCAGGAACATTCTCCATTTTGTGTGCCAGATCAGGACTGCTGAGACAACCGGCTCTTTGGACCAAGCAGGTACCAGGTTGTCAATCTTCTAGTACAGAAGCACCCGGCCTTAGGGACCCCACAATGACTAGTTTTCAGTCTCTCAGTGTGAGACAACCATTGTCAATAGTTTACTATAAGCTGATATCAAAATGATCTTCACACACACACACACACACACACACACACACACACACACACACACTTAGAAACTTTCCTAGACGTGTATCATCTCATATCCCACATGTGGACTTCTCGTCTCAACATAAAAATCTTTAATGCCTCTCTATCAAAGGGGAAGTCCAATAAAGAGACATTGATTAACTCCTCCTTCCTTGTCAGACCCTTGATGTCTCAGTCTTTGCTTATATTAACACCACAGACAGCACCAACAATAAATACTCCGTAGTTGCCATGTACCAAAAGAAAATGATTTTTTTTTCCCAAGTGGACTAGCAATTATGAAATGACACCAGTCCGTGGTGACTATTAGGGGAATTAAGAAATAATAATGTTTTAACAAGGGATCTTTCGAGGGCCATTTGTAAGGCTAGTTGGAGCTTCACACGCAGGGAAGCCACTCTTTCTCCTGTGAGCCCCTTTTGAGTTCAGTTGATTAATGTTGTGTGTGTGTTCTGTTCAGATGCTGCATTTAAAAGCATTGTTTACCACCACCTTGTAATCAGCATGCCTCCACAGCCCCCTATTACCCTTGATAACAGTGCCTCTGCAATTTGGACCTACAAGAAATAGGTCTGGGATGGGCCTTCTGCTGCTTGGTGCTGCCCTGCGGCCCTGTTATCTCCATTCGTAATTTGTTTTCAAGAACAGTGATTTACATTTCAGTTAGATTACACCTTTTAATGCCTCTCTGAGGTAAAGGGCTGCTGAGCGATCCCAGCGCTCTTCACATTTCAAAGAATGCATTCTGAGCCACCAGGAAGAGGCCTCCAGCTAGAATTAAAACCCAAAAGGGGGACAGGCCTTTTCAGGAGGTGCTGGTAACCCCTGCTGAGTGGCAGGAGGAGGATAGGAAGTGCCGTCCTGCCACCAAGAGGTTTCCTGTCCAGCTCAGAAAAGGTGAGAATGACAGCGTCTGGAAACATCACCCAGAGAAGTCAAATGAAGGTAAATCCTCCCTCCACAACATCTGAGAAGAAGCAGCTGCCAAGGGTGACTGCACAGTATAAGAAGAACAGGAAGATTACAGAGCAAAAGTAATATGAATGTGGCAGTGCTTTATTATGAAGCATGTTGCTCTTATGAACATCTTTTAAATTATTTTTAAGTATATTTATTTTATTTGTATGAGTGTCTTCCTGCATGTACGTGTGTGTGTGTGTGTGTGTGTGTGTGTGTGCCATGGACATGTAGTGCCTGTGGAGGCAAGATGAGGGCACTGGGTCCCCTGGAACTGGAGTTTCAGACAGCTGTGAGCTGCCATGTAGGTACTGAGAACTAAACCTGTGTCATCTGCAGGAAAAGCAAATGTTACTAGCCTCTGAGCTGCCCTCCAGGCCCGAACTGAGGACCGTCTTACTGTAAATAGGCAGGAAGTACATCCTTGAAGTAAAATGATTAAAACCTCAGTTAAATTGTGTCTATACCCAAGAGCTTTATAGAAGAAAGAATTTAAGAATCTAAGCTATAATACCTGACAGAAAAAAATTGCTGGACAATAGAAGACTCTGGGTACTGCATGGAATCTCCTACTGGATGTAGTAAAATGTGAGACGAACAAAGTAATTGAAAGTTGTAATTTATCATGAAGAGGGAGAAGATAAAGATAACTGAAAATATAGAGATTCATAATAGATAACCACACCTGTGCATGCACACACACCTACACACACACAGACACACTCATACATACACACATGCTCACGCATACACACACATATGCACACACACCAAATTTGCATGCAGGCATGCACACTCAGACACAGACACACTCGACTTTCCTCCTGCCTCTTGCATTATTTCTGCTTCTTCTTTCAGAGATCTTGGATGCCTGAAAGGAGGCATTTGATGGACACACCCCATTTAGGGTCGAATGTTTTGAAGCCTTTTACTCTCTGAGTAATCTCTGGCTGTGGGTGTTTATTTTTTTTTTCCTCATCTGCTGCAGGAGGATGTTTCTCTGTGATGGCTGAGCAAGGCACTGACTTATGAATATAGCAGAAATGTCATTAGTTATATTGCTATATAGTTTGTTTGTTTTTAGATTAGTATCGTTTGGTTTTATCCTAGGTCTCTGGTGTATTTAGTCTCTTGCTCTTGGTCATCCAAGCAGTGTCAGGTATGGGATCCATCTCATGGAGTGGGCCTTAAGTCAAATCTGATATTGGTTGGTTGATGCTGTAGGTTTTGTGCCACTATGGCCCTAGCATGTCTTACATGCTTACACCACTCTAGTCCAGAGCATTTGCAGCTTAGTTGGTGCTTATGTTTCTCTTTTGAAAGAATGAAGAGTACCTTTGCGTACTAAAGACACTAGAACAATTCTCTTATTTTCTAGTCTTTTGGTTGCTTATAAAGACATACACATGTGGGAGAGAAGTCTGGCAAGACTAGAAATACTGCTGCTCAGACCACTGATGTAAGCAGGACAGACTCCTTGGAACAGTCACATAGGGCACTTCAAACCCTTCTCGCTGTTGGAATCTTTACTCAGAGGAACTCCTCATATAGAGAGCTGACTCCAGGGAAAACAAAGATTTTGTTTTCAAATAGACCCTTCAATTTAATCATCACATTTATGCTAGTGTTCCTAGGCATGAAAACATAATAAAAATATAAAACATACAGAAATAAAACAACTTCAAAGAGCAAAGAAATACATTTTATCTAAGGACAAAGTTTAAAAAGGGAAAACATTGTTTCTTAGCACAGTAAAGGAGAAAACATGTAAAAAGGCATCCTGCACCTACAAGCTAGGCCTATTCATTTCATAATATTGGTTCATTTTCTCCGAAACATAAAATTGTATAATTCTCATTTTTAACCAATAGATCATTTTACTAACCAATTAATTAACCAATTAATCATTTGACTAATGTTGCAAGCTAATAAATACCAGAGTCGATCTTTTAAACTAGATTTTGCTGATTCCAGAATTCTCACATACTCTGTTCTGGCAGGGCTGCTCTCCCAGGGAAGTCAAAGGGATGTGGCTGTGGTGGCATTAGACACAGATTTGCCTTGTATTCCGTCTATGTCATAGTAGGCAATGGAGCAGTGTGCAGCAGGGAGTCCTCGATGCTCTAAAGTCTCCCTCTCAACTCCGAAACCAAGCAACTCAGCATATGCTCAGCATTTCCCAAGCCATAAAGGAAGAACAAAAGTACCTAGGATGAAAAATAACATCGTCTCTGTCTTCAAGAGCAAGCAAATATTTGAGATCTGATCACAGAATCGAATTAACTACTAAGTTGTAATACTTTAAAGGTTTCTAGAAAGAAAAACAAAATTAAGGGAAAGTTTGCTGTGAGTGTAAAAGATCTGGAGATTATCGACTGTGTGGCATAACCTCCCATAGTGCTTTGCTCCAAGCCCTCTCACTTGTCTAAGTACCAGATGGATTTAGCTGCTGGAGCAAACTGTGAGATGCTCGCTGCCCTCACATGCATTGAACGAACCGTGACGCTCTAGAACTTGTCTCAATGTGGTATATGCACATCACGGAATTTAGTGTGAGTTCGGAGAAGGAAGAATATTGCCAATCCTGTCTTTGTAGGACCGGGTCCATAGATTTGTTACTAACTCGCAGTCTGTTACTAGTTTCACGTCTACAGTGGTTTTGAAGTGTCTACAAAGGCACTGACTTGCTGACCTGCGTGTAAGCTGAACCCAGACGTGGGTCCTCCTGAGGTCCAAAGACTGAAATCCTGGCTGCTGGCAGGATTCCCAGGACATGTTTAACCTCCATGCCTTTCCAGTTTCACTGTCTCAACCAGCAGGAAGGCCTTGGAGTATGAGAATTCTATTTTGAATTTATTCAAATGTAAATTCTTTTGTATAAACAGCCAAACCTCTGAACATTGCATTTTATTAAACTTGTATTGAATTCATCCTGCCTTCTGACCTAACAGTGGTTAATTTTAAATGAAATAAATACATTTTTAAAAATGTTTTTTGGTCTCTTCCTGCCCTATGGGCTTTGTAGACTTATCTTGCCCATCTCTTGGCTGTTGTTGGATGATTTGAGCCTTCTTCCTCCAGGTAGATCCGACCTTGTTTTTCTGATGGTAAACTGTCTTTGCCAAGCAGTGCCACGCCCTCCCTTTCCGTCTTACAGTCTATGGAGAATCATCAAAAACGCAGCCCTCGCGCAAACTCCTTGTCGTGTTTGTATGTTTTACCACCGTGCATAGCCCTGCGATTCAGCAAGCTTTGCCAGGTTCTTTGAGTTGCATCCTTACTCACAGGAAAGTCAGGGCCCGTAACATGAGGTACAACATGCCAAGCTCCTGTGAGGGATGCAGTCCACGTGGCCAGTTATTCTCCTCTAGTCTTTTTATCTAAAAAAAAAAATGGACTTGTACAACAGTACTGAAGTCAATCACAGTTCAAACTGTGTGCAAAGGTTAAGGATGGCCATCGATGCAAAGCTGAACAGGTAGGTGGTACGGGAAAGACTACAATAGTGATGATAATAACGATAAGGATAAGTTAATAATAGAGTTGAACAAATCATTTGAAGGTGCTTAAGTTTACTTCATGAATATCTTATATTTTTCAAGATAACTGCTTTATATGTGGTTGAATTTTTTAAATTGTGCCAATTGAAACGTGAAATAATCAGTATTTTCCTTTCCCATTCTTATTTGAATAAACCTTGTTACACATCGCTTCTGCCCGTGACGAGGACATCACAGCTCAGTCAATAGTGGTCACGTGACTTGGATTAAAGTGCAGCAGTGTAGTTTCTGTTCCTTCTCCTCTTTCTCTCCTGAATTTAAACTCAGCCCCAATTTTCGTTTGGCTGGCATTTGCTCCTTTGACTTTCCCCCATATTCCAGAGATGGTGTATGCTCCAAACACATAACATTATCAACTTTAAGGGCTGCAATTGATTGAATATTTTGACAAATATACCTCCCTAATCCCTGAAGCCATATGGACGTGCAGGATGCCATATGGAATAAAGTACTCTGCTTTACAAAATGATCCAAAAGCGTTTTTTTTTATTAGCGGTTATTTCCTTGAACTGAAAACTGATTGAATTTCGAATATTCCATCACTGAGGATAGTAATCCTGCTGCCTGAATGTTCCCAGCCACATCCTCACAGATGGAAGTACATTGCTAAGTAGAAGCAACTGATAGGGGTCACCACATTTTTTTCATGTTAGGGGAAAGGCTTTGTCGACAATTGTGTGTCCACTGGGGTGACCACTTCAGCAGGCAGCAGAAAACCGTCAATGAGAAGTCTTGTAGAGGGGGAAGGATGGTAGGCTCTGTGTAACAAGAAATCTACAGCATGGCAATAGAAGCAAAGCCATACACCCTTGATGTCACTCAGAACCAACATGCTTTCTGTTGTGACTGTCCACAGCCTGTCTCAGCTCAGCTCTCCTCGTGTGTGCAAGATGATTACAGGGAAGGGGACATGACATACACATGTGACAGCATCTGATGGAAGATATAAATTGCACCCTTGTGAGCTTGTTCTATAGCCTGCCTCAGATATGATTCAAAAGATACCCTTCACACCTTATCCTATTATAGGTTCAAAATTAAGCTTAGGTGAGAGTCTGTTGGGGGAGCGGGGAAGAGGTGTCTATTAAGCCCAAGCAAAGGACAAGGGCAGAAACTTCAGTCATACTGGAAAACCCTTAGCCAGACAGAATGAGACCAAACAAATGGAAAGACCCTCACAGACTTGAAACAATCTAGCACGTCTTTAGTTTTAGTAAATTGAAATGCCCTGACTAGCTTCAATAATCCTGCCAAGTGCATTCTTTAACATAGAGGCCTATGGTAAAATTTGTCACTAAAGTCTGAGGTAGCCCTAGCTGTGGGTATTTCTTTAAGTTGATCTCTCAATACAAGTTCTATTTCATTTCTCTTTTATTTTCTTTTAATGTTACCTGTGTGGGTGTTTTACTTGCTTGTGTGTCTTTATACCATGTGAGTGCAGTACCCAAGGAGGCCAGAAGAGGGTGTGGGGTCTTCTGGAACTGAAATTCCAATCCTTGTGAGCTGCCATGTAGGCAGTGGGGACCAGCAAGTGTTTTTAGCTGCTGAATCACCCTCCCATCCCTCAAGGCCCACTTCTTAGGAAAGTGTCTTACTGAAAACAAAGATTATGTGTGATTGGTTTATTTGGTTTTTATAAATGGCTGTATGACACCAATTATTCACTCATCTCTAACCACTGTTCTATTGGTCGTGCAGAAGGGTTTGGGAGCATCCTACATGAAGTATTGAGGAAAATGGAGCATCCACCAAATATGACGAATGGAAGCTGGTCAGGTCAAGCGCTAAGACATGAATGCTCTGGTTCTAATCACATCTAGTCAACATGGTGGCCCCATGGGAAGAAATAGAAGGTTTAAGATCTGGAATCTACCTCATCTGCGGAAGTTCATTCCTTGACTCATAGTATGGCTGACCTACAGCAACCCCCTCCATCAGGAACTCAAAGTCCTGGACTTGTGTGATAAATGATGGATCCAGAGGTAGGTGATTTTTTTTCCCTAGAGTGTCTCATTTTCAAATATTAGAAAATTATTTATTTAATTTACATGGGAAATCTGAATTTATTATTCCTTGATACAGAGTGATCTCTGAGAATAAATTTAAGTTTTGAAGGTAGATTTATAACAAAAACATTGGAAGGCATTAGATTTTAGCTTTTACATTGAAAACCCAATTAAATTTCCATTCTTAAAGTCTAAAGTAATGTTTTATACTAATGTGTGTACATGAGAAAAAAACACTGTAGTGTTTATAACTTTCTTTTGTCTGCTCTCAATTTCTCATTCACAATTCATTTTGATTCATCATAGCCTACTATTTAAATTATTTTATCCCCTCAACACTTTATCAGAAATCCATAAATGAACATAATTAAGGAACATATTTTTAAGCACTGGCTCCTGAAATATTCATTATTAACCTGCTGGCTGCTCTTGTCCCTTTTCTATATTTATATAATTAATTAAGCTTCTCTCTTCTAATACATACATTTCAAATAATTTATTAACATTCAGGTTTTGACTTGTCTATCCCTTCCTTCTGCATTTAAAGGAAATGGTTTTCTTAATCAGAGTTTCTCTCACCTCTTAATTTTCTAGTGGAATTGAGATACTTGATAAGAGAGAAAGTCGGAACATTTTCCCAGCTTGTGAGAATAGAAAGTGACAGAACATCAAGAAATAACTCGGGGCGTGGAGTAATACTACCATACAATTGTCTCGTCATACAAACACATATGATGTGTAGTGTAGTCACTAGGTCACAGGCTTGTGTGCAGACAGATTCCTGTAAGACTCAAATATTCAGAAATTGCTCCTTATACATAATGCTTGAGTTCTAGCTTGGGCCCAGGAGGTCCACCCACCAGCTCTTCATAGATGATATAACAGAGGCAAATCTTGAGAAATTCTAAGTTATGGTATTCTACATTGGGAAATTTTAGTTCAGAGCATGTTTTAAGCCTGTGCTACCAGGAAGAGGGATGGCCTTCTTTGAAGGATGACAACCACATAGCTTCAGCACACTCAGTATAGACATGAGGTCACCGTCCCCTAAACTGCTCTTTGAAGAGCAGTAAGGGGATGTGAGAAGGGATTACAACTGCTTTTAATATCACAACACAACTGACATTGCTACAATGAAAGGCAGAGCAGAGAGCTGAGCATTGTTTTTGTAAAAAATTAATTTATTTATTCATTTTAAATCCCAATTGTAGCCCCCTCCATCTTCTCCTCCTGGTCCTACCCTCCCTCCCTTCTTCTTCAGACCCCTTCCCCTACCCCTCAGAAAGAGGACCCCACCCACCCCAACACATCAAGTGGCATCAGAACTGAGAGCATCCTCTTCTTTGGTGCCCTGGCAAGGAAGCCCTGACAGGAGCAAGTGATCAAAAATCGTGCAACAGAATCCTTGTCAGAGACATCTCCTGTTCTCCTTACTAGGGGACCCACATAAAGACCAAGCTAACAATTGGGTGAATATGTGTAAGGGGCATCGGTCCAGCCTGCACATGGTCCTTGGCTGATTAGAAATAGAAGCAATAAGAAAACACAAACTGTAGCAAATCCTGGAAAACATAGAGAGAAGAACAGCAACTATAGATATAAGCAGCACCAACAGAATCCAAGAGATGGAAGAGAGGCTCTCAGGTGTAGAATACATGATTGAAGACATTTATACACAAAGAAAATGTTAAATCTAAATAGCTGCTGACACACACACAATAACAAGAAAAGACCAAACCTAAGAGTAATAGGAATAGAAGAAGAAGACTACAAGCTCCAAAGCTCAGAGAATATTTTCAAAAAAATCATAGATGAAAACTTCCCCAACCTAAAGAAAGAGATGCCTATAAACACACAGTAAGCTTGCCGAATATCAAATGGATTGGACCGGAAAAGAAAATCCTCCCACCAGATAATAATCAAAACATTAAATGTGCAGAACTAAAAAGGAATATTAAAAGCTGCAAGGGAAAAAGCCAAGTCACATATAAAGGCATGCCTATCAGAATTACACCTACCTTCTCAACACAGACTCTAAAAGCCAAAAGGGCCTGGGCAGATATCTTACAGACACTAAGAGACCACAGATGTCAGCCCCGAGTACTATACCCAGCAAAACTTGTAATCACCATGAAGGAAGAAAACAAGATATTCCATGAAAAAAAATTAACCAATATTTGACCACAAATACAGCCTTACAAAAGATACTAGTAGAAAAACTCTAACCCAAGGAGGATAACTATATCCCAGAAAACACATCAGCAAAACCAAAAGAAGGGAAGCACACACACACTTACCACTACCAAAACCAAAAGAACAGGAAATAACAACCACTGCTTGTTAATAACTCTCAACATCAGTGGCCTCAGTTTCCCAATAAAAGCACACAGGTTAACAGAATAGGACCCATCATTCTGCTGCATACAAGAAATGCACCTCAGCAACAAAGATAGGCATTACCTCAGAGTAACGGGCTAGAAAAGGGTTCTCCAAGCAAAGGGACATAAGAAGTAAGCTGGAGTAGTTATTCTAATATCTAATAAAATATATTTTCAACTGAAATTAATCAAAAGAGATGGGAAATAAAACTTCTTATTCATCAAAGGAAAATCCTCCAAGATGATGTCTCAATTCTAAACATCTATGCCCCAAATGCAAGAGCACCCACGTTCATAAAGAAACATTTCTAAAGCTTAAATCACACATCAAAACACATACTTTAACACTGAATCTTATCAGATTACCATGAGTTAAAGTCGAATTTTATCAACAGAAAACCTATAAATTCAAGGAGACTGAACAATTCTCTAGTGAATGACCAATGGGTTAGGGAAAAATAAAGAAATGAAAGAGTTTCTAGAGTTCAGTGAAAATGAAGGCACAACATACCCAAACTTATGGGACACAAGGAAAGCAATATTAAGGGGAAAGTTCTTGGCATTAAATGCCTTCATAAAGAAACTGGAAAGTTCTCATACTAGCATTTTAAAAGCACACTTGAAATCTCTAGAACAAAGAGGAGCATCACTTTTTAAAGTGGCCCCAGACCCTGAATCTTTCTTAAATGGGAACGTTGCTACAGAAAAGTCATTTATGCTTATTTATTTTGAACAAAGTTCCTACTTGACAACTAAGACAAATTAAAATTGAATGTGACCCCAGTGCTGCTAAACTTCCACTGATTCCCTAAAAAGCAATTTGTCTATGTAGAAGCCTTTTATGAGAGCTCATTTGCCAAGTGAGACCTTAGTCGCTGTAGGGAAGGCTGGCAGGGCCAATGACCAGCTGGTGGACTGAGAGGTCTGGTGAGGTTTGATGAGAGCTTTCTTCTGTATGTGTAAAGTTTGTGATAGAATTTAGACATTAGAATAGGTGTCTCAGTGAACTGGTCCAGGTGGGGTAGGCGATACTCGGAATGGAATGTTAAGTTGGGAGACTCTTGATGTTTCAAAGAAACATGAGTACACGGTACTGTGGAAAGCAACAGAAGACAGCAGGGGACTGCACAACAGAGGACACCGCAGTTAAGAAGACAACAGTAGAATAGCAAAGTTGAAGGACTTGAAGGTGAGGGACGAGAGGAGGAGAACCATGCCATACAATGGCACAAGCTAAGAAGAAGGGAAGAGTGTGGGCCAACGTATGAGTGATGACCAATAAGTACCAGAGCTGTGACAGGCAGCTCATGGTTTTTGCAACAGGAAGAGTAATAGTAGAGATGCATCCAGCAGAATACAATGTAGAGCTGAGAGCATTGTGGACCACATGTGCATGCTTCTGTCCTCATTCTTGGAGCCTGAAGGGACACCAGAGGACAACGGGCTGGAAGTATGTAGTCCAGCTTCAAGGGAGAAGTCTGGTTTTTATTTAAAACTGGAAATTACAGTTAATGCGTTTCTGTTTATTGATATATTAACAATGTTCCAAATGGGCTGGTTCTTCTGGACTCCTTCTCAAAGTCAGGAAAGGGAACCCAAGGATGGTCAGAGGAAAAAGCACTGCAGTGGGTACCAGATGTGACTGACATCTCTCCACAGTTGAGGCTGTTGGCTGCATGGCTCCTCAGAGCTGCCATTATTGAAGCAATTCTAGAAATTGATGGCTTCTGAGGACAAGTTTATAGCTGGCCAGAGATACTTATATGCTGCACACATGTCACATGGCTATTTGTCAACAAAACAATTTGTTTTGTTGAATTTGTTTATTTATCACTGTTAATGGTACATGAAGCATCCTACTGAATATCAAAGAAATGATAAATTACATGGATATGGCACTGGTCTTTTAAAATAAATTTGGTTACATTGTTGAAATGTAGATATTTTATAGCACACACATGCACAAAACTATATGCATATGCAACAACTTTGGATAAAAAGTTCTGTTATATCTTTTAAAAATTATTTTTTGGTTTTTCAAGACATATATCCCTGGATGTCCTGGAACTTGACCTGTAGACCAGGCTAACCTTGAACTCAGAGATCCACCTGCTTCTGCCTCCCGAGTGCTGGGGTTGAAGATGTGAACCACCACTGCCTGACAATTCTGTTATATTTATGTGTCCTAAAATTTGAGACAATAGTTTTGCTAAGTGCCTAAATCTAGAGATACTTATAGATGTGCAATTCCAGTTGCTATGTGACTTAATAGGATAGCCAAGGAAGGTAAAGATCTCAACTTTCTTGATTCTTAATCTGAAAAATGGATCTCAGAGAAACTTCAAGATGAAAATGTATCAATAGACACTATTTAGGTTGAGAAGCCTTGGATGGGTATCCCCATAGCCCATAGACTGCAGGCAGCATGACTTTATGTTACTTAAAAATGGTGAACATTTTAGAAAAAAAAACCTTATTAGAAAGTACTGTCCAAGTCAGTTCCTGGGTACAAGCCACAGGTCATTCCAAATGCTCTATGTGGAATATGTTTGAAGGATAAGGAGTCCAACAAGAAAAGAAAGGTTCAATTACTTCTACACTGCTCCCAGTGTGATAACATTGGCCACCCTTCTTGCTTGGATATGACCATGGCCTTGTTTCTATGATTAAGACCTAACCATGGCAGTGTATGGAGTGTAAGACATGGATGTATGCGGACAGCCCCACCATGAAGAAGAAGTGATGTTCTGTGATGTGTGTGACAGAGGTTATCATACTTTCTGTGGGGGCCTTGATGCTATTCTATCAGGTCACTGGACTTGTGGCTGTTGTCAGAAAGCTCCCCCCAACACCTAGGAAAGTGGACAGGAAGAGGAAAAACAGCAAAGAGTGATAAAACAGTTTTTTACTCTCATTTTTGGAATATTTAGTGCCAATTTATTTATAATACTTTCATTTTTATGCCAATAAAGAACTTTTTTTATTTAAAAAGTACTTAAGTAACTGAGAGTATAAACTCTAAAGGAATTATGGGGCTAAGATCTTCATCATTGCTTTCTGATTTATGAGGTGAACACTTTGCAGGATCATGCACTCTGGCCCTGACACCTCACCTTGACAGAGAGCCCTGCCATGAAGCCATCCAATCATGGCCCAAACCTTCCAAATTATGAATGAAAATGAATGCTGTAAGTTAATGATATAAGGCCTATTACTACAGAGTCATGAATAGCACACCTGTGTCACGGAAAAGTTAAGAAATGAACACATTTTTCCTAGGAGTCATTTGACTGAGAGTCCAGATTCAAATTCTCTCCTTCATGCTCCTAGTGTCCTCTGTCCTCTGTCCTCTGTCGTGGGAGTCTCAGTCTTACCTGCATGAAACCATTTGGGAATCCTTCCCTGTGTCTGTCCCTAACAAAAGGCTTTGATCTGTTTTTATTAAACCACACAGAAAGCCCTCCATGGGAAGGAGGGAGGGATATTTTACAGAAATCTTTAACAGAGTTTTCAAGGGATTAAGTCACTATCTCTGACTGACCTAAACAATAAACAGTATTGCCTCTCAATCAATATCCAAATGCTGCGTTCAATGCTTATGGTGGTTATTCATTTTAGAAGACTACTTTCAATGTCCTCATGTGCTGCTTTCAGCACATGATACAAATTCATTGCTCTAGGTCAGGGCCGTTGAAGGACACCCAATTTAAAATTACAGTTGTGGTCAGATTAGATTGTAAATGGTGATTACAAGGTAAATTCAAGACAACTAAGGTTAGTTGTTACATTGTTCTCTTTTTATTCTTTATTTTATTCTATTTTTAATTTATATATTTAACTTACATCCAGATTGTAGCCCCCTCCCTCTTTCCTCCCGGTCCCTCCCTCCCAGCCTCTTCCCCCTATCTATCCCATGTCTCCTTGTCCTCAGAAAAGTGGAGCCCCCACCCATCCGCCAACCCACCCCACATATCAAGTTGCACCAAGACTGAGCTCCTCCTTGTTCACTGAGCACAGGCAAAGCAGACCTGTTAGGGCAAAGTGGTCGAAAGCAGGCAGCAGAGTCCATGTGAGAGAAAGCAGCCACTCAACTTACTAGGGGACCCACAAGAAGATCAAACTGCTCATCAACTACGTTTGTGTAGGGGGTCTAGGTCCAGTCCATGAATGCTCTTGGTTGGTGCTTCTGTCTCTGTAAGCCCCATGGGTCTAGGTTAGTTGACTCTATTGGTCTTGCATCATTCTCCTCCTCTCCAGGTCCTTCTGTCCTTCCCTCTCACTCTTCCACAGAATTCCCTGAGCTCAGCCTAATGCTTGGCTGTGAGTCTCAGCATCTGATTTGATCTGCTGCTGGGGAGTCTCTCAGAGAACAGTTAAGTTAGGCTTTTTGTTCACAAACATGGCAGAGTATTTTTAATGGTGTCAGGGGTTAGCTCTCTCCCATGGGGTAGGTCTCAGTTTGGGCCAGGCACTAATTGGTCAGTCCCTCAATCTCTACTCGGTCTTTATCTCTACACATCTTGTAGATAGTGTACATTTTGGTTCCAAGGCTTTGTACATGGATTGGTGGTCCCCTCCAACTAAATCGGGGACTAGACAAGGCTGCCCACTATCTCCATATCTCTTCAATATAGTACTTGATGTTCCAGGTAGAGCAATAAGACAACTAAAGGAGATCTAGGGAATAAAAATTAGAAAGGAAGAAGTCAAAGTATCCCTAGTCACACATGATATGATAGAATATATAAGTGACCCCCAAAATTCTACCAGAGAACTCCTACAGCTGATAAAAGCCTTCAGCCAAATAACTGTATACAAAATTGATTTTAAAAAATCAATAACCCTCCTGTATACAAATGACAAATGGGCTAAGAAATTAGGGAAACAACACCCTTCATAGCAGCCACAAGTAATAAAAAGCATCTTGGTGTGCCTCTAACCAAGCAAATGAAAGACGTGTATGACAGGAACTTCAAGTTTCTGAAGAAATAAATTACATAATATATCAGAAAATGGAAGAATCTCCCATGCCCATGGATTAGTAGAATTAACAGTTAAAATGTCCATCTTACCAAAAGCAATCTATAGATTCAATGCCCATTCAGATTTCCTATCTAACTGTTATTTAAACTCTGCTCCCCAATTGTCCCCTTGTTATGTCAATAAAGCAGGTTACAGTCAATCAATGAGCAGGAGAGAGAATAGGGCTGGACTTCCTGCTAGCCAGGGGAAGAGAAGTTGGGGGTTGAGCCATGGGTCGATGTCCAAGGAAGATCAAGAGGAAGGAGCTGGAGCTAAGGAAAACTGCAAAGTGCAAGTATCACTGGGATATTTGCTGGGTGTAAGACTAAATTGCATAGAGGGTTAAGAACAGACTTAAACTGCTCAAGATCGTGTTGTGAAGCATTGTACTATAAAAGAGTCTCAATTATTTGTTTGACAATCAGGTTAAGAATGAAGCTAAGAGAAACAAACACTGTCCCATAAGAATAACTTCCACATAATCAAGCTTCACTGCAGAACAAGAGTAATAAAAACTGCCTGGTATTGGCATAGAAACAGACTGGTTGATCAATGGAATTTAATTAAAGACCCAGTAATAAACCCACACACCTATGGACACTTGATTTTTGACAAAGAAGTCAAATCCATAGAGTGGAAAAAAGAAAGCATCTTCAACAAATGATGCTGGTCTAAATTGATGTCTATATGTAGAAAAATACAATAAAGTCTTATTGATCACCCTGTATAAAACTTGAGTCCGAGTAGATCAAAGACCTCAACATAAAACCAGAAATATCAAATTTATTAGAAAAGAAAGTGGAAACTGCCCTTGAACTCATAGGCACAAGGCACAACTTCCTGAAGAGAACACAAACAGCACAGGCCCTAAGATAACAATTAATAAATGGGACCTCTTGAAACTGAAAATCTTCTGCAAGGCAAAGGGCGCTCTCAACAGAACAACATGGAAGGCTAGAGATTGGGAAAAGATCTTCAACAACTCTAGATCTGGCAGAGGGCTGAAATCCAAAATATATAAAGAACTGAAGAAATTAAACATCAACAAGCCAAATAACCCAGAATACAGAGGAAAACAGAATTCTCAACACAGGAATCTCTAATGGCTGAGAGCACTTAAATAAATGATCAGAATCCTGAGTCATCAGGGAAATGCAAATCAAAATGACTCCATCTTACACTGGTCAGAGTGGCTAAGACAAAAAAACTCAAGAGGCCAGGTTGATTGACAGAGTTGAGCACACAGTAGGATAGCAGTCTTCCATCTAATGTCCCCTCAAGGTGCATGATTAACTCTGGCTGTGAGATCCAGCAAAAGATGCGGGCTATTAGGATGTAAGGAATGTTCTGATCATAATACACTGTCATGTAGAGAGGTGAATAACATAGGCTTCATTTAGCTTGAGGTAAGAATGTGTCACAATGTCACTGGCCCACACCTTTTCATGCCTGCTTAGGTGACAAGCGTCCTCCAGGCCCTACATACCTTGTCAGGAGGCTCACAGAATACGGTGAACCTTAGTGCCAATGAAGTTGTATCTCCACAGGGAAGTGAACGTATGATCTGCTGGGACCAAAAAAAAAAAATGCGTGCAGCAAGACTAAGAAAAAGTACTCTGAAGTAGTAACTCAACTTCTAAATTGAAGTTTTTCTTCTCTGCTAATAATCATTATGTTTCCTTACTTTTTAAAGGACTATATGCAAACTAAGAAGCATTTCCAACTATAACCTGGACTTGTGGGTGGATTATTTTTATTAGATTAGTATGGAGGACATTGTGGTCATTTTCTGAACAGCACACATGAACGCCATAGACAAACAGGAACATGGTGGACATGGTAACAGTAACTATTGATGATGAGTCTAGTTGCTAATTCCCAATAATCCCCAACCCTTTAATATTGCACCTATAATATAAAGCCAGAAGCACGAAGAGAAGTTTGTTGCTGCAATCACTGGCATAGACCCAAGAAGATGTCGCAAAACCCATCAGTCCAGTAAAGGAGCAAGAGACTGCAGCCAGGGGAAGAGGAGCTGGGGGTTGAGCCATGGGTGGAGGTCCAAGGAAGGTCAGGAGGAAGGAGCTGGAGCCAAGGAAAGCTATAAAGTGCAAATATCACTGAGATGCTTGCTGTCCAGTACTTAGTGGAGCACAATGGACACTTGGCACCTCGCTGCCACACAGCCCTCTGTACCGACATTCAGACAGGAGCTGCTTTCTCAGCTGTTGTCAGTTAGTAAATAGCATGCCTTTGTGTCATAGTGTATTAGTCAATTCTTCTCAAATATAACTTTTAACAAAAAGACCCAGACTAAAATCAAGATTATTTTTATTCTATAAAATACATATTTTACACTTTAATTCTTTCATAGATATATTTATTATTAAAATGCACTTGTTATATTTTTCAGTAGGGAGCTATTTTATTTCCTACCTGCTGAGTACTTGTGATTTGAGAATGTATTAAATAATACAATTTATTTACTCGCTATGGATTCTGATCTGGAGTTACAGAACATACGCACTCACATGGAGTGCATTTGTTTCTCTATAATGCTTAAAATAGATAACTGAATTATTTTCACACTGGATATAAGCAACTGCTGTTCTGAGTACCCCAAATGCCCAGCAACCCTAGTCTTTTTCATGAACACTTAGATCTCTTCAATATACTAGAACTAAAGACATCTGGAGCTTTGGGAGCAGAGTTGATCCCTGGTGTTGACCCCAGGTGTTGATCCCAGGTGTTGATCCCAACTGGCTTCAGGGACAGAGTGATGCTGAGGGATACAGCCCTGGGCCCCTGACAGTCAGACCATGGAAGAGTATGGGTGATAGTTTGCCTGTTAAATATTAATAAAGTTCAAGCTTCTTTTCATTTATATGAAGCAAAACTAAATAGGGCAGCTGTAGTCATCACATTCTCTTCCCGAATTCCTCCTTAACACATCCAGACTTACAGTACATAAGATTTAAGACTTTTTAAAGATTACCAAAAAAGAAAAATCCCCAAAACAAAACCCAAAAATCTTCTGCGCTTTTATAATCCACCGGAGTGACTTTTTAAAATTCAGAACTGTATTCAGGAGTGTCTCATACATTATGTCCATCCACTTGTTATTTTTAGTAATGTATCTACTCAAAATTTATCTCCTTCTTTTCCATATAAACGTACAAAGGAAACTGAAGTGCAGTGTGTAAGTTCACTCCAAGCCTGTTCTCCGCTCAGGGAGGCTTGCTGCCACGTAATTAAGCCTAATTCTGAGCAAGCGAATTCTTTAGCAGTTGATCCTATTTGCGCATTTAGACTTCAAATTTGGCTGCATACTCTGTGGGCGATTTTTCTATTTCTGTTGAATTAATTTAATAATGCCACTGCTTGAAATAGCCCTGGTGTAGAAAAATGTCAATGATTTTCAAAAATGTCACTTCCCCTATGTAGAAGGAATGACGTTTTGTTTTTTCTTGAAAATATATAAAGATTTTTGTATTGAAATGTTTTATATAAATACAACTAGAGATCTGGACATTCCTCCATAGGTAGAAATAATTGATCTTCAAGTGGGCACTGTCCTTACCTAGAGCTGAGTAGAAATGTGAGGGCTTCTGAAGACTTCGTGTGGGGCTGTTCTGACTTTCATATTGAAGAATGAATAAACCCTCATGAGAGAAAAAGTTTTATCTTTGGAACTTTCTTTTGTCCATAAAACACAAAAGTTTAAGTTTACTGAAGGACATTAAAATTTCTAATTCCTAAAAGCAGAGCACATTTAGAGCTCCAAACAAGAAAGCACTTTACTGTATTCCACTGAGTCCTGACCCTTAAGGGATGGTTGGTAAAGAGCTTAACATTTCTTTTTGTGCAAAAATGTTTGGTATCCAAAGAAGTGATAGCCCAGGTCAAACACAAGCCCTTCCTGATCTAGCTCCCAAACCCACAGATCCTGGAAGTAACCAATCAAATCGAATCTAACTCTTGCTACCCTGCACAGCTCAATTTTCATCCTACAAGCCATGAACCTTGCAGAGAGTTAGTTACACAGACTCAGGTAAGTTTTTATTTTTCTTGACATTTTCAGACAGCAGCCCTCTGCAAGCTAACGTCCAGGAAGGTAGGATGGGGTGCCACCACATGCCCACCTGGCAAGGGAAGGTGAAAAGAGCAAAATAGGATGTAAAAACATCCTCATCCCAAAAGTTACAGAGAACAGTGCAGCTGTATAATCAAGTCAGTATCTCATTTGCTCTCTCCCGCTCCCCCTGTGGTAAGCATCACTCTGCGGGCTCCACTGTATTAAAGCTCATGTAGGCAGAACATGTGAGCAGGCGCAGCAAGTGGTGAAGCTTGGAGTGGGTCTACCAAAGCAGAGTCCCCAAGTCTATCAAAGCAGGGTCCCCAAGTCTACTAAAGCAGGGTCCCCAAAGTCATCTATCTATCAAAGCAGAGTCCCCAAGTCTATCAAAGCAGAGCCCCCAAGTCTATCAAAGCAGAATTTTTGCCAGGATTTTGGCATAGTAAGGAAAGAAGACACCTTTTTATACCTGGTCCTAGGAACTTTGTATACAGTGTTTCATTTCACCCTGCTCCAGCAGCCTTCTTCTACACATGAATGGAAGCTTAAAATGTTATATTAAAGACCTGGAGAGATAGTTCAGCACTGAGAAAAAAAAGCCACAGACTGCTCTTCCAGAGGTTTGATTACCAGCATTCACATGGACTCCACAGCAGGAGAGCTTTTCTCATCTCTTGCGGCATCAAACACATACTTGGCACACAAACTTACATGCGGCCCAAACCCCTCATATACAGAAAACAAACAAGCAAAAAAAAAAAAAAATCAAATAAGTTAGTACAGGATAAATAAAAATGAAGTTTATGTTGAAAGCTAGGCACCTGAAGTCCCAGCTACATGGAAAGCTAGGGAGGAGAGTGTTATTTGAGCCTAATCTAGGTGTTCAAGATCTGGGTAACACTGCAGGATGCTCTCTAATAGGGGACCAGAGAAAAAGAGAAAGAAAGAGTCAGAGGGATGGAGACAGAGAGGGGCAGCGAAATAAGAGACAAAGGAAACACTTCTGTTGTGCTGATAAATATAACCCAGTAAGAGTGAAGCCCTTTCTGCTGAGGAGCTACACTTGGGGCAAAGGGAAAGGCATGAAGAGCTAAGAGGCAAACATTAGCCTCGGGGTGCTGGATCAAATGTGGCTGCATCAGCCCCAGCCGGGGAAAGTACTCCTCCTACCACATATGGGATGCACGGCCAACATTCTCACTTAATATTGGAAGGACAGGATTACCCCAGCAGGCATGAAGATTTGGGGAACATCCAGACATGTGGGCTCAAAAGAAAGACATTCAGTTGATAAAATTTGACAAAAGTTTGACATGGACCCTTCTGTCCATCAGAAGTATTATAATATGTACTTGCGATTTTCTTTTCTTTCTTTCTTTTTTTTTTTTTTGACAAGAGTATTTTCTACTAATAAGCTAAATTAGGATTAACTCAGGAAGTTGCAAAAGAAATTTCAGAATAACACATTTTTAATGTAGAAGATAAGGCTATAAACAGGAGGTTCTTTGCAGTAGCCAGCTTGCTGGTAAAGCATGTCATAACACCATTATAGTATAAACTATGGAGGCCAGCCTGCTCCTTTCCCAAATAGCATGTTCCCCTGATGCCAGATGTCAGGCTACATTTGGCTCCCAGGGGAATGGTCTAGCCAGCCAGGAGCTCACCTCTCATGAGGACAAAAAGAGTCTGTGGGAAGGTGGGTGCTGAAGAGGTGTGCTGTCTTTTTATGCCACGAGACAACAGACATGTGGAGTAGTAGAGTGTTCAGAATCCTACCCACAGAAAAGGTCAAATGGGAGGGTAGACCAGGAGGCAAAGGGAGTTTCTACAAGATGCTTGGTACCTCCCTTCAGAAGGAAAGCTCTGTCCTCCCACCACCGCCTGCCCCATCCTTTTCCACTCACATAATCTTTTTGAGTCTGACCTAATTGTACTGGCCGCATAAATTCCAAGCTCCTGTGTCACTAGCCAGTGGGAAAGAGATGAAGGAGTTGAATGAATTCAGGATCCCTCTCTGCCATGCAAGAAGGCTCCCTCTCCTCAACTGCAAACGATGTCAGCTAGAAGACTATGAGACCTAAGCTCCGTTTCCAGAGCAGGGCTGGGCTATGGAGACCAAGTGGCTGCTGGGTAGCCTTCAAGGGTCTACAGAGGGTCCCCAGCATTCCCATTTCACCATACCAAGAAAAAATATGTATGCATATAAGCGTGCACACACACACACACACACACACACACACACACACACACACACACCAAAGGCTAGGAATACACAAAAGACAACTGATCAAAAAATGTCACAAGACTATAGCTACATTTCCCTTTCAATCACATTATGTATATGTTGGGCCATCATGTTTCAGTCAGCAATTTAGAAATACATAGCATGCTTCGTATACTAGAAACGAAAAGGACTAGGGTAACCACACACAATCGGTATTTCAGGCAAAGCAGAAGTTTTATTCAGTGTTGTGATGTTATATCATTATTTCAAAAAGCCACTAACTGGAACAATAGAGTTTTGAAAGCAAAGCCCTGTGTAGCCATGCAGTTGTGTAAATGTGCTCATTTACAAATAAGCTACACAGAGAAACCCTGTTTCAAAAAACCAAAAAACAAACAAACAAACAAAAAACAAAAACAAATAATTAAATGTTACAATACTAGCAGGCAACTATAATGAAATAGAGAAGATTCAATTTTTACTACTGTATTCCGTTTCATTTCACAGCTTCAGTGGGACCCATCACTTCTTAATGTTTTAAATGTTTAAAAATGCTTTATTATCCTTGTTAAAAGGGACTAAAATGTAACCATTGGAAGGAGACATTCAAAAAAAGGAAGAGGCTATTTTCCAATAGCCTAAGTTTGGGGATTTTTATCTGTTTGTTTGTTTTGATTTCTAATTTTCTATTTACAGTGTGTTTATGTGTATTCTGTATTATTAACCATGCATAAGAAATTACAACCCAGGGAGTGGCTTGAAGTGTACACTAGACCTCACCAGATCAACTTGTCGGTCAAATAACCTAACATGGTGCCTCTGCATTAGGTGTGTAAGAGGGCTAGGTGACAGGTACAATACCAGTGCTGGGTAGGGGAGCTTGGGTTAGGAACGAGGCTACACTCAGGCAGTTGTGTGGATACCCAGAGGAACCACTGGGCATTTTCTTCTAGCAGCTGAGCAGAAATGAGCAATTGTAGGGTTTTATTGAATATTATGTTCTTATTGTTTAAGAACTGTACTTACTTTAATTTTGTGTGTATGAGTGCTTGTTTGCTTGTGTGTTTGTGCATCACATGTGTGCAGTTCCTGAGGAGGCCAGAAGATGGCAGCAGATCTAGTGAAGCTGGAGTGATATATGGTTGTAAGATACATACCATGCAGATGCTAGGGATCGAACTCAGCCCTCTGCAAGGGCAGCAAGTGCTGTTAACTGTGAAGCCATCTTTCCAGCCCCCATTGAACATTCTTAAACTACACAAAAGCATCTTATTCTTTGAAAAACAAAACCGGCTTGTGTCCACAGCTCAGCAGTTCCTAGTTTGACAGAATCTTACGTGTTGTTTATCCTAGTTATCAATCATAAGGTGGTCTAAGTTTCCTATCTTTGAGCTAAGTTAGAACATCAGTGCTAGTGGGAGACAAAAGGAGAAAGCGAGAACAGTGAAGTGAAAAACAAGACAAAGAAGTTAAAATCTAGCATTAAAAAATGACCACTCACAAAATATCTATTTCCACCTTAAAAATCAGTAAACCATTAAGCCATTTACCATGAAGGAAACTGGTCTGAATGGAAAGTTTCCCATTTATTTCACAAGACAAGACTTAGGTGATGAGAAGTGACATCTTGCCTTCATCACACCAATGACCATTGTCATCCTGGCGTGACGGCTGAGGCCTGGCAGTGCTTAATAGACTCCAGAAAGCTTGCCTCTTTTGCATGGATTTGGAATTAACACATGCACAGAAAGGGATGTAACTTTCTAGTCCCAGCCTTAGAAAAGGGAATTGTGAGCTGCTTTTTTTGTGATTGGCTGGGAGCTTGCATTTACTGGGAAGTTTATGATTGTTTTGCTTGATTTTGTTCTCCAATCCTTGAGCCATCTCATTCAGGAATAGGCTGTTAGTTCCAGAAAGCCAAGTTTTATTCCTCAGACCTGAGGTTATCACCATGATCACCATAGGGGTATGTCTCCCCAACACAGATCTATCCTACTTTTGAAAGCTAATGTCCACTCCTGCTGTTGAGGACTTAAGAAAACGACAACACCTCCAAATATTTTTTCCTGGTTCAATTGCTCATGCATTGGTTTTGAAAAACCTTTCCTCATCACGGAAAAGCCTTTTTCTTAACCAGCATGTTGTTTACAATTTAGAAAATCCTTTGGAATCGTTTCATACATTCAAAGAAAAACCTTATGCCACTTCTTTTTTTCAAAAAATTTCCAGAAAAAAAAAGAAAAATAATAATAAAAGAAGGGAGGGGAGAGTAAGGGGGGAAAAAATAAGAATCCAGGGCTATAAATAGTTACATAAGAGTAAATATACAAAGAAATGGAGGACTGAAATACAAATACAAGGTCAGAAATTGAGTTGAGGAGAGAAAGGAGAGTAGCTAAGCTAAGCAGCGTCCTCCACCCAGGAGATTCTTGCTGATGGATTCTGTAAGAGCCTCTACAGCAAGAATGAAGACTCAGATGCCCACCGGAAATCACTTTCTCCCAATGTTAAAAGAAAAAAGTAACATGGTTAATGCACACTGACCCTTTATACAGTGCAATGGTGTTTAAGTGCTCCTCTCAAATCAAAAACATGCTTGCTCCTGCTTGGACTCTGTAGATCAAACAAAGCTGTTTGAAGATAATTATGGCCGAATCCATCCGTAGTCACCTCATAGATATTTGGGGAAGTGGAGTTGCGGTCCTGTAGAAGAATCTTTCCTCATATCTCAGGTCCCAAAGGACTGCAGACTCAAAAATTCCCACTGAAAAGAAAGGGACCTGGATCCAAGGCTTGTCACATCGCTAACGTGTGTGTCCTCTTCTTCTGCCCTTTCTTGAAAACTAAGAACAGAAGCTACCCTGACTCCTAGACGCAGCTACATTTCTGTCGTGGGCACTTTGCACTGAACCATGCTAGTCGCGTTTATGATTTTCCTTTCTCTTTCCTCCTTTATTTTTTGCGGTGTTGGGCAGCAGACTATTGGCAAACTGTTCTCCTTTCAGCACTCATCTTCCCTCCCTTGATTAGCACATTTTTTTTTACCAATAAAACAAGCAAAAATTAGTTGTTAATATTCAACATGCTTTTGCTCCATCAGCAAGCAATTGTGAAGCCGGGACCGTTGGCCAAACAATGTTCAATAGCGCAGGATGCCACACGTTAACTTTAGGGCAGAGAGAGCTTTACAATAATGTTTTGAAAAGCAGCCCCTGTAAATATAAGGTGGTGTGGCACCATATGGAGACTGGCTTTCTGACATATGGCTTGAATTAACAAGTTTAAAACTGTTAGGCTCAGTTTTTCTTTCACTGAAGGCAAAAACCACAGGATTCAGCAGAGAAACACGCTCATTGCCGATACAAAGGCCCGCAGAACATGGGGCCTCTTGGGCTAGATTCCTTTTGTTGGCAGTAAGCACACGTTATCAATAGTGAGACGTGTCCTAACACGACAAGGAATCCGAAAGCTGCCGATGCTGAAAGTCTCACTTCACGGAGCACCTACGCGGGCCCACACCGCACGCACTGGCAAAGGGCACTGACTCTCTGAAAGTGATTTTTGAATTATCATTATTACAACCTCAACATAAATTGTTGTTCCAAGGTTGACATAAAAGATATTTGAAGGGACAAACGTGAGCGACAGATGGTCGCGGCTCCGGGCTCCATGTCTCTTGATCTTTCTTAATTGAACCTTCGGAGGGTGAATTGAACAGGACGTGTTCAAAGATCCAGGGTCTGAGTTACACAAACATTGTTGCATTTCGTCAAAACCTTCTTTGAAGTGTGGCACTTGTGGACCACCTGTGGCTTTGAAATTTAAAGTCCCATAAAGGCTTTGCTGACACTGACGAGGAGAGCATGCAGCTACAATATCCTTCTGGACAAAAAGGGAGACAAACAGCAAGGTGGAAGGAAGGCTGTGTTCAGATAAGTGGTTCCTTTTATTGCTCTTTCCTTTTTTTTTTTTTTAAACAGGCAGTGCTCTCCAAAGCAGCAGAGGCAAGCGTCTCCGCATGCAGACACCCACAGGCTCTTTCCATTCCTGGAAGCATGTTTGTTTGGAGTTCAGCATCTAAACTATAATTATTCCAGGTTGGAAATATCCCTTCACTATGAAGTTGGGCCTGCCTTGTTAATCTAATTTCACATTACCGTACACTGATGCATAAAGATGATTATAGATCCTATAGTATATAGAATATAGTTATAGTCTATAGTATAGGATGTCTTCCTCTTAGGAATCTGGCAATAGGGTTTTCATTCAGAAATTGATCTTAGTGGCATTCCAGTGCCTATGTGGTCAAAAAGGGAAACTCTTCCTCCTAAGGAATGCCTTTCTACTCACTGGTGAAAACGACACTGCAATACACATTATGGCAATTGCACCATGTCCTGGTGCATTGCCACAGTGGATAGTGGGTCTTCTTCCCGTTATAAAGATGGTAAAGCTAATATGTATATATATATATATATATATATATATATATATATATATATATATATATATATCTCAGATAGATAGATAGATAGATATTTCAAAGGTAAATAATTAAACCATTTGCTGAAGAAACAACAGCCAGTCAGCCGCCAAAGAACTCTAAGCTTGAGACCAAGCTCAGATCCTGCCTCCTATCTGTGCTGTGTTCCTCCCTGAACCTTCTCTGCTGCATGGGGGGCACCTGCAGTAGGAAGGGCATATATTTCAAGGACAGAGGACCGTCATCCTTGGGCCATGTTTGATTGACACTGGACTGTGGGGGATGCATCAGCAAAAGGAGGGCCGTAGAGGCCATAGTGCCTGGTGCTCCTATGGAAACTTTATAGAGTCCTGAGGTCTCCACTCACCAAGGCGTGAACTATATTTAGAAGGTATGTCTACACATAATTGGGTCTCCTGCCATAGCACACCGCTTGGCCGTTCTCCAAGTGTTTGAGCTAATAATGCTACAATATTGATGCTCTCTTCACTCAGATCAGACAGCAGCTCCACGTTTTCCTCGTGATATCAACACGGTGTTCTCGTCTACATATCCTGAGATGTATGAAGACTTCTGTGGATGGGTAGTGGCTCTTATTTTTTTCTAAGCATTTGCTTTGTCCTTCAGTGCTTCTGTTTGATCTAACTGGCCAAATTCTACTTCACTGAAACACGAAAAGATTCAGAGAGAAGCCCAGAGCAGAATAATGTCAGATTCCATCTGGCTCCTTCTGGCTGTAGAGTCAGTGAGCACACAGCAGCTCATCAAAGTTCATGGTCTGAAAACAGTCACCCCAAACATAGAAGCCAGGCCTCCTGTCTCTACCTGTTACGCCTGGGCTTTCGGGTCCAACTGCAGCGTCTTAAAAATTATTAACTGGAATGAAACAAACCGCACAAGTTTGGGGCATCTCGACACGCAGTCCTCTCTCCTTCCATGATTTATTCTTCAGAGGTCAGTTACCATCAGACCTTTTGTGCAGTATTTAATATTTGTCTCTTCTTCCCCTAGGGGGATGTGGGTATCAGTGTACTAGCAAATGTTTAATAACCAGCTCCCTGAATGTGAGAGAAAGCCATGAGACCTGCAGATTCCGCTTATGGCTGTTAGAAATGTTACAACGTTGAAGAAGAGGCACAAAGGCTGTAAGAGCCAGAACAACAAGGGAGAGTGTGTCTCCTAGTAACGACAGAAGCCACATTCCTAAGGCCTTACCAATGTGAGTTCCTAAACTTGCTGAACAAGGCAGCAACCACAGGTAAGTCAAAGCAGATGGGTAGCTCAGGAGGCTTGAATCCCACACAAAGAACTACAGACAACTAAGGATGCTAAAAGTGAGAGAAATAGTCTTCCTCAGGGAAGAGCACAGCAATACCAACTGGTCAGCCTGGAAAACATACATGTATGCAACATTATACAGACTGAGCAGGTTGTATTTACATGTTAGGAATATTTATGCATGCATGCATGTGCACACATATGTGTATGTCCTAACAATTATTGAAAACAAAAGCCTTGAATCTGAAGGAGGAAAAAAAGAGAAATATATATGGCTGGGTTTAGAGGGATGAACGAGAAGGGGGTATGATGTAATTACTTCAAAAATGAGAGAAATAATGTAAAAATATGCCACTGACCTGACTGGGCAATAAGTAGAGGGGACACTAGATGTTTGTCCTTACCGGAGGCCCCTAGCCTGGCATCAGGAGGGCTCCGCTCCACTCAGGAGACCAGCCCTCCTGTCTGGTGTACACGCTTGCATATCCCTGCAAAGTGCTTTACTGTCAGGTTTGTTTTGTTTTGGAGACAGCGTTTTACACTGTAGCTTATACTCCACTGTGTGGCCATGGCTGGCCCTACACTTTGCAACCCCTCTGCCTCAGGCTGCGCATCCTGGGGTTAGAAATGTAACCCACCCTGCTCCTGGCCCCAAGGGCTGTGCTTAGAGGTTCATGCCTTAAAACTATGGATCTCACAGAGGTACCTGAGGGAGGGAGGTGGTGGACTTTTAAAAGGTGAGACCTAATGAAACGTCTAAGTCATTAGGAAGGACCAATGGATGGAACTCTGGTGTACTAGTCTCTCACCTTGTTCTTTTTTTTCTAAGTGCATTATTATTTATTTTAGGTGTATAGGTGTTTTCTACATATATGCCTGTGCATCACATGCTGCTATGGAACCCCCAGAGGCAAGACGAAGGCATCAAATCCCCTGGAACCGGAGTGGCAAACAGTTGTGAGCCACCATGTCAAGCGGGCATTGGGAATTGAACCTGGGTCCTCTGGAAGAATAGCAAGTGTTTTTAACCACTGAGCCATCTGTCCAGCCCTCTGGCTTTGTCCTTTGCCTTTTAGACATAAACGAAGCAGTTTTTTTTCCTTATGCTACATTCTTGCTGTGTTGTGTTGCTTCACCACAGACCTAAAGCGAAGAAGCCATCAACCGTAGACTCCAGCCTCTAAAACCATGAGCCAATATGAACCTTTTTTCTTTATAAATGAATTTCCACATTATAGTGAAAGGGAAATACAGAACATATTGCCTATTCAGTAGATACCCATGGAACTTACAACTTAAACGTGGAGTGAAAAAGCACAAAGAATTTTTCAGTTAAAAATTTAAATGCATAATGAAGAAAAAACAAACCTTCATTATTCATTATGAAACTGAGGTTTGGGAACACCATGAAAACAATGTGATTCTCTCTCTCTCTCTCTCTCTCTCTCTCTCTCTCTCTCTCTCTCTCTCTCTCTCTTTTAACAATTTGAATGACTTCATCCAATTGCTCCTTTCTGGTAGATCCGAAGTCCACAGTCGCTCTTTCAGATCCAAAGGTTTAAGGCATGGACCTCTAAGCACAGCACTTGGGGCCAGGCACAGGGTGGCTCCTATTTATAACCTCCCCTAGTAAGTGGAGTCTGAGGCAGAATGACTGCAAAGTGTAAGGCCAGACATGGCCACACCATGAATTATAAGCTACAGTGTAAGACCCTGTCTCAAAACCAAAAACAAACCTGAAATAAAGCACTTCGTGGGGATACACAAGACTGTACACCAGACAGGAGGGGCGGTCTCCTGAGTGCCATGCAGCCCTCGGAAGGTGAGGGGGAGCCTTTGACAAGCATGGCCACAACCTCTCCTTCTGAGTGCTCATCAACGGAGACTGTTCATGGAAATTTTGTAAGCTCTAACCAAGGGTTCAGAATTTCAAGGATCGGTGTCTCTGTAACAGGTCACATGATTAGAGCTTTAGGCTTCTGTAAGGAAGAAAGGAAACCCCAGCTCTACTCTGATGATAAGGACAGGCGGAGAGTAATCCAAAACCAAGTACGGGATGGGTTTGCTCTGCCATAGATTAAAAAAAAACATTTTTTATCTGAAAAATACTCCGTAGAAAACATGGCTTTGTGAAGAACACATCCTATCATTTGATGAACTTGAAGTCAAAATAACCAGAACACCTGAAAGAAGAAAATGGGGCAGGAAATGAAACAACAAAACTCCATGCCCTCTTAGGTTAGAGAAGAGAGATGCATCTTCAAGTGTTCAACTGTTTTTCTTTCCTTTAAAAAAAAAAGTGTAAATTTTGGTATTTTGGGTACAGGAACCCTATGTACTCTACACACATACATATACATTTTGCACATGTGTTCTTTATGAACCAATTAAGATAGATTAGACTTTTGAGACCTTTCTCTGTATAGCATAGTATGTACCTCAAATGAAATTTCACAGGAACTGTGCTACCACACAATGAGACATTTAGCTAAAGAGATGAAATCTGGTGCAGATGAAACAGAAACTGTCAATTAGAAATTCTATACATTTGGGGATTTCAGAAAAGGTACACCTTAAAAAAATTGCTACATTTAGGAATTTCAACTGAGGTCATCCCTCCAATTTTAGGGGAACCCTCTGAGGGGAGAAGAATTTTAACCATGGAAACATCTTATGAAATATAAATCCTCCAGTGACTGGCTTCCTGCTACGGCACAATCAGTAAGTGAGGGATCAAACCCTTTGGACACAGTGTCCTCGGCTGGTGTCTGTGTTGCCCACTGTCTTCCCTACAGCACACTCAGCACATGCTCACTAGCTAGCACCAAAAGAAGGGACATGAGTGGACTCAACCAGCAAGTTGAAAACTTAGGACAGTGATTCATTGTTGTAGGGACAAAGGAAAGTCATTTTGGATGACTTAGGAGAAGCACGCATTGTTCTTGGTGACTCCTCAGGCTCCATTGCTGCTCCAGTGGTGTTGACTTAAAACACAAGATCATCTTCGTGTGTGCGCAGTCTTCAAAGGACCCCAGTAATCTGCCTAATTTGTATTCTAACAAAAATATGATTTTGATATTTTTCTTTTTCCAAATGAATATTTTGGTTAAATTCTAAGCATGCTGGCCTGTTAAGTAAAGAAAATGTTTAAAAAAAAATAAAGATGGAAAGGGGAACATATTTCTGTTTTCTTTACGTAAAACTGGCTAATAGCCAGTCTGGTGTTTCACATGCAACATGTAGTTGCTTACAGCACAGAGCGTCAGTCAGCTGCCTCAGCTGAGAGAGCCATTCCCTCCAGAGATGCCCTGCTTTAGGAAGTCTGCCCTCACATCTCTGTAATCAGTCACCACAGGTACACTGACAGGGCTGTCTGAGGCATAGAGCAACCCAACCATTGATTACTGGTCTGTAGAACCCAATAATTCCACTCCTACAGTGTGCCTTGCTCAATGTGCTTTTTTTTAGGTAGCAAAGTGACTTTCTGGTTGATTTTAGGAATATCTTACCCTGACATTAGAGCACACAAACAGAAACCCTACAGTGTCCACTAGCTGGGCACAGAGACGGAACGTCATACTTTCATACTAAGAAACAATTTCTCTCTCTTTCTCTCCCCCCTCATGTCTAAGAAGCTTGAAGACATTACATATATATATACGTATATATGTATATATACATTACACGTGTGTGTGTGTGTGTGTGTGTGTGTGTGTGTGTGTTTAATGTGATGCATTAAATAAGGGAGGCACTTGGCACAGTAGTAAATCCTGCCACCTGTTTGGTGAGTGTCACAGACTGCCAGAAGAGGTGGCCCGGTGGGGCATTCATCCACGAGCTTCCTCCACCTCTACTGCCTAATCAATTTTTATCGTTCTTGGAAGGTTTAAATGAAGAAGTTTTGAACCAAAAGCATGAAGTCTAGCCCTAAAAGGGGCATATTCACCCCCAAATAAAATGAGCTTTCAAAACTCAGGTTAAGTGCTCTTTCCTGGTCCCTCTTGCTCTCCAGCGTCTCTCCATTCCCTCTCCCTTTCTCTGCCCCTCCTTCCTCCTCTTCTTTTTCTCCCTCTCCTCTTCCTTGCTGTCTCTCTCCTCCTTCCAGCTCCCTCTGTCTGTCTCAGGCAAACAGATATATTAATAGTCAGCTCATAACCACATCATTTTTCTAACAGTCACACAGCTATATTTAAATGCAGGGCACTGCTACCACGAGTTCTACAGTATCTTTATAATCCTGGGTTTAAAAGCTTGCACTTGTGCAGCATCTTTACTCCTAGATATGGGGATCAGGCCCAGACAGAGGGTGCCACCACGCCCCCACACCTCTGCCACGCCTCCCCTCCCTCAACTACCTGTGGGATAGTCCCAGTCCTTGCCCTTGAGAAAAACTGAGAAGATATCTTTAAGCCTGAGTCCCACACTTAAGTTTTTTAGCCCAAAGGTGAGCTTATTTCAGGGAACGTTGCACTTTTTAACTGGATACTTAAAATACACACGAGTTTGTGTGATGAGGTCAAAACTAGCTGACCCAGGAAGAGTCAAGCACTCTCTGACTTTTAGTGTCCCTGGAGACCTGCTCCCTGCCCCCAAACCCACAGCCATTCACTGGAGCTAATTATGCAAATATATGCTAACTAGGCTTAGTTCCCTCCTTAGACTTCCTTCCCACCCCTGCACGCTAGCATGGGTGCTGACAGTGTTTTGGAAGAGCCGCTAAATAGCTGGAAGGCTTTCTGAATCTCTCCACCCTGGCCTGTCACAGCTAGAACAGCAACGGTCCATCTGGGCCTGGAAGACAGTTTCCATGGTGTAAAACACTCTTTCAATTCTTTCCTACCATAGACAACCAGCTGGTACTACAGCGAGACAGCCAAATCCGCTGTGCCTAGACCTCCCCGGAAAGCTTCCCAGTGGCCTGGGATGACCCTGAGCTCTGTCCCTGAACAGTGAGTGTCCATGAGGCAAGGGCAGCGGGTGTGGTGCTCTTACAGTCTTCCAGGCTGGAAGGGGTGACTTGTTGCAGGATATTCAAAGCAATTTAAAAACTGCTTTTAAAAAGTCTCTCTCCCTCTCTCTCTCTTTTTTTTTCCTTCCTTCAACTTTCTGGCTATTAAGCCCTGGAAAGAATTTTGAGGGAAAAAGGAGCCTGAGTTTTTTTTCCCCCCAACCAAATGCCTCACTTTTCAAATGTCTATCTTAACCAGAAGCCATATCTGGCACTTATGTGCTGTGTGACTCTGTAGACCATTATAAAATCCAAACAGCATTTGAATGTGATTATGTGGGCAGAGTGGAGGAAGTTGTTTGTTGCCTGGGGGAGTCCTGGGATTCTGCTCACCCATTCCTTCTAAAAACAGTCTGTAACTGCTTCGGTGCCAGGCTGTGCAGAGCAGCCATGCGCCACATGCTTATGCTTCGGTGGCTGACAGGGCTACCTGTCCTATTGTGCGTCTAGAAGCTTACGTCATCTACTACTACCGAAGGCATTTAGTTTGTACACTCACTGACGTTAGCACAATAACAAAGCCACACGCTGGTGCGTTTCTCAGAACACGTTCCCATTGCTAAGTGGCCCCTGACTGTATAAGCAAGGAGGATGCGAAATGACTCACTCCTTCAGTAAAGGTCTTCAGGAGAAATCATCACCCATTGTGTCTTCTGGGGAAAATGAGGAGTGATGTCCTTCTCCAAACCTTGCTGACATGCTGATGCTGATTTAGGCTCCATACTTAGCAAAGGGTCACACTCACCTCACAGTGGAAACCGTAGGTGCCAGACTTTGTTGCCATCCTTGAATCTGAGGTTATGTGCTGGGAAAACAGATAGGGCTAAGCAGAAGCCTGGAAACCAACAGAGCTGAACATAACATCATTTGTCGATCAAACTAGTCAGGGGGAACAGAAGCAAAAGAAGGAGCAACAAATAAGTCTGTTCAGGTGAGAGTTCAAGGCTGAGACAAGTTCCATATATGGTCCAAGGAAAGTATTATAATCCTCAAGAAGAAAAAGAATTCCTGAGGACCTTAAATGACAGGTATAAACATGTGCCTTCAATAACCAACACGAACAGAGGTGTTCTCTCCCTCCCTCCCTCCCTCCCTCCCTCCCTCCCTCCCTCTCTCTCTCTCTCTCTCTCTCTCTCTCTCTCTTTCTCTCTCTCTCTCTCTCTCTCTCTCTCTCTCTCTCTCTCTCTCTCTCTCTCTCTCTCTCTCTCTCTCTCTCTCTCTCTCTCTCTCAACCTTTCAACCTCTCTTTTTTTTATCATGGCCGTGCAGAAGTGGCCTATCATAACAAGTTGTTCTCAGAGGCCAGGAAGCCTCTGGCTGATGTTCCAGGAGCAGGTGCCTAAGCTAGATAGATCTCTGTCTCAATAGCATCTGGCTTGGCAACCTGCTGGTAGTCTTTCTAGGGTTAGGAGAAAAAAATGGCAAACAATATTCACTAGTTTCATCATAAGCTTGGCAAAATTGGATAGAACTTTCTAGGACTGCTGTGGGAAAGATTAAGCTTTGTCACAGGTGGAAGCAATCTTGGCGGGCTTTACCCTTGGGGCACCCCATGAATACCTTGTGACAAACTGAGTGGAGCCATCCTGGGCCTGGAATTCAGGAAGCAGACCTGGGAACCCCACCTGGGCTATTGTTTTTCTAATTGACCCTCACCAGGAGAAGGAGACCGGCCTTCCCATGTGACTCAGGCAGGTGGGGAGGACAGAAAACAAATTCAGTCTGGGCTTGAGCTCATATGGAGCAGCGAACAGGCTGGACTAGCATGCGGGCCGGAGAGACACCTAAGGACCCGTTCTGTGGAATGGATACCGGAAGGTTCACTATTTTGTCCCTTTAACCTTTTTTCCTTCTTGTGTAAGCTAGTTGGGTTGTATAATAAAGTTTAATTGTTAAGAAACAGAGCCAACAAACAGCTAAGATCTATCTACCACCACTGGCGACTAGAACAGGTTCAGCAGTTGGGTTGGTCTCTGCACTCTGGCTGTGTTTCTAGCCTAGCAGAATGCAGTAGAGGTTGACAGTGTCCATGGATCATCCCAAATCCCTTCTGACTTTAGCAATGAGATCCAGGAGAGAGGATTGGGATTGGTTCGTTCAACCTGGTGATGCCAATGTCTCTGAACCATGGCACCCCTACTTAGCAATAACAGTCAACACTGCTCATTCACTCACAGTCTAGAACATTCGTCTCTTAAGAGATGTGATTTCTTTAGCACAGGTCAGCTCTGACATCTCCAAACAGCATATGCCAGAGTACAGGCTGCTTAGCACTGTCTGCAAGTTAACCACACCACCTAACTTCCTGGATTTGCAGTATCCTGGTACATTGTGAAAAATTAAAATTACACTGCATGACCACTGTACATGCAGCAGTAGCGCGGAAGCCATTGAGAGATATGTGATGCCAAGTGATGATGAAGATAAGAGGTAATTGATTCTCAAATGTTAACAAAGGAAATGTAATTGGCACTATAACATTTGCAACTCAATTAAGACTATGTATAGAATTGAAAACACCCATAACTTGGACCTAGGGGTTTCACTCATGTGTGTTGAAATATAGAAATGTTTCAGCATACGCCTGAAACAAATACACAAATACACCAGCTCTATTGCCAACAGCAGAAATTATGGGAAACCAGCAACTCAATTTCCATGATCATCAAAATGATTGAGTAAATTAGGGAACATTTATGCAATGACCAATTACCCAGTTTGTCCAGGACTGTGGGATTTGGGGGCACACACATTAGATACTAAAAACAGTTCTCCTGGCTCATGGTGAAGCTACCTTATCCTAAAACGTGAGAAGCAGAACAAGTTGGGTTTTTTTTTTCCAGAAACTTTCTTTAGGTCAGTAAGAAAAATGAGATGCTGGGATAAGCCATTTTCCCCAAATTAGAGAAATAGACAGATGGGCTGCATGAATCACGCCTAGCAGGGCAGGAAGCACAGACTGGGGCAGTGAGAGGGGAAGGGAACTAGCAGCTGTAATGCTACCCAAGCCTGAGAGTTTAAATTCTAAGGAACTCTTGTGTTGTTTCTTCCATGAACTTCTTATCTCCCCAAAAGAGAAAGGAAAGTGAAGAATTAGGAAGACTATTGAACCAGAACCAAACATATCAGTGAATTCCTCACTACGAGAACACCTGCATTCTTCATACCTATTGACAAGAAAGCCACAAGGAATAACAACAAGTGAAGAGTTCCATCAAAGAGATGAAAGGGATATCAAAACTAATTTGATAAGACAAGAATGTTGGATATTAAATTTGAAATCATTATGAAGAAGGTGTTGAAGAAGTTAATGAGAAATGTGGACAGTTTAAAAGAATAAACTAGCATCATAAACAAAAATGGAAAATTCCAAAAAAAAAATTGAAAGAGAAATGTTAGTTCCAAAAACATCATAAATGAACTACACAAAAATAACCACAGAAAGAAGCCAAGAGTTTGAAGATCTCATAAAGAAGGTTCCAAGACAGAATATGGCAGAAGCAGGCAGATCGCTGTGAGTTCGAGGCCAGCCTGATCTACAAAGTGAGTCTAGGACAGCCAAGGCTACACAGAGAAACCCTGTCTTGAAAAAAAGAAAGAAAAAAGAAAGAAAGAGAAAAAATCGAGGGAAAACATAGTCTAGAACATTGTGAAAACTGCAAGGAGCATAGCATGTACACGTAAATACCACAGCACATACACAGAGGGGGCAGAGGTAGGTAGATAGATGATAGATAGATAGATAGATAGATAGATAGATTGATAGATTGATAGATACATACATACACGTACATACATACATACATACATACACATACATACATACATACACACACATACATACATACACACACACACACATACATACATACATACATACATACATACACACACACACATACATACATACACACAAAGACGTATTGATAGATCCCAGAACACAAGGGGTAATATGATGAATAAACAAACACTCCTACTATAAAAATACACATAAGCATGTTAAAACTTCAAAAAAGTGGAAATAAAGAAACTTGAAAGAATTCAACAGAAAATAAAATATCTTATAAATAAAGAAGAAAATAAATAAGAATTGCATATAGCTTCTCAGAAACCATGCAAGTAAGACAACATGAAGTGAGTGAAATATTTATAATGTGAAAAGACAAAAATATGTACCAACATAGTATTTTGTACGCATGAAATTGTATTTCAAAGCTGAAAGAAAAATAAAGGTTTCACCAGACAAGCAAAAATTGTAGAAATTTGTTACTAGTGGATATGCCTTGAAAGAGATGTTAGAAATTGTTCAAAATAAGCAAAAATTACAAACAAAGCAAATTCAGATCTACCCATAGAAAGAAAAAAATCAGAGAATGAGTAAGTGAGAGTAAAGTGAAAATACTTCTCTTTCATATTTCTCTTCATTAATTTAGGTATTTAATCACTTACAGCCTGATTGAAGGCCCCTCCTTCCTGTCCTCCCAACCTCCTCACACACCCCTCCCCACACTTCCCTTTCCTTTGTCAAAGAAAGGAGCATCCCCACTACAGGTTGCAACCCACCCTGGCACATCAAGTCACAGGAGTACTAAGCACATCCTTTCTCAATGAGGCCAGACAAGGCAGCCCAGCCAAGGAAGGGATCCGAGGATGCGCAATAGAGTCAGAGACATCCCCTGATCCAGTTGTTGGGGGACCCATAGGATGATCAAGCTGTGCATCTGCTACCTATGTTTATGGGGCCTAGGTCCAGTCCATGCCTGCTTTTTGGTTGGTGGTTCAGTCTCCCATGGTGAGCTCCAATGGCCCAGGTTAGTTTATTCTGTAGGTCTTCTTGTGGAGTCCTTGACCCCTCCAGCTACCTCTAGCCTTCTTCCCACTCTTCCACAAGACTACTGGTACTCCTTCTATTGTTTGGCTGTGGGTCTCTGCATCTGTTTCCATCCAGAAACTGGATGAAGCCTCTCAGAAGATAGTTATGCTAGGCTCCTGTCTGCAAGCATAGCAGAGTATCATTAATCATGTCAGGGGTAGGCTGTTATCCATCGGATGGTTCTCAAGTTGGGCCAGTGCTTGGTTTGCCATTCCTTCAGTCTCTGCTCCATCCTTATCCCTGTACTTCTTGTAGGCAGGACAAATTTTGGGTCAAAGGTCTGATGGATGGGTTGCTGTCAACTGTCTATTGTGATCAGATTGAAAGCATAGACATCCTGCACTGTTTGCTCATTGATCATAAAGGGATTAAAGATGAGTAAGAGAAATATGGCAGTAATTATTGCAAATACCTGTGGATTAAACAAAGTGATTCTAAGTGAGACATGAGTATAAGATGTACATCTGGATATTTTAAAAATATGTTGAAATAAATGGACATGGAAACATAACTTGCAAGAATGTGGGATGTAACAAATGCATCATTTGATAGAAATTCATAGCATAAATACACAGGGAAGAGGGAAATATATAACCTATCAAGTTTTTCATCTTTGAAAACAAGAGGGGCAAGAAGAAATTAAATTATAAGTAAGCAGAAAAAATGTAACTTACAACAGAGACCAATGGTTTGCAAACAGGAAATTGTGGAGAAAATCAAGCAATTAAAAAAAAATCACACACACACACACAGATCTTTTAAAAGCTCTCTTAAGGTCAATAAGATCCTTACAAAGCTAAGAAAAATTATGAAAGGGCAAGAATTACTAATAACAGAAATGTCGAGGGGATTTAACTACATGACCCATGCATATACAGTGATAATAGAAGAATAATTGATATCTAGACAAAAAGCCCTGGCAAAATATCAGCAGATTAAGTTTAATCGTGTATAAAAGTAACCAGTAAATTAAAAAGTTCAATTACATGATATTTATCCCAAGTATTCATATCCACTTAGCTCATTGCTCAAAAACTAGTATATCCATATTATCAATAAAAAAGAGAAATCACATTTTCCAATGATATTTAAAGTGTGTGACAAAATCCAGAACCCACTCATGACTTTAAAGAAAAAGCAGTGCAAATGCAAACTCGGAACTAAAAGAAACTGACAAAAATGTATATAGTTATTCTCATATTTAATAATATGCTATGATGCTTTATTTCCAAGGGTATTTTACTGAAAAGTGGGTGGGGGGGGAGTAAGAAACTTAAAACTTTTCTGGTAAGATCTCAGACAAAACAGAGGTGTCTCCTATCAACTTTTTTTTATATTGTACTGACTAATGTGATAAGACAAGAAAAAAGAAAATGTAGTTATCTGGGGGGAAAAGGAATAAAATTGTCATCTTGAAAGAGATAATATGTAGAAAATGAAACCATCAGCAAAAACAAGTCATTTTTGTTTTTTGGGTTTTGTTGTTGTTGTTGTTTGTTTGTTTTTCTTTTTCTTTTTCTTTGTTTGTTTGTTTTGGTTTTGTTTTGAGAAAGGGTTTCTCTGTGTAATAACCCTGGCTGTCCTGGACTCACTTTGTAGACTAGGCTGGTCTCAAACTCACAGAAATCTGCCTGCCTCTGCCTCCTGAGTGCTGGAATTAAAGGAGAAAAAGCAATTCTAAAACTAATAAATGATTACAAGCAAAGCTGAAGAATGAGTAGTTATTAAGAATAAGTCTTTTGGCTTGGAGTGGTGGCACATGCCTTTAATCCCAGCAGCACTCAGTGAGGCAGAGGCAGGCAGATATCTGTGCATTCAAGGCCAGCCTGGTCTACAAAGTGAGTCCAGGACAGCCACAGAATATCAGAAGTTAACAAGTAGAAATTAAAATTTAAAATGTATATTGCTATTAATATTAGCAACCACTAAAATGAAATATTTGAGTATAAATCTAACTACATATATGTATTTATATACATATGTATATACATAGACATGAAGAAAATATACTATTCAAAGATAGTGGATATCAGTGGAAAGATGCAATATGCTTGTGGATAGGAAACTCAATATTAAATAGTACTTTTCATTATCATCAATAACTTCAATTTGTTCCTGACCCAAATCCTCTCAAGTTATCTTGAGAACATAACAAACAGATTCTAAAGTTGAGGTGGAAGAACAAAAGATAAAAATAGCAAATCAATAAACAAAAAAAAAGTCAGCATACCACTGGATTCTACCTCAAAATGTACAGTAATCCAGGCAGTGTGGTATAGATGTGTTAACAAACAGAGTCCAGAAATGCACCCACATAAGTAGAGACAGCAGATCTATGTAAATGAATGCTACAGATGCAATAGAGCAAATGCAGGTGTATTTTATTTAGACAATACAAATTGATCTAGATATACATCATAAAATGTTTTTATAAGTTCAAAGCTGTAGGCTGGAGAGATGGTTCAGTGGTTAAGAGAACTGGCTGTTCCTACAGAGGGTCTGGGTTCAATTCCCAGCACCTACAGCATGGCAGCTCACAACTGTCTGTAACTCCAGTTCCAGGGGATCTGGCACCCTCCCACAGACATACATGCAGGCAAAACACCAATGCATATGAAATAAAAATAAATAAATCATTCTCAAGAGTTCAAAGCTGAACACAAATGTAAAGATTTTTTAAAAGTCGAGTTTACTCATGAACCTCTTGCCTCCACTTCCTTGAGCAAAGCCTACTGGCGCGAGGCACGACATTGCACAGACCTAAAGAGGATAAGTAACAAGTAGGGTTCAAGGGAGGATGCCTAAAGCTCGCTCAGAATAGGAAATGGAGAAGACAGAGGTAGTGGTTGAAGAGAGGGAAAAAGACAAAAGAAAGAGCTTGGAAAGATATGAGGTAGAGACAGATCTTGGGAGAGCTGGGGTGGGAGGACAGAAGGCCCGTAGAGAAAGAGAAACCATGGGTGGGGCATCTCTGTGACAAGCTGGAGACTAAGTCAGAGACTCCTACTACGAAGGACCATAGAGACTGAAGAGGACCCTTCTTAAGTAGACAAGGCTTCTAGTAGGGGGAGGAGAACAGCAACCCACCCATAAAAACTTTGAGTCAAAGTTTACCCTGCCTATGAAATGTGAAGGGACAAAGAGAACAGAGCAGAGATTGAGAGAAGGTCCAACCAATGCCTGGCCCAACCTAAGACTCAAACCATGGTTGGGAGCTAAGCCTTGATACTATTAACAATGTTCTGCTCAGCTTGCAGACAGGAGCCTAGAAAAGTTGTCTCCTGAGAGCCTCCACCCAGCAGAGGCTGAGACTCAGTGTCAATCATTGGGCGATGAGTAGGGCATCCTGTGGAAAAGTGGGGAGGGAGGACAGAAGGACATGGAGGTGACAGAGCTTTACAAGAAGACCAACAGAGCCAACTAACCAGGGCACAGAGGGGCTTGCTGAGACTGAAGCACCAACCAAGGGCCATGCATGGACTAGACTTAGGCCACCAACACAGATATAGCTGATGGGCAGCTCAGGCTTCATGTGGGTCCCCTAGTAACCTACAGATCAGGAGCTGTCTCTGACATGGACTCTGTTGCCAGCTTTTTGATCACTGCTCCCTGGCAGGACTCCCTTGCCTGGCCACATGCTCAGTCTTCATGCGAATTGATGAGCCAGCGTGGATGGGAAGAAGGGGTCCCACTTTATTTGGAGTTCTTCAATACCTATACCACCCTTCTAACCCACGTATCTTATATAGGAGAGAAAAAAAGTTAATGGAGACAGGAAAAGTAGACCTTTTTAGACTCAGTTCCTTGGAGCGATTCCATTCTTCATAAGCAGGATTCCAGTAGACCCTCTAAACAGCAAAGCCAGCAATTCAGCAAAAAGAGACTGTGCCTGCAGCAACTGGAACCCAGACCTCGATGCATTCTCTGGAGCATTCCTCTCTGTGAGCACCTTGAAGCAGAGCAACAAACACCCAAACTATGCAAACCCCAAAAGTCCAAGCTTCTCATTCGGGCCATATGTGTGTTGGTTCAGTTTTCTTAACCAATATATTTTATTATGACCTTATTAAATGAGCATATGTCCCTTATAACCGTACTAACCGAAACGATTGGAAAAGAGGATTAAAGAATACAATAACAAAACCATAAGGATATCAGTTCCAAGGAATGATTCTCCTGGCATTGCCAGAAGGATTTCTTCTGCTGGAACCTGGAGTAACCAGAACCCAGAACCTCAGCAGAAGCCCGGAGCCCCAAGCCTTCCCTCGAGCGGTTTTCTCTAGGAGCGTCTCGAAGTGGAGCGATGAACAGCCAAAACTAACCCAAGTCTCCAAAGCCTCTGCCTCCAGTTTTTGGCTCGTTTATATATCTCCCCCAAGAGTCTGTTCAGGGGATCTTTTCAGCTGGCAACAATCAAGCTCTCGCATGAGGTGGCTTGTCTTCTAGTGGATTAACCTCACATGTTCTCACAAGACCGTTCTGATCCCACACTTGGGATCATAACAAAAATAGGTTTATCTCTCCTTCATATGTATATATGTATGTATATGTATATATACGTATGTGTATACGTATATGTATATATGTGTGTGTGCATATATCTATCCACCATCTCAGAGTCCATACTAGTCTGTTTCCAGCAGTCAAACACTGCACACCCACACACAAGTCTGTGTCACATCCCACACATGGGATCAAAACAAAAACATGTTTACATCCACTACAAGAGGGGGAATTGTGGAGGGAGTGTGGGGGAGAGGGAGGGAGGGTGGGATTGGGAGGAGAGGAGGGAAGGGGCTATAAAACAGAAAATAGCCATTATGTTACTATCCATAGGTAGTGATAAACCTTGACTCCACTAAGCTTAGAGAAACTTCTGCTAAGTGAAAGAAAGGAGAGTCACTGTGAAGGTAATAGTAGACGTTACACACAGAAGAAAAGATTTCAAAAAAGATACATTTGGTAAAATACTTATATTCAAATATGTACATAAATGTTAAAATTCAACAGTAAAAAAATAATCTGATTACAACAGGGATTTCATCAAAGACGGGCAGAACTGAAATCAGTGCAATCAGTGGTCACAGAGGCCCTGAGACAAACAGTGTCTCCTGGACAGACAAACCCCTGCTCTCATGAGCTCACAGCATCTCTGGTTGTCTGTACAGGACCTCTGCCATCTCAATGAATCAATGCTATCTGGAGAGCTCTGGACAGTTAAAGGTTCCCAGGGAGGAAGAGTGCATTTTACTTGAGAGTATGGCCTCTGCTGTACACTCAGAAGTATATAGGCAGCACAAATTGAATTCAATGTGTTATCGAAAAGAAAACAAGAGAGGAAGGAGGTGGGATTCGGTTTCAGAGAAGTGGTAGATTGAGGATGAATATGTTCAAAATACAATGTATTGAATTCTCAAAGAATTAATGCATACAATATATTAAAATGACTGTGAGTATTCTGCCAGGGAAATTCAAGTTGGAACTAAATATCTATTAGCATGGCAAAATCTAGAACATTGTCCACAGAAGGCTGTTGATGCAGTGGAGTGAAAGGAATTTTCATCCACTTCCTTTGTGGTTGAAAATTAATACAGCCACTGTCTAAGACAGCTTGTTAGGTTTTTGCCAAAGTCAAACTCTACTACTGTCAGTCCAGCAGGTGCGGCCATAGGTATTTGCTGAGAGGACATGAAAATCTAAACTGTTAAAGCTATGTTTATATAACTGTGTTTATTTCTCTTAGTTCCTCTCAGTTTCTCTCTTAACCTGGATATTGTACAAATAACTGAGACTCCTTTATATTTGTTGAAAAATGAGCTTCACAACACAATCTTGAGCAGTGTAAGTCTGTTCTTAACCCTCTGTGTTACCCTGACTCCATCTTTGCCACAATCCCAAGTTACTTGCTTTTTAATTCTTTCAGTGTTCCAACTGAATCTTTTTCATCTCTCCTGCACCTCTTCCCATGCCGCATCCTCTGCTGAATCCTTAACTTCCTCTTCTAACTCCTCCTTCCATGGCTGGCAGGAAGTCCAGTCCTCTTCTCTCCCCTGCTCATCTATTGGCTGTTAGCTGCTTTATTGACGTATCAGGGGAACCATTGGGAGCAGAGTTTACACAGCATTGAGACAGGAAATTCTCCGAATAAAGCTTGCAACCAGATATGTGGAGTACAGAAACCAGCATTTAAACCACATCTATACACTGATTCATGTAAAAGCTTAGGCATTGCACTGGAAGCCTTATTTGCAACTGCCAGCAATTGGAAGCACTCAGCAGCTGTACAGATCAAGAGGCCCATTCTTTCTTTAAAAAAAAAATTTATTCAGATTACATCCTGATTGCTATCCTCTCACCTGTATCTTCCCATTTCCCCCTCCCTCTCTCTTTCACCCTATTCCCCTCCCCTAGGCCTGTGACAGAAAGGGACGTCCTCCCCATCATATGATCACAGCCTATCAGGTCTCATCTGGATAGCCTGCTTCCCATTCCTCTGAGTGCCACCAGGCCTCCCCACTGCCAAGGGGAAGTGGTCAAATAGGGGGCATCAGAGTTCATATCAGAGGCAGTCCCTCTCTCCACACAACTGTGGAGAATATGCTGGCCATTGGCTAGATCTGAATAGGGGGTTCTAGGTTTATAGCATGCATTGTCCTTGGTTGGTACAGCAGTTTGTACAGGCCCCTTGGGTTCAGATCTGCCACCCTTGATGGTCTCCTTGTAGGATTCCTGGGTCCATCTATCTCCCCATTGTTCCATACCACTCTCACCTGGAGTCCCAGTAGTAAGTATCAGCATCTGTCCCAATCCCCCACTGAGCGAAGACTCTCAGAGGACATCCATGTTGGGCTAGTATTCAATAATAAGTGAGTATACCTTTCTGGGTCTGGGTTAACTCACTCAGGATGATCATTTCTAGTTCTATCCCTTTACCTGCAAATTTCAAGATTTCCTTGTTTTTAATAGCTGAGCAGTGTGCCATAGTGTAACCAGATACACTAAATCTGTCAGAAGAAAAGTGGGGAAGATCCTTGAACTCATTAGCTCAGGAGACAATTTCTTGAACAGAACACCAACACCCCAGGCACTAAGGTCAACATTGAATAAATGGGAGCTAATGAAACTGAAAAGCTTCTGTAAGGCAAAAGACACTGTCAACAGAACAAAGCAACAGCCTACAGTCTAGGAAAATATCTTCACCAACCCTACATCTGATAATGGTCTAATATCCAAAATATATAAAGAACTCAAGAAATTAAACACCACCAAACCAAATAACCCAATTAAGAAATGGGGTTCAGAGATAACAGAATTTTCAACAGAGGAATATCAAGTGGCTGAGAAACACTTAAAATGCCTGATGCCCTTAGTCATCAGAAAAATGCAAATCAAAACTATGCGACATTCCATATTACACTCATCGGAATGGCTAACATCAAAAACTCAAGTGATAGCACATACTGGCGAGGATGTAGAGAAAGGGGTGGCTGGAGTGCAAACTTGTACAACCACTTTGGAAATCAATCTGGCACTTTCTAAGAAAATTGGGAATAGGGCTACCTCAAGACCCAGCTATTCCACTACTAGGCATATACCTGAAAGACTCTCCATGACACAACAAGGACAGTTGATCAACTATGCTCATAGCAGCCTTATTCATAATCTGGAGATGTCCATGAGTTGAAGAAAGGATCAACAGGCCCATTCTTAAAGTCCAGGATGACTGAGATGAAACGATGAATGGATGTGTATGACCCTCAAGTATAACTTTTTCATAGAAATAAGACATCAAAGCATAAGTTGTTCATTATTCTTTAATATAAATCTCCTATCCCAACCCAAACTAAACTCCGGTGGCTCTGTAAACATCCAAACACTAACAAAAATCCAGGACACTCATTACACGGTCACCCTTACTTACGGTGGACCTGGAACTGAGATGAAAAAAGTTCCTGGAAGCTGTTGCTCACTTCATTGCATGGGCTGTGTACTAAAAAGTAGAGATGTGCTTGTAGTGACTTTGTTTTCTGTTATGCTGCACAATTTTAAATGTTTTAAAAAAGAGAAAGAAAGCGGGATAGAGTAGAATTATACCATTACCAGTTAACTCCCTTTCCTTGTGTATTCTGGAAACCCACTTAAACAAATACACATAGATCTTGGCTCAGAATAACTCATTCTGTTTGTCTGTTTGTCTCCTTGTCCTTCACAGCCTTGGAGAGACTGCTAAATGGATCTTAGTCTTTCTTTTTCCTCTAAGGCAAAGACAGATCTCACTCTGCCAAGAGCAGCATGTACACCGTGTGCCTGACATTGTACTTAACTCCTCGATGCATCTAACATGGAGACAGAGATATCTTTCCCACAAAACCATCACAGGCATTAATGAGGTGTCAAGCAGAGAGACCCACACGTGTGATTTCTCAGTGCGTGAATGGTCCTGTAGCTTCATCTCTATCATGTGCGCTTTTCGGACCGATCCCTGCAAATTCAGTCCTCCCAGGCTGCCAGGGGATCGTATGTGCTACATCTGACTCCATATGATGTGTTCTGTGGGAACCAAACTGTGTGTGTGGAAACAAGCTGGAGGGAACAGACGTAGCAGGGTTGGAGGGTAGTCCTTCGTATCCTTCAGGAATGTCTGGTCCAACTTGAGGCTCTTGCCAGCCAACTCTTAACTGATCTTCTGGAAAAAGGCACTAAAAACTAAACTTCATTTTCAACAATGGGAAAGCTCAAACACTTACCCAGAAATGACAAGATAGGGATATATATATAACAGGAAGTACCCAAACCCTTATTATATATCAGGGTTCTAAGAAGGATAGACCATTGCACAGCTCAAAGACCAGGCTAGCCCTGTGATAGAGATCGACTGGTGAGTAAGACACCATCTCTACTCTCAAAGATGTCAACATAAGAAGGCTTGTACCTTCTTGGGCAAGTTCAAGGGAGTGAACACTAGGATACCGTTCCACTGCCAAGGCACCCAGTGGGTTGGCTTTATGTATTATTTTATTTCAGGGCACACTTTGCCATTGTTTTGAACACCATGGCAAGGATATAACCAAATATAAGTTTGGCCAGTGTCAACACAACATGTCCTCTATTTGGAATGTCTAGTGGTAACTCACTTGGTCTACATGTCACTCTATTTTAGAAGTGAAAATGTTGGGACCCAGAAAGGTGATGTGGTATCGCTGAGGCTTTGCTGAAATGAAGTACTCAGAGCAGTTCCTAAGACTCAAGGTAAAGCCCCAGTGCCATGACTGACTCGAGATAATGTATTCAAACATAGTCTTTGTTTCTGGATTTTTTCCACTTAATATTTCAGGCCATTACTGACTCTAGATAACGTACACCTTAGAAAGAAAAGTTAAGCATGAGAGGCCTTGACTCTGGCCTCCCCCATTTGAACATAAACTCAACTGCGTGCTTCATAACAAAACCAGATGGGAATCAGGCCTCTCAGCAAATACAGCTAGACTTATGGTTTTCATAGTCTGTTAAGTCCTTAGAGAAATTAAGAGCCTTGTCTGAGATGATCCTCAGAGGACAGCAAAAACAAACAAAGTTTTGTACCTATAAGTAGAGAATGCCTTAGTGACCTAGACTTGAGAGGGTTTCCAAAGCTGGATGGCCACCAAAATAACCTGTGGGGCCATTGGAACACGGACTCATGAACAGAACTTCAGCCCCGAGAAACTCTCACCTTATCACTCTTGCTTTTTGTCTCATTTTGTTTTATGTTATTAGTTCATACCATGCTGCCATTGTGTTACTGTAACCAAGATGGAAAGTTGAATGTTTCCTAGTACTATCTGGGTGTTTTTATTTAGCATAGAATTTCTCAAAGAAGTTAGAAATATACTGATTCATAACAATACAGAATTTCTGGAGTATAGCATGCTATATTCTTAGAACTGAGGGCACTATCTACTTCATTAAACATCTTATGACAGAAGGGACTTAGCAACTCAGTCCAAATAAGTGTCACCCCATAAGTCTCAACTCATAGCACCATCACTCCCTCCTTGCTGGTTGCATCCCTCCAGCCCAGTTTCCAAGACAACATCACAAGTAAATACCTTTCACTTCCTCAGTATCTGTGGAAAGCTGTGTCTTCTATGTGTAACTAGAAGGCAAAGGAGATACAGACAGGGTCTCCTACTCCTCTTCCATCTTTCTTTCCAGTCCTGGAAAGGCAGTGTGAGGGTGCCTGAGTGCCACTGAGGGTTCCATCCTTGACACACAGGGAAGCTCGTAGAAGGGATACACCATTCCTCTCACGTATGCACCTTTATCATTTAAAGATTTTACACACACACATACACACACACACACACACACACACACACACACACGAATGCACATTCATGCGCACACACACATGTGCACATGCACACATGCACACAAACACAGCTTTAAAAATAATCAGTTTCCTGAAAAAAAATGAGAAAGTCATGGCCATTTCTTTAAACAGCAATCATCCATATGAGCTTCAAGAATCATCTTGGTGAGGCTGGAGAGATGGCTCAGCAGTTAAGATCACTTGCTTCTCTTACAGAGGATTTGGGTTGTGTTTCTAAGACCACATGTCCACTCACAACTGTCCATAACTCCAGTTCCAGGGTATCTAGCGCCCATTTCTGGTCTCTTCAGATACCAGGCAGGCACAGAGTGCATACACATACAATAAAAAATACAAAAGCTTTTTTATATTTAAAAAAAGTTACCATGACTAAAGACAGTGGATATGAAGCATGAGGTGAGGTAGAAAACTCAAAAACAGATTTTAGCCACAAGCTCACAGACGTTATATTTTTCACTTATTCTTTTCCTGTGCATTACATTCCTCCTACAGTGTCCTTGCCTCCATTCCTACTGGTACCCTTCACCTCCTGTCTCCCCTGAGGTCCACCCCTCCTCCATTGCCCTTCATGAAAGAGCAGGCCTCCCAGGAACATCAACCAAACACAATATAACAAGCAACAATAAGACCAGGCAAAAACTCTCATATCAAGGCTGGGCAAGGTAACATAGTAGGATGAAAGGGGCCCTAATAGCAGAAAAAGTCAGAGATACACGCCTACTCTTAGGAGTCTCACAGGAACACTAAGCTACATAACAACAACATATACGCAGAGGACCTATCTCAGACCCATAGGAGCTCTGTGATTGTCACTGCAGTCTTTTCGAGGCCCTATGAGACATTATCATTTTTAAATCTACTTTCTTTTTCGAAGTGGTAGCTTTGCCACCTGCACCCCTGGTCACTCGAATTCGCAAATTCTTCTTTCCCTTAGCTCCACTGCTTGAGCAGTCTTCTGGGTCCTGATTTTCCCAGCAGGCTTAAGGATCTGGTCTTACACAGGAATTCAGGCTACCTGTGTGAACCTTGCCGACTCTGCAAGCTAGGACTCCAGCGCCCTCCTCACCAATAGGGGGTGGCCGAGCAGGTTCTAAGGGCTGAAGTGGTGTCCTGGCTCCCACCAGATCCCACCTCTAGATCAAGCCTCGGGTCAGAGCTTCTTGATGCACAGAATGAAGGAGACTTGAGAGGCAATCAGGAAGCCCACCTCCCCACAACGCCCAATGCTACTGACCCTACACACTTGCTTTCCTTTTTCCTACTGATTAGTTTCATCTCTCCCTTTCCGAGCCCTCACCACCATGACACACACAGAGCTTTCTCTACTGTTAGGACTACACTAGGGCATGCTCACGAAACCACTCCGTTATATCTCCAGGGTCCATCCAGGACATTCCATCATCATGTAAATGATGCTCAGGAAGGTCGCATGACATCTCCAGGATTCAGGGAGCAGGACGATCCATTATCTGTCTTTTAAAGTACCTGATTTCCTACCTGTCCCCCACAACTTCATCAGTGCAGATAATGCAACGCTGACTATGCACTTCTAGACTTTAAAGCTCTCCAGCTCCCTCCCTCCCCCGCCCCCCCCCCGCCCTCTCGCCCCACCCATCCCTTTACACGCAATACCCATTGTTTGCATCATGTGGCACCTCTGGGTATTTTACCAAGTTATTACATTACTTTTACTTTGAGTCCTAAGGGTCTCTGACACTCACTAGGCTCCTTGCCTTTTGCCGGGTGAAATACCAAGCATCTAGTGTCTGAAGGGCCTGCGACTGAGGGCACCGTGCTCAGAACAACTGGCCGCATCCTGGGTTCCCATGTGGGACTCTGATGCTGCCCAAGGGTCCTGAGAATCTGCGCTCGCCTTTTCTCCACTGGAGACAGTCCTACTTTTCAGAGCCAAACTGCCAGCTTGATGCTTTCCCCCTGTGTTCCCACCGATTCTTTGTTATCTTGGTGTCTGTAGCAGTAGATGGAATACACTCATCCAAGCCCTCCCCTCCATGGAGGCAACAGCCGGTGCTCATGCAGCAACTCCACTTAAATGGCCGGTACGGGGTGCCGGAGCGGGTGATGCCTATCAGGACCAGTTTGACCACGAGACTGACAGCCTTGGTCTTCCTTTAATCTTAACGTTTTCTTTTTTGGTTGACATAGTCTGCAAACCCTTCAGTCAGGACAATGATCAGCTGAAACTCTGGCTGGCTGCACAGGGTCTCAGGAGAAGCAGAGTCGTCTCGTCATCCTCGGACTTTGCCGATCTTCACGTGTCAGGCATCTGCTCAGAGCTGCTAAGTGTCATCTCTGGGTCGAGTCTGGGGCTGGCTCTCATAAGACTGGTCAGCTTTCAGTTAAAAGTGCTGCCTAAAAAAGGGCAAGCTTGGATGCAAGCAGAGTCGACGGCCAAACTCTGCCAAGACAGGGTAAGTAAGTCCTTAATAGTTCCTGCCTCACAGTTATGTCTGTTAGCTATATTGGGCCAGGATTGTGAAGATGATGCTCCAACATTATAGAGAGTTTTGGGTGACTGTCCAGGCAGCAAACTGTCTCTGTCATTTTTTCCCTCATTTTGGAAGCTGGTAACGTGGACTTCTGGTTCACCTAAGTAATTAAGTTTCATTCATTCTCAAGTCTCTGATGGGGTTGAAGACCGGATAGTTTAGTATTACAATTGACCTTAGGTGTTTAGGGGTTAAGATGTTTTTAGGTCTAGATGGATGTTTTAAGTTGACAGAAATGAGATATGGTAGATATTGATTCTCATTCAGAATTTTAGGATGACCCAGATAGGAAAGATGTTTTCTACAAGTTTGCCAAATAGAATTAGCTAAAACACCATGAATGTAGCATTCATATAATTCATGATTGTTTTATGGTTCTCTTTGCTGTATGTAATTTTTTATTTATAAAAGTATATCACAAAAATAAAAATAAAATAAAATCTTTAAAGAAAAAACAAAAAACAAACAAACAAACAAAAAAGTGCTGCCTACCCACTGCTCTCTACAAGGTTGGTTAGTGCATCCACAAAAGAGTTATCTTAACACCAAAGCTTAAAAAACAATAACCACAACAAAAAAACACTCAATCAGATAAAATAATCCAGCAATAGGACAGCCCAAAATCTCTTATATCTTAAGTCAGAGAAATTAACTTCTAGAAAATGTATTGAGGTGCTTAAATTGGAGAGTATTTTGTCATTAATGAAATATAGATAACTGGAAATTGTCATTAATGAAATACAGATATCTGGAAAGAAACAAAGAAAAAGTAAATGGTAAATGAAACCTACACTCTACACTACTGGAATGTTTGCTATCCCTTCTCTGCTCACGGGTCCTGGGGGACCTGTCAGCTGATTAAATAGTGGAAACTAGTTTCTTCCAGCCATTGATGGAATCTGAAATTTTACTCATAGTTTTATTTTAACTTAAAGGGCTGTGATCTCATTAAATTTAAACAGACTTAAGCAGAAGTGAAAATCAGAGCAACAGTTACTTGAGGTTATCTAGAAGCCTTTACAAAACCTTCCTTGGGAGAGGAGATGGACATTCTAAGTAGGGAGGTTTCAGACAGAAATGCTTGGGCAGACACTAAGGACTGTGGAGGCTGGATGGAGAATGAGACAGAGGCAACAGCTCTTTCCCATTGAGTCCACACCCCTGTTCTCTGTCTAGAGTTGGAAAACTGCTGAGAAGGGAGAACTTTCTAGAACAGCCTGAACAAGCATCATAAAGCAGATTTAAATATCATTTGCAAATATGCATGTCACCTATGCCATTAAATTAGCAAGCAATGATTGCACGTATCCTACCAAAGGCTGCGACAGGGTGCACAGGATATGGCCTTGTTCTCTGTCATCAACAGACAAATCTCGGCAGCTCTCTTCTGCCACCTACCTCCTGTGAACTCTGCCAAGTAAAATATAACCTTCATGTGTGCAAGAATGTTAATCTAAGGCTTTGCTGAGGTGTTCAAAAGCCAGGTAAACAGTGTCGGTGTCTCTAGCTCGCTACAATTGTGAAAACAGCCCATCATGATTTCTTACAATAACTGCCTGACAAAGAGCCTCTGGAATGCCACACATAGGCATCTGATTGGTGGACGTAGCCTATGACTAAAAGGACTTTGGTGCCTCAGTTGCTTAAATCATCTTCTTCAACAGAATTCTGAAGAGAAGTTTTAAAAGAACTACTTAAATAAAGGATTCTCTCTCATGGAAAGACAAATATATTCATTACAAGTAAGTGACTCTTAAAAGCTAACTGGTTCAAGCAGAAAAGCAGAGTAAGAGCCAGCTGCCTTCATTTTATTTACAGCTCCGTGCCTGGCCTCCCAAATGCTGATGTCCTGGCCTTTGCTTCCCGGAGCCCTGTTGCCAGGACAGCTCCAGAGGACACTGATAATTTGAGCTGAGAAAAGCCAGTGAACTGTATCTAACTCTTCCATTTCCCCATGGCAAGTTTTAACAGGGACAAGTTCAAGCAGTTTTCTGCTATTCTGTTTTAATATCTGAACATACCATGAGACGACCATGACTGCAGTCTCAATGGAAAGGCCACCAGTCCTACCTGCTCTGAGTCAGCAGTGCACCTGCAAGTGATGACCAAACAAACACACAAATGGCAGAAGCCACCCATTCATTTAAAACTAAGTAGCACCTGATGATAGCATAAGGATGTTCTTGATAGAACCATAACAACAGTCAAGCAAAGTTTATTGGCATCATTTTATAATTATAAGGTTCCAAAGTACCTATGTATGATGTTTTCCCTCAAGAAACAAAATTATGTAGATATGTGATCTCTGTTTTAAACGTGGGCATAGTAAGACAGTTTATATTTCACAAACAATAAGTGAGTAGGAAGAAGGTCTAAGATCTGACCCATGTTCTTAGAACTCTAAGAGCAGGACTCCTTCAACTAAATATGTATTCTGTGAAAGGTTGACTTTATGACAACATCAAGACTCTTGCCGATGGAAGTGTAGAAAATTCTTCCTTTATTCTATTTAATCAGTGTCTCCATTCAGGGCTATTGTATATAAGGATAGATAGCTCAGAGTTGCTCCCTGCATCAAAGGAGACAAAAAAAAAACACACAAAAGGAATAAAATATACAGCAAAAGGAAATATATAGAATAAACTCAAAAAATGATTAAGAAAAGCTGTCCAAGAAAGATAGAGTTGATGAGGATTTTAGAAAATTGCCTCAAAGAAGGATGGTGGATATTTGTATATGAAAGATGGCACATAATACCTGGAACCCAATTGGGTATGGAAACTTCAGTACAGTGTTAGTTTATCAGTCTAAAGAACGGTATCTTGGAAGAAGAAAAGCAAAAAAAAAAAAAAAAAAAAAAAAAATCAGAGATACACAATCTGAAATTTGAGGCAAGACTATGGCTGCATCAAGGAGCTCACGAGCATGTGTGACCAGAAAACATCAAAACAGTTACCTGGTAAGGATAAGACATGACGCAGTGGCCTGTCGGGTATAGAGAACAATGGATTACTCCAGTGGCTACTGGCTTTGAATCTAGTGAAACAATATATGTGCTCAAACTTGGTCTAGACACTGTAGGTTAGAAGTCAGGGTCAACATATGAACACGGTAGAACAGGAACCATTTGGTGGCTAACGATCAGTGAAGAAGTTAGACACAGTAAGTAAGTCAGTGAGTGTGGGCCTACTGTCCACACTGGGAAGCTACGCTGTGGCACGACTACTTCAGAAAGAAAGAATTTGTTGAGCATTTTCATCACCATGAGGTCTCTGTAAATAGTTTAGAAAGACTCTAAATTGGGCTGGAGAGATAGCTCAGAGGTTGAGAGCATTGCTTACTCTTCCAAAGTCCTGTGTTCAATTCCCCACAACCACATGGTGGCTTACAACCATCTATAGTGAGATATGGTGCCCTCTTCTGGCATGCAGGGGTACATGCAGGCAAAACACTATACATAATAAATAAATAAGTAAATAAATAAATAAATAAATATTTTTAAAGAGACTCTAAGTCACAATTAATAACAGTGACTTTAGACTCGTAGGCTATAGGGTCATAGGTCAGTCAACAACAGTCAGCATATAAGAATCCTGTGAGATCTTAATGTCATCAAGAGATAACCATCCCAACACAAGCGCTGTACTCAAGCACATGGAATTGACGCCACAAACTGACCTATAATCGCAAGTGTGTAAGAGTACATCAGTTCTGCCTAGTATGTACAATTGGTGATGGTGACAGTGACTATATTAGACAAGCCAGGTGACATGTCTTCCATTCTAGCCCTGGGGAGGCCGAAGCAGAAGGATCAACTGTCAAACCACAGTCAATGTGGGTGACGTGGCAAGACTGTCTCAACCCAACAAAAAAGAAAAAATAAGTAAATAACTATATTTCTGACTTACCTTTATTATGCTATACGTTCATTTATGATGTGAGTGCACTCTTCTCATCATCATAAAAAGTTTAATGTGAAACCGAAAATAGTGTCACAATGACAAAGGCTCCTAGTCACCAAATCTCTGGATAACACCTTTTTATCTAGTAGCTTATTTAATCCGGTGTTGTTTTGCCACAACAATAGAGTAATAGGCTATGTCATAAAACAATATATAAAATGCCAAAACCTGAAAGTCTGGTTCTTCAGTAGGCTCCTCCATTTTGGTTTGTGGAAGAATACTTTGTTATTCACATAAGAACAGATTTGCCTAATGATGCATGTCCCAGACCACACCCCTGTCATTAAGTGGCACATAAGTGTAGCTGAAACAAAAAATAACATTCTTAGCAATGTATGATAGCAAATGATTATTTTTGCTGACCCTGGGAAGACCATGGCTAACCACAGAACACATAGTATCTAAGGAGACTCGTGATGTAATTGAATGAGATGCACACTGCTCGTACCCACCTTGCACCTATGAAACTAGAGTCTTTGGCTCACCTAAAATCTGCCCAGTAAGAAAAGACTAAAACACTGTTCTTACTTCAGTCTATGGAGGGACTGTATTCACAAGAGCCAGACTCCAATTGCACCCTTACAAAACATGTGAATCCCACCCGTGTGTGTCCCGAGGGAGAAACTAGCTTTGCTGATGCCAGAAGTCGACTGGAAATGTGTCTGGTTTGCTGGAGTTTGCATATCTTTTTGTAATAGAGGTACGGTTCTTTCTTAAGCCTGTGCATTGTGCCTTAATGCCACCAGACTGCTAAGACACCTCTAAAGACATCGTGAGGCTCGTGTAGGCTGTTCCTGTGTTATCTTAGCTGCAGTGGAGGAAGTTGGGATGTTAACTGTCCTGTTTCAAGCTTGGTAAAGAATTGAGACTCCTGTACTCCCCACCCCCACCTTCCAGGCCCGATGCTGACCCCGAGCCCATGGGATTTTAATTAAGAACATGAAAGTCTAACATCCTATGCAGAATATTCTTTAAAATATTTTCTCTCAACCTGGCATTTATGGTATAGAAATGAAACAATTCATTCTGACAAGTTGTACTAAACTGAGGCCCAAATCATACTGTGAGTGCCTCTCTGTGGATCCCATAAAGTACTCTGGAAATGTGCGTTTGACATCTGGTTCACGGGATTCCTGCAGAGAAGGGAGGCTTTGGTGCGAGGCTGTCGGTCAGGCTTGGCAGAGTAGCTGTGTGTAGAACTGTTCATGAATCCTCACAAAGGGTTGTGTTCAGGCATTAATTTAGCATGTTTCGACAGAACCTAAAGGATGCACATAAGCAGAGAAAGAACAGCTGGATTCCTGTGTAGGGGAAGGCGGTGGTAACTTAGGAATCTGAATGTGAGGCATGCACCTCTAAGAAATACAGAACGGGATGGGCACGCCAGGGAATCTGATTCACACAGCCAGACTTTTAAAGCACAGAGACTTGGGAAGGGAACAGGAAACACATGATCAGGCCTTGGTAATTGATAGCAGGGTTGTAAACTTGCACTTCTTCCTGCTATCTTCAGAAGGATGACGAGCTGTGGCCATCACAATGAAACGTTTTGTATTTTTTTTTTAAAAATGTGACCTCAGTGTATCCTCACATCCCAAATGAAGTATGAAGACGGGTTTGCCATAGCAATGCTTCAGTCTCTTGGTAAAGAGATGGGTAAATGGCAAATCCACTTGATGTTCTTACTACTTCTTCAAATAGTTATCAACAAACAGGAAGTTGCACGTATTACTATTTTTAACACTCTCTCAGTGATTTTATCAATGGACACTAGCTGCTTGGACATGTTTAGCTGAGTTATTAATTGGTCTGCAGCAAGTAAGAACAGCAAAAAACAAAAAACAAAAAAACAAAAAAACAAAAACAAAAACAAAAACAAAAAAACAAAAAACAAAACAAAACAAAAAAACCAAAACAAAAAACAAACAAACAAACCTGTCAATTAAGGTTTCCATAGAAAGCCTGAACTTGCATGCCAGGACATCAACAGAGGAAATAAGGCCAGTGTCACCTTGGTGAGAGAAGCAGGCGAAGGTGCACTAGGTTATGACACCTTCAGAGTGAACTGTCTTCTAAACTCGTCTAATCATGGTCTCTGATTTTTAAAGAGAAGAGCACAAAACCACAAAGAGGGTCTTCCTGACCTACATCATACATGCTCAAACACTGCGCTGTCACCCGTGCAGTGACTCACTGACTAACCAAACCTGCTGCCACAGGTCAAATAGCTCTGAGGATCCAGAGGCAGAGGCTAATGGAGTTGAATAAAAAACAATCCCAATGTGGATGGGAGGAGAAGGTAACTAAGAATAAATGAGAGAAGAATCGGCCATACAAAATGGAATGCCCAGAACGGGAGGTGTGGGGGGGCGGGGTAGAGGTTCTTCTCCTGTCTACAAAACCTGGAGTGACAATCTCTTGTCACTAGAGAAAGAGGCCACAAGATACCTCAGAGCCTTTCAAGGTTGTCGTTTGCCATGTGGTCATGTTGTGCCACTTAGGGATGCATTACTCATCTCTATTGCCCCACTCTTCAGGATATCAAGAGCTGCTTATGAAAAGAGAGCAAGACTGGCCACAGGATGAAGACACCAGCAAGTTTAATGTCACTCTTTCTCTAAGATGACCACTCACAGAGGACATCACTCTTAGCCCGACAGTCTGCAGCTTCAAGTGAGTATAGGCAAATTATATCACACTCTGCAGCATTGCCAGATTCCCTGAAGTCCCGTGTTCACAGGTGAGAGAATTCTGTATGTTGGACTATGCACACCAAGGAGGTACGCCACTATTTCAGTGTCTAATGTTTTTCACAAGCTTATCATGAAAATTGGGTTTGTTTTGCAGCTCTTTTTGATATACAACCCCCAAATTGCATGATCTCTCTTTGGTGAGGCCACAGTGAGAAGGGAAATAGAAAGTGATAGAAAGAATGAATAATATTGCTGGGAAACATCCAAATGGCACATTCGTAGAATTTACAAAGCATCTGAGGTTTATTAAATAAATTTTCTAACTTGCTGCACTGAAAAATGGTCTAATTACTCCATCATTTTATTTCATTTTTTTTGAGTCAAATAACCACATCCCATTTGTCTCCCCTCTCTACCGCACTTCTTTTAGACTTCACTATATAATGTAGAGCAAATGTATATACACAAAGATATAGATATGGATATAGATATAGATAACTAAATACATCTTTGGAGACTGTCGAAAGGACTCGCTGTGTAAAAGCTAGTGACATGAGTTTGAGTCATAGGATCCACATAGGGGAAGGTGAGAACACACTCCTACAAGTTGTCCTCTGACCTCGACATATGCACTATGGAATGTGTGCACCCATATACACAGACAGACAGACAGACAGACAGACAGACACACACACACACACACACACACACACACACACACACATACACACACAAACACGCATGCACACACACACACAAACTGAAGTATAAGAAAGTATTAAAATATATCTTTAATAGATACAGATTAGATATATCTAGACTTAAATACCCCTTCATATCGCAAAAATGTATCTACCACCTCCTCCTTCACTGGCCCTGTGCATTTCTGGAGTAGTTTTTAGGAGGCTTCTAAAATCTCCTAACTGTCTCTCATTAATTTTAGGCTAGTAGATGTCTATGTGCCCAGCATAATAAATGTGCACCATAAACCAAGATCTGTGGGTTAAAATTTGCCTTTACCAATTTGGCAAGTTTACTCTGGATCTCTAATTTTCATGCAGGTATTGCAGTACTTATGGCTCAATTCTGTGGGAACAGGCAAAAGGAGAAGGCGTTTGAAATCATCCTATGTTATATCAGAAGACCTTGTCTATAAATAAGTGCAGAATTTGATAAGAAAGATAGATGATACATAGATGGATAGATGGATAGATAGATAGATAGATAGATAGATGGATGGATGGATGATAGACCATAGATGGATAGATAGATAGATGATAGATGACACATTGACAGTTTTCTAATCAGAAACATGTAGAAGACAAGAGTACATTACATCCTAAGATGAGCTTATAATATTGCCTTAAAGAGAACTAAGCATTCTCCTGTGATTGCTATTATCATTAAATGCTATCTATTGCATCGTGAAATGCAACATGTGATCCAATCCTTGTTCTCAGCCATGTTTTGGTTAGAAGAAAATGATGCGAGGTACGCGAGAAAACAGCAGAAATGCTGCATACCGAATGCATAAGCAATTCGAGTGAAAAACAACCAACACTTGCAGAAGTTTTGATTAAAAAACAGTTACATAAAATGAACTGACACAAAAATGAAAAAAAAAAAAGCTTGGCTAAATAAAAAGGAGACAAGGAGGCATTGCCGGAAAGGATTTAAAAAAATATTCTAAGGCCCCGTAAAGGTGGGTATGATTGTACATGGCTGTGTGGGAAGGAAGAAGAGCCATATGCCCCTGAACAACATGCTAAACTGCAGAGAAATTGGCTGGGGAGACTGGCATTCCAAGGCAACGCTGCAAGAACACCAAAATGTGATAACTCTGTGTAAAGAGTGCAAGACACACTCCCTGGCACGCTAGCGAAGAGAAGTCTGGTGCTGCAATCCCTTCCACCGACTTGTTCCAGTTTTTTCTCCACCATTAGACTTCAGAGCCAGACCACACCTTATTAGTCATCAAAACCACAGCTCCACATCACAACTAACACAAAAGAAGAGTTGTACACCTTGTATAATTAAACGGCAAGGAGGTGGGGGGAGAAAGGGGGGTGGGAGCAGGAAGGGCAAAGACAGCTTTCACCCCTCATCACAGGTGTGGGGTGTCACTCTGCCTGGCTCCAGGGGTAGGGTGTGTGTGCTTGACTGCCCTGTCCAGGCTTCTCTGACTCCCATGGCTGCTCACTGGGACACACACACTGCTTCCTAGCCAAATATGGTCAAGTTGTAAATTAAGTTATTTTTTTTTCTCCTCTCTTGATTTCTGACTATGTCAAGCCATTGCAGCCAGGGTCAGTCCTAGTAGTAAGAAAGCAGATCTATAGTCCAGGGTTAAGTATCCTAGCTATCAGTAAATGGTCATATGCTGACAGACAAACTCAACCAAAGGTGCAGGCAAGCTGTGGATGCCTGCGGAGTGGCTTGCTATACAATGCTAACATGGTAGAACTGACTTCTCTCTTCCTTTTCCTCCCTATGTGCTGCTTAGGGCTTGAAATATATATAGGTGCTGTCAGTTGGTCATGGGATTAAGTAGTTGGGTGTCACACAGAAGGGACAGTTCTCTAAGATCATAGGCATCTCTGACTGGTCTCTGAGGATCAGATGGAAAAAAGCTTATAGAGTCATTCCAAGAGAGGCATGGAGTGTGAGACAGAGCAGGCAGCTCTCAAGGGCAGCCAACCAGCTTCTCGCTTCAAGTGGGCACAGCATCGCCTTTGCCTCCGTAGATGGGAAGGAAGCAGAAAGGTTGATTTCTCTTGCGAAGACTGAGTTTCCCATCTTTCCTGTCTTAGGCGGTTTTCAGTTCTTTTCAAAATTCTAGGCATAGGCAGCCAGAGCCCTAAGCAACAGTGAAGACAGAGTTCGGAGGAGCCTGCTGAGGGGGAGGGATGGGCAGCAGCAAACCTCTAGCCTCCTCCGCCCGTTTCTTTGTTGCTGTTTTTGAAATAAAGCTGCAATTAGCCTAGTGTGATCTAGTAAGTGTCTTATAAACTTGAACATCAATGAGGGTAGGGAGAAAATGATGAAACTTGCAAGCAAAACCACTCTTTTATATTAAAAAAAAAAGGAAAAAAGAAGAAGGGGAAAAGGAGCTGGTCTAAATGACTGGCAGTTCGCATTTCTTTACAAGTGTTACATTTCAGTCCTCCGCCACTACCACATGTTTCCTGTTCACAGATAATTTGTACAACATATTTTATCATTCAGTTTTAGACACAGTTGAAAGGCTTTTGCCTAAGGCTTGGAACACTTTGAAAACTGTATACCATTTGCAAGGCTTTCTTCTGCTTCGCTGTGCAATTAGGTGACTGTCTTCCTACAGACATCGAATTTATCATTTATGGGATTTTGGGATGTATGCATTTGTCTGTGAATGAGAATGTGTTTAAAACTCAGGTGAACAAGAAAATGACAGGGAAAGCCTCGCAACACCTGGCAGACGTGGGTGTAAGAGGCAAAGCCTCCATTTCGGCTCCTTCGAGAACTCGTATCCTAACACGGCAAGTAAAATTTCTCCCTTGGAGAAGTTAGATGAGGAAGGTTTTCATTCCAAGCGTTGTTGACAGTGACTCAGCTCTCCGTTCCCTGGTCGTAGTTAAATCACAGTGCAATGAGCTAAACAAACTCGGTTGCATTCATCTCCAAGAAAGCAATTTCAAGACTTTGTTCCTTTCCTCTGCCATCTTCTTCGCCCTTTCTTGCCTGGATTTGGTTTGTCTGTGAACACTGATGTGCTCAGAGCCTCCCCTGGTGGCAGTTGTTGGCAAAAGGTGCTCTAACGAGTAAGGGTGAATCGGAGACTCGCTCTGAGGCACAGCTCAGAAGAGTGTTTGGTCGCCCAAGAACAGAGAGAACACAATACGGCTGGGGTTCTGATTGAATTTCCTTTGCGTTTCTATGTTTTACATAACCTGAATTTTAAAGTCAGATTTGATAAAAGATAACTTATTCCCATCATTATGCCGCTTTGTATTTTTCCACTGAATAATGCAAGTGAAAAAAAGAGAGTGAGGAGCCTCCTTCAACCCTCCCAGGAAGAGCTTGACTCTCCTCCGAGGTTGAATTCTGCACCCATCATTATGCAGTGAAGTGCCTCTGCTGTGTTTTAAAAATGCAGCCATAGCCAGCTGGGGAGGAGGCTGGACAGCACCCAGCCTTTGATGGAAGATGCTGATTAGGCCTGCAGATGCTCTTCAGAGAGTTTGTCTTTCCTTATTCAAAGGCAAACTTCGCACCCTAACTTCCCTTTAACAATCCTTAGCCTGTACATCCTGGCTGTAGCTCTGTGCATGCTTCCAGGCAGGATTTGGGGGTGGAGAGGTAGGAGCTATAGAATTCAAAGTAAATAGTCAATTAACAATTACAAGCATTGTTGATTGCGAGGAGGATGACAAGTTTGGAATACACGCCAATGGAGGGAAGAAATAAGACTTTGAAACCTATTTAGAAAATCTTCACAAGTCTCTAATAAAACTTAGCGCTGGGGATGGGAGGAGCACAGATACGCCCTGCTGGGTACTGTTTTCTATTTCAGGAGACGTAGTGGCCATTTTTGAAACAAGTAACAATTGAATTTAAACAATCATATAGTCCATAATACTCTAAATGCTAAGGAGGCTATAGTTATGAGCCCATGTTCTGATATAAAACAATTTAAATAATTGCTCATGTCATACAATTCCTATGATAATATATTTATTAAAGACAATATTCCCTCCCCCAAAAGCGAATGGCACTTCTATTGAAAGATGAAGTCTACCTAACAGTCACTTTGTCTGTTCCTGAAATGGAATCTGTAGCATAGAGGGTTCAGAGGGCCAGATCACCAGGGCTGGAATGGCTGCCTTACTGCTTTGATAAGGCATTAATGATAATTCAAAATAAAGCCACTTAAAGAAGTTATCCTCTACAAATAATAGGGAAGGGCAACTAAAGCCCTAGAGATGTGTATTAGATTTTTACTTACAGAGGCCGGACTGAGGGCTTGGGGTCACTCAGAATGTCGTTACTGCAATCAGTGATTGAAAGGCAGCACGGGGCTGGGTACAAAGACACCCACGCTGAGAAGCCCTTTGCAGTAGCAAGTAAGTGCCTTCTTTGTGAAGTCCGTCCTGGATGCAGCATCTTTGTATAGACTTTGGGACCCAAGAAATCAAGATAATTTTAGAAAGCACTCGTGAAACAAGTGTGAAAGAATCTTCCACATTCCTCGTCACTCATCACTAGGGATATTTTAGACTGAAGAAGCCTCTTGCTAAACCAGCCCATTGTCCTTTGCTGGCCACATGGCACAGGGAAGGCAGGGGCAGGAAGGGCTCACTTTCCCAACTATTGCTTTTTGATGATGTGTGCCAAGTTACAGTAAACTTGAAGGATGAAGAAGCAGCATCTTATAAAATTTATTCACCCCACAGATACGGAGCTGGGAGAAAATTCTTAACCTCGGCGGTGGCTTCCTAGACACTGAGATCATGGCCACACATACAATGAGGACCGGCCTCCCCAGGTATGTGAGCACCAGAATCCACGTGCAGGAATTGTTCAGGAAATTGAAGCCAGTGAGCTACTTTTAGGGGAAGATGGCTTTCAAGATTTTGAGTTGAACCCATTCTTTCTACATGACCTTGGGCAAACCATTTAACCCACAGGTACCTCAGCTCCGAGAGGAGTGCGATTGTTGGCCCAAGATGCAATTTCAAAACAAAGACCCTGTCTTAATTGTGCGTCCCTGCCCATGGCTTGATCCCATCATTGCAATGCGACAAGCTGCTCTCCGGGCACTTTGTGATTGACCTCGGTGTCTGTGGCATTAAGAGGACTCCTTCCTGCTGAGCTGACTCACAAAGTACATCCTCCCAGCTAAAAGAGGCCTCTCCTGGAACAGAGACAGACATTGCTGGTACAGTTGCACACTGTGCGGGCACAGGCAAGAGGGTCTAAGGGCCCCTGCCTAACATGACTCTGTGCTGTGCCTCAACACATCATGCTCAGGCACACCTGGCTGAAAGCTCTGCTTCTCTGAAAACACACTCAGAGTTCACGATGAAGCAAGCACCTGCAGGCATTTTCTCACAGCCCCTGGGTCTCTTCTATAGTATGACGTGGCTCAGCTTGGGAGTCCTGATAGTTAACACACACAAACAGTCTGGAACATACGTGAAAATAACTGCTGGATGCTATGGTTTTATACACTGTCCTCTCTGTTTTCATAGTGCTTCTGTAGTCTTACCTCAACACTTTATATTCTATGAGGCGAGTGCTTTCTACCCTGCCCTGTATAGGCACGAGATGCAGGCATCAATCCAGAGAGCTAACACATCACAGAACACATCACAGGTTTCCCAAGTGGTTTTTTTTGTTTGTTTGTTTGTTTGTTTGTTTTTCGAGACAGGGTCTTTCTGTGTTAGCCTTGGCTGTCCTGGACTCACTTTGTAAACCAGGCTGGCCTCGAACTCACAGCGATCCGCCCGCCTCTGCCTCCCGAGTGCTGGGATTAAAGGCGTGTGCCACCACGCCCCGCTTCCCAAGTGTTCTTTTCTCCTTCCTGTGTGCTTTCTATCTCTCCCCTTTCCAAGTTGCCAAGGACTGTTTTGTGTGTCCTCCATGGCTCTGCATGTCTCTGTGAAGTCCCACGGTTTTAAAAAGCACGGTTGTTTGGAAGCGAGGCATTAGATTTCATTCTTGCATTTAATGTCAACCAACCTTTGGTTCGCCTCACAGGACATAGTTGAGTCAACTTCTTTTGGGACCAGAAATCCTGGCAGTGCCTTATGGGCAGGAGATGGGAAAATAAGCACAAAGATTTCTATTGGTTCATTTTTGAAGCAGTAGTGAACACCACAGACTGGGTTGTTTGCAACCAAGGGAAATGTGTTTGGATTATGATTTTAGAGACTAGGTAGAAGGCCAAATCTGAGAGGACATCTTTTGGGTTTTTTTTTAAACTTCTTATTTATTTTATTTTAGGTGCACCAGTGTTTTGCCTGTATGCATGTCTGTGTGAGGGTGTCAGATATTGGAGTTACAGACGATTGTGAGCTGGGCTTTGAACCTGGGTCCTCTGGGCGAGCAGTCAGTGCCCTTAACTGCTGAGCAATCTCTCCAGCCCCCTGAAAGGACATCTTGTGGTGGCATGACAGTAGGAAGACCAGAGCCCAAGACTGAGAAAGTGAGGTTACTTGGCCCTCAGTTCTTCATCATTACCCCATTCCAGTGGAAATAGCATTCATTCAACTTTGAGTACCTCGCATCTTACTAGTGTTACCATGGCAACTGATTGTCAGCGTGAGTTTTGACGGGGACATTTTAGGCGGGCAAGAGTATGTGCTATTGACCAAGGACCACTGAGTTATCGAATGCAGGGATTTGAACCCGGGTTTGTCTTCCTGAGACCAAATCACTATATCCAGGGTCAGCAGGACGACAGCATGATCAAATATCTCCTCTGCAAGACACCGATAAGTACTCAAAGGGTCGTAGATATAAAAAGAGAGACTCCAAGATTGCTGCTGAGTTGAGGTCACTGGAGGGCTCCCTGGTGGCATTGAGGTGACTGAAAGACAAAAGGCTGATTCATCAAGGGCACCTGCTGAGCTCCTGAATGGAGAACACCCCAGGAGTGGGGCAGAGAGCCAGTTGGAAAATACCAACAGCCCTTTCCTTCCATCCAAGTCCCCAGCACTGCTCTACTGTGGTTCGCATCTTAACCACCTGGAAGTTTTTCTGAGGCACGTGGTGAAGCAGGGTCCTGAGCTCTAGAGTTTGCCTCTATTCAGTGCCTCTTCTTCAGCAATGATGATGTTTCTGACTCAGGCATCAGTACCGGGGAACTACTGGCCTAAAGCTTCCAGAGCTAATGAACCAAATAGCAGGCTACAGAGAACACCACAGCATCCAGTGAGGAAAGACATCGCCACCTATTCTGCCACCCCAGGATTCAGTCACCCCAGGATGTGGGGTGAGAAGGGAAGGTCTCAGGAGGGATTGCGACCACAGAAGGAAGCACTGGAATTGCCTCATTGTTCTAAGAGGAGTTGGACCACATTTCCCTTAGGTCAGCAGTTTGCAACCTACAGGTCACAACCCCTTTGGGGGTCTGCACATTAGATAGCCTGCACATCAGATATTTACATTGCGATCCATGACAGTAGCAAAATTACAGTTATGAAGTAGTAGCCGAATCATTTTATGGTTGGGGTGGGTGGGTGGGGGGGCATCACCACAACACGAGGAATGGTGTTAAAGGGTCCCAGCACTAGGAAGGTTGAGAACCACTGTCTTAGGTCTTCAAAGTCCTACAGAACACAGACACTTGCTCAAAAATCTTGCTAAGAATCCCTGAGCTGAGATAAATGTGACCATTGTCTCAGCCTTAATAGAGCAAGCGAGGCAGATGCCTGAGCTAGTATTGCGAGTGGGAAAGCTGATGTCACTCAGCTTACACAGGTGCCTTACATAGGTGTAGCCACATCTTAAGCACTTAGCAAATTGCACCCAAGAGACCTTAAGCATTGAAAAACTCTTCTAAGAGTGTCCTTTTAAAACTCAAACATATTAATCATCTTCCATTCCTGACTCTTTTTAAAGCCAGTTCACATGTGTTCCTTACATATTCTGCAACTAATACTTGGTGTAATTGTACTGAGTTTGCGTGAAGATTATTTTGGGAATGGACTTCAGACATTGAGTACTCGTTTATACAAAATGCTGTCATCTTTCTCCAGACCCAAATTTTTCAAGCTAACAGAACTCAGGAGTGCTAAGCTATCACTAGTCTTTGCAGTGCAAGTCCTAACCCAGCCGCAACCTGTCTGTCAATTCTTACTGGCCTCATGACAAGTGCAGTCTGACCCTTCTTCACTCTGTGTGTCTTTTCATTTCCTGTTCTTGCAGTTGATGAAAAACGATGAACACAGTGACTTTTTCCTATGGGAAATGCAATGACTATGCCAGAAAACAAAGCATAAAAAAATGGAAACATATAGATCCCCTAATGCTTTAGTAAAAATAGATCCCAACGGTCCTCATGCTCCCTTGAATACATCCCATGTTCCCAAAGTTCACCACAGATCATGTACAATGGATTGCATTTTATAGTGCTATGCCCTGTGTGCCTTTAAATGTAGACTCAGCACATGAAATGCTTTTTAGGTTGAAAGTAAATTCAAGCCCTAGGCCTCCTTACACATTTTCTTGCTACGATCATCATAAGAGTATCCTTGACACGGGTACCAATTACCTTTGGTGGACACCTCAATATAGTAGAAATCTCATAAAGAAATGCTCCCTTCAGTGGTGTTAAAACATTCAGAGCATAGAAGATAGACGAAATGACTCCAAATGGAACTGTTTTTCTTTTTCATGAATTTTTCAGTATCATGTTATATTCTTGAGATCACTTCCTGTCCAAAGAATGATTGACAGAATCCAGGTGATGAGATGTCCTTGGAATTAAACAAGAATGAGTTGGAGTTTGTGTGAAGTAAATTTGATGACTACCAAGAGATCTACCTCAAAGCCTCACGTCACCATCACGGGCCACGTGGATCATGTGTCTTCCAACCATCCAGTCAAGCCGTACTCAGCCCCAAGCTGAAGTGTGGAAACCAAGCATGATGCATTTCATGTCACTGAACAAGTGAGAAGTGTGACAAGCTAAAGCCTCATAAGTCAGCAGATTAGCCTCATGTTGAAAGTCCAATGTGCCTCTCATGCAACATGGGTCAATAGACAGTGGGCTCTGTATTAGAAGGGAAAGCATTCTAAGAATGATTCCTCAGTCTTCTTTGGTCCCTTCCTTATTGCTAAGTGGAGACCATCTCATCTTTGTGGGTCAAATGCATCCCATGTGAAAATACCTCCTGATTATCTTTCATAGAATTTCTTTCCAAGTGAGAAAACAAGCGATAGGGTCATCAGCTCGCTCTGTGGAGCAGTGTAACCCAGGTTTGCACCATGACTTTGGGTTATTACTTCTGTCCCCAGTCTTATAATTTGTGTGGAATGAAAGGTTGTGATTTCAAAAACTGTTTGAGGGGAAAAATTAGGGAACGTGGCTGGAGGGGTTTTATAGTGGTGCATAGGAAGCCACTCTGGGATCCACAAGGAGCCATTCTTACCTAGCCTACTGCTAGGCTAATTACAGTGCATAGATAGAGGTCAGGAAATAATGGAGTGTATATTGTGGTCATGGTTTCTATCTTCACCTGCTCTCCATCCTCCTTCTCCTTAGCTTTGCTATTCATGGAGAAAGGAATAACTGGGTGGCGGCAATTTTTTTTTTGTTTGCATTCGTTAAACCTCCAGTTCAGACAACTATAAGCTCAAGCTTTCGATCTGAAGTCAATCTTCTGTTGCTTTTTTCTATGTATTCTCTTCTACAGCACTGGGTCCTGCACTAGAGTGTCCAGTCCGCACTCCAGGATCTGAGAGAACCGAGCCCTATGTTCCTTTGGCTACTTCTGGATGTTCTTGATCTCACATTACTCCAGAAGATACTGGTTTATAATGGGGCCTCATGGTCTCATGGTAGCACCTAAGAGCAATCAGAAACATGGGTATAAGAGTGTGGCACTGGGTTTTGCTTGTTACTTGTTTTTGCTCTGGAAACTTTAATCTCCAGGCTTCTTCATCACACTGTATTGATAACTTTAGCTGCCTCCTAATGAGAGCTTAACCCAGAAGCCATTAGCGTAGGTTTTGGAATAAACCTGATGGAAGTTGTAGACAGCTCTTCCTTTGGAAGCAATCATGCTGCCTATGTGTAAATTTGGTGATATTGCTGCTGAGCTATTTGTGGCTGAATTATATACTGCAATAAGGAAAATTAATATTATCTTGGCAAGTGAGAGTTTAGTGCTGTGCTGCAACAGCAAGGTGACAATGTGGCCGGTTAGCAAGCTTCAGTGTCCCCTCAAGTTCAAAAAAGGGCACAGCCCAGCATCAGTCTCATTTCCCTAAGGTCTTTAAACATTTCACTATCTAACTTTTAAACAAAGGTTGGTAGCTCAAACAACAACAAATGTGTCCCTGGCCTATAAAATATTATTAACAATTAATTATACAATTAATACTAGAGACATATGCAAAGTAAATCAGTATTAAAAAATCCTCTATACGTTTCTCCATAGTAAGAGGCTATGGGAATAAAATCCCATGTCTATACATGTGCATGCACACATACATGCACACATGTACATGCTCACACCCAACATTCATGTACATGTTTAAACTTTATATACCAGCCTCCATGGACTATGCATGACTTGCTGTCTCTCAAAGGTGAGGAGCAGGAAAAACTGCTTACTTTGAAAATAAGAACATTGCACCATTGGAAAACCCAAGTTTTGTAGCTAGATAGGCCTTCATTAAATAATACTTTGCTAACCAAGTGGTCCTAGTTTTCTGCTTTGCAAGCTTGGGAAAGAACATGTATCCAATAAAATTGTCCCATGTTTAGTAAGGTCATGTCTAAAAAGCACCTCTAACCCAGTGGTCATCATGTGTTTGGGGTTTAGATGTCCCTAAGATAATCAAAGCATCTTTCTGGCAGAGAGTGTGATTGAGAGAAGGGCAAAAGTCTAATCTCGTTTACTTGTGAAGACCAGATCTTCACAGACCTATGGTGCAGTGCTCTTCTTTGTTTAAAACTAATTCCTTATTTCTATTTGCAGATAGCAAATTTGATATTCCAGCAAACTGGGAGTGATGAGCAGTGAGAATTACAGGAAGTCACTTCTTTGTTTCATGAGATTCCTCAGTAAAAAATGCATGTATACAGTAATATCTCAAGCGAATGACAGAGTCACAGTCTTCCATCTCGAGAAATCCCCAGCTAGCAGACATGTCCTAATTTTGTCTTTCTGCCTTCGTCTTCTGGTTTCCTATCCTGTAGATGCAATTTAAGACCCATTCAAGCACTGGTGCCTGTTATTGGTCTCAAATAAAACATATCCAGCTTCCCCCACACCACTCTACTCCTGCATCCCTTTATTAAGGAAGGAGTCAGCCTCTGCACTCCAGTAGAATTTTACCCATTTTAAGTCCTCTGATCTGAGGTTGTTCATGAACTGAATTCCTCCATTACATCATCTTTCACAATCTTAAAGATCTTCAGATATGATTCATTTCTATGCATTCCCTGGGCAGCCCACTGTGAAGCCACACAGATCCAATAGTATCACTGCATGTTCTGACCTGACCCAGCAGGCTGAGGACCCTCATCATAACATGTAAGATGGGACAATCTAATTGTCTTTGGGGAATTCCATTTTCTAGGAGAAATGATCGCTACTGGTCGGTTTTCATCTACATCTTGTCATTTCACACATCTCGTGTAAAATCTTGAGGGGTGGCCAGGAATGGGACTCTGACACTAAAGGAAGAAAAACTTTTTTGAGAGCTAAATTTCCACTCAGAGGATTTGGGAAAGGGTTTTTCTTCTCTAAATTAATGGAGATTAATGAGGACCACATATGTTAAGTGCAAATTTCATTCCTAATCATTCTCTCTTTCAACATTTGAGGCATACTGGGTTGAAAAGTAGCTCTGAGTTTGATGTATCATCTGCCGTAGAACAGAGCTCATGTGGCTTCGGTGCTGGTGCCTGGTGTGCTTTGTGTGGCCTACATCTGCCCACGATTTTAATAATTCACTTCATCTTGAGTTTGAGGCATCAAGGTTTTCTTTTGTTCAGAAGGTCGTTCTGTGACCCAAATCACAGGTCCTTTCACTGTGTCCTTCTGGCTCCACAAAAGGTATGTTCTGTTTTTGTTTGTGTGGGTCACCTCATCATTTTCCTCCAGATACCAAGAGAGGCAATTCATTTTATCTTAAAATTTTTAATTTTTCAATATTCTACACTATTGGGGACATGCCTTTCAGCCTATTTCTCAGGATGCCCATCTCACTTTAAGTCACCTAGAATCCAGTTGTCATGGGCTATTCATCTTGTCTAGTGTAAATACATGCTTAGTTATCCACTTATTTTATTCCTCACCCAAGTCCTCCAGCCCTCTGGTTCATCTCTCAGTATCACAACCTGGGTTTCCATTGCCCTCTTAATACTTAGGAGAACCCAATGAGACTTATTGTAGAATCTCTCTCAAATGAAATACAGATTACTTTAGAAAGTTCATCTCCATCCATGAAACTAAGCAAGCTGATAAGTTTTAAAGAAATGCTTCTTCCCTGTAGCTCCATGTCCACCTCCACCCCCTTTTCATCTCCTTGCTGGAAGCAGTAGTTCTTTTGGGATCATCTAAGATTAAAGATTTCTGCCTATCACTGATGACTGTAACTACCTTGTTTTATCCATGCAGTGTTCAATCTGCACCCCTAACTTTCATGTACCCCAATATAGCAGCTTCACAAAAGCATGAACATATATTTGGAGGTGATTTTTTTTTGGAGCTTGGCTCTTCAGCATGAAGTTCTCATAAGACCACACTATTTCTGAATATCAAAAGGTTGGGCTTGGCTCCCTCAAGCCAGGTTTTCTGGAAAGTGCTTCAGCAACAAGAGAAATCAAATTCTGGATCCCGTTACAACCCTCTTCCTCATAAAATGCAAAGGAAATCTAAAACATGTACTTAAAACCATCCATCTAGTGGTGTTTTCTTGGTTCCAACCAGCTCGCAAATCCACATCCTGGAAGTAAGACTCACCTATAGGCATTTTAAGCATTGCTAGCGTTTACAGTGTTCCCCATCTATTCTATGTTTTCACAGCTCAAGGAGCAGATGAAGTTAATTTAAGATAAGCAAAGAGTGTAGTGTTCTCAGAGTGGAATTGTTGGCAAGTTCACAATGACAAAAGTGGTAGTAAGAGTGTATATTGAAACTTAAGTGTTGTGTTAGAGAGAGTAACTGCCATGGGACACATGGAAACCACGGATGCACAGGAAAACCCCCCACAGCAAAGAATCATCTATCCCACAATGCCACAGGCTTGAGAAACTCTGCTCTAAGCTCATCTGCAGTATGTGCTCAGTCTTTCATCTGTGTGCTGATGGCTTCTGGTAACTTTAGTTTCATCCACCTGCAGCTTTGGTGCTTCCTGTATTAGTCTTAGACCAGCACTAGCCTCCAATCTACAGTCTAATTCTCTCATGTAGTTTTATAGGCAAGAAATAAGGGAGGGTCATTCATTCTTGGCAAACCTTGGGGAAGACATGCCTCAGCAAGGATACAGGAGACATAAAATGTCCCAGGTGTATTCAGAATCTTTACTGTTTGCCACCCCCTACTACAACAGTAAAAATACCAAGTAAAAACTGATAAACAAAGGGAGGCATTAAGTCAACATTTTCAGACTCGACTGGGACAGAATTTCCTTCAAATAGACTTCCTGGGGCTAAAGATGTTGCTCCATTGGTAAAATTCTGGCCATGCTTGCACAAAGCAGTGGATTTGATGTTTAGCACCAGACACAAGGCAGAGTGGTGGTACACACCTATAACCCTGTTAGCTCAGCCACTCATCTTTGGCAGATAGTGGGTCTGAGGCCAGCCTGTGGTCTGTGAGATGCTGTCTTCATCGCACACTAACAAAGAACTCTGAATTCCTATGGCCAGCTCTGAATATTTATCCTGTCCTCCAAAGGCCCCAGTGTGTGGCACTAGGCCAGCATTGAAAACTTTAGTAGTCTCCAGCCTTGAAAGGGGTATTAGGACTCTGTCCCATGCTCATACTCTCTTGTTTTTTCCATGAGTGATCAGCCTTCTGCCACAAACATTTCCCACGATATGCTGCATCACCCAAAGCAATAGGACCGATGTCTCGTAGGACTGAACCCACAGTAATGAGAGCCAGAATAATCCTTTCCTCTTTTTAATCCAATTTACCCAAGGTACTTTTTTTTTTAATCTACAAATGAAAATCTGAATAAGTATGTATTCCAGTAAAGACTGTTAACAGGAAAGTGTAGAAAACAAATGTGTGCTTTGTATTCTTTTTCTCTTTCTTATTACGTTGGTCAACATTGCTTATCAATATTTTTAGTTCAATGTATTAGGTGTGTCTTCACATATATAAAATATATTCCAGGGTCTAAGACACCTGTGTAACTTTGGGTTCCTACTGATGTGATAAAAACACCATGACCAGAAGTATTTGCAAAGGGTAGGGTCTACTTCTTCTTGAAGCTTGTAGGTCACACTCCATCACTGAGGGAAGTCAGGACAGGAACTCAAACAGAATCCCTGAAGGAATTCTACTTATTTCCTGGCCTGCTCAGCCTAGTTTTCTTAATACAACTCAGGACTGCCTGCCCAGTACTGAACCACCCTTGGGTTCAACTCACCCACATGAATCATTAATTAAAAAAATACTCCTACAGGCTAGCCTACAGGCCAGTCTGGTTGGGGTCTTTTCTCACTTGAAGGTCCCTCTTTTCAAATGACTCTCGCTTGCATAAAGCTTATGTAAAGCTAGCCAGCACAGCACCACTTCTGCACATGTCTATATGGGCATTACAAACAATGCCTCATGATGGAACCCTGGGAAGGCCATGGGTTCTTGGCGGCAGGCATGGCAATAGTGAACTGTCCAAGGGAGGGGTCTAAATCTTCCTGAAGATTCTGCCTCAGCTCAAACTATTTCCCAACCGCTTGCTTTCTCACCCTGGTGCCTGTCTGACCACAGGTTCATTACGATGGTAGCCATAGTAAATTCCCAAAGGTATGAGTGTAATGTTCTCCCTTAGGGTAAAATAAGCAGACACAGCATCTCCTGCTCTATAGTAATATGACAAATAAAGGCTCCCTCCCTACTGCTTTCCACTCACTGTTTGCTGAGTCTAAGTTGAGAATTGGGTGTGGGACTGGAGAGAAAGATTTTATGATTTGTGTCGGTAGCACTTTTGCCCTAGGTCTATAACAAAAAGTTATACGTCTATAATTATAACAAAAAGGTGGAGATGACGCTTAATTTGAATATAAGCCAAAAGAAAACTGATCAGATCTAAGGGACTAGAAGAGGTGTACTAGGGAGTTCTGTTTGGTTTTGTTTTTTCAAAGCCCTGTACCGTTTTCCTGGAGACCTGATCACTGTAAGTAGTACTAACAGAGGATGTAAGGGTGATGGCACTGAACAGGACAGAAAGCAAATCCTTAGCACTTCTGAAACTTTCAACAACATCACGCATCTGAACAGAGAGATGTTTTCCGGCCTCTGCGTATTAAGGAGGCACACTTGGTGTGGTGCCAGTATACTTAAGTGACAAATGGCATCCATACAGCATTCACAAATGCAGAAGGAAGGATAATTAAAACCAATCATCTCATCTCACATGTGTGAAGATTAATAAAATGATTTCAGTAAAGGTCCCCAAGCTTTTGGAAAGAAGACGATAACGTAGAACGCGGTGCTGTGTGGTTTAATTTGTAGTTCTTAGAGGTAGCTTATAAGCCATTTACATCAAATGAAAAACATAATTAGTGCTACATTCGTGCTTCAAAGGTCAGTTTATATACAAAGCAACAAATGCAAAGTTGGAGGATTTAATCATGAATTAATTTATGGTACAGCATATGTTACATATATTAAGATATAGGTTTTAGAACTTTAGCTAATAGTAAAATGATGAGATAAGTACAGGGCTGGCAAATTGCTGGCATTTCTCCAACTTAAACAAGATGACAACGTTCCTGAAGGAATCCCTTCAGTTCTCGTTAATTCTTGGGTGCACAATTAAGCGCAGGCTTCTGAAGAGGGCAGAATCAAGTGGAGGGTGAACTTGAGCAAGGGGTACTTGAAACCTTTGGTCTAGAGTCACCGTGGCTGTGGCTGGATGCAGCTGAGCTGGACTAGGGGGGAGAGAAATGGGGAGCGAATAGGCAAACAGGACCAACTACAGCACACAGAACAAGAAATGGGTATGGTGGTGGAAGGAGGCGTGGAAAACAGAGGTAGGTAGAAGAAAAATGCTCAAGGATGACTTGGGACTGGTAACAGTACCTTGAAGGAGTCTGCCTTGAGCACCGAATAGTACAGGAGAGAGAGAGAGAGAGAGGGGGGGGGGAGGGAGGGAGAGAGGGACGGACAGACAGACAGACAGACAGACAGAGACAGACAGACAGACAGACAGACAGAGAGAGACAGAGAGAGACAGACACAGAGAGAGAGTGAGAGAGACAGAGACAGAGAGAGAGAAGGAATAGTAGCATTGGGCAGTAAAAAAAAAAAACAGCAAGGATTGAGACTGGGTTTAGGAACTTGTGAGAACACAGAGATTTGATGATTATTACCACAAAAGACAAATGTATTGAAAAGTTACAAAATGGAAAAGTTGGATACAAACTACCAAAAGAAATTCGACTGGATGAAAAAAGTCATTTGAAATCCCTGGTATTTTCAAAGCCTTTTAGGGCTCGCCTCTCAGTCTCTTTTCTCGTGTATACTGTTCATATTCCATGTTCTATGTGTTTTGAGTTCAAAATGCACAGCCCAGGAAATCATATGAGAGGAGAGGAGGGGAGATTTTGTCTTAGTACAAGCCAGCAGCTACTAAAAACCAAAGCAAAACTGTCTCGGAGAAAGTTTTCCCCGGAGAAAGTCTTCTCTGTAGCCACTAGGCCAGTGGGCTCATGTTTCCTGCAGCTCCTGGATTTCCTTGGGAGGCCCATGGGGACAGCATGGCATAGTTCAGGGGGACTGCTGCAAGCTTTCGCCATGACAGTAGCTCAGGAAGGGTTAGCTTTGTCTGCAGGACCACTTTGGTGGCAGCTGCTGACTTATTTGAGTATAGCTGTATCTTGTATCTCTCCCCCTGCTCAGTTTTGACATTGCCAGCATTTCCTGGAAGTTGTGTGTAATTAAACCACTGCTTCCTATGGAGAGTTTGCATTTTCCCCACAGTAGTTGCTTTTACAAAAACACATGATACGCTCTCCTGTATTGTATTTGAAATATGTGTGATAAAAATTAATGTACACAATGGCGATTTCCAGGCTGGTTCTTTTTCCATCTCAATGGATTTTATAAAGAAAAAAATATTCTATTTGAGTACACGATGGTGATTTATTTATTCAGAGGTGTGCTTTGGCATGTACACGTGACTTGTGTATTTATTGCCTCTGATGACTAAACAACTTTCAGCAAACGCACATGTTGGCAGCAGGCTGTTATATGTAACTGTAATCATGGAAATGTTTACCAGGAGCTTCCCTGAGGTAAGCACTCTCATCTTCAGTATGATTTAGGCTTTATTGTGGCCTGAAACTGTAGTGTGTTCTGTAATATTCAGCAAAGAATGTCGCCATAAGTGGCTGAGTAGATTGTTTCTCAGTTCACAAGCTCAAAGCCAAAACTGTGTTGGGTTGGCTGCTATGCCTTTTGTGATGCAGGTTAGAGACAGGACAGGATTCGGTTCACTGGAGCTTCTGTAACAACCTGTCCCACTAATGCCATGTGTCACAATGTGTCATCAGCCTACAAAGGGAGAGAGGAGCAAGCACTGAGTAGGTAATCAGGCTTCCCAGATTGTACCTCAACCCAAACAGCTGGATTTTTCATTAGATTTCAATTGGCACTCCTCTTAAGATTTTGTCATAAAAAGGATTTCTTCTATAAAAGATCAAAAAGAAACCAAGTGCATCAGTTACTTTTTGGTGGCTATGGCAAAGTATCCAACAAAAACTGTTTAGCAGAGGGAAGATTGATCTTGTCTCATGGTTTGAGGAGACACAGTCAATGCCAAGTGAAGGTCCAGTTACAAGTGGCTATGAAGGCAGGAGCATTTGCCACAATGATGTGGAATTAAACAAAGAGCAGGTGGCTCAAGCTGGAACCAGAATGGCCTATAAGCCATAATACCTGACTCCAATGATCTACTTCCTAAGGGGTCCACTGCATGCCCCCTACAAAAAAAGCCCTAACACTGGGGATCAAGTATTCAAACCAAGAGTGAGGGACATTTTATACTGAAGTCATAACATCAATGTTGCAGATACCATACACAGTCAAATCATATACATACACGCATGCACACACACACACACACATACACAAACACACATGTACACACACACACACACACACACACACACACACACACACAGAGCTCTCACCTTGCTGTCTTTCTATCCTATCCATTTGTCTTTCCATACCACTCTTTGGGAAGCTGGTCTTCGCACAAGGCCGTGAGCTAAACCCTCCTCTGGTTCTCACATAGGTGAGGCAGGGTATATTGAAGCATATGAGATACAAGCTAGGTTTGCATTCTACCTGTTCATAGCTGTGAAGCCCCTGGACGTTTGTGCCCTTGGCTAAGCCGTCACCCTCGCTAAGGGACCTTTTTACACAACTACACGCTGGTGTTTACAAGCTGCACACTGGCACTTATCCAATTAGGCTTCCTGCCAGGGTATTATAGCTTCTGAGCTCTTGCCACTGTTCAATAAGTCAGAGTTTGGTAAACTTTTCTCTGACAATACTTGAGTGCGACTTGCCTCTCACTGAGCCCCTGCCTATTAAACACATGCCTTATAAACACATTTTAAACAGACAGACAGAAGACAATCTCTGAATGAATCACCGCAACACCAAATGCAATAAATAATTCATTAACTACAAATCAAAGTGGACTACTCACCCAGTCAGTGCAGTTTACCTAAGCAGCTATTATTTCTGGAATTACATAGAAGATTCCATTTTAACAAGATGTACCTTAAAAGTACTACAGTATTGGAGTTTGTTTAATGTTTCGATTTATTTTCAACAACTGTTCGTCACAACTGGAACTGAACACATTATTGAAGCCAATAATATGTTTAGGAAAAACAGGTCTGAGGAAACATAGATATAGGAAGATAAGACTTTAAGGATGGTCATTGCTGTGATATATGCCGAAAGGAAATAGGTATCACTTTCAGTGCTGGGGACGTAAGCCAGGGACTAGGCAAATGTGCTACCACCGGGTGACCTCCTTAGGCCAGTAATATTCATAAAGATGATAATTAGGTGTTAAGTGTAACAGCTCAGCAATGAGAATGAAATGTACAGTTGTGAGGAGGTAGAAATACGCACGAGAGTCTCAGTAAAGGAGACGACAGTCCTCATAAAGGCTAGGGCAAGTAAGTTAGCTTCCTTCCACCCCTGCCATGTGACCACACTTCTGGAAAGCCTGGAGCAGTTCTCACCAGACACCAGGTCAGCCAGCATCTTGATCTTGGACTCTGCAACACCAAAGTCTGCCAGGAATTTAGGAAGGTACACCGTTTCCTGTAGGACAAACAGACCGAGACTTTAGGAAAACAATGTTTGGTACATTAAGAGTACATGATGCTGTAGGGGAAATAAAAACAGTAATATGAAGCAGAGAGAAATTAAATAAGAAGGGGAATTCATTAAAAGTCAATTGTGTTGTGTTTTATTTGTATAGAACGTGGCACTGTGTGGGAACACCTGCACAGGTCAAACCAGGAAAGTGGTCCTGGAAGATGGTTGGCTGGACAGGGCAGAAGGGTGGCTGGATAAGAAATGGCACCGCCCTCCAGGTGGGGTGTGTGAACACTTGGTCCTCAACGTGCAGCTTTGCTGGAGTGGCCTCATTTCCAGTTTCCTTTCTCTACGTGTCAGCAGCTCACGATGTAATCTCTCAGCTTCCTGCTCCAGCCGCTTGCTGCTATGTCCTCCCATCGCTGTGGACTTCCCCTCTGAAGCCTACACAAAAGCAACCGCTGTCTGTCTCCTGTAAGCTACTTCCGGTCATGGTTTCTGATCCCTGCAACAAAAAGTACCGCAACCAGGTGGGCTGTAAAGCGGGAAGAAGAAGTGATGAAGGGTGATCAGGTTGTTTGATAGAAAATTAATACAAGATGCTAGACAAAACAAAGTGTTTTAGATACAGCTTTTCACTGTTGCCTTCTAATTTGACACATATTAATTTGAACAAGATTGCACACCTGTGATTGCCTGTGGCTTGTTCTTAGAACTGCATGCATGGGCAGCTCTTTCTTTCCCGCTACCAAAAACTATTCAAACTTGGCTACACTTTTAAGTAGAGGGATAGTGATCTTACATTCTGCTGTTTTTATATTCTTTCCTATCCAGCTATATGTATTTTCCATTTACAAAACTATTTTATCCAAACATTTGGGATGTGTTATTGTGTGGCTTTTGGCAAAGTAAAGTTACAGAGTAAATAACTTACTGTAAAATCCTCCATCTTATTTTTGAGGATTTACATTTTCTTATGTAGCCCTCCCTGGCCTAGAACCTACCCTTCTACCTCAGCATACCAAACACTGGCACTGTGGGTGGATTCAGTCATATCTGCACTCATCATGTATTTTTTAAATTACAATATGCTTTTCAAATAATAGCAAATGGAAATATTATCTACTACTTCATCAAAGTTTATTATTCATGTAAGCTGTTGTAAGAATGTTAAGAAATATCTTTTAAGGTGAAAACAAAAAAAATAAGAAAAATTAGACATTGCTTCTTATGAAAAGTAATAAAAACAAAGATTAACATTCTAAAATTTAAAAAACTTAGAATACATAATAGCTATAATAGCTATCAGCATATGAATAAGAGTTTGAAATTTTATTTAGGCTTATTTGTTTTTAAATACTTCACATGAAATTAGAGAAATTTAGAACATCTGATTTAAAAACTCAGAATTGGCACTATGAGCCATAAACATGCTTGCAAAAGCCTGAAGAAAACCATGTTAAACACAAAGGCTGAGCTGGGTACTAACCTGATATGAAGTCTGAGAGGAAAAAGCTGAAAAACGGTTGAACTTTTCAGATTATATTTTCTTTTATATTGTCATTAATCTCTTGCTGTGCCAATTTTTTGTCTTAGATTTTGATGTATTGGGTGAATTCATATATATTTGTGTGTAAGTTTGTAAATAATTATTCAAATGTGAAAAGCAAATAATTATATAAATATAAACACACACACATGACAGATCTGTTCTATCTTGTACTACCTGGGAATTCAGGCATCCACTAGGACTTCTTTGAACACATCCCCTGTGGATGTGGCCAATTTTGATCCAGGAGATGAAAATAAAAAACATAAGTAGTAGTTTTTGTATACCACTGCAGCCATGGTTTGTTTCTGTTGTAGAATTTAGAGGGCAAATACACGAATGCATATTAAGTGGAAGGATGTTGGCTCTCAGATTAAGATAAGACACCAAATTAAAATAGCTAGAAACCTACTGAGCTACTCTGCCAAAAGAAATGAAAAGGGAAAAATATAACTGAAAGAAGATTAGAGCACCTGGGACAGAGGCTGTGCATGACTCAGTCATTAATGGTGTCATGTGCCACCAGGAAAGCATCCTTGGTAGAGACTCTGCCCTCATGAATTTATTTCAGCACAACTAAATACAAACAATAAGGAGAAATATCAGTGGGACAAAATATCGAAGACCATGGACAAGAAAGGAACATCCAAGAAAAGACCATTCATTCAAAATGGCACATGGCAGCAACTGAAAGATCAAAAGAAATCCAGAGGCGAACTTCTAACGCAGCTCATGTTAACAGGGAGCAGCAGGTGGCAGGCGTGGGGCGTGGCGGGGGGGGGGGAGGGGGAGTGAATTCAGCAGAATCCACTGCAAGATGGAACAAAATTGGAAACAAACTTAAAACTCACATTAGACACATTAAAGAATAAATTCTATGGGACAGGGAGCATTAAGTGGGTCAGGGGTGGGAGGATAAAGGGGAGAGGGTAACTCACACCAGCAGCCTCTGAAAGGCCATATGAAATCTTGCTACTGTAGACATTACCTAAAATATATGCATCCGTGTATATAAAAGGAGACTCAGTGTAGATGCCCTTTATGGGGGAAATGATGCTTTTCCCAGACACTATAGGCTTTCAAACCAAGAGCCCAGACCCAGGTGTGAGTTACCTGCCTTTCAGTTGCTACTGGGTCCCACAGGCCCCTAAACAATAGAGAATGTCACTGTTGCTCTTGGTTCCCCCTTTAGAACTTGATGGTAATAGCCCATTTCACTAAAAACAACATATTTTTATCTGGTAGGATCCGAAGACACCAAATCAGAATTGAGATGGAAGCTTCATCCTTGCTGGCTAGCTTCCCTGTGGCTGGAAGTTGCTGTGCATGCTATCGATGGAGAAAAGCCATCGCTGTGCTTATCCAGCTGTGGGCTGCCAGCTGCAGAAAAGTCTAGCCTGGGGAGATAGACACACTGGTATAATAGTGGCACAAGTGTCTATGGAGTAACCAATTAGTTTCTGATTAGGTTTAAGGCATGCTCTGCAGAACTCATATCTAATACTGTTAACTGGGCAAAAACCCTAGGAATGTGTCATAGGCTTCAAGGGAGCACCCACTACTATTACTGCACTAAGAGTTATAATATTAAACTGCCCTCTGTGTTTACATCTTTATAGCCATAGACTAGTGTGTATCTCAACAGAGAAGCTGCTCTTTGCGTAGATGCCAATTAATGAAGACATTCACAACTTACAATGCGCAGAGAACGAAAGAGCATAAATCATCTAACCAGATGAGATATCTGTATCATAGCTCTCACTCTAAGGCTTAGGGGTCATTTTGAAGAGGGGACAGAAAGATTGTAAGGGATAAGACGTACTTAGGGGCTCCTGTGAAGAGTATTTTATGGACATGACAAGGATATGGCACACAAATCAGGCAAAATTCCAGCCATGATTGAGGGAGAGAAACATGAATTTCCCACCCCTAGCTAAGAGCCTACTCACAATGTAGCAAACACATGGCTGCTTGGGGTGGGAGAATCAGTTTTCCTCAGGGATGTGGCTCTGACAGACTGCCATGATGCAGTCCATGAGATCCTGGCAACCCTACCAGGGTCCAGTGTTTTTTTTTTTTTTTTCTATTTTTTTAAAGGATGGCATGAAGTTGGAAGCAAGAAGTGGTGGGGGAGTATGAGAAGATTTGAAAGGCAGTCAATAGGGTAGATTAGATTAAAGCACATTATATTCATATATAAAATTCTCAACCAATAAATTGAAAAAAAAAAAAAGAATACATTCATGTGGTAAGCACCAAATTCACAGTCAAGAGGATGAGCTTAAGGCTCTGTCTAGAGTGCAGGAATGTCTAATGGATAAAAGTCTGATTCTACAGAGATCATTTCTCTCCCTGGTGAACAGATGAAAGCAAATAGATAAGACACAATGAAAGAGATGAAGGGGCACTAGCTGGCAGATTTACAGTTGATCACCTTATTGCAGGCAAAATTAATTAAACATCGTTCCACAGGTGAGCTCCAACATAAAATTCAAATTATGTCATTTTTGTTTTCCCTCTGAAAATTAGGAAAATAAGGCAATGCAGGTAGCGTTAACAATGGAAACCACATCCATTGATGGTTTATCATTTGCTGGTAGTGTTTCTAAGTAAAGAGGTGTATTTATTCATTTAATTATTTTTGTATTAATATTCTTGATTTCGAGATAAAGGATTGAGAGACAGAAGGGTAAGAAGTTTGAAAGGGGCCACAGAGCAGATAAGAACCTCCACTACTGAGCTTTAAAGCTAGGCATTACAGCTGCAGCTCCATATTTTGAAAGGTTTTGTTTTCTTTTGCTGTTGTTGTTTAAACTAGAGTATAAAACAAACACATGCTTTCAGAGGAGGAGACAACACCTTTAAAACATCCATTGGAGGGGGTACAGGACCAAGTGGCAAGCGTGGGGCCGGGGATTTGAAAGATGAGCTCCTCAATGCATTCTGAGGAGGAGGATTGTGTTCTAGAGTTGCATAGAAATGTTCACCCCCAAGAGTAGCCTGGTTGGAAGGAAACACTTTGCGTAATGATCTAGGGCTCTGAGTAAACCTCACCCCAACATCTACCCCAAGTATGACCTGCTGGAACACATGAAGGGGCCGGACCTGTAGATTCAAAGATTAAGAATCTCCTTGACACACAGCAATGATGGGATATCTGACAGCAATCCCAGTGAGGATCCGGTAACAATAGTGTAGGCCTCCAACAAGACCCATGCCTGGTAGCAATGAACATGTGAAAGTCAACATATGTGGACAAAAGGCTGTACTGCATGATACACTACAGCTTCTGTGACAAGATTTTTTGTTTGTCTGTTTGTTTTATTTTACTTGGGGGAGGAGAGAGATTTTAGTGCACGATATGTAAATCATAGACATTCAATAAAAGTGTAAACCATACATTTGGGAAGAAAAAAAATTAAGGAGCCTAACAACCTAACACATGTGTACAACACAGAAGCCAAATGACAAGGAAAACATCAGGGTGTGTTGGTGCACAGCTGCAGCTCCAGCACCCAGGAAGTGAAGTCAGGGGCTCCATTATATACTATAATATAATTATAATGCTAAATAAAAATAAATTAATCACCCATTAATTAAGAGGGGTTTTTAATGCAAAATACAAATTCCAACAGTACACTATTTTGGATACATATTTAAAATATGGAGACAGACACACAAAACCAAGGAGGAGGGGAAAGACAGCAATAACACATGCAGCAATAGGGAAACAGGAAGTGTCCAAAATAGAGCATACAAAAGACAAGGGACAAATTTACATAGAACTTATAGGTTTTAAAAGAGATACTCTTATGATGTATAGCCATCAAATGCACTGTTTTAAAATTGTACAACTACCATTTATACAACAGTGAGAGAAATAACTCAATGTATTACACAGCAATACATCATCATTGATCTAGTCAGTGAAAATGAGAAGTGAATGGAAGATATTAGTAACACTAAGTTGACCACATATAATTTTTGTAACTCAACACTTAGACGTAATCTTTTTATTTTCCTAGACACGGCTTCTCTGTATAACAGCCATGGCTGTCCTGGAAGTCTCTTTGTAGACCAGGCTGGCCTTGAACTCACAGATATCTACCTGCCTCTGCCTTCTGAGTGCGCCACCATGCCCGAGTCAGAAGTAATCTTTTTGTTCCAATAAACCATTAAAAAGAAAGTCAACAATTTATGGGCCACAAAACACCTTTCAACAAGTTCCCAACAAAATAAGACAGTCAAATTTTCTGATGGCATTATGATAAATCTAGTAAAGTAAGTATTTTAATATGACATTAAAACTTAAGAGTCTAATAATAATAATTATAATTTTACTGGATCTTATTTTCATCTTTGGGTCAGATGGCATTTCACATTTTTCCACAAAATGACATGCGTATGCTTTGGCACGCTGTACAATTTTAAATAGTTAAAAGAGAAGCAAGATGTGCGGCCATGGCCATGCACTGGAGCACAGTCAATCTACAAGTGACAACGTTCTCAAGGAAAACTGATTCTCCTTTCCCCGAAACCGTCAGTCCCCAGTATCTCCTCATCTGTGGGTGTCCTTCATGGCCCCCTTCATGCTGGGAGTTTTGTCTGGCTTGATCTTGTATAGATCTCATGTGTTTAAAGATTTCATATGTTCTCCTGCCCTGTTGTGTCCTGGAAAAAAAAACAGTGTTTAATCGTTCCAATCTATTGCCTCTGACTCCGACACTCTTTCTGCCCCCTCTTCCCCAGTGGTCCCTGAGCCTTGGTGTGTGAAATAGATGTCCTATGTATGGGTGAGCTTTCCACAGTCTTTCACTCGGCGCCCTGGGAAGCTATGGCTCTCCGTGTTTCCCACAATCTCCTGCAAATAGAACCCTCTGCAGAGGGTTGAGAAGTGCAGCAATCCGTAGGCATGACAATAAGTTTTTAGAAAAAATGACACAGAGTTAGGTGGGTAGAGAAGACAGGTGGGTCTGGAAAGAGTTGAAGGAGAAGATGAGCAAAACAAATTGCAAAAATTATCAAAGAACTAACAAAAATGTAATAGCAACATAAACAATATTATGTACAGAAATATTTGAGATAATGAGAAAGTATTATTCAGAGGGAAAACTAAAAATACCATACTTTTAAATAAAAGAGAACTAGTCGAAAGTTTGAAAAAAAACTACTTTGCTAATTCTTATAAAAACACTAGGCAAGTATGATTAAAGAAGTAATAATAGAAAGAATAAATGAATAAATTGTGAAATTGAATTGGATATTTAAAAATATGAATCACTAGCATCATGATTCATCTAGCAATGATAACAGGAAATAATAAATACACATACATATATTACCTGAAAGAAGGATGGTCACATAACCACAATTTTTTATGACATTTTTCAAATATCAGGACACAGTGCAGGCTATGAATGTTAAAAAAGAACTTAAAGGAAAATCACATGAGAAATAAGCAATAGTTAAAACTGACACTGATGCATATAATTATCAAGACTAATCAGGTAAATTACTGTAAAATAAACAATTTTTTAAACTATGCCCATTCCAAACTATGTTGAAGAGAAATCCTGTTTTCTCAAATATATAGTATTAAAATGTAATAATTTCCCCCAGCAACTTTTTTCTAAATGTTTACATTTATTTTATTTTATGTTGATATGTGTGTCCTTGAGTATATATGCACAGTGTATGCATGCAGACACCCTCAGAAGCCAGAAGAGGGCATCAGATCCTCTGAAACCAGAGTTACAGGCAGGCCCAGTAATGATGACAGGACTATTTCACAAAGCTACCAGTCTAAACAAAATATACATTAAAAAAAAAAAAAAACAAACTCATTTGTGATAAGGGTCTGGAACTAATAAAAAATTATCAGCAAATCAAATGTTATTTATAAATCAGGAGAACAATGTACAGTAACCAATCTTGCTCTGAAATGCTGAAGTAGAAATAAAAATAAATAGCCACAGTCCTACCCTAGTACCCTCGCATCCATGGGAAGTTGCTGTAGATTCAGCCCTCATCAGTGGATTAAAAAGTTCCCCCGCGTTAAGTGGTACACTGTTTGCACATGACCCATGCAATCTGTTTAGTACATATCATTTCTACATAACATACTTAACACAATGTAAGTGCTGTGTTGATATTTGCTATAAAATAAGGGCAAGAGAGCTCTGTTTCTGTTCAGTGCACATCCACTTTCTTTCCTATATTTTTTTTAACCTATGGTTGATTGAATCTCCAAATGTGTTTTAGGGGAACAATTATTATTAAGAAAACTTTCTGATCTTTCTAGACATTTGACTAGAACCAGAGAAACAAACAAGGTGTCAATTAGAGTAAATAAGATGAAGTTATCTTTATTTGTTGATGAGAAAAAACATAGCATATCTAGAAAGTAGCAGACTCAGCAGAAAGCAAGAATGGTGGTAGCACATGTCTTTAATCCAGGCACTCGGGAGGCAGAGGCAGACGGATCGCTGTGAGTTCAAGGCCAGCCTGGTCTACAAAGAGAGTCCAGGACAGACAAGGCTACACAGAGAAACCCTGTCTCGAAAAACCAAAACCAAAACAAAACAAAACAAAAAAGAAAAAACAAACAACGACAACCCCTAGCACTGTGTGTGGTACTGTGTGTACTTGGCTTTGTTTTATCTTCTGCTTCCTGGAAGACAGTACAAGGAGCTTGGAATCCTGACAGTGATGTGTCTCTCAGTGTGCTGATGAGCTAACTGTGCTGGCCACCTCTAGGGAGCTTCAGGATGGGTACTGGGAACCTTCCAGAAAAACTAGGGCAGGATGGGATTGCCAGTCTTAGAGGAAAACCTACTCTAATAGGAGAAGGCCAGACCATGAAGTTAATGGCCAGTGGTGTAATAGATCCTGGCTGTGCAAAAAGTCTTCCTAAAAAAGCAAAATCAGTACTCAGGATATACGGGATGTGGAGATGGCTGAAGAGCAGTGGCCGGAGAGGACAGGGAAGCCTTCCTCATCCTCCCCATCCTTCATCCTACACATCTACTCAGCTGTGTCCCTTTTTATGGTCCTTTACGGAACCAAAATAAAAGATGTCAGTATGTTGTCCTGAGTTCTTGTTTGATTCAAACAAACAAGTCAAACTTGAGAGGCTGTGGGAATGCCGACTGAGAGCCAGTTAGGGAGAAGGACGTGCCGCTCGTGATTGGCACTTTAGGACTGTAGTTCTCGACCTGTGAATCCTGACGGCATTTCCAGGTAGAAAGTATCAGACCTGATGCAAACAGAGGGTATCCAGATGGTGACTGTGAAAACACTAAGTGAAGTCTTGCTGGTGCAGAGATGTCCTCACATTCTTTAGAGGTCACAGTAGTCTTCTTGGTAAATTGTGAATATGAAAGCAGGGGGGAAACAATTTTTTTTCTCATACAAATAAACCACTCCAAACTGCACACATAACACATAAGAGCCTTTTCATATACCAGGAGTAACTCATTCCAAATCGTGACTGAAAAGATTTCCTTGCACAGGCATCTTAGTCACTGTTGTATTGCTGTGAAGAGACACCATCATCAAGGCTGGAAACATGAGGGGACACACAGGCAGGCATGGTAGTGGAGCCATGGCTGAGAGCTAGAGTGAGGCCCATAGGCCTGCTGTGGGCTTTTGAAACTTCAAAGCCCACGTGCAATGGCACACCTCTTCTAACTAGGACACTGCCCTCTAACCAGGGTACACCCCTTCTAGCAAGGACACGCCCCCTATAACTCTGGGTTACATTGAATTATATCTGACCAGAGTAAATAGAACATTTACTCTAGGTATTAAATATTGTTCTGTTACATTAAAAATGTATCGGTTTAGCCTAACATAGCTAAAGACACAGTCTGAAGCTTACTTTAAACCTGCTAGCACAACGCTCCAGACAGAAACTATACTAATACAAATCTACTCAAAAACTATAGTAAACAAACTACTCTAAAGTAATATATCATACTTATACCCCAAGCACTTATCACTATAATGATCAACAGGCCATTAACTCCCTTTCATCCACCTCCTCAGTTAAACATCTCTCAACAACCGCCAAACTTGCAGTTCTTCTCCCAGCAAGCCTCGCCTTCCACTTCCTGTCCTTCTGCCTAGCTGATTGGCTAAACAGCGCTTTATTGGTGGTTGATACATCTACTCAGCATTCCTCCACATTGTTCCCTCGGGTACATTCAAAAGGATTTCTTGTTTTAATTGTAGGGGTCACAAGGATGACACATAAACGTGAGGGGAAGAGATGGTGCTTGTCTAAGAAGGAATTAGATGCCGAATTCTCTACTCATGGTTCTTCCAGGAAGAAAAATATGACCCTTGGGCCCTGGAGCATTGCAATACCACCAGAGAGGAGACTGTGTCTCTGAATGGCTGCCCACAGGTATGGCAGTGTTTACAGCTCTAATTGGTAGCATGAACCTGACAGAGCAGAGTCAAAAAGTGAGGCAGACAAAACTCTCATGCTTTCTTTATTCATAACCTCAGACAATTTGTACTTGAGGGTTAAGAAGAATCATATAAGCAAGGCGTTCAACCACAGGACACGCTACACATGGCGAAAACATGTTTTTCCATAGAGGCACATGACTTACAACAACTGAAGTAAACTCACTCCTATCTGCTACACCTGGGAGGGACAGGTAAACACATTCCAGGGACAATTCTGTCTTCTGAAGACACTGAGGTCAGGAAAGCCTTGCCTGCTCTCTTGCAGCTGTCTCATCAGCACTCAGAATTCTCACATGACTCCTTTCTTGGACTGAGTTCGGACAGCCAGCAGGCTAGTCACAGAGCCATGCAGAAATAAACCCCTACTGGCTAAAGACATTGCACACCTGCTCAATTGACTGATCTCTGCTTAGGTGCATCTAAATCAGCACCCAGCACTGTCATGTAGCATGGATGTGCTCTTTGTATGTTTCAGAGTTCTCAAGTAATATGCATTACCTTTACAGCTGCTACAGTCAAGCAATTTTTGAGACAGTAGTGCTATTATACTCTTATTTAGAAATCAGGCTAGAAGAACTCAACCAGAATTTACTTTTAAAGTCACAGAAATTAAATCTGTTGTCTTCTTGTTATTCCACTTAAAAATTTTGGACAGAAGTTATGACAAATTCTATTGATATTTTCAGGGTTTGACATAATAACCTAGACATTGCAATGCTTTAAAAAATGCTCTATGCGATGTGGTATGGGATGAAAATTTATATGTCTTAATGCAATTGATTTTTAAGCAGAAAATTATTTTGATGGACATAGTTAGGAGATGTGTGTTTATCTCAGTGTAAAATGTCTTCCAAGAAAATATTGTCATGTGAAAACAATTATGGAGAATACATTTTCAAAATACTAAGTGCAAGCAAAAATTTGAAATAAAAATATTTCAAATAACTTCTCATCAAGAATTTTAAATTTAGAGAGAAGTTTAAAGTAAACTACAATTAACTAACCACTATGAGGTTTTAGTTAAAATAGAATTTTCTCATTTATCAAACACTTTCAAATTTCTGAATTATGCCAAGATACATGCTTTCACTTTATATACAAAAAATAGAGAGAAGATATTTATCATGATTTTCAGTCATTTTAACAACAAAATACTATAAGGTACTTCAACATTCTTTTCATATTATTACACAGACACCAACTTTAAGGCACATATGATCAAACATGTCGTGTTATAGTCAAAGTTCCAATGTCATAGGCTGCATATATGTAACACATTTAATAATATAGACACAGCTTTTCTATCTTACCTTTTGAGATCTGAGACTGATAATAAGATTGATAAGAATTTTCAGAATGCTTGCCATTGAAAGATAGACCTGCAGCCCTTCTGACATAATCAGAGGAAGAAAAGCGTTATCTGAAGTATTGATGATATGAGTTATTGGAGTCTCAAGACAATTCTTATGTCGTAGTCTGGCCAAAACATAAATGCTCATAGAGAAGGAAGTCCTGTGAAGTCTCTTAGGTTGAGCCACAGCCTGTGTTTGTGGAGCTCAGATATCATCATCTGTCTGCAGTTAGTTCAGTTTATTTCTTTAGCCTCAAATTTTATAATTCCTAAGTAGTGAGTGGGAACTGTTAAACTGAAATATCTATAAAACTGTAAAATGCTGGAGCTTTTAGATTATTATTCTTAAAAGATCATGTAAATATTTTAGAGTAATGGGTGTGACTACATAGAAATTATCACAGTGAAATCAGACAGCATTAAGAATAAACTATTGCTCGGTAATAATACATTGAATTATATCTGACCAGAATAAATAGAATATTTACTCTAGATACTAAATATTGGTCTTTAGGATACATTCACACCAATCTCTGCGTGTTTACTCTGCCAGCTGCATTTTATTCACCCAGTTCTATATAGGAAATATTCTCTATATTTTGTTGCTTTGGTGGTAGGAAAAAATGACATCAAGGTCAAAATTCTCAGAAATTGTAATATCTACAGAGCTAGTGAAATAGACAGCCAGGAGACCAAGTTCAATAACTTATCTGAGAGAATTGCTAACAGTGTGTAATTACTTTAATAAGTACCATTAGGATATGTGTGTGTGTGTGCGTGTGTGCGTGTGTGTGTGTGTGCTGTGTCATGTCAGTTTTACATTGTTTCCAGCCCAAGGACAAATTTCAGTGTTATAATTTGCTCCTTAAAATGAGACTATTATTTGTGTTTTAGGTGTGATGTGTGTGTGTGTGTGTGTGTGTGTGTGTGTGTGTGTGTGTGTCCATCCATGTTTAAGGATAAAAACAGATGGGGATCCTACAGATTATAACCATATTACAGAAAATTAGAACCAAACTGCCACTGTTCACTGTTATGCGGACAGGCGATGTGCAGTTCCTCAGCTTCGACAACTCCCAGCTTCAGTACTTCCTCTCTCACTCTTAAACATTTATGGTTTTCCATCACTTCTGACAGAGACTTTTTCTACATAACTTGTGTGTCTAAGCTGCCCAGCTTGTATTTAGAGAGCCTGGAAGCTTCCAGGGCAATCCATCTGGTCGACCATAACCTGCACTGAACAAAGGAGATCCTCATTCAGACACGTACTGCTTTGATCCATCAGCCTTTTCCAAGGGGCAAAGGGAAAGGCCAGAGACAGCAATCACTGTCCAGTGGTCCTGAGGGATCTGGGGCAGCTAGGAAGGCACCCCAAGTTTCTCATCCTCCAGTCTTTTCCATATTGTAGGAGGTGGTGCATTTGATGAATGAGATTAAGCCTTCTTCCCCAGAGCTGTGTTTACATCTTTGTTGATGGGAAAAGATAATTACATTGGGAAGGCTGCTCTTCTGGATACCCCACAGTGGTCCCAGCTCTGCAAACCAAAGTGTTATCTACCTCAGCATGACGGCCCTTGGTAGCAGGAGAAAAAGGATGCTTTCTTGTGTGTCTAAAACAAAGCCGCTCACGTCCCTCTGTTTCCTGTCTCTTAGAGGAGGCACAGAGTGTGGTTCTGGCCCTGGAGTACTGCGACGACTTCCGGCTGTCAGCAACCAGCAGCAGCTTCCTCGTGAAGGATGAGCATTGTCTTTTCTTCATAAGAATTAAAGGTCTGGTCAGAGCTCCACTGATGCTGATCGGAGATGGAGGCTTTTTCAGAAATGGAAGGCACATGATTACCTTTTATGGGTGAGGTGTTCTAATTATTCAGCGGGGATTCGTTTCAGGTTACAGGGTTTTTATTGGAAACCATTTAATTTCAGTGCCTGTCATTCCAAGTGGACAGAGTAGAGGCGCATATGAGAATTACTGGAGCTCAAGGCCAGGCCCTCCATAATTTGCATAAACCCATATAATATATGTTTTATCATCCTTTCACATAGGGAAACTACTGATACCATCTACAGGCTACTGCATAGCATATCGGTTGTAGCAAACTGTTCATGATAATAATAATAATACTGGGAGTCCAATTTTAGGAACTGACTATATTTATCCACACAAGAACTTCCTAAGATGCTACCTAGAGCAAGTGAGGAAGAGAATTGCATTTTCTGTTCTCTTCTGCTTCTTTACCACTCACCACATTGTAAATTAGGGCTAGTATATAATTTCCTGCAGCACCCAGATAATTTTAATAAAGAAGACTCAACAAAAAGCTGATGGATGAATAAGAAGACAGCTGTAAGCAAGTAGGAGCTGGCATCTACAAATCACTCCACTACCTATGCTACTGCCTGCTCTTACATCTATTAAAGCTGTTCGGGTAGCATTTACATTGGGTTTTGTGTTTCTGGGCACTAGCACCAAACTCAGACAGCTCAGTTCCCACACCACGCCCCTACGAGTACCCCTGCCAGCTTGTATCCTGAGAGATGACCCTTGTTATCATCCAGGCAAAGCTTCCAGAGAGTATACCTTATCTTCAGGAAATATCACTTTGTCAATAAATTTGCATTTCCTGAGTGCGTGTGAACTTATTCGAACGGCTTTCTGAAGGCAGTGCCTTTCTGTGCTTTGCTCTTGGGCTCCCATCGCAGTTCTAAACAGTGCTCGCTGGCTTCCGTCAACCTTTCAGATCATAGGCACCACAGACAATCACACTCAGATGCCCGAGATCCAGCTAAGGTCATAGGCGACAATGTGGTTTTCCACCTTGATGAGGAACATTGGTCCCTCCATGGCGATGGCTCTTAGTCAACACTAAATCCAACAATGTATAAATGAAAGAGAAGCAAGATGGAAGGGCAGCGAGAACCAAGTGGGGAAGGGATGTGGCTTCACTGCGTGGTAGGCAAACAAGGTAACGGTGTCATGGTAAGAGCCCTGTCTGCTGAGCTGTCAGCGCTCAGCAGTTCACTAACTAGGTGGTCCTGGGAACTAGTTAGCTTTTCTGTGGACTCTGTAGTGTAAGCTTTAATATACCCTGCAACTGAGGGACCCTATTCCATGACCTTGGGAAGAAAGACATTAACTGTGGCAGTGTGTTAAAGGAAGTAGCCCCTTCCTAACAAGTTCGTGTTTTGCTCCCTGAAACTTTTAAATCTCTTCTGAGTTAAGTCAGTAACCTGTTACAACATCATTATGACATCAGCATGCTGAAGCAGTGAATCAAGACCAACAGTGTCCCTTTCCCATGACACTGGGCAATCCCAGAAGCCTTCAGTGTTGAGTACCTGAGAATGAGAAGGGATCACCCGATCGGAAGACAGCCTGGTGTCAGGAAAACCCATGTGGCAGTGTGGTCACCAGCAGGGTGAAAGGGAAAGTTTTTGAACAACAAACCATTTCAGAGTGAGTAACATGCTCATGGAAATATTCAAGGCATAATTAGATAAATAACAGATCCACTGTCTATTTTTACTTTGCGTTGATGAGAAGCTTTCAGGAGAGACTGCTGGTAGTTAATTCTCCTCACCAACAATCTGTGTAATCACAAACCCCAATTAGCCCTGCCTGTTCCATGCTATACAAACTATTTCCTTAGCGCTTCACATCACTACTTTGTAATTAGCTTTCATCTACACAAGCTTTGACTAAAAAAATATAAAAGAGCGTAAGTGATTGTACTGCCACTCAGTATTCTGAGGAATAATCGCTAGCGATTTCAATCAGATTAATTTTATCACCCATATTAAGGGAAATTACCTCCCTCTTCACTCTGTACAGCTGAGGGCTATTTCATTTCCTGAGATGTTCATAAAAGCATAATATAAAGCAATCTGTAATTGTAAATATCCTTCCCTAATAACTTTGAGATATTTCCTTAATACATCTTTACATTTGGAGTTTCCGTTCCATAAAATACGGTAACAAGTGCTCTATTATGTTTTAAGTGTGTGCTGTTAAGCCGGACAAGTTAGGGCTGTCCTTCCTGTTTTTACATAGGGTTATATTTAACTTGCAGATAATGGGAACAAGGTTTAAAAGTGATGGAGCGGAATAATGCCGTTACAGCAATAATATATCTTGCCTTTGTGAGGAACAGAACTTTACAGCCCTAATTCAGGTCAGGCAACACGGATGCCATTTTTCACAGCCTGACAACTTTCACCTTCACTCAGATTCCGTGTGGGTCCAAAACACCTTTGCCAGCCAGGACACAGTCCTATGGTTGCAGATGTCCTTCATCACAGCTATCCTCAGAGAGAACCAAAGGGAAGAAAAAAATGAAGATGGAGGGGAAAAGATTGCTATATAGTATGATCCCTCTTTACACATCCAGAAGTCCCCAAATGTAGTACTCAAAGGCTAAGGGAGAGGGGATCATCCTGGCAAAGTTTCCATGTGGGTTCTGCAGGAAGGTGGAGTTTTCCTTTAGATGGTGTTGCCTGCCCTGTTCTCACAGTGGATGCAAGCAACTCTCTCTGCCCATCTGGCCACTACCTCCCTGAGGTAAAGATTGGGATTGAAGGTTGCATTTTAGTCATGTTTGGAATTCTGAGCTCAAACGTAAGACAAAGCTGGGCACCCTGGGGAGTTCATTTACAACCTCATCGATAATATTAAAATACAATGTGTGTCCTAAGCTACATATCCATAGTTTTATGCATAAAAAGTTTATCAGCATTTGAAATAAGACATACCTAGGAGGTGCGTATGACTATACTTTTATATCCTGGTGGGCACCGGCCATTTGAATTTGATAAGGACCATGGGAGGCAAGGGACCATGGGAGGGAGAGCATTCCATCCTTCCATGCAGTGGACCCTGAATCACTCTTGTGTAGGCAGGTCCTGCAGGGAAATCAAGTGTTTAGGCCACTTAATCTGCTCCCCTGAAGCAAAAATGAGGATTTTGCTGGCTCGCCTCAAAATCTTCTCCCCTGTTTTGCATTCATCCCACCTCTTGTGTTCCCTACAGCTCTGTTCAAATTGCTTTTGTTTTTCTTGTTGAAGTTCTTTCTTCTTTTATTTCTGCCCCCCAATGTAATATTATCCAAAAACTTTAGGATTTTAAATAGGAAAGAGAAAGAAAATAAAGTACTACCATTTGTACCTTTTTTGACCTATCAGTGCAAGAATTAACAAAGGTCTATATTATGTATGGAAAAATACCACCATAAAGGAGATGGAGTGCTTACTTGCTATATTGCTATTTTTCTCGAGGAAAGTTCCAATCCTGGCTGATGATGTATTGATGTTCTAGGATGGTTGCTGGATCTGGGTTAGCCGTGGCATCTCCCTGCCTCTGAGGACAGGCCCTCTAGGATGTGAACAGTTAAACCAGTCTGAGCCCTTACAAGTTAACCAGTCTTCTTTGTTTTCTTTCCTCAGTATCAGGGCTTAGCAGTTGGGTCTTGTCATATGGACTGTATTGCTCCCACCATAATATAAGACCTTTTATCAGATGAGCATTAGTGGCTCTGTGAAATACCGATTTCTGTATTTCACAAGAAAACCCTGCCTACCCACACTAATGAAAAATTGCTAGGGTGCAGAATTCACCTGGAAGCATATTTAGACTACCTCATACCAGCTTAAAACCCCAACTCTCCAAGGAAAATCATGGTCAATTATGAACAAAGATGGCAGTCTTAATTTAGGTCCCTAGTTAAGGTACAAGGGTGCCGTCTCAATGGATCATTGGAGGTAAAGAATTTAGGGATAGTAATCATAGAAGCTGAATGTGTGGGAGTGATCAGTTCACCCTGTACAAGTAGATCATTCACAGGATAACATTTTGAGAAATTCTTATCAGACTCAGATGCCAGTAGTTTCTTTCAGGAGGAAATCTCATCTCCTGCTATTCTCTCTAAAGTTCCAAGGTCTTAGAAAACTGTAGTGTGATGGCTGGTTAACTGTCACCTCAGAACAAGCTAGAATCACCCAAGAAGGGAGTTTTAATGAGGTACTGTCTAGATTAGATTGACCTGCAGGCTTGTCTGTGAGGGATTTTCACTGGGCTGGTTTGAGTGGGAAGACTCTCCATGGTAGGTCACTGCATCCCTTGCCGCTTGGTTCCAGAAGCTTGACTGGGGTGGTGAGGGGACAAAGGACAGACACACTGACTTGTGTACAGAAAGCCTGGAACAAGGTGTGTGGTGAACATTCTGGTGGGGTGACACCAACTACAGCAATAACTCAGAACCTTAGCATGTCTATATATACAGCACAAGAGAAGAGGTCCACAAGCCTCTGTGGGAGGTGTCTGTATGGGAAGAGCCTCAGGCTGTAAACAAGTAGCAATTGCTAGTTCTTGCACACACTGATAAATGATAGTTTCCAAACACTCATACTTACACACACATTGTCAACTTTGGCACTGACACCCAAGAAAGGCTTTGCCCGCCTTTGAGCCTCACCCCAGTCGGAAGGCTTTGTCATTACCATGGGCCTGAGGCTTTGGTCCTTGACACAGACATTCATTCAGACCTTTGTCTGCCCTTGACCCATATATTCAGAGTCTACTCAGCTCTCCAGGGTGGGTGGAGCTATTCCCTGGGCTTGGGCTAGGAAGATCGGATTGGATAGAGCACAGATAGTTGTGAAGGAATATCTTGTGTGGATACAGCAACTGTCAATAAAGAGCTGATTGGCCAATCAGCTGGGCAGAAGGACAGCAAGTGGAAGGTGGGGCTTTGTAGTAGGGGGGAAGGAACTCTAGGAAAGGAGAAGAGAAAGGCCTTTTTGCTAGAAGAAGACTTGTCTGTGGATACTGGGAGGATAGCTGGCCAAGTGACTGAGAAGAAAGACAGATGGCTCTGGGGTGGCTCTAGGAGCAGACTGCCCCCGGGAGTCCTCAGATTGGCAAGTGATTCGGTTTTATGTAGGTTTCAAATGTACTAGGATTACAGTAACTCAGAATCTGCCCAGCATAGTGCTTACAGCTTAAAAATAAATCGTAGTCTCTCTGTGTCAGTCATTGGGAAACTAGCTGGTTAAAGGGTTAAAGGAAACTACTACTCAGCTCTTGGTTGTGCATGTGACTAGTTGCTTCAAGTTCCTGCTGCCTTGACTTCCCCAACAATGATAGATTGTAATTGTGAGCCGAATAAGCTCTTTCTCCATTAAATCTCTATTGTTAAGGTATTTTATCACAGTAACAGGAGACAAAGCTAAGACTGGTAGAAATCCCACAAGTGGGATGAGACCTCATGCTGGTGAGACTAGGGAGCAGCTACCAGCGATGACCAAGAAAATACCAAGAACTTGGCTATAACCCCACACTTCCTTGTGAGGTGGGCCTGCTCGGGAGACTAAGGTAAGCTGTTTTCTGCTTTTTGTCATTCCCAAATTACACTACCAATTACACCATTACAAATATTTTCCCATTGTATCAAAATTACCTTAAAGAGGTGGTTTTAAATATTCAAACATTCTCTATCCTGTGAAGTGTCTTACAAAGAATAGTTTAATTCCAAGTTACCACAGCTTTCTAACAGCTCCAGTGAGTTGTGACAGTGCATTCGTGACACATCCCTCTCCAGGCAATGACTTTATTGAAGATTTACTACATGTCAACTTCTATTTTAAGAGCTGGCTGTTCATGGTGGTGGTGGTGGGGTGCTTTCATTTTCAGCAAAGTAGAGTCGGAGCCTTCATGTTTACCTGTCCCCTTCTTTGCTTTCTCACCAATGCTTGATAAATACCTACAAGGACCTGCCCCAAGAAAGATGATCAAAGTCATGATGCCCTTTGACAAGCATTTGCTTCCATCACTAGGAAGTAATTCTTAGAGAGAAGTGGCCAGGAGTGGGGTGAGGTAGAGGGGGGACAACTCAAATCATTTCCAGCACATAACAGTTTTAATGATAATAGTAACTTGAACAAACCATTATGCAGATTTGTGTCATTTACTAAAATGGCAAAAGACAAAAATGATTGATCGTATTTTCTCAGCCATAGACACACTTTCTCCAGCCGAACACTTGCTCTTCCTTCATGTTCTCAGTCACCACTGGCCTTTCTGATCAGGAACTGCTGGATTGCACCAGTGGGCCAGTGGACTATGGCCTTGTAGCTGCAAATGGGGGCTGGTTGGAGCAGCAGAGAGCTCGTTAGCTCATAGGCAAGACAGACTTTGATCTCAGCTTGGAGCGCTGGTCATATGCAACAAAGGGCAGTGACCAGAGGATCTTCACTTTAGCAGGAAATAAAAAGTAAACAATTAATTGAAAGGGCTAGAGAGGTGGCTCAGTGGTGAAGAACACTCAGCACAGGAGGACAGATGACACCCTACTCTGGGCTGTGCACACTCTTTCACCCATGTACACAAGTGCTCACACACCACATATACCAATACCCAAAGGAACTGAAGAAAGAATAGTGAGGTGTGTTCTCTGGGTTTCATAAGCCCCCCTAAAAACTGTTTAAACTTAAATGGATGGGAGAGAAAGGGTGAATGGGTCCTGCAAGAAAAGGAGCCACGCAATTCCAACTTTCAGCCTATGGGGGCAGCACTCACGAGTGCTCCACTAGCTCCCACTGGAGAAAAACACCAGCTGCTCACAGGCCGCGAGCTTAGGTGAGTTCTGTTTGTGCTCAGACATGCATTAGTCAGCTCAGGTGCTCTAACAAGACTCAGGGAGGCGTCTCAAAGAGCAGGTTGTAATATTTGCTCTCTCGTTTACATCTATAAGTCATTTTCTGCATTGTGGCTATTGTAACATGCAAAATGTTCATCTTTATTCTTTCAAAGTCTGTTTTCAAATATTAATAACCCATGACTCATAACTCTAGGAACCAAAAAATAGCAGCATTTCTTTTATTGCTTCCATGAGTATTTACATATGTTCGATGCCTTATAACCCATTGTTATTTCTCTTGCTTTAGTCTAAATAACACAAATGACAATGTATATAGAAAAACATACTTTGTATCTCCCAGCTTTCTTCCTTTCCATTCTTGTTTAAATGTGGGTTTTCATGTTTTTTTTTTCTTTAGAGAACTTCCTTTAATCATTCTGGCAGTATACTTGTACTGCTTCCACATCGTTTATGCTTTATATTTGTTTGAAATCTCTTTTTTTTTTCTTGTGTTTTGAAAACATTTTTTTTAGGATACAGAGTGATACATTTTAGTTCTTATTTCTTTTAACATTTCTATCACCTGTACAATTTGGGTTTACACAGTTTCTAAGAAGAATTTATCCCAAATGTTTTATTTGAAACTCTTGCACAGCATGTGGTTTTTTCCCTATGAGTTCTCAAAAATGTTTTACTTTGTTATGTATTTCGTCACCTTTTGTTCCTTTGCTACTTATCCTACTTGAGTTTGTTGAGTTTCTTGGAACTGTGGGCTTGTCACATTTGTTATATTACAAATATGCTATATCATTATTTCTTGAATCATTTCCAATTTTACCTTGTTTCTTTGTGAGGTTTCTTCTTCTTTTTTTTTTTTTTTTTTTTTTTTTTTTTTTTTTTTTTTTTTCCGTGGTTCGGGCCCAGTATCCTTGGCTGGACTTGGCAGGGAACCCAAAAGGCTGTGGATACCTTGGCCTGATCCAACGCTCATTCAGAGACCCAGAACAATTGCAGGACCCACAGCAAAGGGGAGCTGAGGATCACTGGCTGTGAGAGCCCAAAACGACAGGGTTAACCTCCTGACATCCACACCAGTGAAGTATCAGGGCTTCCAGCCTACGGAAATTGTGAGAAAACAAGTGAATTCTAGTGAGGTTTCATATAGCATGTATTATATAGATATATGTATATTTAAGTTTAATTATGGATATATAGATACTGGTCCAGAAGTTTTATCACTAACATGTAACACTATTATGGTTATGCTATATGAATACAGTTGTCAATGATTACATATATGACAGACACTTTATACTGTAGACCTTGTCCATTTTTAGACCCTATTCCCTCTGTGCCTTTTTTTGGATTGCTTTCTGTGGCATTGCCTTCAGGGTTATTTGTCATTATTTTGGCAGTATCTAACATACTATTAATCCAGATCTTATTGCCTCATTTCGCACACTTTTCTAGCTTTCCATGGACATCACTCTCCAGCATCTTGAGCCTTTGAACCCAGACTTGCATGGCTGCTACTCGGAAGGAAGCCTTGGGCCTCTTGCTCTTTGCCTGAACTTGCCTGCTTCTTGTACTGCTAGTTATAGATATACCTGATTTCTTTTTACTATAGTTGTTCTAGCATTTAATAGTTACCTCTTTATCTTCATAGTTTACTAATGTGCCATTGCTCATGTGCTGTGGGAGTCTTAAAGTGTTGAAAAAAGGCACACACATGAAGACACGGAAAGCGAGGAGTGGGGGAGGGAGAAGGAGCTAAGTTTTGTTGGTGGGTTATCAAACTCAGACTCTGTAAAACCAACTGGATAAACCTGAAATTTTTCCTCCTATTGATTCTAAACCTCTAGAGAACTGTGGTTCTTGACACTCTATTATGTTCATAAATTTCTTTTAAATATTAAAATATTTCCTAACTGCTTTAACAATGTCATTTATATAGCTACTGGTTGCTTTTACTCCAAGTTTTCTAACTTGTTCTAATGTAATTTGCTTTGGGCACTTCGCCCTGGGCTTGTTGTATCCCCTATTTAATGCCTGAATTCTGGCCTGTATATGTATTATTGGGACTTACGCGTCTTTAAAGATAGCTAGGTTATTTGCAGATTATCTTTATCCTTAGAAAACCTGGTGTTAAAATATATTAAGGCAGACCTAGAATAGCCATAGTTAGGTAGCAATTTAGCCAGGAAGATTAGGGGTCAGGCTGTTGGGGTCTCCACCAAATGACCTACATATACACAAAACCTTCATCATTCCTCTCTCCTGCTGCTGCTGTTCCCCCTTCCTCCTACGCGCCCTCTTCCTCCTCCCGCTCCTCCTGCTCCTCTCGCTCCCCCTGCTCCTCCTGCTCCTCCTGCTCCTCCTGCTCCTCCCGCTCCCCTTGCTCCTCCCGCTCCCCCTGCTCCTCCCGCTCCCCCTGCTCCTCCCGCTCCCCTTGCTCCTCCTGCTCCTCCCGCTGCTCCCACTCCTCCCACTCCTCCTGCTCCTCCCCTTCCTCCTGGTCCTCCTGCTCGTCCCCCTCCTCCGTCCTCCCTCTGCTCTCGTTGCTCCCGCTCCTCCTGCTCCTCCCACTCCTCCCGCTCCTCCTGCTCCTCCTATTCCTTCTGCTCTTCTTCCCTTTGACATTCTATTTCACAAATCACAATTACATGAAGGTACTCGAACTTTCATAGCTTTCCAATGGCAAAAGCATCTCTGGAAAAGAGCCCAGGAAATGTCCATTCCAAACCTTAGCAGGCTGCAGCTTTTATCCAACCATCTACTGAATGGTTTTCAGTGTTCATCTAACAAAGTCATGAAGAGATTGCCCTATAAATGGTTGGAGCATGATGATTTAGTCCTATGAGTGGTGAATAATTAAGATACAGATGCAAGCTTACTCAGAGCTGACATGGAGTTCATAAAGGAAACAAAAAGAAAATAAAAAACAGAATATTTGCCCTAATGAGTTAACAGTGTGAGAAAATCCTGAAATGGGCACACAAGAAAAGTCCTTATCACAAGTGAAACAACTGCTCACGAAAGAAAAAGTAAAAAATCAAAAATAAATTAACAAAAACTTCCAATGTATCTCTTTAAAACAATAAAATAAAGGCAATATTTCATATAATGACATAAACTCTCAATATGTTCTATTAAAATTCCCTGATTTGAAAGGGTAAAGTAAAACCAAATCTTTTTCAAATACAAGTTCCCAGTTTACTAGTGATTTGTAACTCTGCACAAATCAAATTAATTGCATTATTTCTTGAATATTACAAGGAGAGAGAGAGAAAGCATTCACATTCATCAAGCCCATTTAGGTCCATTTGAAACCTTTTCTGAGATGCATTAAAAAGATTTAGCTGTTTAAGAAGTACGTAAGGCTATTTGGGCACAATTATTTGAAAGTATTAAAACACATTCTGACTTCCCCTAAATTTAACAGTGTGATGCTCAGGACCTTTCCTAACACCCTCTTACACAGTGAATCCATCAGATGTCTGACATTGGCCTCAGTTGTTACATTGTACCAATGCCTCTGGCATCATAAGAGCCCAGAGCACTTTCTCCTTCAAGAAATATATATTATTAAATCTCCAATTAGAAAGGAATCAAGGAATGAGCTGTCAACTGGAATTTATGATTACTTATAAAGTGTTAAGGGCCACAATGGTTCATCTTAAAATGCTGCCTGCCACCAGCATTTCCTCCCTTTTGCAGCAACCACTTAAGAAAGAAAAGCATTTCTGAGCCACAAAAATTATGTCTAAAAACTTGAAATAGTGGCTGGCGTCCAATGAGGCCCGTTGCAAGGCAGACTGTCATCATACATACGGACTGGGTTTTAGGCTCACTTGCAAGCTCCTGTTTTAGGGGACTCTGACGATCCTTTTGGGGAAATAATGATTTTCTCACATTTCACTTGTCCTGATTGAGTATCATTAGTAGACATACATGGGTGAGACTGAGCAGGGCAAAGCAGCTGAGAGGGGCCAGAGCCCAGCTGGGCAGATACCAGGCCTGTGTTCAACAACCTTGCCATTTATCTTGATGAAAACCATGCGGTAATAGACCCAGTCACCCCATAGATAAACACAGTTCTCTGTCTTGTCTTATTCCTGCTTTCCATTAGGAAACAAGTACCACCTTCCCCCTTCTGCATCAAGCACAGAGGTGGTGATGTGGCCCCAGCAACAACTGTTCATCCCTTGGTGCAATGCATTTCTTCTCCATCACAGGCTGGCACCTGCAGGCTGAAGATAACAAGTCTACACACGCAGTGCTCTGCCTTTTCAGGAGGGCAGCCTCAAGACTGAGTGGGTCGCCTTGCCAGTTCCACCTGCTCCTAAAGACCCATGCAGTCATAGCCTCAGCTGTATCCGGAATGTGAAAATGAAAGAGTCCTGGATCTCTCGTTTGCAGACGAGTATTTCAAAACGTCTATGAATCTGAACAAATCACATAGACACAAGAATCAGCTCCAGTGCTGCCTGCTGTCTGTACCTGTCCTCTGATTTCAAGTTACTAGAAAATAATTTTATGCTCAGGCTCCATAAAAAGACAAAGCGAGGTGTGTGGGTGGGGGGGAGGTCAAGCTACCAGGTTAGACAGTTTTCCCAGTCTACCAGCTTGTTTCCCAGTTGCTCAAACTTCAAGTGGAGAGCTTCCCGATTAGCCTCAATCTGCTCTCACACAGCTTTGTCCATAGAGCAGCATTTCTTTGGTGAGAAGTTAGGAATGTTGATGTCCACTGCACACTCTTCACCAAGGTGATTGTGATTTCACCTCTGAGCCCTGTCCTGGTGGACAGGCTGGCCTTTGGTGGGAGGGCAGTTACCAATGAGCCTAGGTCACACACATCACCTCCCTCACTGAGTCGGCTAAGGGGCACGAAGCTGACATCTGCTCTGCCAGGGAACATCCTCTACCCCACCTTGAGGCTCATCCCTGTATTCTCTTGCTCAAGCCTCCTGGAGCCCTACCCTGAGTCTCCATTGTTTGCCCATGCACTGGTTGACAACTTCTTCTTCTTCTTCTTCTTCTTCTTCTTCTTCTTCTTCTTCTTCTTCTTCTTCTTCTTCTTCTTCTTCCTCTTCTTCTTCTTCTTTTTCTTTTTCCTCTTCTTCTCCTCCTCCTCCTCCTCCTTCTTCCTTTTCTTCTTCTTCTTATCTCTGGATGTCCTAGTCCTGTCTTGAGACACATGGGTCACTATATCTATATATCTATATCTATATATCTATGTGTGTGTGTGTGTGTGTGTGTGTGTGTGTGTGTGTGTGTGTGTACTCATATATACTCACTTTGTAGACCAGGCTGGCCTTGAACTCACAGAGATCTGCCTCCCTCTGCCTTCTAAGTGCTGGCATTAAAGGCATGTGCCATGACCGCCTGGCCCCATTAGTTGACATCTACCAAGGCTTAATAGTTCTCTACCTCAGTTAAAGCAGTGCGATTCTAAAACCCATTAATAAAAGGGAAATAATCTTACCCAAATCCCATTTTACAGATGAGAAAAAAGAAAGAAATTATTTATTAAATGAGCACTCCATTGACTGTCTAAGCTGGAACTTGTGACCAAGGCCAATGCCTTCCCTTGGCCAGAGATGAATATTTCCCAATGATTAGTTATATATATATATATGTATATATATATATATATATATATATATAGAGAGAGAGAGAGAGAGAGAGAGAGAGACAGACAGACAGACAGACAGACAGACAGACAGACAGACAGAGACAGAGACGGAGAGAGACAGAGAGAGACAGAGACAGAGACAGAGAGACAGAGAGAGAGACAGAGAGAGAGTGAGTCATGTGTTAGTCTGCTTTCCAGAAAGAGGTGCATTGTTTAACACTTTCATGAGGAAAGATGTCAGGCAGGATAGAAAACATGGGAAACTAAAGAGACACATAAGAAAAGAAACCCATCATTCTGGAATCTGGTTGAAGTCTTTTCTCAGATAAGAGTCAACAAATCTAGCACGATGAACAAAATTTGTCCCTGTTACCCATGATTTTCTCTTATCAGATCATAATACTACCAAACCCCCTCAGGAACTCATGATCTCATTAGCTCCACTCCTTCCCCAAAGCATTTCTTAGTATCCTTTAAGACTTAATCTCAGATGCTACTGAAGTCATAAATATGCCATCTGAAAGTGCTTATGTGTGACTCCTTCCTTGAGAAGCCCATGTTCATACTTAGATCTATCATTCTTCCTTTGACCATCTGTCTTAACACTCACACCTAAGTCTAAGAAACTTCTTACTAGACTCCAGCTCTGCTCCATACTGAGAGTCCAAGAACCATAGCTTAACTTGAGGAGTGCTCTCTAAAAAGAACTAACTCTTCAGGCTGCTGGAGAGAGTATCCCGGAGCTGTGTATTTGGCTTGTGTGCACCACGGTCTCTGACTTGCTGCAAGTCAGGCAGCATCTTTCATTCATTCTGCTTCTCCCATTATCCCAGCAGCCTCATCCACTGGGACTACTGCTAATCGCAGCAAAGGGCAAGAATGAATCAACACCAGCTCTATTGTTACCGAGGCCTTCTTTAGAGCAAATATTGGGCGTAAATTATGGGTTGTTTCCAACCTATAGCTTAACCCTCAAAAATCTAACCCAATTCCATTGATAAAGAGAATGTGAATTAGAAAGAGTATGTCACAAAAATTCTGGAAGACTGAAGGGCCAAGGCATTGGCTCTAAGGAAGGAGTAACCCAGGGAGAAACTACCAGCACTAAGCATTAGTCTAGCAATATGTGTTTTTTAAATGTATCAGAATAAAAGGTATTATTATTTTAATTTTATTATAGGAACTAGGGAAATAAAACAATAGACACAGAGGGGGAAAAATGAACCCTCTAAAGTGTTCAGTTGGTTTTACTTTAATACTACAAATCAAAATCACCCTGAGGTCTCATGCCCAATAACAACAAATTAAAAGGTTCACATCTTCTGGGTAGCAGATTTGCTTCCGTTTCACTTTTGGACTCAGAGCAGCCCACATGCTAGAAAGTGCTCCGCCTTGAGTTATAACCCAGAACCATGAAGTACCGATGTAGAAGCTTCCATGTTTTGGTGCAGGAAAAGCTGTAGTCACAATCTATTGAAGATCCAGACACCTGATCTGTGTGTACAAATACATCTTTTTTGTATCCACAGAAAACTTACATGTGAAAAAGAATATCACACATGCAAACACACTGGCTGCTTCTGAAACTTGGCCCTGAAAGTTAACTATATTTTGCCACTGACAGATGTTGTTGTTGTTTTTATCATTGAAGACGTCGGTATTTTTACACATTTCAGAAAGGATCGCTGAAATCAGGAATGCTTTCGAAAACAAACTTAAAGTAATCATTTACATTCAGGGTCCGGAATCAGATAAAAGCAGGAGACGGCTTCCTATAGCGGCACTTTAATGAGGTGTCCTTTCTTCATCGTCCTGAGCAAATGCACACGGATATGTGATTCGCTTTTCAAGCCAGGTCACCTTTAAGAGCCCAACGATGGCGGTCGCCCCGGAATTCGTCGCTAGCCCTCACCAGAGATGTCTGCCTGTGCAAAACCTGTGACAAAGGACTGAAAATGACAGCACTCTGACTCACTCCTACATTGTGTTTGTTTAGGAAGGTCCTAGAAATTGTATTTCACCAACCACATTCGCTATCAACACACAATTATCTGGCTTAATCATGTGGAACAGTGGCAAATTCACCTGGGGCTTAAGAACTAATGACATTCTCGTCTGAGCTGCTTTAGTGAAATGGCCTCGCACCTGAAGCAGGAACAGCAAGATTGCTCAAGAAAATTTGGTTTTCTGTTTTCATTTCACAGCATAGGGCCTCTGCTCAAATCAACAAACACTCCTGATTAAATAGCTGTGGTAGCCGACTTCTCTGCACTCTGTGCGTGGCTCAGAATGTACATGCAGCACCCCAACCTTTACAGGGAAGGAATTGCCTCTCGCCTGCTGGCAATGCATTGTCTTTTTTGATGGTGGGAGTAAGTAAATAAATTGGCATTGAATAATTTGGGTATGATCGCGGTCATTAGTGCAAGTGACCCTTCTAGGGCTCAAGACACCTCCCGGCCAGGGGCCCCTGGAGGCCCTGGTAAGCCCAGGTATACAGTTTCATTTCCTCTGGCCATCTGCTACCAGGACATTACCATTCTGCTTACTCCAGAAAAATCCAGCCCCTACCCTTGGCCTTAAACCCTCAGTGCGTGAGGCCTTGTGGAGTCACTGCTGACTTGGCAGCTCAATCCTACAGAGGGGAGAGGCCAATTTTCAAAAGCTGGCAGCGGCAAAAAAAAAAAAAAAAAAAAAAAAAAAATTGAATGTGCAGATCTCCAAAGGCTTGAAAGCAAGGGTCAGGTGAGGCGCTCTCCCTGAAGGGCTACAGAATGGCCTTGCCTTACAGTGACAATGCTTCCTTCTCATTAGGGCACCAAGGCAGACTGGAAGAACAAGCTATCCCTGGGTGCCCCCTGGGCATACCCTTGCTACCAAAGGGCTTTTTCTTTATCATTTTCTTCATTTTTGTTGTAGTCCTCTTATTAGCAAGGGCTGTGGGGCCCAATACTGCTAAACAGAAAGGCTGCATGCCTGAGCACTGGTTAAACCATTTGGTGTTGGTGCATCTTACGCTGGCTGAGTTTTCTGGACATTAAAAACAAAAACAAAAACAAAAACAAAAAACTTGAAAACCCATAAGGTTCCAGGTCTAGCGTGTGCTTACCCTTTTTTGCCTAAATACCTCTAATTACTCCCCATGTGCCACTATGAAGGCCCACTAAATATGTGGACACATGTGCAATAGGATAAGAGCACCATGCTGCAGTGCAATCTGGGAGCCTTATCTAAAAATCCAACATTAAAAATGTCTCCAGCTCTGAATTTTTTGGAAGGCTGACATCCAATGAAATGTGAAACATTTCAGTAATAAGCTCTCTCATACATAGTTATTTAAAACACTGTATGAAACTGCCCTTGAACTACATGTATAAGGTGTATTTGAAGCAAAAATATACTTCATGCTTAGACTGGAGCCCCACCCCCAACAGATCATGTAGAAGTGATAGTCCAAAAATCTGAAGAATCTATGATCAGAAGTACTTCTTGTCCCAAGAGTTTTGGATAAGACTACCTAATGAAACTCAAAGCAGTAATAATAAAATAAAATAAAATAAAGAAAGAAAAAAGAAAAAAGGAAGGAAAGACTTAGAGAAATAAAGTAAAGGCTAAGCATTAAGACTGTAATCTCAGCTACTTGTGAATCTGAGGCAGACAGATCACATGCCAAGACAAGCCTGAGCTACAGAATGAGTTTTAGGAGAGCGTGGGTAATATGGATCCCCCCTTAAATGTTCCAAGTGTGTGTGTGCACGCACGCAGCAGTAGAAATGGCTCAGCGTTAAGCACCGACCTAGCATGTTTGATCCCTAGGTTGCTGATTACCCATATAGAAATACATCTCACAAAACTAAAAATCATACCAACATACAGGCTTTGAATGTTACACTTTAAAGAGGAGGTATTTTACTAGGAAGTCTCTGTGCTATAGATGAGTTAGTGTTTGGTTCTCTTTAATCAAGCCCCAACGTTAACCTGTCTCGTGGTAGAACGCCTATGTGTGCAGAAACTGACACTTGGTTGCTCCAGACCCAGAGGGGACAGATTCCCATGGTCAGCTGTCACCAACGTCAGGGATAGACGCCAATGTTACTGTTTGAACCTTCTGAAGGAAAAATGCATCCAATACGCACTGTACAGTTCTGGCAACATGAGCCAACCCAGCATAAGGCTGCTAGTCCGACCAGTGGGAGCAGCTCCTGTACCATCAGAGGAGAGACAGCGAACTGCCGGAGTGCACGAATGTCTGGATACTTTTCATAGTGAGCAGGGGCTCGTGTGATGAAAGCGTCATGTTCATGTGACTACTCAGAGGCAGAGGAAATGCTGTCAGTTAAAGTCAATGGCCTGAGAAGCAAGTCTTCAGCCTGCACCGGCACCTCTTCAAGTGTGCTTCTGAGACGTCTGCACAGAGACTGCCTAGAAAAATGTAAACTACCCCGTTCCCAGCCAATTACCTTCCACTAGCTGAAAGTGTGAAATTCTACTCCGCTTGAATCACCTCTAGAATCTCTGCTCTGACACATCATCTTTCTTCTAGTCTTCCCACTTGTCCACCCACAAAGATGATGCACGTTTATCCTCCACCCATGAAATAAACATAATAGTTGCCAAGATGCAGTTCTTCCAGAAGAAAGTGTGCAAGGCTACACCTGTAAAGTCTCACCAACATGATTACTTCAGCATGTGCTGAACAAGGACAAACATACACAAGCCAAAATGGACAAGAGAAAGTGGAGGAGGCCTTGGTGTACACAAGGGACTACAGGTAAGAAAGGAGTGCCCAAAGTGGGAGAAATGGTCTTCCCCAGGGAAGAGCACACCAATGGCTACCTATCTAATATAAAATGTTCATCCCTGAAAACATACATCCAACATTACATGGACTAAGAATGCTACATTTAGGAGTGTGTGTGTGTGTTTGTGTGTGCTTGTGTGTGCATGTGTGTGAGTGTGCATCTGCATGTGTGTGCTTGTGTGTGTGTGCATATGTGTGTGCATGTGTGTGCATTTGTGTGTGTGTGTGTGTGTGTGTGTGTGTGTGTGTGTGTGTACAGATCTGCATTTAATAACAATGAAAACAGAGGCAGTTAACTGGAAGGAAAGAGAAGGGCAGGGGAAAACAATATGATTATATTATAATCTCAAAAAAAAAGGAAAGGAAAGAAAATTGTACTTGCAAAGAGTCTAAACATTACTAAGTTTTGCTTTGCCTTCTCAGAAGGACAGAAACAATCCCCAGGTGCTGGGAAGAATTCATTCACACATCTCTACATTCCCTCACCTTCTAAACATGACTACGCTGTTAGCCACCGAGGCTGGAGACCATGTGAATCCTGTTGGTGTAGGTTAGGAGTCCATTAGAGGAAACATATGAATCCTCAGCTACGGATCGTGCTGAGTAATCATCAGGAAAGCGACAGATGCCGAGAGACTCGGTAACAAACACGTCCAGAGCGATCTCGTTCCTCTCTCTAAGCAGCTGACCCTGGATCTCAGACTCCAGGAACCGAACCACAAGAGCCACGTGCATGAGGGCAAGAGAGCTTCTGAGGGAGGGAAAGACATTCCACATCCCAGCATAATTTATGTTGCAAAGGGAAACGGGCATCCTTGATTCCAGGAGCTAAAGGGTGAGTCTGATAATTCTCAGTCCAATGAAACGCTCACTGTTTTTCCATAGTCAGCCTGCAAACCCAAAGGATGGACGAAGCCAGGGCAGCGGCGCCTTTGCCAAACTCCAACTGGACTCTTCCCGCAATGCGTCACATGCTGCTTCGGGACAAATGACTCATCTCTCTACCCTGCAGCCATCTCGAGACTGATGGGACAAAAAGAAAAAAGAAGGAGTCCAAATCATATTGTAAAAACTACAGAAACCTAGAAAAAGAGAAACGATCTCCCTAAATCTGCTCGTCTCTGGGCATGCCAAGCTATTTCTTCCTCTCTCCTCCACAGTCCTGTAACTGAAATGATCCATCCTCCTCCTCAACGCGTCTGCAAGCTCCTCAGCGAGCTCAATTAAAATTCCCACTGGCCACTCAGAACTACACAAAGTGCTTGTATAGAATCATTAGCAAAGCGAGAAGCCTTTTTTTCCTCACATGCGTTCTCAGAGAACTGTGGGGCTGTTGAGAAACCCATGTGCATTTTGTAAACTGTTGTCATTATGCATAACCTCGAAAGCACCCGGCAGGTATTCCAAAATCCTCATGTTTAACGGTAAGCACTCACTGGCTTTCTGTTGTTGGCAAGTTTTCTAGCCCAGAGATTCCTAAGGGTGCACTGTGATCTGTCCTTGGAAATATAATCAGCCTGGTGTGGCCTTAAGGATACTACATGAAACAAGACCGTAAGGAAGCAAGCACCTGCTCTCCATGACCGGGTAAGAAGTGACCATGTCCTATACATCATATACATTACAAAAGTTGAGCTGACTCTCTGTCCAATTCCTGAAGATCCTGGTTCAGTAAATGAGAAGGGAGTCCTACGGAGCTGCATTTGAACCAGGGCCTGGGTCATTTTTTACTAGTGAACAGATTTGGGGACCTGTGTCACTGAGTCTGGAAGAGCCACTGATGAGAATGGAGTTAGAGATTAGCACCACCCAACCTATGCTGTCGTAAAGTGTCACACTAGAGTGAGAGACTGGCTTCCTGGAGCCCCTGAGGGAACTGGGAAAAACAACAAATCTGCCCAAGGCAGTCCAGCCCAGGCAACAGAGCTAGCTTCTGAATTAGACTCAGAGACAACAAACTAAAACTCTTCAAGTGTCTCCAAGCCCAGTGAAATGGATAGGATTTTCTCTCTGGATGCCCTAATCCAGTGGGCAGCCTGCCTCTTACCAGCTTTGGCCTCTAACCATGAATAAAGCTCACAGGACTCGCTTTGTGTACCATCCCATGAGCTACATATTTTACCATATGCACATTAACACAACCTAATGGTGTTGCTATGGTTGTGGTTGTTGTTGGTGATGTTTTGTTTCCAAGGCAGGATTTCTCTGTGTAGGCTTGATTGTCCTGGACTCACTTTGCAGACCAGGCTGGCCTTGAACTCAGAGATCTGCCTGTCCCTGCCTCCCTGAGTGCTGGGTTTACAGGTATGTGCCACCATGCCAGGCTACAACCTAATATTTTAATAGACTGCAGTAATGTTAAAGTGCTTTATGCTGTATGAAAACACACAATCTATCTTTTTTGTAGTGTGTGCATTGATGGGTCAGACACTTCACTTGGAATAGCAATATCCAGTATATACTTAAAATATTTTTTCTATTAAATTTATATTATAATATATTAGCATTTCTCAATCCTTTAAGAGGGGTTGCCTAAGACCACCTGAAAGCACGTATATTTATACTATGATTGATAAGAGTAGCAAATTTACAATTTCGAAGTAGCAATGACAATATTTTCATGGCTAGGGGGTCATGACAGCACCAGGAGTTGTATTAAAGGGTCACACAGCATTAGGAAGGAAGGTTGAGAACCACTGCTCTATGCAGTCACAGAAAAAGATAATATTATTGTGGTCAGCCAGAACACTTTATCAAAAATGATAGGTCATTCAGGATAAAATATCTAACTGTGCTTAAGACATTGCTGAGGGATAGAGAGGTGGTGCTGTGGTTAAGAATGCTGGTTGATCTTCCAAAGGACATGGGTTCAATTCCTGGTAACCAAATGACATTTTATAGCAGTTTGTAACCCTACTCCTGGAGAGTCTGATGCAGCCTTTTGGCTTCCATGGTCTCTGCATTCATGTGATGCCCAGACATACATGGAAGCCAAGCATGCATACACACAGAATTTAAAATTTCTAAGATATTGTTGGATATAATAGTAGAGGATTTTTGTATTTAGAGGGAGACTGCATCTAAAAGTAAAAGTAATATTATTATTTATGACAGATTAGTATTGAATTCCTCATTTACAGTGAAAAGTTCTCATAAATAACTAAGCATTAATTTTTCCATTATTCCCACTTAAATATCCAACTGTCCCAGTAAGTTGCTATTTTGCAGAAACAAAAGTAGCAGTTCTTTATTTACTGATGAAAAGCTCTGCTTGTTTTCATATTTTAACTTGTCTATTTAGTTGTTTTTGTGTTGAGCATGAATCATATTTTCTAAACCACCTTTACTGAAATATTGGTATTAGTTTTGAAATTTTCCACTTATATATATTTTAAATATATTTTATTAATTTATTCATATTACATCTCAATTGTTATCCCATCCCTTGTATCCTCCAATTCCTCCCTCCCCCACTTATATATTTAATACGATCATTAACATTAACGAACAGATAAACTTGGTGCTATACTCCAAAATCTAGTACTGGAAAAACGTACTTTTAAAAAAAATTAGATATAGGTTGCTTCTTGCAAAGCCTGGGTGTTGCACATGGTAAATGTTGCTTGCGATGGGTTTACATGAGTGCAGCATGAGAGTGCAGGATACCAGAGGCGTGAGCATGACCGCAGCTGCGTTTCTCTACACATGTACAGACAAGCATATAGATCACAAAGACACAAGTGCTACAAAAAGCCAGGAGTTGTTATAGCCAGGAGAAGAGATCATGGGGAATTTGGAGACTAATTTTTTTTTTTTAGAAAACATATATTAGTTGAACAATGAAAAGATTCCTTTCATAAATGCATTCTTAAATAAAGGGTTATAGAAACCCATATCGTGAACTGGATTTTGTAAAAATTAAAATAATGCTTTGAAAAATAGATGTATATATACTAAAGTTTTAATGGGTAACTGTCTCTGGAGAAAGAGATTATAAATTCCTTTCATATTGTTTCTGTTTGCTGTATGTATTATGCACTAACTACACCCCAAGAGTCCAATGTTGTCCATTCTCTTTGACTTTGAGAAACACTGTCTGATTTTCTTCTAATAGACTACTGCAGATGAATGAATGTCCCTTGACACTAGGTCTTAAAAAGGCTTCTTCTGTCTCAGTCTCTCTCTTGCTACTTTGTGAAATTATTTTCCTTAGAAAATAAGGTGCCAGATTGTCACACACACACACACACACACACACACACACACACACACACACACAGAGGTTTATATAGTGAAGGATCTATGTTCCTGGCCTCAGGTGAAGGAAAACATTCTCTTCCCTCTTTCTTCTGCGTCCCCCTTTTGACCCTTGTTTCACTTACTTGCTGCCCAATGGCAGTTTGACTGAACCAGACACACATGGTCAATAGCACACAGCCTCCAGGCCCAAATAAATAGTCGGATAACAACAGTTATGAATGGGTGTGGGGGAGGGGCTGACACTTGAATGGGAGGATCCAGTGGAGAGGAGGAGCGAGAGACTATGGGTGGAGACAGATAAAATTAATCAAGGGCCCTTTGAAGGGTAGCATGGAAGCATCATACGGTAGAAACTTCCTAAAATGTATACATTTGTGAAGGTGATTTAAATGAAGTCACCAAATACTGGGGAAGAAAGAGCTCCAGCTGGAGATTTCTTCTCACCAAATGAAGTTTCCAGCACATTGAGTAGGTTACATCTAATTGAGTTGTTGGCCAAAAGGCTCTCAGGCTGTCGTCAAGGCTATAAGTTGTTCTCCACAAACTGACAGCAATGTCCCACTGCTGAAGACAATACCTACACAATTCACTGAACATGGAGAAGTCACAGAGGTGCATACACAGAGCCTTCCCGCCTATGTACTTTGGTAGAAAATGATACTCTGCATGCTACCAAAGGGGAAACGTAAACACCAAGCCATCCACTAACTCTTGGATCTACAATGATGTCACACCTGAAAGATATGCTAGGGCAATGGTGACACAAAGCTTGTGGGAGTAACCAACACATTTCTGCTTTGGCTTAAAGGCAACTCCACAAGATGGAGCCTGTACCCAATACATCTCAGGAGACCAAAGACCTGAAAGTTGATAGCCTAGAGACCGAGGAGAAAATCAAATACTACTATCCGGAAAAACAAATAAAATATGTAGCAATAAAATGACTTCTAGTGATAGTCTGCTATTCTCATAGATCAGTGTCTTGCTCGACCATCATCAGAGAAGCTTCCTCCTGAAGCAAATGGGAACAAATACAGAGACCCAGAGCCAAACATAATACAGCGAGTGAGAGACACTGGAACAGTTAGCCCTGTGGTCCTTAACCTTCCTAATGCTGCAACCCTTTAATACAATTCCTTGTGTTGTAGTGACCCTGACCATAAAAGTCGCTACTTTAACTGTAATTTTGCTACTGTTGTGAAGTATAACACAAGTATTTTATAAACAGGATTTCTTAAGTGTGATCCTACAAGAGGGTTGGGTCCCACAGTTTGAGAACCACAGACTTAGCTCTAAATGTGATGTCTTCATTAACCCCTTCCCCTGAGAGATTAGGGAACCCCATAGAAGAGGAGGTGGAAGGAGTAAAAGAATCAGAGGGCATGGAAGGTACCAAGACAAGAAGGCCTTCTAAGTCACCGTGATGGATGCACATATGAACCCAGAGACAGATGTAGTATGCACAGGTCCTGCAAGCATTCACCCCAGCTGGTTGCCTAGAGTAGAAAGGACGAGTGGATTCACATCTTCCTCCCTAACCCAGAAGCTACCTCCAATTGATAACCACTTACAAAGGAAAATGTAGTTTCCTCCAAGGGAGCCTTACTGGGGAAACAAACTACCCTTAAGGGTAGGCTGCATGCCCAGCAGGAGATGGCTGACTGAAAACAAACTCAGTGGCATCTTTGGATGTTCCTTGTCTCATAATACCGTGACAGGGCTTTTTTCTTAAAATTTTTTACACTTTTTATCCTATTTCTATATTTTTCTTCTAACTTTGTTCTACAGGTCCTTGGGAATATGTTATGATTTCTGGCTTAGCAATTTTATGAGATTTCTGTATGTGTGAATGAGTGAACCTCTATTTTGCCTTTTCTTCGGCTCCTTTCTTTGTGTTTGTTTATTTTGCCCAGTTCCAATCTGTTAGTCTTTGATTTTATCATATTATATTATATTTTGTTACCATCCCACAGAAGCCTGTTTGTTTTCTAATGGGAGGCAGTAAGCGTGTGATTCCAGGTGAGAAGTGGGGTGGGGAAGGGATGTGAGCGATAGAGGGAGGGAAAACTGAAATCAGAATATATTGTGGAAAAAGTCTATTTTCAATAAAAGGAAAAAATAAGCATCAGTATTTAAAGATACTGAATTAGGGGGTGGTTATAAGGCAAGAAAGAGATAACGAATGGTCTCCACTAAAGATAAATGTGTGTAATCCTACAAGGACAGAGTTTATTTGTTAGGCTCCTCCCTCTTTCCTTTCTCTTCTCTTTAGCAGAGTCCTAGAGTTGAGAATGACTCAGGAAGTCAGGAGTCTCAGCTCAGTGGCCTTGTCAGTAGGATATGCACACCTCCTGTCTTCTACTTCTGCTTCCATTAGACTCACTTAGTCATTTCCTCCTGCAAATGTTTGTCAAGATCTATACAACACATGGGAGTTTTGATGTTTGTTTGAGGAGAGAGTACATGCAAAGACAAGATCATGTGCTTCTGGAAGAGCTGGCCCATCCATTAGTGTAGCTTTAACAGTAACACTCACCCTACCTTTAAAGGCATCATTGAGGCAAGTTAGAATCTTGCAGGGAGATTTTTGTCTTGAAATTCTTCATCATAATGAAATGACATCAGTGTGATGGTGGAATGGAGCGATAACCCCAGAATTCTTGACGCTGAAGAAGAGATTCACTGTGAGGTTGCAATCAGCTACATAAAACCCTGTACACACAACAAACACATATTTAATTATATATTCATATTTATGTGCATATAGAGAGAGGGGGAGGGAGGAGGAGGAGCAGAGGAAAGGAGAAGAGAGGAAAGCATCAATTTCCCATCAAATATTATAATAAAGGTATAAGGTTCCCCAAGCATTGACTGAGTCATCTGGTCCTTACTCAGGCTCTAGTGAGAAACACAGAATTGAAATCCTAAGATGAGGAGGAAATGATGGAAAGTGAGAGAAGAGCCATGTGATGTGACACCATCTAAATACAGGTCTGCAAGCACAGCCCGTCCTGAACTCACCAAGTACCACTGCTTGCAAAGAGTCACTGCACACACAACACTTCTCACTGATCCCAGATTCCATACGACATGTCTGAATCAGGAGTAATATGGTAATTTTCACAGTTATAGAGTGGAAAATGTTTATAGTGTAGCAGCTGAATGTGTCTTTATTTCACATTCTAGGAATCACGCCACACGATGGGAGTAAAAATACTTTGAATAAGATGTGGGTGAGCCCCAGAATCCCTGCCTCCGAAGCGAGATAGCTTTTTGATAGAAAACACTCTCCCTTGTTCATCAGGGTTGCTAGCCTATGGTGAGCTTAATTAAAATCAATGGAGAAAAAAATTGAATACTAAGAAGAACTATTTGGGCCTCATGAAATGTAAATGAGTTAAAATATGAAATAACCAAACAACCTTGGATCGCAGACTTTGTTTGGTGATCAACTTATTGATCCATTGAAAGACATCTTTCTTTTTTTCCTCTCTTCCACTGTCTCTGATAGAATTAGGATGCGATAAAGCCTCCAGGTTGGAACTGGAAATCCCACCTTGTCACACTTCCTCATCCCTCGGCACTTCCTCTTATATTTCTTTATTAGTGTCCCCCTCCTCCCTCTGACTCTGCAGCTCTGTCTTCACACCTATACAGAGGAAATCAAGCCAGAAATCTTTAAGAAAAGATTGTCCTCTCCAGTGGCCTGGAACTGAACTTGCCCCTTAATTCTAAGTGTGAGGGAAAATGCATTTCTTCCTTTTATCTCATTTGGACACAATTTCATTGTGTGCAAGTGTAAGTCAAGGTCACAGAAAAGGGTTCTGAACTGCGAATGCAGTCAGCTCAAAAACAACCAGCCCTTCTTTATTCTAAAGACATGTAGTAGCAAATATACAATTAACAGAAATGCTTGAAACTTTCTCCCCCGCTGCTGGGTATTTTAGCATGTGACTGGAGTTGTCACCACAAGGGTACACACTTCCTTTACCTTTTCTCCTTTAGTGGATGGAGAAGCATCAGGTTCAAGTGTGGGAGCCAGTGGTTTGACGTTTCAGCATTACGTCTCTGTGGTCGGCTGAAGGTACTCGTACTAGGTTGTATTGGAACCAAGTGGCAGCATCCAAGATCCCGTCCCTAAACTGATGCGCTCTACCCATCAGAACCACTTAGCCAAGCTGCAGCTGGTCCCAGACCCGTAAGGACCAAATGCCTCTTCTCAAGGCTACTGAGGGTCATGTTGTTCTGTTACACAGCATTATGATGAAGAAAATAACTGTAACCACAGTACGTAGTCCACGTTCTCTGGAAAGATGACAGATTTATGAAAATGTCTTGGCACAGTCATAGGGGAGGGGAGTAAGGGGAAAATGGGAGGGAGGGAGGAATGGGAGGATACAAGGAATGTGATAACCATTGAGATGTAGTAAGAATAAATTTATAAAGTATATTTTAAAAAAGAAAGAAAATGACTTGGGAAGTAAGCCAGTCTTATCATCACTAGGCTACATTAATATTCCTGTGTGTGCCTGTGCATGTGTGTGTGCGTGCATGCGCATGTGTGCACGTGTGTGTGTGTGTGTGTGTGTTGGGAAAAGACCTAGTTGGTATTCTTCTATATGGCCAATTAAACAGCATATCTATTTCTCTGGTTATTGGGTAACACCCACAGAAATGCAACCATTTTCTCCCTTAACAACTGTGAGGGTGAATCATCTGGACAAGCACAGATGAAGAATGGGATCTGCCCTTAAGAGTCTTGTTTGCTAACACATTGTAAGGTGCACTTGATGAAATGGTGACTGCTAAAAAAAAAAACCTGCAGTGGCGTTTCTCTGTAACCACTGGCTATTAGACTTTGTAAATACTATTTTCAGCTTAATTACCTATTAAACATGGTCCAAATAAAAAAGAGATGGGATAGGTATACTCCCCGGTCCAAAATGTCAACCCCCACAGGAAGACTGCCTTTGAAACTTGAAACTCTTGACATTGGCAGTATGGGAAAGGGAGGCACATGTCTCTCGGTGGGTGTCAGGGACCTATATTATGTCCTACTGTTGGTTACAGAATTTTCAATATTCCCTTACCCTTTTCTGCTACTATGTATGGCAGCTTATAGCAGTGGTAATCATTTCCTGTGTTTGAAAAAGAGATGAAAGCATTCATGGATGAAAGCAAGTTGGATTTAATCTCCTTCTCTCTCATCCAGTGCACTGTACTGATCATTTTCAAAAAAAAAAAAAAACCAAAAAAAAAAAAAAAACAAGACTTAAGCTCATTTTTGTCATGAAAAAAAAAAACTAGTTTCATAATAATCAGATGGGCAATTCCTAGTGTATACAATTCTAATATAATTACCAGGAGGGGATGTAGAGGGAGTTGCAGGTTAGAGATAAAGAAAAGCCTGTGAATTTTGTATTAATGTCTCAGACTCTCTTATTTGTGCAAGTAATCAATCTTTCGGGGAGTAGAATAGTAATTCTTTGTGGAAAAAAATGACAAGAGTCAGAGGAAGGAAAAAGATAATCTGAGTTCCATTCGGTACACAGCAGGTCAGCTGTGATTGACAAAGCTCATCACAAAACTATAGCTCACGGAGTAATCCCAGTAGCAGAGTCTCATTTACAGCCGGAGCAGTGTTAATGACATGTTTAACAGCTGCTTGTTGACGCTCAGAATCTGCATTAACCCGCAGAGCAGTGAACAGAGAAATGAGGGAAAGTATTGAAATGAAGCCTTCGTTACTCTGACAGGCCAGGTGAAAGGCTTGGCTGGAGGTCGCCGTGAGCAGAGAAAGAGGCCCGGAAGGTGGAGGGTTCAATTGCACGGAAGGACCATCTTGGAGATGACAGGGTCTGATCAATAAACACAGAGGGCTGCAGAAGCAAAGCCCCGCATGTTCACCTCAAACAATGAGACAGAAAGTCGGGCAAGCAGAATGAAGTCACGGCTCGCGACGCCAAATATTATGCCGGCTAACGCCGCCAGAGGAGCTCAGTGTTGGATCCAGTGGCGGCCATAGCACTGGGGAGATGAAATACGCTGTATGTGCAAATTTCTTTACCCCTGGGAACATTGTTTACCCATCTCAGCTGGAAAAGCAATGGGGTACACGAATCTTGGCTTATTTTCTAGACTTCCGAAAAGCATATTGAGTTAGCACCAAAGAAAGGCTACATGGTTTTCTCCAAGTACAGTTCTCACAGTGGCGCCTGAGTTCTGTGGAAGTGACCCTCTAGCCTGACGCTGGACGAGCACAGCTGCCATTTTGAATAAAGAATAAAGACGAGGAGGAAGAAGTAGGAGATTTAGAGATGGTATTCCAGTTTCTCCACATTAAAAACGAATAACCTCGGACATCTTCTGCAGAGCTCTGTGTTTTTACTTATACAATGAAAACAACAGTATGTCATAAAGGAAGCTGTAAGGATTAAAACAAATGTGCATCGTTCTTACCAGAGGTGGCCGCCGTCAGACTTAGGTGGATGCCCCAGTCTGCCCAGAGGATCTCATTTGCATATATCATCCTCAACACGCCCCTGCCTTTCGGTAGACTGTGAGCGCTAGAAAACTAGTGCATTTTCCTCTTTTCCCACTGATTTACCCCGAATACCTAATTTCAACCTCCAGCGCATAATAGTTACTCAGAAAATGCCTGAGAATGAGCGCACTTTCTTTTCCAATATGAAGAGTCATCTTTCAGCTGGCTTTCTGCTTCTGTGGAAACCTTCATTGCTGAAAAGGAAGCAGCCGGGGTCCTGGGTTTATGGCTCTAGAGCTAACTTCACTATGCCTGTCATTTTGCAAACAACGGCCTGCGATCTGAGAGAGAGCTTTTCCTCGTCTAGGCAAAGCAAGTTGAGTAAGTAGTTCACTGACACTGCAGTTTCTTACGGCATGAGGTGCTCGGGCCATGGACACTGCAGGTTCTCAAATCACCAAAGCAGATTTACTTGCAAGCTGTTCGTCCTCTAAGACCGTTTGACTTTGCAGGTCTCCATCTTTGCCATTCGAGATAAACAAAAAGGTTGGAGAAGGAGCCTTTGTGTCACGCGTTCAGCTGTGCAACACCGCGGCTCTGGAGTGACCCTGCACAGGCACGTGCCAAACCTACTCCTTCTGTTTGTATTCCCACTCGTAAATGAGTAGCTCTCTCAAAGATGGGCTTTGCAGTCCCATTTTCATATGAATTCATTTAGAAACAAGGTAGTTCCTTGAGCAAATTGGCAAGTTGACTAAGGGATAGCTGGAGGATTTACCCCCTGTTCAATAAGAGTGATCAGAGCAGGGCCACGTGGCACCAGCATTGATGTTCTCAGAGGGTCGGAGTGCTACCAGAGAGGTAAGGAGGCCATGGGGAAACACAAGTATTATATAATGAAGAAAAGGGACGCTAAGAAAAGGGAGAGGGAGAAAACGGGCTACTCTGTGGTATTTTCAAATGTTGGTTTATCATATTATTTAATAATCCTCATAATCCTACAACATGAGCATCAAATGCGTTGCAGATGTGCACCCCAGAATAGCATGGCTATATTCGGAAGTCCCTCATCATGGAATTAGGTTGTGTGAAAATCACAGAATACGCTTACACAAATCTAGATGCTAGTGATCACTACTTAGCTTAGGCTCCATGACAGCCTAGTGTTCCTAAGCTATAAAACTGAACCAGGTGGCACTGTGCTGATGCAACAGGTTACTGTAACACAGTCTTAAGTACTCTTGTATCCAAACATGGCTACATATAAAAAAGCATAGTAAAATACCATGAGGTAGGGATCATTCAGCTCCATTATAATCTTATGGGCCCATCATCATATGAGATCCTTGACTACAAACTGCGGTGTTCTGTGACTGTCCTTCCCCCTGATGTGATGGAAAACAGAAATGCTCAAGGAAAAATAAATTCCCAGGGTTGTTTACTCTCGAAGGTCTGGCAGTATGGGAATGGAATGTCCATCTGAAGTCCTTTCCACATAGGATACTAATTTCCTCTTATCTATCATTTTGCTTTTGGGGATTTCACTTATCCATAGTCAATCGTGCTCTGAAAATATTAAATGGAAAACTCTAGAAATAATCATGTTTAATTTGTAAATAGAGTGCCATCTTATATAGACTGGTGATATCTCCTGTGACGGCCCATCTATCTATCTATCTATCTATCTATCTATCTATCTATGTCTGTATGAGCTACCTACAGTTTAGTCATGTGGTTGACATCTTGGTTGTAGTACCAACTGTTGTGGTATCAAATGCTTATATTAAAGTAATCCTTATCTCATTTAATCATTATCTCCCAAAAGAACTACAATAATAATTGGGATGTGCCAGGGAAGTTGTAAGATGCTTCGATTAAGTGATGAGGTAAAACTTCTTAACTTTGTAAGCAAAGAAAAATAAAGCTTGAGGTTGGGATAAGACTAAACCTCCTATCTGTGAAATTGCAGAGAGGGAAGAGAAGCAGCCCACACTAGTGTGGGTACCAGACTTCAAAAGTTGTTCCTGCAAAAGGTCATAGCTGCAGAGTATGCGTCACATCACCACATGAGCATAGCACCATCACACAGTCATAGGAAGGCTCAATAGAGAAAGCTGTTCCGAGAGGACCTGCATTCACGTGATCGTCACCACAGTGCTGCTGTATTTCATCACTAGTACTATTTGTCTCTTACTTAATTCATAAATGGCCTTTATTGTATGTATGGTAGCAAAAACAAATGTTGTGCATAGTATTTGGTACAACCTGCACTTCCTGTCACTTGCTAAACATCATGGAACAGATCCCCTGCAGAAAGGAGACACAATAGTGGACACTAATATAGGATAATAAGTTGCCTCAATCACTAGAGCCCATTGGTTCTGGATTTCAGGAACCAAGAACACTTATGGCTAAGAATTTGGAGGTCTCAAAATAGACATTGAGCTCCCTTTCTCACAGATAGCACCAAAGATCTGAAATAGCCAATCACCCTCAAAAGCTCTACCACTGCGGCTGACAAAGCATGCATCTCTCTATTGTGCACTTAGGTAATAAGATCAAAGATATAGCCATGGTCTCTTATAAACAGTTCACATAGCAGGAAAATCACTCGACTCTTAAATTCTGAGCCGTGCCAGGATTTGACATGCTAAGACTCCTTTTTCTGACTTTGTGATATCCTCGCTCCAACATAGCCATCTGTCCATGGTCAGCAAATCCTTTTGAAATTCTTAAAATGTTCTCAAATGTAGATAATTTTCTTTTCTACATACATATATACATATCGACATTTGTACAAAACTCAAATCCAAGTGGATTAAAGACCTCAACATAAAACCAGAGACACTAAGTCACTTAGAAGAAAAAGTGGGGAAGAGCCTGGAACACATTGGCACAGGAGACAACTTCCTGAACAGAACACCAACAGCCCAGGCATTAACGTCAACAATTAATAAATGGGACCTCATGAGGCTGAGAAGCTTCTGTAAGGCAGGAGACACTGTCAAGAGAACAAAGAGACAGCCTACAGACTGGGAAAAGATCTTCACCAACCCTACATCTGACAAAGGTCTAATATCCAAAATATACAAAGAACTCAAGAAATTAAACACCACCAAACCAAATAACCCAATTGGGGCTTGGAACTAAACAGAGAATTCTCAACAGAGGAATATCAAATGGCTGAGAAACACTTAAAGAAATGCTCAACCTCCTTAATCATCAGGGAAATGCAAATCAAAACAACTCTGAGATTCCATCTTACACCCATCAGAATGGCTAAGATCAAAAATTCAAGCGACACCACATGCTGGCGAGGATGTGGGGAGAGAGGAACACTCCTTCATTGCTGGTGGGAATGCAAACTAGTACAACCACTTTGGAAATCTATCTGGTGCTATCTCAGAAAAATGGGAATAGGGCTTCCTTAAGATCCAGTTATTCTACTCCTTGGAATATACCCAGAAGATGCTCCAGCACACAACAAGAAAATTTGTTCAACCATGTTCATAGCAACCTTATTCATAATAGCCAGAACATGGAAACAGCCAAAGTGTCCATCAGTAGAAGAATGGATAAAAAAAACTGTGGTACATATACACTATGGAATACTGTTCAGCTATTAAAAACAAGGAATTCCCAAAATTTGTGGATAAATGGATTGAGCTAGAAATGATCATAATGAGTGAGTTAACCCAGAAGCAGAAAGACTCAAATGGTATATACTCACTTATATCTGCATATTAGCCCAAGGGGCATGTCCCACGATAGCTTTCACTTACCAGGAAACTGAGACAGAGGGGAGGACATTCTATTGGGACTCTAGATGAGAGAAGCATGGGAGAATGGCAAAGTAGAAGGATCCAGAGGGTCCTAGAAACCTACAAGTAGAACATTATGATAGGCAGATTTGGGCCCAGGGGTCCCGCTCAAACTAAGGCACCAGCCAAGGACAATACAGGCGGTAAACCTTAAACCCCTACCCAGATCTAGCCAATGGTCAGAACATTCTCCACAGTAGAGTGGAGAGTGGGATATGACTTTCTCACATACTCTGGTGCCTCACCTTTGACCATATCCCCTGGAGGGGGAGACCTGGTGGCACTCAGAGGAAGGACAGCAGGTTACCAAGAAGAGACTTGATACCCTATGAGCATATACAGGGGGAGGTAATCCCCCTCAGGAACAGTCATAGGGGAGGGGAATAAGGGGAAAATGGGAGGGAAGGAAGAATGGGAGGATACAAGGGATGGGATAACCATTGAGATGTAACAAAAATAAATTAATAAAAAAGGAAAAAAATTTTAAAAAATTTTAAAAAAACAAAAAAAAAATACTTCCTTTACATACACATGTGTATGTACGTCTCTTAAAAGTTGTCCATAGAGTCCTGTTTCTTATTCTTTTATGAAAATTAAATGTGGGGTAGCACCTGGCATGTGGGTTTGTGGTCTCCTGTGATTCCTCTATGCTCTAGCACACTACTTTTGATCAGTTGTGGCCTCTCTATTAACACTAAACTGTGGGGTTCCTCCACCTCCAGAATTTACAGACATTTGAGAACTTAACCTATGCTAGATATTGTGGGTCACTATTATGTAAGTTTTACAAGGAAAAATATTGGAGGTTAAATATTTTTCTAAAGATATGCATATACATACATATAAAGGAAATGATAGTTGCTTTAATGTTCTATTGTTGTGACAAAACATGATGATCAAGACAATTTATAAAAATAAGTATTTAGCTGAAAACTTACAGTCCCAGAGTGTTAGCATCCATGATCACCATGGTGGGAAGCATGGCAACAGACAGGCAGGCAGCAAGACTGGAAGGCAGGTAGGCAGGCATGGTGCTACAGTAGTAGCTTGCATCCCAATCCACAAGCAGAAATGAGAAAGAGAACACTAAATAAGAATGGAATGGGATTTTGGAACCTTTAGACCTCCTCCAATAAAGCTACACCTCCTAATCCTTCCCAGATAGTTGCATCAACTATGGACCAAACATTGAAATAAAAGAGCCTGTGTGGGCTGTTCTTTCTTAATCTCCTTTTGAACTGAACGTGATCTGAGTTCATTCAGCAAGTATTTACTCCCTGTCCCCACCATGCCAGGCTCCCATTTGGAACCAACATGTCAGACTCAAGAACGGATGAAGCTGAGCCAAATGGTCCTAATCAAAGAGCCAACAGTCCAGTGTGCAAGACAAAAGATGATTTCAGAAAGAGGAGCAAGGCAGGGATGAAATGGCCCAGTTTTTATTCCACAGAGGATTATGACGGAGTCTTTTACATATCAGAGGTACGTGCCTTTTCACACATGCTTCTGGGAGCATCATGGCTCATGAAATAGTTAGACAAGGAAAGCAGGTCCTAGGGAAACCCATGGAAGGCATATTGATAGGTAGATTTGGGGATTCTAATGAATACAACAAATCATACCTACCAACAACCAGCTTATGGATCGTTCTATTTTTCCATGTGAAAGGCAAGTTTATTCTATAAATTTATCCAAGCCTTTAAAACACACCAAAGATGTTCAAGCTTCTGTGGCCTTCAGAAGCTCTGATTCTTCAGCATGCAGTTATTGTGGAATACAGATTCCCTCAGGAAGCAGTCATGGCGAAAATGGCTGTGCCAAATTCCTAAGTCAGGGTGTTTTCAGTTCATTTGAAAAGTGTTCCGCTAACATAGACTCCCTAAGAATGCATGTTTCTACCCCTTCGCTCTGGAAATATCTTCCTACTTGTATGCATCCAGACTGGAAATTGTTATAAACCATTTTTACACCAAAATGTACTTGCTCACCCAACTACATTGTATTTTCAGTATTTGGACAAAGTTTTCCTCAAGAGGCAAAGTTCAATGCTGGAACTCACCTCTTCCTTGTTGTTGTCATTAATAGTGTCTGATGAGCCTGAAGATAATTTTGTTTCTGCTGGAGCATACTTTAGTTAAATATTTTTACTTTTATTTATTTCAATTTGTTTTAAATATAAAATAATCACATAACTTCCCCTCTCCTCTTCCCCTCCCCCAACCTCTTCCATATCCCCCTCATTACCTCTCAAATTGATGCCTTTGATTCCTTTTGTTATATATAGAGAGATACACAAATACATACATATAAACTACAAAAATACATTTTTGTTGTTTGACGTATATTCTTTCAGGTTCAACCATTTCTCATTGGATAAACTATTAGTGGACTCTGGGAGAAGCTAATTCTCCTTTTCTGTATCACTGGTTTCTTATAGTTCTTTGTCCAGTAGTGGAACTCTGTGAGATTTCCTACTTTCCACATTAGCATGTCCATTGGTATAGTCACTGTTCAGGACATTGGTGTGTCTATTGGTATAGTCACTGTTCAGGACATGGGTGTGTCCATTGGTATAGTCACTGTTCAGGGCATAGGTGTGTCCATTGGTATGGTCACTGTTCAGGACATGGGTGTGTCCATTGGTATAGTCACTGTTCAGGACATGGGTGTGTCTATTGGTATAGTCACTGTTCAGGACATTGGTGTGTCTATTGGTATAGTCACTGTTCAGGACATGGGTGTGTCTATTGGTATAGTCACTGTTCAGGACATGGGTGTGTCTATTGGTATAGTCACTGTTCAGGACATGGGTGTGTCTATTGGTATAGTCACTGTTCAGGACATGGGTGTGTCTATTGGTATAGTCACTGTTCAGGACATGGGTGTGTCCATTGGTATAGTCACTGTTCAGGACATTGGTGTGTCCATTGGTATAGTCACTGTTCAGGACATGGGTGTGTCTATTGGTATAGTCACTGTTCAGGACATGGGTGTGTCTATTGGTATAGCCACTGTTCAGGACATGGGTGTGTCCATTGGTATAGTCACTGTTCAGGACATGGGTGTGTCTATTGGTATAGTCACTGTTCAGGACATAGATGTGTCTATTGGTATAGTCACTGTTCAGGACATGGGTGTGTCTATTGGGGACATGGGTGTGTCTATTGGTATAGTAACTGTTCGGAACATGGGTGTGTCTATTGGTATAGTCACTGTTCAGGACATGGGTGTGTCTATTGGGGACATGGGTGTGTCTATTGGTATAGTCACTGTTCGGGACATGGGTGTGTCTATTGGTATAGTCACTGTTCAGGACATGGGTGTGTCTATTGGTATAGTCACTGTTCAGGACATGGGTGTGTCTATTGGTATAGTCACTGTTCGGGACATGGGTGTGTCTATTGGTATAGTCACTATTCAGGACATGGGTGTGTCTATTGGTATAGTCACTGTTCAGGACATGGGTGTGTCTGTTGGTATAGTCACTGTTCAGGTCTCATTTAGACAGCCACTTCTTGGAGCCACAGTTTCATAGCACACCTCTTGGCTTTCTGATTCTTACATTCTCTCTGCTCCTTCTTGTGAGCTTTAGGTACAGGAGTTGTGTTGTAGATGCATCCTTTCTTCCTGGGCTCAACAGGAACCACTGGCCATGCATTGTCACCAGTTCTTGTTTTGGATAATGGTCTCAATCTCCATTACAAGGAAAGAAAAGCTCTTTTTGTTGTTTTTTTTTCCTTTGTTAGTTTTGATTTTTGTTTGAGGCAGAGTCTCTCTCCATAGCCTGGTTGTCTGGAAACTCATTGTATGGAGCACACTGCCTTTGAATTCACTGAGATCTGTCTGCCTCTGGAGTCTGGGACTAAAGGCATGAGCCACCCTGCCTGGCCATGAAAGAAGCCTCCTTAAAGAAGGTGAGAACTATACTTATCTGTAGATGTAAGAATAATTTTCAGAATGTAGATAGGGATGATGCTGGCCTGGTAAAGTGGTGGTAGTAGGTTCTCTTCTAAATCCATGACCTCACTAGCTAGGTTTCTATATTAGGCATGAGTCTCTCATGTGGAATAGTTCTTTAGTCCAATGATACAGTTATTGGTTACTGCTAACATATGAGTGCCATTATTTCACCTTTAGAGATATCTTGATATGCTAGTCATTGTATTTGCAGGCATCACAGCTGAACAAGACTACCGATTGCCTCTTTCACCTGGCCCCTTGTATTCTCGACAAATGTGCTGGGCCTGCTTTAAAAATTTGGCATTTGCTTTCCTATGTGAGAATTCAACATCAAATGAGAACTTAGTGAGGTTCACTGGAGTGCTGCAGACTTGTTTGAGGTGAAGATAGATGGGGCACTGAGCGGGCACAATCTAGACATATGTTAGGGAAGGGTACTTTACCTATAAAGGTTAAGATGAGGCTCCTTTGAGCCATGGACAGAGCAATGAGTCCTGGCTGGTCACTGTCTAAGCTTGGCTCAATGACCTGACAGAAATCTTGTGACCCTATAGTTTGAGAAAACATGTAGTAGCCTTGCTTCTGAAACACATCAATAGGGTAGTCATGAGATAACATAAGCGAAAAAGGCAAAGTTGAACTATTATGTGAAAATTCATTTATATTCTCAGAAGAAATATTCAAGTCCTTTAAAACCAAAACGCACTCCTTATCAAGAGAAATTTTAAGAATTTCTTAGGCTATCATAGTGATAATCAATGCTATTAGCTAAATACTGTCCTTTTACTTTAACTTCCAAGGACTTAATCAAATTTTACTTCCTATTTATTATGAGAGAAGCAGTGTGACTGGCTTTGGTCAGTGAATATAACCAGCAAAGCGATTTCCATGTTGAAGCGCTTGGGTTCCAAGCATGACTCAACACCTCCCCACTCACTTGCTGTGTCAATGCTGGGAGGGATGCAGACGCCTCGGCTCCTCTACCAACCACCCTGAGCTCAGGCACCTTGCTAACTCACAGTGATGAGCTACCTCGGGGTGTTAGTGGGCCAAGTCTTTAAGATGTGAAAGGTATTTGTTACCACAGCACACCCTCGCAGATTCTGACTGATTCATGTGGGAAACAGCACATGTTCCTGAAATCCAAGAGAAAACACCAAGGAAACATAATCTGCGATGCTGGTAGGATTTCTCCACAGTAGCAGTGGTAAGTAGCTATTGGTGCCAAAGGCATTGTAGTTCTCAAAATATTAACTCAGAAAGTTCAATTTATGGCTCCCTTTAATATGTCTGTTAGGCATTTTTGAGTCCCACTTCATCCCTCCACCCATAAGAAAATATGGCAGAGTCTAACATCAATCCTAAAAGAGTCTATAACACTTACATTTGGTAACATCCTTCTACATCAGATTTTAACTATAATGAAGTTAATCATGGGTGAGTTCACTACGCGCTACATGCACTATTGCGGAGAATTGAGGAAATACAAGCATAAGAGAAATACACAGGGCACTAAGAATTTGTGTGAAGTTGAGTAGGTTGAATTTATACCCCAAGGGTTTCAGAACGATAACTCCTGGACATAAATGTAAGCTTTTAATTTCCTCTCTCTAGAGCTCAATAAAATAGAGAGTATTGTGCATTAGAGTTAACATTTAGTTTTCTTTGTAGAGAGGTGTACAGAATATTAATGGATGTACTGCCTGGTGTTGGCCTTGTGCCCAACATCCCCCCACTTCTTGTGCATCATGAATCATCAGGTGCTTGGAGGCTCTGGAGAGGAAGCCGGTGGGTGGCCATGTATTCACTAAGAAAAGGGAAATTGGCAGCATGGTAGGAAGTATGGCTTTCCCTGTAGTCCTGACTGAGGTACCAAAGAATGGAACAGTATGAAGAATGGTACAGTCTCCTCCTTTCTTCTTAAGATGTGGCAGAAGCATCTGTGCTAGATTCTAATCCTGCCCTGACAGATCACCAGCAATGTATAATTGCATCAAGGCAAAAGGGATGCGCACCGCCTAGCTCTGTGGCTCAGGCAACCAGGCAAGTGAAATGTACTCCTTGGCTGCTGGCCCACTGCGTCTGACCCACTGACAGGCTGAATCATCTAGTAGTCTCCGTCGCTCTCGTATTGTCCTCTGTCTCATCTGTTGTGACTTTGGACAGAGCTCGAGCCTGTCTTGGGACTCATAAGATGAGACTAGAGGTGATGAAACAATCTAGGATTATGCCCCTAGCTTAAGGGCTGTCACCTGAATTACAACGGCAAGTCCACATTGTCTCTGGGTGTCACAGCAGAGTATCTTTGGGGATCCAGAGTTCATGTACCAAACCGTGATATCTTATAGTCACACCCCAAACTGATTTGCCAGTTACCATCCATCAGCCACATGTTGGAACCGAAAGCTGATCCAAGAGAGGTTTTCCGGAAGATACAGAGGGTCGATGTGTACCTGTTCTGTGGGAAGAGATGAGGTGTTTACTCCAGTAACATGCCAAGCAAGAAGAATCAGTGTCTAAAGAAAGGAAAGAACTTTTGGGGGCACGTAGCCAGTGTCCCTGGACTCTGCACATCACAGAAACCCTCAGAACTCTGCAAGCCAGAAGATTTCTTTAGCCACAGAGATATAAGGAGAACCTGTAGTGAGAGGTGTATGCACTCTTAATGCTGGACATATCATATGTAATTTTCCTCAGATGCCAGGAAATTCTAGATGGCAGAAAAAGGCAATAAGCCAGAGAGAGACAGTAAGGTGCTAGATCATGGAGAGGGAGGGAAAACATGCCAGCCCCACCAGTGACTATGGACCGGTAGGAACTCCTCACACAGGAGCCTATAGAAGTGTCTCAGGAGAGAAAACATCAGCATGTGTCTATCCCACAAGAGATACCGCAATTCAGTTGCAAAAGCCCAAACAGACCATTCACCATTCCATCTGAAAGGTGTGATGAGTCCAGGGGGATTTTTTTTAAAGCAGGCAAAACAATCTGCCGTCCTTTCTCACTGTGGCTTCAGACTTGCGTAGGCCTTGAGATGCCGGCAGCTTTTCTAATGCACTTCATATCTGAGGACTGACTGCTGTGTGGCAGAGAACCAAGGAGACACGAGACATTCCTGTTCTGCGCAATCTGGCTCAGCAAAGGGGATCTCTCAGATCCTGTCTGAAGCCGCCAGAAGAGTAAGGAAAGTGTTATCTAAATGCTCAGCACAAGGCAATCCGCTGCAAATGATGGCCATTATTCTTGCCAGAGGTGAGCACTGCTAGAGGCTGAGAAGCTCCGACCTGCCCAGAGGGCCTCACCAGCATCCATCATCACCCAAACGCCCCTACCCTTCAGTAGAATGCCATACATTTGTTTCTCTCATGGGGAAGACTTCTGGACATGAAAGCGCTATTGCACTTAGGACGCTGAGGGTTCCAGTATTTCTCCTTCTAACTGCTTTGTATGTTTTTAAATAAATATTTATGTAACTATCTGCCATCTTGAATTTGTTGTTCAACTCCAGAAAAGATCTCTTGGGCAATATTAGTTAGAGAGTAGTAGCTGGTCTTCACATAAGGTAGGATGTTTTTAAGAAGGGAGCAGCAGAATGTCTGCTTCTACAAGTTAGCACAATCATTTCATTCTGGTTCTTTTTGAAGGTTCTCCGAAAGACAACAGTATTGACAGACTCATGAATTCCCTTAATCCTATCCTGTCTCCCTTATCCTCAATGTTATTTATAATCAATGGAACAAGAGCGCTAATGCTGAGTTTACAAAAATTCTATGAGGATTACACAAAATAAAATGGCTCACGTGAGGGATCGAGCACTGTATATGATAAACTCTCAAGCTGTCCAGAAATGACAGTTAATACTCTATGTGAATGCTTTGCTTCGGAATGTGTGTGTGTATTCTTAGTACATGGTTGAAAAGCAGAAAACCTGAAAGTTAAGTACTTCCACTAACTTTCATCAAATCTCTAGATGCTAGGGTTATAAGGTCAGAAAAATATAAGCTGTAGCTTAGGACACAATTTACCCCAAAGAAGCAAACAAATATGTGTTTAGCTCATTTGAGGAAAAAGATGAAATGTATACCGTGTGTCCTTTTTCATATATGAATATACAAACTACTTCAATTCACAAATAGGAAATCTCTAAGAAACATGGTATTATAGAAAACTGGGTATTAATATTTACTAGTAATCTACAGATTATTAGTATATCAGTTATTTTTAGCCTGCTATGGTATTAATAAAAGACACAGACACCTGTGAGATTTCTAATAGCCTTAAGCCACTAGAGAAGGGCAGATATAAAGACCCTACCTATCCTTTACCCCCCAGCCCCACACCCCAGGCCTACCCCCCAGCACCACACCCCAGGCCTACCCCCAGCACCACACCCGAGGCCTACCCCCCAGCACCACACCCCAGGCCTACCACTCTTCTGCCCTGCCCTGGTGTTGGCATTTATTGGCCAATCAGGGATAATCTGGAGGCAAGGTTACATAGCATCAATTTGGTAAACATAAGGGTTCACACACAGAACAGTAAGAATCTTGCAGGGTGGGGCGAGCAATTAGTTAAATACAAAGCACAGAGACCGCTGTAACAACATGGGGCATTGTAAAGCAGGGAGAGAACGTGTCGTTAACACAAGCGTGACAAGTGGAAAGTCCCCACTGAGTCCTGAAGGACAGGTAAACACATCAAAGCACCATCCATGACAGACTAGAATCACAGGTCTCAGAAATTTGCACCGTGGGTGACAGAGGAAGACGGGATCCATTTGCTTGTTTAGACCCTTGACCAGGCTAAAGAAAAGCCTTCTCCTTTGTGGTGGCTTAAATAAGATCAGCCCCCATTGGCTCACAGATTTGAATGCTTGGCCACCAGAGAGTAGCACTATTAGGAGGTACGGCCTTGTTGGGGTAGATAGAGCTTTGTTGGAGGAAGTGTGTCTGTGGGGTGGGCTTTGGGCCTTCAAATACTCAAGCCGTGACCTGTGTCTCTCTCTATCTCTTCCTGCTGCCTGCAGATCTGGTTGTAGAATTCTAACACTGCGTGTGCCTGTGTACCCCATGCTCCCCACCATGATGATAATGGACTAAACCTCTGAACTGTAAGCCAGCCCCAACTAAAGGTTTTTATTGACAAAAATCCTATGATCTTGGTGTCTCTTATAGTAATAGGACATTGACTAAGATTCTGTTCTGTTGTATTTGGATAGCAAATTCTCATTTCAAATAAATTGACCATATGGAGGCCAAAAAATGTATTCTAAAGAACGGCAAAGACAGCTCTCCAGTATAGATCACAAACATGTGGTGCCTCAAAATTTCTCAGCTTGTCATCCCCTGGTTTAGAACCCTGGCTCCTCCTCAGAGCTAGCCTCTGGTTGCTCTTCTGCCTGATGCTGGACCGGGTCCCTCCTGACGTGCTTCCCTGGCAAATTCTATCAAACTGTCTTCCACCAAACTGGCTCTGCTGAGTTCCATACATTTTATTTCCGATCCCTGTGATATGTAGATGCATCACACTGGCTTCCAGCTAGTCTGACAGACAGTAACGCTCTAGTCATATCTAGTCAGCTCTGTCTCTCTATGCAAAACAATTTCTCCACCTTTCTGTTTAGCTGTCAAACAGGAGAGCTTCCATTTGAGGCATTCTATGAGCAGCACACTCATGGGCTCCCCTTCTGTCTCTCCCTAAATTAAATGGCACGCACGTTGCCTAGTGGACTGTTTGCTAACTAGACAGATGCCGAAAGAGTTCATTACCTTATTTTTCTGCTACTCACCAAGACAGTGGCTAGTTGTGGACATAACATCATCACTAATTCCTTCTCTAACTGTGGTAAGTTGTATTACTGTTCTAAATATCCACTCCTTCCCCTGTGGGAAGATTTTGTGTCTTTACTCTGTAACATCAAAGTTAGCCAAGTGACTTAGAATGGACACCAGTCTTGGCTATGTGACTTCCTATAACTAACGAAACCCAAAGCCCTAAGTGGCACATGGCACTGACATTAGCAAGCTTTGGGTCCACTGGGCTTCTCTGGAGGTGTTCTAGGTCCCTGTGTCCTGGAGCAAAGGTTAGACAGAGACACAGTGGTACAAAAAGAAATAGGGCAGTTTGTTAGGGGAAAAAAAAACAGTTCAAAGGGAGGAAGGCACAGAGCAGGGAGAAAGCTGCTGCGGAAGCACCATGCTACACAATGGCCGGGAGCCTCTGTGGCACGAAGCAGGGCTTTCTCCTGTGTGAGAGTAACTTCACATATCTAACACACACCATAAACATCTTCAATTCCTGCCCAATTTAGTGCCATAATGAGTGGTAGGTCACTCACAGACAGCTGACGTCCTCAGCCTGTGGCTTTGGCTAGGCCTAGTCGGCCTAGGTTAGATTTCCCGCTGTCCGCTCTGAGGCATACTTTCCTTCTTACATGGATGCTGCGGGTCTCTACAAAGTCTTCCACCCTTCACTCTTCACCTGGTTTTTCTACTTCAATAGCACTGGGCAAAGCTGTGGAAAGGCAAGTAGGCTGTCACTCTGTTCTCCTGATGCTGTGACGTGAACCTGGCAGTGTCCCAGAGAGAAGCGCTGAGAAATGCAGCAGACTCACAGTGAGCATATGGAAGGAGCTCCACACCACTAATAACACACATGGGCTTTATAACCGTCTAAGACTGAGAAGGACTGTTACTACTACATAATCTAGAATGCATTTCTCAGTACATAGTTCTCACCCACGGTCCTCATCTCTCCCCAGGATGCTAGTGTAACATTCACAATATCTATCCCACTATACCTAAAAATGCTGGCTGAATCAAATTTTATAACATGACAAAGAAAAGGATTACCCTCTCCATGTAAGCGTGTATGTGTGTATGTGTACATGTGAAAAATGTGTTTTTACTAGTTTATACCAGCACTGGGCTCAATGAAGAACACAGAAGTTCCACACGCCATGTTAACACAGGTCTTTCAGAATCCCCATTCCAGGCTAAATTGCTAGGCTTATATTCAGTTAAAAATACCAATTTCAGATACTATACCAGCCTTCCCAAAATGTGCCAGGATCATTCTAAAAGGAGCTACACCCTGCTTCAAATGCCACATGAGTTGCCCTACGCTTTTAAGGATCCCTTTTTGCACTACCTTTCAATTATTTCCAAAAGAATAAAACGCATTACTTCTTACTAATCTATTCCATCCTGTTTTTAAAAATACATTTGTCCCTATTTAAGGAATTATTTGTAAGGTGCTAACCTACTGTTCACAGAAGAGTACTGTGTTTTCAATATTATTTGAATAAATCCCAAGGGTGCACTCTCAATAACAATGAGGTTTTAAGACAGACAAAACACAAAGTACATATATATATGACTTAATGTAGCTCTGAATACAACAATAGTTTTGAAGAATTCAGTTTATTCACATATAGAATAAGGCTCCATAATCACATGGGTAGGTAAATAGTATTTTCTAATTTGTAAAATTGAAACATAATAATATATATAATTATAATTTGGGAAATCACAGACAGACTTGTAAGACATATTTGTCTGTCTATTCTTTGTTTTGTCCTAGGGCTTACTAGTCATTCTCCAGGCCGAGTCCAGAGAGTATATGATACCAAAGGAAACAGTGCGTGTACTCACCAAGAAAGGGGGCCTCACTGAGTCTGGGTAAGTGAGGCTGACAGAAAGTAGAGAAGAAGATTTTCTGTTCAAGTTCATGATTTTCTTAAAAATGATTGGTCATGAGACTGAGGAGATCACTCGCTAGCTGCATGTGTAAGGCCTTGCATTTATACCCAGGATCCTGCAAAGCCAGGTACTTGTAAGAGTAAGTGTCTTGCACATATGCATCTTCCGTGCACTGTCCTCGGGCCTTACACACACACACACATGTGCACACACACATGCACATGCACACACACTTACACATGCACACATGAATATTCTTATTAATCAGTTCACATTAAGATAGCAACAACATCTGATTCCCAGGTGCATGAGATTGAAGACTCAAGCTTCATCCATCATCCATCATGAAAGCCTGGAAATATCAGGCCCAATATCAGAAAGGAAACAGCAGTAACAGAGTCCGTCAAAAGCCCAGCAAGGAGCAAAAGGCAGATGCCCTTCCTGTTGCCACGCCCCGTTACCTAGAACTATAAAGGTAGCACCCACATTTCTGAGTGCGTGTTCCTACAGTAACTCAGGACACCCAGACAGCTCTTCAGGTGAGGCTCCCTTCTCAGGTGATTCTAACTCATGGCAAGGCATTAAAACTAGCCTTAATGATTGGGCATTTGTTATAAATGTGTGCTGCCTTCAGTAAGATTAACCCCCATAGGCTAATATATTTGCACTCCTAGTCCCCAGTTGTTGATGAGCTGCTAGGAAAGGATTAGGAGGTATAGCCCTGTTGGAGAAGTGGGTCTTTAGGGGAGGACTTTGAGGTTGCAAAACCCCATGCCAAATCCAGTTCTCTCTCTCTCTCTCTCTCTCTCTCTCTCTCTCTCTCTCTCTCTCTCTCTCTCTCTGTCTCTCTCTCTCTCTCTCTCTCTGTCTCTCTCTCTCTCTCTCTCTCTCTCTCTCTCTCTCTCTCTCTCTCCTCTACCTCTCTCTCCTTATCTCTTTCTCCTTCTGTCTGTCTCTGTCTCTCTGTTTCTCTTTCTGTCTCTTTCTCCCTCCCCTCCTTGTCTGCCTGAGTCCCACCATCTTCCCAACAATGCTGTTAATGAACTACCCACTCTGAACCTATAAGCAAGACTCCAGTGCTTTTTTTAATGAGCTACCTTGGTCATGGTGCCTTTTCACATCAATAGAACAGTGACTAAGACAAAATGTCTTCCAGTCAAAGACTTACTAAAAAGATACAAAAGTGTAAAGGGGTACTCTTTGGAAAAATAGCAAACTCTGATTTGTTGTATACTCAGTAGCTTCATGCTTGTAGTCGGAAAGAGGAACAGAGAGGGGGCAGTCCATGAGGTAGAAGGTTTCTGTCGCATTTGTGAAATGAAGGGATAATATTACAAAAAAAAGGCATCATTGCAATAAAGGTATCAATGTGCCCAACATTTACATTTATCACCACACTAAAAAATCAAATTAAAGAATGTGTCCTCATAATACTGACACTTTTTAAAATTCAAAATGCACCATTGGCATTCAGCCTGTTTATAGATTTTCCAGTAAAAACAAAACTCGGGTCCCTTGAAGCCTTACTTAACACTGCCATTGCACAAATGGCTAATTTAGAAGCATTATCTACGTCTAGCATTTTATTACTGTACCATGTCCCAGATAGGTTTAAAAAATGGAATAAGGACCTGATGTACAAAAGTAACAGCATAAAAAAATGAAAAGAATGCAGAAAAAACCACAAATGAAAACAACCCTGAGCACCTCCCAGCACCAGCAACATCTGTAAAACCCGGAGCACCATCCTAAACTTCCTGCTTTGTCCTGGAGACCAAAGAACTGGTTACTTTCTGACAAACACAGCAGCAACAGAATCTGGTCCTCGCTGGACAGGTATAAAATAAGAAGCAACTTTAATGGTTTAGCCACTTTGTTATGAGAATCGCCTGTTAATATGTGGTGCTTTCTTGATTACCACATGGATGAACCGGTGGTAACAGGCAGTTGTGTTGTTCTGCTGCTGCTGCTGCTGCTGCTGCTGATGATGATGATGATGATGATGGTATTGCTGATGCTGCCTTACATCGAGTTTCATGGGCTCGTAATCTTCACATTGAAGCAAAGGAGATTTCAGCTGTGGTTCAATTGCAAGACTGAAGAAGATCAAAATTGTTGACATTAATTAAGCGCCAAAGCCCTAATGTCACAGCTGCATCACTGGTAGCAGCTCCTCCTCTCTTCTTGTAGCAGACATCACCTGGCTACTCTCCCACTGTATCTCCTTGTAATGCTCTGCCTTGTGATCGCTACGGTAATTCAGAAAAGGGAAAGCCAGTGGCAGTACTGCTGGATTATGGTAGAGCCTGCAGGGAGGTCCTCAGGTGAGTAGACATATGTGGATTCTCTGGGTTTCTTCCTCTCTGTCTTTCATTTCCAGGACCCTAGTGAGAAATCCTGCTCTACACCATGCCTCTGCAATGACATGCTGTGTTTTAACAGGCCAAAATCAACAGGGACAACTGATAAAAAACTGTTTTCTCTAAAAAGATATTTATCTCAGATACTGATTAAGCCAAAATTGACTAACACACTCACCGAATACCCTATGTTGAAGTACTACCCCCAGTAAACCAAAATATAACTTTATCTGAACACAAAGAAGGCCACTTGTGGTGCTATGAACTTAGACATCTGGTCTTAACAACAGTGAGGCATGAAGCCAATCCATGGGATGTGACCACAGCAGCTCCAGACAGCCTTATCTTCAAAAGAGTTTTCTTAATACTCAAAGAATATTTTCTTTTAAAATTATTTTTGTTTTTGAGATTACAATGTAATTCATTTATTTCCCGTGTGTCCCTTTCCCCTTGCTCCAAATACCCCTTTTTGCTCTCTGTCAAATTCATAGCTTCTTTCCTCATTAATTGGTGTGACATTGCGTACACACACACACATACATACACACACACATACACGCACACACTCCTAAATATAACATGATCTAGCTGTATAATGTTACCTTATGTAAGTTTTCAGAAATGACTTCTTGGTAATCATTGCCCTTTCCTAGAGGATGATACTATGTGAGCCTTTCTCCACATCCCTCAGTTGCCTCTAGGTCGCCAGGTAGGGTTGACACCTCAGGGACTTTCCCTTTCCACTTTGGCATGTCAGCTCATATTTGGGCAGTCATGTTGTTGAGCCTGTATGAGTAGGTCTTCTGATGTTGCTAGGACACACAATCTCCCTGCAAATGCCCTGCCCTGCCTGCTCTTAGTCTCTTTCCACTCCTCTTCCTCAACGTTCCCTGAGCTATAGGTGTGGAAGTGTTTTGTAGATGCATCCATTGGGTCTATGTTCCACAACTCTTCATTTTGAGTGGTCATTGTTTTCTGAAGAGAAGTTTCCTTGGTGGAGAGTAAGAATCACACCTGTCTGTGGATGTAAGGACAAAGGTTTAGAGTGTAGTAAGGAATTATGCTGGTTTAACATAGTGGTGGCTGTAGGTTCTCCTCCAAGACCCATGACTTCACTAGCCCTAGATGATTGGCCAGGTTTCTAGTACCAGATGTGATTTCCCTCTTGTTGAATGGGCCTTAAGTCCAGTTAGGGAGCTGGTGGTTACTGCCAAGGAATGCATACCACTACTACACTCTTGGCCTATGTTATGCTGGCATTGTCATGGCTCATAGGAGGATCCAGTGATCTGACTGGGGAAATGGGAAAAGTGGAGAAAGGCCTAATTTGGAGGAGGATAAATACAGAGAGAGGGAAGTAAAATAATAGTAAGGATGTCTGAAATAGACATAAGGAATCATACTATTAACAATCTACCAAAATAAAAAAAAAACTCTATTATATATGTAGGTCTTTGTATAAATAAAAATTTCTCATTTGGCCTGACACTTCTCTCTCCAGGAGTCAACGACCATCTAATAAAATCCCCAATACTGAGCACGAAAAGCCCTCTTTTGAGTTGTTGGGCAGAGTTGGCCAAGAGTCTTCCAAAATATTAGACTATTGCTAGCGCCCTTGGTGGACCATAGAAGTGGAAGATAAGTCCCTCTTGCCGATAACAGCATGTACTTCAGAGACCAAGCGGCTGCCAAGCTGGAACTAACATGGAAACCTCTCACTGAGGACCACCTGTCACGGAGGCAGCACGCAAGTTCCTCAAGGAGGGAGGCAACCAACAGTCCTACCAATCTATGATGCGCATGTGAATATTATCTTAAATAAAATCCAAAAGGACAGTGGTTACTGCTATCCCGGATGGTTTCTGTCACTCCAATACAAACTGGGGTCACCTGGGAAGAGGGAACCTCAGTTGAGGTGCTGCCTCCATCAGACTGGCCTGTGAGCATATCTGAGGGACGTTTTCTTCATTACTAACTATGTAAGAAGGCCTGGCCCACTGTGGGCAGTACCATCCTCAGGCACGTAGGTCAGAGCTATATAAGAAAAGTAGATGAAACTTTTAGCTAAGGAACTATCTTATTTACATAATAATTATTCAGAAAGAAATGAAGTAGATTTTTTGAGGAAAAACTAAATGAAAATGATAATTCTCAGCCTTAAGAGAAATGCCAGCTGAGTTGGAGAAGTGACTCAGTGGTTAAGAGCACTTGGCTGCTCTTCCAGAGGACCAGTGTTCAATTCCCAACATGGAAGCTCACAACTGTCTATAAATCCTGTTCCAGGGGATATGATACCCTCACACAGACATACATGAAGATGAAACACCAATGCACATAAAATAAAAATAAATAAATATTTTTAAAAGAGTATTAAAATAGTAGTAATAAAAATGGTAGTACTGGACTTCTGATGATGTCACTCCTAGTTTCCTGTAGTCCCAGCAGATTTTACCTATGGATTGAGGATTGTTATGGATTTATAGCATTTTAAACCACAATAAAATATTAACACATTATTGTAGTCGGTTTAGTTAATGCGATAAGACTTGTGCTAAAGAGTAAAAAGTACTGTGCTGTTCTCTGCCAAGTGCACCACACGACTCCATACGGAGCGTCAGAAGCAAAGGGCACACTGAAATGCAATCATCCTAAAGTGTTCTTGCATGTTTGTGCCCTACAAAAGCAATCACCACCTTGGTGCGGGCGTTTCTTAGGCAGCGGCAGCACCGAGCAGCTGAGGTTAACTGCCCGGAGTCCAGTTGAAGGTCACCAGTTCCTTACAGCTACTCATTAACCCCCAGGAAATCTCCTGCATTTTTGTGGTTATTGTTCAATCTTTAATAGACAATTTTTGCAAGTACTCCAAGTACTTGCTCTCTCCTGGAACACCTGCAGCCAGCCAGATCCTGTTTGTATAGAGAAAGGACTCTTTTTTTTTTTTCTTAAAAGGGGATTGAATTTCAGCTTGCTTATAAAGAACACTTATGGGCCAGTGACTCAGAAAAAGCCACTTTAATTGGGCTTTGGCTTTTCTTTCTTGCCTAATGGGGGAAAAAAAGGATGGAGAGGGGGAAATGAAGCAATGGAAAAGAAGGAGGTAGACAAGGCAGAGGGGACCAGATCCCAGAATCTCCCGTGGTCCCTGCCAGGTCCCTGTAATGAACACAGAAGAGCAAGGCTGCTTGCAGGTACCACAGACCCAGAGGGATACGTGCTCTGGGTGGGATGGTAGTGGAGAACACCTCACACAGGACCCTGAGAGCTTGGGCACAGTGTGCTGCCCAGAAAAACTGGAGTCCGGACTCAACTCCAATCATCTGCTCCTGAAAACTGAGCAGCCTCCATCAGCATAACCCTCAAATTCAGTCTGAGCATTGCTCTGGATACCAATACTTGTCAGTAGAGGGCAGTAACTGAGACCTCAGTCTCATTCTCTCATTCATGTAAGATGTGATCCTTTACCCTGGCATTTGATGTCAAGTTCTAGACTTTAAAAGCTGTGTGGATAAGAGAAATTAATTCTACACTCCAGAACAGCTACAGTTCTCCAGTGTTAACCGAATTCTTAACATGTCTGCCAGAGTGCAGAATCCACTGAAGTCAGAGACCCCTTCTGGTAATACACCTTCCTCCAGAGTGGTTTCCCAGCTACTTGTATACCCCATGAAAAAAAGGACATTCGCCAATTATACTACATGGTTTCCTGAGTTAATACTATGAAGAGTCAGTATATCTCTAGTCCAACTTCAAAGAGTTAAATTCTCACTAGCCACTTACCATCTAAAACAAAATCTAGTGCCGTATGGGGGAGGGGGCTCCCATTATTTTGTCTATAAATATAAATAAACCAAAATGTGAAGGCTCTGTTTCAAAGTACTATCCATAGAGGTTGAAAGTGGCCATCACAAATGAATCTCCAAAGATCCTTCTATGGACATGAGGATGACAGAGAAATTATTTACAAAATCAAGTACCAGGTAGGCTGAATCATCCCACATCATAGAAAGACAATCCTTAGGAATCAGGGACTTTTGCACAACATTTATCTGGATGTATAGACAGTACCTTAAATTACTCCAAGGCAGTCAGAGCTAGTCAGAGCTAGTCTAAGTTAGTCTAAGGTAACAAAGGAACGCCAGTTGGAGGACAGCTGGCCTCTTACATGTGAAGAATTTCAAGTGCACTTGAGTTGGTAAATGCAGAGAGAAATATGGGAGTTCATGGTATAGTCCAGTGAATTCTTTAAAGTATTTCCAAGCAAAAGAAGATTCATGATTCCCACATTTTATATGTTGACAGAAACACACAGCAAGTCAGCCTAACGACATGGTGTTGGATCCACACTCTGTAGAGCTGTATTGGGGTGCCTTTCATGCCAAAATGGCGTAGAGCTAAAGCCAAAGTCATGGTTGAAGGAGACGTCCCAGCAGCAACAGCAGCCTTTGTGCTTCCTGCCACAGAGAGAAGCAAGCAGATCAGCGTAACTGCATTCCCTCTGCCCAGAAAACTACTTGAGTCCTCGAGTTAGAAGGAGAAATACTGTGGGTGGTAGGCTTTCATTTTCTGGAGGCCACGTTTCCCTGACAGTTACTGGGTGCCTGGCTGAACACAGAGATCCTGGTAAAGCCTTCACAGTTGGTATAAAACAGGTGGAGCAAGCAGGACTTCCACAGTTACCGTGTGGATGGGCAGGTATATAGTTAATTATTATGTTTTTCTTCACCCTTTCAGAATTCATAAACTGCTTCTCAAGGTCATATCATGGCTGCTCTGTACTTTTTAACAGGTCATTTATTTCTAAAATGTTTTCTAGGCATTATTTTTCAAAGAAAGTTCAAGAGGAATAACTTTATAGCTCTAAGGGAAATTCCAACAGCCCAGTTAGAAGAGACAGCAAGATACAAAAAAAATGGCTAAAAAAAATCTTTTGCTTAAATATTTTATTGTTTTGTCCTTTTATAAGCTGCACATTTTGAATTGTTATTCTATGCCAAGGACTCTGCTAAGAACCCTACTTATATGATCTTTATTATCACAATAAACTTACAAAGCAGGCATTTTATCATCAATCTTGTCTCCCCTAAAAGTCAGAAAATCTCAGAAGCCTTTACTGAGGCCAAAGGGTGGTTAAAGACAAAGGTAACTAGGCTGGTGTCATGGCACATGTTTTAATCCCAGCACTTAGGACCAAGGCTGAGGCGGGGGAATCAAGAGTCTGAAGCCAGCCTAAAATGCAAGATCCTATAAGAAAGCACTAAAGCCAAGATTTCAACTCAAGCTGCCTTGACGTTCGGTTTCTGTATCTTAATTATTGTAGACTGTGGCAAATGAACTATATTTTTTGAGGTGGATTGACTCAGACAACAAGATTTTTGTTTGAATCCTCACCTTAGGATCCTGCTCAAACAAAGGGTGAATTTTAAATGCTGAAGCCGACTTAGCTACCTCATCTATTGTGGTCCTCGGCTCCTCAGTTCTGTCAACCCTTGAAGGCATCCTTTATAAAGGAAGAGAGCAGAGCTCCCGTTCTTGCCCACGTAAAACTCTAGGATAACCAGTAGAGCTTCACGGAAGCATACTAAAATTATCCTAACTTTCTTCCCTTTTTAGGCTACTGTAGTACAAATGAGAAAATGCAAATTATCAATGTTGAAGTTGAAATATATAGAATGAGTAAATTAAATACTGTAGTCTTTTTGGAAATATTAGACTGCTTGCATCTTTGTAAGTAAAGCTTTTTTCCCCCTCCAGGATTCCTCCTCATCCAAAAGAAATTGTACTAATATTGTCAAATCTCCACTCCAACACACACATACATACACAAACACACACACATGAGAGAGAGAGAGAGAGAGAGAGAGAGAGAGAGAGAGAGAGAGAGAGAGAGACTCATTCATAGAAAGAGAAACTATAGCATTTGATTAAGCAGCAGCTAATTAAATGTACTTAGCCTACATTGATCTCCACTCTCTGTTCAGCTTAATGTATGTTGTAATCAAGGACTGCACCTCGGGCTGTCAACACCTCAACCCAAATAATCAAAGCATTTCCCACCTAATAAAGAAGCACTATGCAAACAAAATATATCTTATAACCTCATGAATTTCCGTGTTGCTAGAAGTTCTCCAATACTCTTTTTATGAAGATCTATCGCTATTGTCATTACATTAAAAAAACACCTATATGATATTTTATGGCAACTTTTAATTGCATCCAAACATTTACTTAGTAAGCTTTTCGTGTGCTGTTAAAGAGTCCTCATAATAAATCATGATGAAGCAGCACAGGCAGGGAATGGAATTGTGCTACTTTCTCTCCTCCAAGGATGGTCTTCAAAGGTAATAGCCAGTACAATCACTGTTTCAGTTGGGTGAAGTTTTTGCCTCCAAACTGTCTTGCTGTTTGTTCCATAACTATATTTTACATTGCTTAACAGATCCTTATCAGCCTAAGAGGCATTGTTTTTACCAATCTGCAATAATCTTGAAGTTGAAGCCATGGTTGAAAAATAAATGCAGAATAAAAGGTATTTTGTGGTATGGTCTGAATGCAAGCTTGCTAACCAGCACAGGACATTTCTACAGCTTGGGGGTGTGAGGGGAAGGGGGTTCAGTTTGTAACAGATAGGAAGGAAATCTATAGGTTGATGACACAGAATGTGACATTTCTCAACCAAGCCCCAGATACAAAAGTACCTAAGACAGAGTGAAGTGCCTTCTGAGGAACCAGCAACCAGCATGACGGAAACAAAAACACTGTCATCAGTGATAGCCAGGTGAAAGGGTCCTGGGAAAAATACTTTCTTAGATGAACAGCACTGTGCAGGTATAGTTTTACCAGTGCAGAGACCTCTGCACATTGCAAACACTGGGGATGCAATCCTTTTAACAAGACATGCTGTGCCTCAGAGACTTGGGCAGTGGCACGAAGGCAGAGATCAGAGAGTGGGACTAATGCTTGATCAGGCTTAAAACAAAATCCTATGTTTAATGTTTTACCTGAAATGATCAGTGTTACAGGCTATCATAAAACCAACCTTTAATTTCAAAGGGACTCTATATGTCTCTTGGTGACACAGCATTTAAAAATGTGCCTGGTCTTACTGGATTTTTTTATGCCATGTTCAGTGGATATTCCTGGGTGGCCTGTTCTTTTCTGAGGGAAATGGAGGAGGAGCAGATCTGGTGAGGAGGGAGGGGAATTAAAGGAGTAGAGGGAGGGGGAAGTGCAGTCAGGACATATTGAAAGCAAAAAACAAATAAAAAATAAAACAGTCACAAAGATTGTGCATTGAAACAACCAAAATAGACTATAAATCAAACTTCCAAAACTTCCCTTAGAAACTTTGATTGTGAATCTCTGTCCTTAAGTTCAAATTTGCCCCAGGAGCATCTGGAAACCTCTCTACTCAATAACCTGTATTTTGAGACATTTATCATACCTTGCTGTGGGCTGAGGACCACAGAATAGAGCCTGGGGACTCGGTTTCTGCCGACGCGTGCTTAAAAGAACAAAGGAAACTTTGATTCGCTGGGCTGAGATGAAATGTATCCATATCATTGCAATATTAGAGCCTTTTTAATCGTCTTTCCATAGACAAGATTAAAATGCCTTAGTTACGCGAGATTAAATGCTTATTCCGTAATTGCAATGGACAGTATGCTTTCAAGGTGGGGGAATTAAATTAAAAGAAAGACAACTCTAGAAAATGTACCAGTGCTAGAATTAGAGAGTGTTTCATCAGATCCTGATGTCTCTACAGTAATGAATCTGCCAAAAGATAATAATATTTTAGTGAAAGGTATGATTGGATAAGTCACATTATTTATTAACTGTTACCCTAAAATATCACTTTTGTCTTATTATTAAGAATGGTTAGAGGGCAGTAGGGATGCCTGACACAAGGAATTAAAAATGGATTGTGTCTATCAGAGATCCTGGAGTTGAGGATGACTGGGTGACAGCCAGCACACTCACAAGCCGAAACTAGAGGGATCTCAGTTAAGTTCCGGATCACTCAGCAATCACCTCATCCTTTCCAGTCTACCAAACATGAGGTGATTTTAAATTTCTAATTAAAAAAAAATCAAATAAATAGAAGTGCTTAAGAAGACAGAGACCAGGTATATAAAGGTTATGAAAATTGGTGGGAAAATTCCCTCAGAGCTATTTCAGAGGTTACTCACACTCCCCTCCACAAACAGGCCAGCTTACTGCTTAGATTCCCTACAGTGTGGGTTATAAGGACTATCATTGTAGAAAACTGACCTGGACAAGGAACAGTGACTACAGATTACTTCAATGAAAGGAGGTTTGGAGGCTGAGGAAGCAATGCACAGCCCATCCATCCCTTAGGTTTCCAAGATCCCAAAACTAATGGGCACATAAAAGTCACACACACACACATACACGAAAGCACACATGCACGCACATGCACATGCATGCATGCACCACTCAGAACTCCTTTTTCTGGAAATATTGGGTGTGTCTTAAATTTACTTTCAGTGTGAAGGACAAAGTGAATAACACAGGCCCAAATTCACAGGACTTTCCTGCCTGTGTGCTCTGTGGCTGATGGAAGTGCCACCCGTTTCCGTGTTGTGAGGAGACGGGCCCTTTCTCAAGCTTTGCCCAGTGCCAGGCAGAGCAGGGCTACACTGCATCCACCTGTGATCACACACTACTGGTGTTGCCAAGACACTGCACCGCACAGCTACACATCGGAAATTGGTTTTAGTCTTCCTGGGATGCTCATGTCAGAGTTTTTCCACATTTTGTCAGCACTGTGAAATGTGCCTCTCTTTCTTTTGGATCATATCATTAGTATGTCTCCTTAATTTCTTTCCTTCTGATCACAGCTTCAAATATTGTCTCATACTTCAGACCACTAGATCCTTGTATATGTGAAATTCATGGCGCAGAACCATTTATGTTTATAGGTTGTCACATGAAGAAAAACTTACTAAATTAACTGGTCACCAAACTAGAAGGAAAACCATTATCTCTCTTTCTACAGCACCCACATTGTTTTGTGGCTTTTTGGTGTGTTTCCTACAGTAGCTGTTTTAGTTTTAATTAAAGTTGATTTAATTTTGTTTATTTACTTATTTTGGTTTTTTTCTAGACAAGGTTTCTCTGTGTAGCCTTGGCTGTCCTGGACTCCTTGTAGACCAGGCTGGACTAGAACTCACAGTGATCTGGCTGTGTTTGCCTCCCTGGTGCTGGGATTATAGGCATGTGACACCATGCTGGCTTTAACTGTATTTTTATGTGCACATGTATTTCATCTTCATGTACAACCATGCTCTACATGCATGCCTGTTGCCCACAGAAGACAAAAGGACATGGGATTAGAATGGCAGAACCTTGTGAGTCACCATGTGGTCCTCTGGAAGAGATTCAGCACCCTTAACACTGGCCATCTCTATAATCTCTATTATAGTTGTTTTCAACATTTCTATTACAAAGCTACATCTTTTCTGCATTATCTGTGGGACAAAAGTGTTTCAAATTCAAACCTTGAGACATATCTGTCTGGTAAAGTACATTTATTTAAAAAATAAAGCTTTCTTCAATTATTTTCAGAGGAACATTAATTTCAATTGCAATGAAGCAGGTGATAGCTATGGCAATTAAAATGAGAGAAGTTCGGCAGTGGGCATGGGTCCACGGGGTTCAAAAGATGAGGTCCTCAGTGCATTCTGAGGATGATGGTGTTCCAGAGCTACACAGAAATGTTCACCCCCAAGAGCAGCCTGATTGGGAGGAAACGCTTAGTATAATGTATTAGAAATACCCAAGCCGAAATCATCCAAGATGGCATCAATCGTACACTGTGTCTGATCCGTGGAACAGCAGTGACTGCAAAGCCACCAAAGGACCATACTGAGAGCTCCAAAACACAGTGCTGGTATTTCCCAGAAAGAAGGAAATCCTGTCATGTGGATTGTCCATGACCTCCCGCAGCAGGACCGTGGGACCATGTTCCAGTGAGCCCCCTGAGACCTGCTGCAGCCACCACTGCTTTTTGGGCACGCTGGGTCAAGGAGATGCATTTGAGGAGACAGTGCTATTCGAGTTGAGCACAAGCAACGACTGCACCGCACACACCACATGCCTCATAGACATCCTAGTATGGGCTAGGTCATGCTCAGTGCTGAGAGCTGGGTCCTGGAGAGGTGGATACTAGGGGCAGCACCAAAATGGAGGCCCATGGTGGATGGAGCATGTGATGGAACCAGAGACTCAGGAATCATGAATCAACAGAGCCACAAGTTCCAGTTCCTCAGGGCAGTAAGTTGAGCTGGTCCAACATCAATGGTTTCTGCAAGCTACTCATCAAGGACTTTGAGGAGCCTCCTCTTGCCACCTACTTGATGGCCCACAAGATCCAGTACCCACAGGAGTAGAGAAGGCCATGCAGGCCTTGACGTCCTGCAACAATTTGGTGAATTGAATGGGAGAAAGAGATCTGGCCCTGAGAACATGGGAGCAGGTAAGCCAGCCCTGCCATGATAACAGATGGCCCCGCCAAGATGACAAGAAAATGGGAGAGCAGGCCCTGCCCTGAGGACATGGGAGCGGGAGATCTGGCCCTTCCACGATAACAGCTGGTCCTGCCAGGGTGACAGGAGTAGGAGAGCAGGCACTGCTCTGAGGACATGGGAGCAGGAGAGCTGTCCCTGCCCTGGTGACACCAGAGTGACCCTGCCCTGAGGACATGGGAGCAGGTGAGCCAGCCCTGCCATGGTGACACAGAGCACGTGAGCCGACCCTGCCCTGAGGTCACAGGAGCAGGAGAGCTGGCCCTGCCCTGAGGACATGGAAGAGAGAGAGCAGACCCTGACCTAATGACAAGTGAGGGGCCCCTCTGATCCAGGGCCCTGGGTGGACCTCACTGCAACATCTACCCCATGTATGACTTGCTGGAACACATGAAGGGCTTGGACCTGCAGATTCAAAAATTAAGAATCTTCTTGACACACAGCAATAATGGCGTATCTGACAGCAGTCCCAGTGAGGATCCGGTAACGATAGTGCAGGCTTCAAACCACACCAATGACTCGTAGCAATGAACATTTGAAAGTAAACATATGTGGACAAAAGGCTATACTGCGTGATAGACTACAGCTTCTGTGACAAGATTTTTTGATTGTCTGTTTGTTTTATTTTACTGGGGGGAGGAGAGGGATTTTGATGCATGACATGTAAATCATAGACATTCAATAAAAGTTTTTTTAAAGATGAAAGAAATTCTACCAATCTTCACCATCAGGTCAACTACATGATTCCTAGAGACCAACATAGACTGGGGAAAAAAAGTGCAACCTTGGTTCAAAAACAGAAAACCAATTTGTCCTTTTCTTCCACAGCATTTATCTTTAATTTTTATTATTTTTTATCAGCACAATTATTTTATCAGTGCTAATGTAGCAATAGTGATTCTTGCCAGCTGAGGATGAGCAAGTCGGTAGCTTGCTCTTTAGCTCTACAAAAGATGAGCAGTTGACAGCTTGGGAGGCAAGATGGTGGGATGAGGCTAGTGATAATCTTTTCCCAGTCACTAGAGGCACATAATGAAAAAAGGACAGACACACATCCAGTAAAGCTAGGCTTGGGTAGCCTGTGCGCATCCTGATAGAGCAGCACCAACTGCTTTACATCCCAGAACATTGGTTATGTGCTGCACCAGAAGGAGGGGCTGGCTAGTCTTGGTGGGAGTCAGTCTCCGTCTGTAAACACCCAGGATCTTGGTCAGCTGAAAAAAGACTCAGGAGAGGCACTTGACCATTGTTAGTGGAAAATAGACCCCGAGAGGGCACGTGGTGTTTTGCGGAAAGCTCTCTAGTGTGAGGCGCATGGTTTTTGCAGCTGGCAAAAACATCCCTGTGTGGATTCTGAGAATATAAACAGAAGCACACAGACAGTGAGAATGATTTTGGGTTGCTACGCCTTGCAAAGGTTTACATCTCTTCTCTGTTTTTTTTTTTTTAACACATTGCTTCACAGAGAGAAACACTCCAGAAAAGTTCTCATGATATCTCCTCCTCTGCTGACTTGTCCAGATTCAGTGGAATCTCGCTGTTTCTGCTAGATCATGCCTCCACTACTGATTTGTGTTGCTGTTTGGTGTTTGCTATTTGACTACACTGCTGGTATCCTGACAACGCAGAGTGAAATCGCCCTAAGGAACCACATCTAAAAAGTTCCACATCTCCCACCCCTATTAACCCTCATTCTCTTCTACCTCTGGTCAGTAGGTTGGAAGGGAGGTAGAAGCATTTAAGAATCCTAATTAAAATAAGTTTTTTGAAAAATCTAAGGGCACAATATCCTGCAAAGTATTTCAAAGCCTTCTGCAACTCAGTTTAAAAAAGTACAGAGTAAGGGAGGGGATATGTCTTTGGTTAAGGGGGAGAAAACATTATCCAGAAATCAAAACTAGGAGGTGAAAGTTATGTGGCAGTGTTAGTAAAATAATTATAAATATGTTTCATCAGAGACAACAATAGGAAGATTTCATCATACGTAGCCACACGATGGACCCGGAGTCATTACCTAAGTACTACTAAGCTTTCCAAGACCCTGCTTATTTAAGAATTCTAAAATAGCTAAAATCGTGAAGAAGAATGACTTTAGGGTCTAGGAGGAAAAGAGAGCAGGGAGGCATTGGTTAAAGGTGCCATGCTTCAGTTGCTCAGGGTAGGTAGGATCTAAAGAGCCAGGTTACATTGCTGTTAGGTAATGACAATAGGCTCACCAAGAAGATAAACTAAAAGGATTCATGGTAAACATTCTTAACACCAAAACATAGTGACAGCAAGTAAAGGGGGCAGAAACAGTTTTGGAGATAATACACATGTAAGGATGATGGATATTTGGAAATGATGGATACGTGGAAAATGATGGGTATATTTGCAGCACACTGGGCTTTCCGAGTAGCGTTTATTAAATATGCACATGTTTTTGTATGCCAATCACAACTAAGTGAAAAAAACATTTGAGATCACTTGAACTTTGGGGGCAGACTGCAAGCTGTGTTATATTTTTACATAGATTTCCTCAGGTGTGATCATGGTGTAGTGATTGTGTGGGGAAACATTGGCATGTTGTGGTGATTTACCACTGTATCAACTAGGTGCTTTTCCGTACTTTGGTGAAAAATAGTATGGAAAAAATGAAAAGTGGTAGATGGGAAAAGATGCTACAAGTGGCCGAATCTAGTTGAAGGGATAACAGAGTTCTCTGTGTTAAATTTTCAACATTCCAGTGTGCTTGAAATTTTTCAAATTTTTAAAAATTTTAAAAATTATAAACCAATAAATAACTAATTAAAATTTTAATAATATTGAAGCTTCTGTAGAATTAATACATTTTGTTTCTTTATACAACAGTTATTTTTGAAATTATAACTTTTAAATTATACTTCTTTAGTTACACAGTATTTGCTCTTTATTTCACACCATGTTCACTTACCTGTTTAGTGGTGAACCCACTGAACAGATGCGTTATGCGCTATGGAAGAGTGTTTTGTCTTATTAAAATCATAGCAGACATTTCTTAACCTTACATTTATTTATTTACTTTAGATTTACTCATTTTATTTATGTGTATGTCCGTACCACCCTAGGGTCTGTCTGTGTGCCACATGCATGAAGTGTCCATAGAGGCCAGAAGAAGGCGTCACATTCCCCAGGCCCTGAGGTGAGCCTCCTGACGTGCACATTGGTTCTCTGGCAGAGCAGCAACCATGCATACCTGAGGAGCCGTCTCTCTGCCTCTATTTTGTTTTAAATTATCTTGGGTACCTCTGCCACTGGTTACCTAAAGGAACATGTGAAATATTCCTTTAGAGATCAATCCTCCATGGATAAAGTTTTTCTATTTATTGACAATCTTTTCTCATCACATTGCTTATCTGATTCATAATGTTCATTATATTCATGTCAGTCTAACTATAGCTTAGTGCTTATTCACAGACAATGAAGTCAAATATATAAACTTACTTTTTAATGAACTTTTGACTCCATACAGATTATCTGACACAGAATAGGAAAATATGCTCTGATGCCCATGGCATTTGTAGAATGAACTATGTGGCTATCTGGACCTAACTAGGAGTTATAGATTTATAATCAGTATGAAAATATGTATAAGCACATCTTTTCTTGAATTCTGACTCCTGGAGCCAATTCCTAATTTCTTCATTAGGCACCAGGCAATTCAATGACCAGCAGGCAACCTCTGGTCTCGTTGCCCCTTTGATGCGTGACGTAGGACACTCCAGACAGGTTTGTATTTGGAATATCTCTCTTTGTGCTCAGTGCTCATCACTTCCCCTCCACCAGATACTGGCCCCAAACACTCTCCCACACCTCTTGTGAGACCCAGCACAAAGAATATATTCCCCGTGAACAGGCTATGAGCCGCCCACTGTTTTCCCCCACATCTGGCAGTCATCACACCCTGCTTTATGATTGTGTTCTTAGAAACACACAGAGCATAGACCAAACATGTATTCATCTTTCTTAGCTCCTCACAGCACCTCATGCATAATACTTACAGAAAGTCCCCGTGGGCCATCAGATTCTCACATGGCACCATGTGGCCATGCTCTGAAGTCTCTAGGTTGGGTAGATAGGTTCTTTTAACTTGATGCATGTGTTGAGAGTAACGCCACTGTCAGCCAGGGAACATCTGTAGTCGCACTAAATGTATAAAGTTGCTTGTAATTTTATTAATAGTTCCTTAACTTTTATTTCTTTTAAGCTTCTAAAAATGTATTGAACCCAACATTCCAAGAAGTTCTGTCAGCGTACTGAGTATATCCGTAAGAATCTTACCATCAATCCCATGCTGCTCGGGGATGTCTGAGTTGGTTCTCATGAAGACTTAGGAGCCAGAATCCTATAGGATGCTATCTCATGATTATTCTGAGCTAGTGTGGACATCTCTTCTACCTCTGGTTGTCAAAAATGTGGTAATATGTGAGAAAAACTTTTATTGAAACAAAAAGGCTGTGGAGGAAAGAAAGAAGTAGTTAAAAAAAAAAAAGGCCACAAGGAGAGCTACGTCAATATGAAGAGGCTAGCGTAAAGGACAAGAAAAAAAAAACCTAGGATGCATAGCAGCTGAGGTTTGGTGAGGCCGGTAAGCATCACGGAGCCAAAGTCTTCCAGCAGAGGAAGTCTGACTATGATGGAAGCACACTCGCTTTGCCATGCCATTAACAAAGTCAGTCCATGGAAGCAGAGCGTGGCAGCTATGCAGTGACGGACAGCACACGAGCTGGTCTCAGCATCAAGGTCCCATGAGTTCCCATAATGGGGACATTATCATTGCCTGGGCAGCAGCTTCTTACCCTGTTCCCAGCATGAGCAGCCCTGCTGTGACCTTGGTATTTGGGCATGCTGGTATCCATTCTGAGCTCCTCTGTATCCAAGCAATACCCCTCCCTCCAGGGTTTGGCCTCATTCACATGAAAAATTGGAAACTTCCTCTGACTTTGGATGAGTCCCCCTATGTCCTATCTTTTTATTTGTGATTTTTTTAAAGACACGCTCTTTCAACATAACCTTGGCTGGCCTATAACCCATTATGCAGAGCAGTCAGCTTCATAGAGATCCACCTGGCTCTGCCTCCCAAGTGAGTGCTGGGATTAAAGGCATGCACCACCACACCTGGCTATATGCAAAACAAAATTATCCTGTGACAGATTTTTAAAAGGATGAAGTCACTCAGGATTCTCCTGTGTGAGCATCCAAGTGCTGAGACTATAGATTGAGCAGGACGAGTGGCCTTAATCAGTTCTCTAGGGAAGTTTTCAGTTGGTTGAGTGAGATGCCTCTCCCCCCCACCACCACCACACACATACACTATGGAGGGCAACCAGCTTTGCGCATGGCTGCCAGTGGAAATGCTAAGATCTTTGAACATGCAAAGCAAAGCAAAATAAAATAAGGACCTCTCACAGAAGTACCAATATCAAGAATATACTGTGGGCTATATATTTGAGTACTATTGCACAGCTAAGCATCTGTGAACCATCCTAGCACATATGAGCCATGAGCTATGCTCATCACTTACAAGTGAGGTGGCCAAATACAACTTCCTATAGTTCCAGGAGATCTGTCATCTTCTTCTGCCCTTTGAAGATACAAGTACAGAGCGCTCTCTCTCTCTCTCTCTCTCTCTCTCTCTCTCTCTCTCTCTCTCTCTCTCTCTCTCTCTCACACACACACACACACACACACACACACACACACACACACACATGATTACAAATAAAAATAAAAACAGTATTTCAAAAAGATCTTTGAAAAAAGATTTTACATAAGAAAACCACTTCAAACTTTCTCAAGTTGGATCAAATAAATCATGAGAAAATAAAAGGAATATTTTTAAATTATTGAATGAAATTCACATATAATTTGTTGCTGCTTTTGTTGTTTTAGGTTGTGTGAGCCCTGGTCGAGCTGATGAGTCACACACCACAGACTGCTGTCTGCTGGACTGTACAATCCCCACTAGTCCACACAGTTGCATTAACCAGTGCCCCTGCCCCTCCCACCGCCTACCCCAGACACACAAACATTCCTCTTCCTCTGGATAATTCCAAGCAATACCGATAAAGGGCAATTTATGGCCTATATGGGACAAGTATTCAAAATATTTTTCTTCCAAAATAGATGTGCAGTCTGTGATACGTAGTTCATTCACTCCCATGTTGTATAAGATTTGCTTCATAACGGACCAGTCCACAGCTCGAGGAGAAGAGCACTAAAGATCAGGACGCACAGTCCCCACAACACCGAGACCTTTTAGAGTATCTGCAGGTCACCAAGCAAGGAGGTCTTCTGCTTCATTACAGTCAGATCGCTTTGTCTCCTTCACACTAAGACTGTAGTCCACTTAGACAGGCTGCTGTGTGTACAACCAGTTATGAGCCATTACTACAAAATGGGTAGGTAGGGGACACTCTCTACCTGAAAGATAAAACAGAGGAATTTTGCTAACCATCTTGCCACCTGACTCCAAACTCCAAAAGCCAACTCCCAGCTCAAAATAATGTTCACTCCCTTGATGGCACAGAATATTCAAGCAAGTTCCTACCTCATCTAACAGTGAGGTGCAGCCAACTATACGCACACATGAAATTATTAAAGATTTGTTTATGTGGGACTCTGATGTTTGCCATGAAAATTCCTACAATTAAAATTTGATTAAAAAAATAGAAATATTTTCTCCTTTCAAAGTCAGTTTCAAGAAACCCTTGATAGGATCGGCTCATTAATTCCTGGCCTTTTTCACTAATGCCTCGTCTGAAGTCATGTGTTATAAATCAGTTTCAGTTGAGATATTAAAATCAGATTATAAGAGAAAAGCCTTGTAAATATTTGCCTCCAAATGAGTTTAAGAATAAATATATATTCAGTAATCCATCCATATTTAGCAGATATTAATAAGACAAAGCATAGCTTTAGGTTCACTTATCATTTAATACAAAGACGGAAGTAGGAGCCTGGGCCTGATTAGCTTGTTTGTTCTTGTGCTTGGTAATACCTAATTAAAATTTGAACTTCAGAATTGATATAATCAGTCAAATGTCAGCAGAAGTATTTATTCTGTAAACGAAGCCTCGGTTAATAGAACATTAATGTGAAGTATTCTACATGCTTTTCCCTACAAGGCTAAGGGCAAGAGAGGGTGAGGAAACATTGAGGGGAGTGGAAATTGAGTCCTGGCTTCTAGGTGTGTGCCAAGACTAGAAGCTAGCAGCCTTCCGGTATGATGCAGGAGTCAGACTCTCAGGGATTTGGGGTTAGAAAGCAGTTTTAATGCCCTAGATTTCTGTCACCTTAGAGCTGAAATGGCCTGCTGAGGTCTCAGGATGTGGCTCTATCGTAGTTACCCGGATGTAGGACTAAGTGCGTGATGTAGTGATTGATACTGCATATGAGAGAGGGATGCTGAAGCCACCGGGATCCAGAGAAACTAGGTGCCGAGTTCCACCACTAGGGATGCTCTGTGCAGTGTTTGAAGAACAGATACAAGAGTAATGAGAGGCTTAGGCAAGTATGGGTCTTGGAATGAACATGGGAGTGAAAGAGACATCCAAAGATGGCTTAGGGTGCCCGTGTTAGAGGTGTCCTTGCCTTCTTTCTGGACCAGTGAGTCCCAAGGCTTAGACCTTTAATTCCCTTATTTCCAAGTTCCAGGGAAAAAAAGTTCATGGTAACACCGACTCTAATTTCTAAGTAGCATAGATCTTTATGAGGTTGATAGAATGCAGAACTACGCTGGAGCCACCCACATGACCTTGAGGTAAGACTTGCCATCTAAATGGCAAGTTTTCTCAGAGATTAGCCAATCATCTGTGAGACCACGCCCTCCTTTGTTGCATCACCACTCAGAGAAGGCATCTGTGGAGATGGAGAAATGACTGTGCACCAGGCTTCAGGGACCCAGTTCTGAACACTGCCCTGGCTGTAGTTATGCAATTTCCCATGAGTTACAGACTTGTCCTATTGTATGGTCCGAAATGGGTTTATATACATCACATACAATGTTTGTGTACCAGTAGAATACTCACTGCCCAAAATGTTTGGGACCAGGAACCTGTCTGACTTCAGATTCTTTAATATTCGGGAATTTTTTTCATATTCAAAATGAGATATCGAGGGGGAAAACTCAAGTCTAAACCTGAAATTCAGTTGTTTTGTGCCTTCCATTCCTAATCTTAGTCTCTGCTTCTTGTGCCCAGGCATTTTGACTGCACCTTGGTGTACAGAATCTGGCAATTTTCTACTTGCACTGTCCTCATATTGACAAAGTTTGGGACTTTGGAGTATTTTAAAGTCAGAAATTTCAGAGTAGGGGTCCTCAACCTGCAGAACCGGGCTTCTCTGTAACTGAAAGAAGATGGATTCAAAGTTTCCTGCTTAATAAGTAGAAGTAGAGTGAGAGTGGTCTGGCACATGGTGCTGGAGGAGGGCAGCCGGCTCGTCCCCCGGCGGACTCCACAATCTGTTCCTCTACCACGTGTGCCGTCCTTGATGGACACCTGGGTACGGAGTGACAACATTGGGCTAGGTGTTTGGGTGACACATCGTAAGTGAATGAACAGCTCTAGTCATTGCTGTTGCTGTCCTTACTCTGAATCATGTTTACTGACGTCATGGTCATTTCTGCAACCTACTTTGTATTTCACTACAGAAAAGAAAACAGAGGCTCTGGTAAGATTCTAGATATTCTAGATATGCCCTTGAATTCTACCATCCTTCTCATTTTGCTTAATTAATGTTTTCTGTTAGTTTCTCTTCTACCTGACACTTTCTACTTAGAAATACAGAAGACAAGCTTAATTTTAGGATGTTTGAAAACAAAAGTTAAATACTATAAACTCAGACGTTTGGTGATGATTATTTTCAAAAGAAAATTATCCGCTATCACAAGTCAATAAAGTCAAATGAGCCAGTGCAAATAAAAGTTGCTGCTTATGGAAGTGGATAAACCACAAGAAAGGGAAATCGTATGATAAGCCATTTTCCAAAAAGATCCATCTATTGTACTTCCTGCATCAAAACAGGAACATGAGACTAGGAAGATGGCTCAGAAGGGAACTATGCTTACTGTCCAACTATAAAGACCTGAGTTCCAATCCCCAGAGACCATGTAAATACCCACAGGAACAGGCATGGGCAAGTAATGCCTGGGGTGGGCAGAAGGATCACAGTGGTTTGCTGCTCACCAGCCTTGTTCAATTTCAATGAGAAAACCTTCCCAAGGGAATAAGATAGAAAATGATAGAACATGACACCTGGTGTTCTCCTCTGGCATCTGTTCTTGTGCATGGTTATGCACACCCACTCACACACACACACACACACACACACACGCGTGGACACACTCACACACATGATAAAACACACAAGAGGGACGGAGGGCCATCTCTTGGCTACCTGTCCATTATCTTCTGAAATAGACATAAGCCATAAGAGGAAAAATAAGTTAGTTGGCATGGCTAGCCTCTCTATACATTCTTTCTTGGAACAAACATACAAACTAACTTTAGTTTTAATGAATTTGCATAAGTTTCTCAATGGCTCAGTACTTTTCTGAGATGGATTGTCTTAAAATGTTGCCATATTACACATTTACTGACATCTGTATTTAATTTTTGTACCCCTCCTACCTTCCAATAATACTATCAGTAGAGCTTTCTTGATTGAAATGAAACTTAACTTTGAATAAAAACAAGTTATCGCTTTTGTCTGTAACACCATTAATAAGAAGATAGTGACCTGCAGTAAATCCGTGTCTTAGAATAAACACCACTTCACAGAATTCTCATACCCTTCCTTCTCTAGACACTGTACCTGACCATCTCTACATCCTACCTTGTGTATGCATTGTACTTGACTGTCTCTACATCCTACCTTGTGTGTGCATTGTACCTGACTATCTCTACATCCTACCTTGTGTGTGCATTGTACCTGACTATCTCTACATCCTACCTTGTGTGTGCATTGTACCTGACTGTCTCTACATCCTACCTTGTGTGTGCATTGTACCTGACCATCTCTACATCCTACCTTGTGTGTGCATTGTACCTGACTATCTCTACATCCTACCTTGTGTGTGCACTGTACCTGACCGTCTCTACATCCTACCTTGTGTGTGCATTGTACCTGACTGTCTCTACATCCTACCTTGTGTGTGCATTGTACCTGACTGTCTCTACATCCTACCTTGTGTGTGCATTGTACCTGACTGTCTCTACATCCTACCTTGTGTGTGCATTGTACCTGACTATCTCTACATCCTACCTTGTGTGTGCATTGTACCTGACTATCTCTACATTCTACCTTGTGTGTGCATTGTACCTGACTGTCTCTACATCCTACCTTGTGTGTGCATTGTACCTGACTATCTCTACATCCTACCTTGTGTGTGCATTGTACCTGACTGTCTCTACATCCTACCTTGTGTGTGCATTGTACCTGACTATCTCTACATCCTACCTTGTGTGTGCATTGTACCTGACTATCTCTACATCCTACCTTGTGTGTGCATTGTACCTGACTATCTATAGACATTACATCCTTCCTTCCCTAGGCACTGTACCCTACTATCTCTAGGCATTAATCCTTCCTTGTCTACACATTGTACCCTGTCATCTCTAGCCATTACATCCTATCTTCTCTAAGTATTGTACCATACTGTCTCTAAGCATGACATCCTCCCTTCTAAAGGCAGTGTACCCTATAATGAGAATTTTGTTTACTTTTGTTTTAGTATCTGTAAGCTTCTATGATACTAAGCATGTGTGAGCTATAAGAAACTCCTGTTACACTGAGAGTAATGGTTTAAATTCATTTCTTACTGCCATCAATGACCACAGTGTCCCTGCTAAGGAGGTCACAGTCTTATTTTTCCATGTAGTTATTTCTTATATTTATAAAACTTACTAAATTATTATATCAACCACAGTCCTGAGTAAACGGTACTGAGCTAGAGATAATGATGCTGTTTCAGAACCTCAGTGCAAAGCTCATAGGATGGAACACAGGTGGTGACATGTCTGACTTAACATTTGTATGACTAAATATGACAAGATGTACAAGAGGTCACATTTGACATTTCCTGTAGTGTTGTCTTCCCATGGAGATTTTAAAGATTTTAAAAACCTTTTGCAACACTTCATCCCTTGACCAATTGTCATCAAGCATGCTGTTGCTATACAGAATTCTACTCCTTGCTTAATGGTTTCCAGAGTACAAGGGAGGGAAAAATATTATCAACATGTCAACCAAATGGGAGCTCAGCCCACGACTACGCAGGGTTTTGCTTGGAAAGATTCTTGGCCCCTGCTTCTTGGTGCTTCTCTGTGAAATAGAGGCAATAGTACTTGTGGGAGGGCTACACACTGAGTGTGTTAAAGTGTCTGTCATGCAGCCATAAGGATTGAGTTCAGATCCCCAGTGCCCAAAAGAAAGGAGATTAATCTCTGGCCTGGTGATACTCACCTGTAACCCCAGCATGGAGGGGACAGAGAGATTTCTAGAGCTTATAGACAAGCCAGTACAGCTGATTTGAAAGACTTGGCCTCAAAATGATGATAGATAGATAGATAGATAGATAGATAGATAGATAGATAGATAGACAGACAGACAGATAGATGATAGATAATTGTCAGGTCCCAGCCCGCAGGAAAAATCGAATCAGGGTTCACCTGAAAGAGGTAGTGGGGATTGAAAGTAGGATACAGAGACACGAGAAATAATGAATCAAGTCAGGAAATTTCTGATCAAGATTCACTTTATTGCCAACTCGCAGGAACATATATAGGGCAGGGTCAATAGGATCCATTCTTATCTCACTCACCCTAGCCCCCGGGCAAGAATGCAATAGCCTAAATCGCTCCCTGTAGAACTTCCTAGCTCTCTGAGTAGTTCCTTGTAAGAACTTCCTCGATCCTCTGGATGGCTCCAAGTTGAGACTTCTCTACTTCTTTCAAAGGTAAATAGTCCAAGGATAGCCTAGAGCACAAGACCTCGTGGTGAAGTAAAGGACAGCAACTCAGAGATCATAGCATACAGCCTAAGCACAGGATTTCTGATATGGCAGAAATTGGCATGGGTCCCCACAGATAATGATAGATGATAGATAGATAGATGATAGATAGATAGATAGATAGATAGATAGATAGATAGATAAATAGACAGATGATAAATGATAGATAGATAGATAGATAGATAGATAGATAGATAATGAATGAAGAAGATAACTGACTTTAACCTGTGCTTTAGCATATATGAAAACATAATTAAACATTCACATGTAAACACAAACATACTTACACTGTACACACCCAAAAGAAAAGAGATTAATCCCAGATAGGGAGGTCACTGTGGTTTGGTGGTCCAATCTCAGAAATAGCTTCCCGTGCTTTCAGTGTCCATCAAAAATGGGCCCTCAAGATCAGGGAACGCAATTAGCCTGGAGGGCATATGAGGAGGAGGAGGAGATGAGGTCTCCTGGCCCTGGAACATACAGTTCACATGTTGCCCATCACAGAGTCAGTCCAGGGAGTAGTCACGCCACCTTGGATGATTCCAGGGTATAGCATCAAAGGTAAGATTGAGATGTCTTCCTGGCTGTGACAGCTCAGAAGTGGAGTGTCTTCCCAGAAGTCTCACCTGTGGCAGGCTAGCTTCCCAATGTAGCAGGCTCTGTAGCCAGGACTTTGGGAAAGGGTTGGACTGAAATCTCTGACGTCATCAATGGATTAATGCATTGAGGCATTCACAACTGACACCCCTGTTAGGAAATCACAGAAGACGGTGTGAGGCAGATCAGTGGGAACATCTACCATGAGAATCTGCAATAAAACCTCCTAAAAGGGCCCTGCAGAGGTGACTCTGCAATTAATATGCTTGCTTCTCTTGCAGAGGACTCTGGTTCAGTTCCCAGCACTCATAGCTCAGAGCCACCTCAGTCTAGTTCCAGGAGAACTGACACCCTCCTCTGGTCTCCTCAAGATCTGCACACATGTGGTATAGAAGAACATATGCAAACACACAGGTGTGCACATGAATAGTCTAGTCATTTTATATTCCTAATAAATCACTCTCGTAGCACATGAAAGTTCATAGATTTTCATCATTCAACATCCGTCAGAATCTGCTCTTCCAACTCCTGCAGGTTTTCTCTCAGGGACTACCATTCCACAGAAAAAGCAAGAGGGGAAATTAAAGGGCCCGGCACCAGAATACCCATTCCATACATTTCCCATCATGCTCTTATTCCAGGGACTAGTAGTAACCATCTTGGATAATCCCAAGGTACGGCGTTAAAGGCGAAGACTTAGAACTCTGTGGCCATGACAGCCCAGAAGTGGACTGTCCCAAAAGTCCCATATGTGGCAGGCTAGCCTCCCAAGGCCCCAGTGTTCATAGGTGGGGCTTTGGAAGGGACAGGATAATGAGAACTCTAGTGTCATCAATGCATTAAAACACTGACAAATTCACAACTGACACCACTGTTAGGAAATCATGGAAGCTTTAAGAACTGCAGTGGGTTGGAGAAGCTAGGTCACTTGGGGCCTGCCTTTGAGGACCATGCCTTACTCTAGCTCTTCCCTCTCTGGGTCTATCTTGCTGCTTCTTGTCTGCCTGTTATGGAGTGAGCAATGCACTCCTGGCATGATGTTCCGTGGAGTTCCAGAAAAAAATGGAAAAAAAATACAAACTGTAGTATTTGTTACTGAAACCAGGAAACAGAAGGCACAATTCTTCAGGCACAATTCATTGCATTTGAATTACCATGTAGAAGAAACACTCTTGAGCAGAGCCTTGTGTCTACATCCTTGCAGCTACTCCAGGCACCTCACCCTGCACTCCAACTCCAGGGAGGGAGCTAGAGGCACCGTTGTCCACAGTAAACACCCTGAGCCCCACTTCTGGATATGGCTCCCAGGAGAGACTGCGTGCCTACCACTTTGGCAGATGCCATCAGCACTCATTTGCATCATGCGCAGGGAGGACCAGTGCCCTGCATGCCACGCCCTCTGTCACCTCTTATCACATTAGTGCGATATCAGTCTATTAGGGTGCCGTGATGAAAAGGTGTGAGAGCACGAAGCACCTGCCACAGCGGTGATTTGAAATACTGGATTTAACCGGCTTCTGGTGGCATTCATGTCAGTAACTCATCCATGCAGATAAAGTTCATGTATTTGCACTCCACGGATGAGGGTATCGTTTTTTGGGGGAAGGGGGTTGTTGTTGTTGTTTTGTTTGTTTGTTTTGGTTCTTCGAGGCAGGGTCTCTCTGTGTAGCTTTGACTGTGCTGGACTCGTTTTGAAGACCAGGCTGGCCTTGAGTCACAGTGACCCCACCCACCCCCTGCCTCTGCTAGGTCTATGAATAATAGAGACCCATGTTTATTTCTACACCGCATGCTAAAATGTGGTGAAATATTAAGAAGTAGCAGGTCCTTGAAGCAGAGAAGCTACTTAGCAAATAATGCCATTGATGATGCTGGCTACACAGCTGGGACGGCAATGACCTAATCTGACAACTCAGGTCATAAGGAAAAGCAGGGGCAGAAGACGCTATCACAGCAGAGCAGAAGCACAGCAGAACAGACAGCCGTCTCCCTCCCTGGTCTTCATGTCCCCCTTCTGTGAGGTCGAAATGTTTAGAAGGCAGGAGAAGTTACTTCCCAGCTTTGAGTTTCAGAAAACTAATATTCTAGATCAGTTTGAAAAAAATAGATTTACCTTCAAGATCAAATTCCATATATTCCCCCATTCACTTAAATCTTCTTTAGATGCTTTATATAAAATTTTACAGTTAGAGGTTTGGAAAATTCTTGTTGGATGAACTGTTAGGTGTTATTGTCATAAATGGAGCTAGTGGCATGAGTCTACAGGTGATACAATTCATTTTAATCTTCTAATGAAATGCTTGCAGTATGCAATGTATTTATAAATGTACTGCATGCCATAAATACAGTTTTTATATTCGTATTTCCATATGGTTTTATGGGCTGACTGACCCAACATCCACATATTGAGACCCAACATTTATTGTGAGCATTTGAGTACTTTAAAAATTAATTCTGTTTAGACTAAGTCATGAACATCCTTATTATGGGATTAATGTCTTTTGACAAAGAGGAAGAAAGATCCTCCAAAAATGTTAGGGTGCAAAGTGAAATGGCAGTTTTCAGGTCAGGAAGCTAAGTTGTCACTCGCCTAGAGCCATGTCTGCCCACACTTCCAGCCTCTGGAACTGGGTAAATGAATGATGTTTTTCAAGCCACCAGTCTATGGTGTCTTGTTGTAGCCGCCAAAACTGACTCAGGCAGATGCCACTTGAAACCTGAGCTTACTTACTAATCTTATTGATTTTTATTTTATTAATTTCTCCACAGATTCTTCCTAGTAGTCTTCACATATAGTCGTGTGCTTCTATAGTGGCTCTATATGTATCTGTTTGAATACTGTGTCTCTTGTTTACTGTCCATCCTCAACTCTACTATGCAAACACGTTCAGCATAACACTGAACTGAAACAGAATCAGTACAACTCTTGTCATTTTCTCTTCTCCAGGGAAAGCTTTTACACTTGGCTCCTAAATATAGGACTTGCTTTTTATAGATCTTCTGCAAGTTAGGGAAGTTTTCCTATTCCCAGTTTGTTGAGTTTTTCTAAAATTACAACTGCATATTGATTTGATTTTTAAAATGCCTCCATCTATGTGGATGGTCTTGTTTTTCTCATCTATTCTATTAATATAATGAATTACATTGCTTGATTTCTCCAGTCTTAAGTCAACTTTACATGTCTGGAAAACACCCAACCTGACGAGCCGAATTCCCTCCTTTGTAATTTACAAGGTTGGATTGCACATTGGCTATTACTTTGTTTAGAAATCCCACTACTGTGTCCGTGACTGGAGAATGACCTGCGTATCACCTTCCCCAAGGTGAGATGACTGTGTTGTCCCGGTCACTGGCAGGTGCCCCCGGGCTGTTTCTCTGTCTTTCCTACTCATGAACATTTGGGAGAGACTGACAACATGTAATGCTTTGTTGTGATCGTTGTTTATTCTAGGAGGGAGTCTCTTGTAGGCTAGGCAGGTGCTCTGACTCCTAAGGTATACCCTCAACATTTACTCTTTCTGTGCCTGGTCAGCCACTGTCAGACATCTGCATCTGTTCTATTTGGGGGACACTCATAGTTACTCTTCAGCTTCTCTTAAAGATGGAGTGTTTCGCTGTGAGTTCGAGGCCACCCTAGTCTACAAAGTGAGTCTAGGACAGCCAAGGCTACACAGAGAAACCCTGTCTTGAAAAAGAAGAAGGAGGAGGAGGAGGAGGAGGGTTGTTAAAGTTTTACACACCTGCTTTAGTCAATTTGATGCTTTGAAGTTTCCCCACAGTTCATTTCACAAAATAATTCATGTCAGTTGAGGTAAATTTGTCTGTGATGCTGCCCTGGCAGCTGGAGAGCCACAGACTAGAACTGGGTTCTCTCCTGGCGTTCCTGTCATTGCTTCCTGGGCACCCCTCTTTTTCTCTAGCTCCATCCCAACAAGTGTTGATGCCAATGAAGGCCTTTTTCAAAAGATATATATTCATCATTAGCTATATACTATTTCAGTCAATTACTGCCCTGTTTTAATTTCCTTATTGTGAGAGTTTTACTCTGTTGCCCTGGGTTACCAGGGATTCACTATAAACTGGGCTCGCCTGCACCTTGCCTCTGCTTCCCAAGTCCTGAGACTAAACTCTCGCACCACCCCTCCTGGCCTGTGTTTCACATTTGTGAAATGTCTCCAGTTCTGTGTTCTTTGCTTCTCCATCCAAAATTACTTGGGTGTAAACTTTTATCCGACTCTGAGTGTTCAGCTAAAATGTCTAGTTTGTAGGCTTTGGAAACCTGCTGCACAGGGGTTCAATGCTATAAATTCCCAAGTATGGCTTTATTTGCATCCCACATAGAAATGTACGTATTTACTTCCTAATTTTGGAGTTCTTTTTCTCTGATATATGAGTTATCCATAACTCATTTTTCCTAAACTTCCAGACATATGGGAACTTTGCATTATATTTTGGCATTGCTTTCTAGCTTAATTGTATCATAGTAAATATAATTTATATGTATAAATTATATATACATATATATGCATGAACACACACATATATTAAGATGTCTGTCTTAAACTCTCCAAAGCCTGGTGGGGAAGTCTGAATTAATGTTCAAAACATGCCCTACTCTTTGTACTTAATGTTTCCTTCTTCAGTAGAATTGAGTACAATTATCTTCTCTGCCCCTCTGATGTCATTCTAAAATCACCTTGCCTGATTTGTCCAATTGATTGCAAGTGGAGAGAGTTCAAAACTCTTCCCGTCTGCCCTCCTCCTGGATAGAGGCAATTCTGTCCGTCTAACTCATGAAATGATGAACATACGCAGACGAGACCTCAGTGGCTCCTGGAATCATGTCACTACAGCATAATCTAGTGGGGTGACAAAATGCTAAGACACGTCTCTTTGATCTAGACTCATGCCACCACCCTGTGTAACTCTCCAACTTGAGGCCCTGGTGTTTCTCTCTGATGTGCCCTCCTGTCTCTTCTGTTTCCTGTTCCTTCACCCTTGGGTATTCTGCCTGCCCCTCTCATATACAACACACGTCATACAGATAATCACATTGTGCAGGCGTTAATCAGCCTCCTGATAATATAGCAAGGTATCTGATCTTATTGACTCATAAAGAGAAAAGGATACTTAGAACTGGAAGTTTCAGAGGGTTCAGCCCATAGTAAGCTGGCCTGAGTGCATGGGGGAGGAAGAGAGACAGGAAGGAACAGGAGAGCACAGAGCCACAATCCACCGACCACTGTGGTGGTGGATCTCTAGTGGCCTAAGGAATCTCACCAGCTCCACGCCTAAGGCTTTAACTAGCTCTCGGCAGTGTGGGCATGAGGATGAAGCCTGAGCTTCCCTTGGTTTTAGCTTCATAGGTGCTTGCTAAACATAACCCTAAACTCCACAGCGAGGCTACGGTTGTTGAGGATTTCCAAGGAAATGGCAAACTTTCTCAACACTTGGGAGAAGGTTCCTGCTGCCTTGTGCCAGGGATGCAGCAACGGGAGATGAACAGAAGCAGAGATTCCCAAGACATCATCAAAGTCACAATCGGTTCTTTCTGCCTGTTACAGTGAAATGACAAAGACAAAGGAGGCAGAGGAAGAGGAGGAGGAGAAGGAAGGGGAGGAGGGGAGGAGAAGGAGGAGGAAGAAAGGAAGAGGAGGAGGGAGAGGAGGAGGAGGAAGAAGAGGAGGAAGAGGGAAAGAAACTGAAAGTCTCTTAGTCACTGAGTAGCCAGGACTTGAGGATCTAAAGTTTCTCAGCCCCTTGCAATCACTAGTGATGGTAAAGTTAAGAACAGGCTTTGGTAATCAGACTAGGTGGTGCATGCCTGTAATCCCAGCACTCGGGAAGGCAGAGGCAGGTGGATCTCTGTGAGTTTGAGGTCAGCCTGATCTACAAACCAAGTCCAGGACAGTCAAAACTACAAGAGAAACCCTGTCTCAAAAAAACAAAACAGAACTGGCTTTGGAGAGAAAGTCAAATGAAGGGCACAGTCAGTGAAACGTGATCTAGAGAGAAAGCTCGTGGTGTGAGCACACAATCTTCTGTGGGGACTGGAGATGTCACACAGATCCTGAAGGAGACTAACGGGGCCTCTACAGGGCTGACCATACCTGTGAGGCGTCCAGAGGTATGCTTTTGCCTAATAGAGCAAGACACAAAGAAAATCTGAGGGCAGCAGCCATCGTTTAATCCCTTAAATGTTGTCTCATGTCACAGAAGGAGAAATATAGAACAGTCAGGCGATCTGAGAGCCATGCCGTACAGCACATCCACATCACGTTTATTACGATGAATTGTTACAATTGTTTTACTTTATGATCATTGTTAATATCATCTGTACCTAATTTACAAATTAAATGCTCTGCATGTGCATATGTGTGCATAAGTAGGGAAAACCATTATACTGGCTGTGAGTTCACTCACCTCAGGATTTCCACAGAGATTACAATGAAATGGGATATTGCAAGCCACAGAGGTTTCGGGTGTGTTTTAAAACAGCAGATTGTATGTCTACCCTAAGCCAAATTAACTAATAGCATTGGTTTATGCCTCAAACATACTTATTTTTGCACAAGTTATTTGCATGGTTAAAAACACCCTTTAGTTTGGGGATGGCACATTAAAGAGTGTGTGTGTGTGTGTGTGTGTGTGTGTGTGTGTGTGTGTGTGTGTGTGTAAGAGAAAGAGAGAGAGAGAGAGAGAGAGAGAGAGAGAGAGAGAGAGAGAGAGAGAGAATCTATGTCTCTGTCTGCAAGTGCACACAGAGCACTGGATCTCCTCAATGAAAATGCATTGGATCTCCTCAAGTTGGAGTTACAGATGGTTGTGGACTGCCTGGCATGGCTGCTGGGAACTGAACTCAGATCCTCTGACAGAGCAGTTAAGCCTCTTAATGACTGAGCCTCATTTTCCCAACCTTTTGGACGGCTTTTTAAAACTGCCATATATGATTCAGCCTAGTTTTGTTTCTTTTCTGTTTCCTCTTCTTTTTCTTATGAAGTACCAGTTCCAAATTCCAGACTTCATGGTATAAGTGTGACTCCATGATCTCTTTATCTTTATCTTTTATATTTCCATGTATGTCTAGACAGAGAAGAGTCTGTCCTGCCTGTAAGTTTGTCAAGAGCAATGCCAAGGAGTCTTCTGCTCCATTATCTTCTTTATGAGTTCTCATCTGTCTTGTGGAGAGAAAAAAAAATTGGCTGAGCCAATGGGTTAGTCAGCTGTCAGTCACTGGGTGAAAACATTTGAGAGGATCAACCTAGAAGAAGCATTTGTTTGCATTCTCATGTCAGAGGCTTCCATTCCACACTGCTTGGTCACTTTTGGGCCCCATGGAGAGGCAGAGAAGTGGGTGGAAGCCTCATGCCTCAAGTGGCCAGAAACAGAGAGAGAGAGAAGGATCGAATCTAGCATACCCTCAAGGCCAGCACCCCGGTGACCTAGCTGTCTGTCACTAAGCCAACCCCTGAAATCTCCACATCCTCCTCCAATACCCTAGACGAGGAACTAAGCCTTCACTACAGCTGTTTTTATGGAAACAAAGTCCAAACTGGAGCTGAGGACATCAACTTTTGGGGTTTCTTTCTTCCCTTTCATCATTGCAGGTCACACTATAGAGGAGTAACAATCTGACTGTTTCTCATTGTTATGACAAAATCCCCTGAGAAAAGCAACTGAAGGGAGAAAGGGCTTATTTCCGCAGTTGGAGGGGAAGGCATGAAGCACACAGGAGGAATACAGTCCACCTTGGAGGGGAAGACACTGCAGCAGGCAGAGAAGGCATGGAGGCAGCAGAAGGAGTCTGGAAGGTAACCTTACATAACAGAGGCAGAAAGAACAAGATAAACAAGATATGAGGCCCTACTCTGAAACCTTAAGCCCCTCCAACAGTGACGCATTCGCCTTGACAAAGTTCCACTTTCTGAAGTCCAAGAACTTTCCAGAAAGCTCCACTGCCTGTGACCAAGTGATCAAACTCGCAAGCCTACAGAGAGTATCTCTTAGTCTCTGCAGCACTGGCTCATCACCAAAGCATTGATACGGCTCACTCAGAGCACCCAGAAGAAAAGATTAGGAACTGCGATTTGTGAGCGACTAATGGATACCGTGTGTTTATTCTATGACATCATCCTGAGTAAAGGCACTGAGCAAGGTCATCCTGCTCTCCTTGGTTTTTAGCATGAAGGGCCTGAAATTCCTGGAGAGTAAGGTCATGCCTGTCACCGTGTTTACCAAATTGCAGAAGCAGAAATTGGCAGTGTGCTTCTGTCCGCAAAAACAGTTCTTCACTCTCTGTGCTGACCTTCCATGGCCTTGCATCCGTTGACATTAGGAAAGAGAGATCTTGGGGCTTTTGATATGCAAATAAGAAAGTGACAACACTGTTTGTTGGACACTAGGACCCCCTTGTCTCAGAGTTCCTATATTTGAAAATCACCTATTACATAGCTCTTTGTAACTAGTCCTTTTGAATTGCTGAGCCTTTGAGTGATATTTCATTTTATATAGCACTATCTTGTTTTGTTTTGTTTTTTAATGGCAACTGTGTTAGGTTTAATTACAAATAAGAAAAGGATCACCAAGCGGCTACATCTTTTCCTTCTCAAGAATCTCTCCAGCTCCCAGGCCCTCTTGTCCTTTGTTAATATGAACAGCCATACTTGGTTAGGTCAAAACCTGACCCTGATTTAGTCAAAAAACACCGTTCAAAGATGCTGATCATAAAGTCAAATACATACAAAGCTTAGCACCTCTATAATATTAAAATAAAAACAAAAACCTACCAAACAAGAACTTGATTTTTAAAAACCCAAAATACTCATCACAGCTGCCTGAGAGGAGATCTTGATCGCTCCACGTAAACAGATACTCTCATATCCACATGATGCCTCTTGGACTAAAATCAAAATTAACCCAATACTCATTGTGGCTTTTCAGGAGCAAGAGTCCATGACACCATCAAAGCAAGTCCAGAGACAGACGACACAGATCCCACTCTAAACCCCAGATCGCCACCGTGGTCACGGACACAGGAGCCGCTCAGAGTCTCCTGAAAGCTACAGCATAACCTTTATGTTCTTATGATAAAAGAAAACACAAGCTGACAAGTGTAAAACGTGGCCAAACATCATCTATACTTATGCTGCCCAGTGAGTGGTCTGCCAACGATCTGACCATGCGATCTGCTGGCTGCTGAAAAGGAGACAACCGAGAGAAACTCGGCAAATCTCCAGGGGCTTCTGTGGAGCTTTGACATGCGTGACGTCCCTGTCTGTGCCTAGTAAGCCTCCTCTTCGACAAGGGCAGGCTCATCCTGGTCCTTCTTTGAGCCACAGATGACACTCTGTGTGCCAGGCAAGCACAGCAGAGCAAGAGGCAGAAACGGAGAAAACGGAAATGTTAGCACCTGCCATCCACAGGGAATCCTTTGAGTAGCAGGTCAGGGCGGGGCTGCCCGGGCTGGGGCCCTCAATTGGCTGTCTTTCTAGACTCATCCTGGCAAGGGTTGTTCTTCACAGAATCCTGGACAGTCCCTCTGCCACCGAGCGTGCGTATTGTGCCTCATCTGCTTGGGGGCAGGATTGTGTTCACTGGGGCTGATCCCTCCAAGTATAAAGTGCAGGTGAAGAGATCTGCACGAGAGCCAGCTGGGTGAAAGGCACATGGCTGACTGAGAAGAGCACGGAGACAAGTTTGCTTTGCCTTTTTCTCAGGAGACAGCTGAGTGCATACAGAGCAAAGGTTGCCTCCACAGCTCACTGAGGTTCCAATCTGCATGCACTGGTGCCCTGGTCACACTGTGCCTCCCTTTCACGGAACTTATACCTCCCCGAAGTCTTTAGGAGTGGGCGCCTCTTTTGGGCTTTTTTTTTTTTTTTACAAAAGCTGAGGTGAAACATGGACCCTGGAAACTGATGAAAGGCATTATAGCAATTCTTATGCTCTCGACCTGTGCCTAGAGTGTGGGTATCATTTGCAAATTGTGAGACTTGTTTGTACACTCGTGTGTGTCCCCTGACCAGAAACTCCAGACATGGGACCCAACAGCCTGGGTCTTGTCAAGTTGTATGTGCATCTAATCTTGCAGGTTTGAGAGCCACTGCTCCCCAGTGTGTATGAAATCTCGTTAAAATGTGCTCTGGTTCTTACACTGGGGATTGAGCCTCTAACCCTCACAGATGCTCCAGGAGATCCGCTCCACTGAGGAGCCAGCACCCTCTTCCCCTCCTGTTAGTTTTTGGGTTTTGTTTATTTCTTTGTTTGTTTTTTACTTTAACACAGTATCTGTACATTCCAAAGGTTGACCTTGAATTCACTCTCTAACCAGAAGACCTTGAATTTGCTATCTTTCTGCCTCCCTCTCCTGGTACTTGGCATTGCAGACCTGTACGAACAGGCTTAGCACAATCATTTTGCAGTAATAATAAGTCCTAGACAAACATGGTCCAATTCTTCAGCAGTATTCATGGTGTTAACTGGATGGTAAGATAATGCCCTGTCTAGTAGCTAAAAATGGAGCATTCGTGTCATTTTACCAAATTAAATGAAAAAGAGAGATGTCTGCCACACTAGCCGTGATTCTGATTTCTTTTTCTCTTTTCTTTCTTTCTTTCTTTCTTTATATTTTAAAAGTCGTTCTTCTTTTCCTTTTATTGAAAGATTTTTGTCATACAGTGTATTCTGGTTATGTTTCCCTTCCTACTCCTGCCAGCTCCTCCCCACCTCCCCCTTAGTCTCTATTTTCTAGAACCATCTCTCTCTCTTTCTCTTCTGCTGTCTTCTTAACTTAACCCCACACAGAGGACATCCAGCCTGCAGATCACAGAGGGTTTAGGATGGAGCAGCTCTGCTAGTGAGCAGCTAAGAGTTGGCTTAGGTCTCATCTTTGTCCAGCCTGCTTTACACTTCCAGGATGCTGTCTTGTTTTGTTTTTAGTAAAGCATTATGAAATTTCAGCTGCAGACCATAATAGCTCTCACTTCTGAAACCGGCAAGATTTCTCGTGACCACGCCCATCTGCGGACACAACTGCAAGTTCGAATCACCAGGGAACTTTAAAAACCACACCCTTGCACTTAGCGCATCCCGAAGAACTTGATTTAGCCAGTGGGAAGGTTTCCCAGAGTTAGCTACCTCAGCATCCCTGAAGTGATATTCTAATGCTTGGCCGGGAAGCAAGCACTTTGAGGAGAACTCTAGCTCACTGTGTGTTTGAATTTTGCTCCTTGACCTCATCAGCCCCAGGGCAAGCAAGAGCTACTTCAGAAGTCGTTGCCTTTCAAAGGCAATTTAAAAAGACAGCCACGGTGCTCAGCACCTCACAACAATCAGAGAGACGGAGTAAAATTACATTCTGGAAGCTGAAGTCAAAGGACAAATCCAAGTCTATTTAAAGGTACTCTCAAAAGGCACCTGCAACAGATATGGGACTTTGGGTTACAGAGAAAATGGTTTGCAGCCTTCCTGTAGAAGTTGGATCGCTTCCTTCTTCCCTATCCCAGCTGTAGTCAGAGCAAGCTCCTGTCTCCAATAATCAAAGCCCAAAGAGAGCTGTCTGGTGCTCTCTGGGGTACATGGCAGCTTGGCGGACTCTGAGCGCATGCTCAGAACCTGAACTTTCAGGCTGGATGCTGTCTCAGGGGCCCTGAGCCAGCTCTGAGAAAGGCGGAAAAGAACGTGGCTCCTGAGCCAGCACCCGAAGTATTTATTGCACCCCAGCTTCTAGCTTCCTCCTGCCGTTGGCCTGTGCTGGAAGTTCTGGTATTTGAGCCTCACCTTTTATTCCCTTAGTGAAAATCCTATTATCTCAAACAGCTGTGTGTCAAGAAAAGACATGAATTCTGAGCCACAACAAAAGGATCTGAAGTGTGTTGCTCCGGGTAGCCTTAGGCAAAAAACCATTTTATCTCACTTTCTTCATTTATAACACAAAGACTTAACTTCCCGCTGAAAGGAACACGGATGTCTACTTCAGGGTGGGAGAAGTTTGAAGATTGACTCAAATCTCCCCACAACAGAGTGAGCTTTATAATCACACAACGTACACATGTATGTAATACAGGAAACGCAAGCAGCCAGACCCCCCTAAAACGCTGTGCGAATGTGACATTAAAATATTACTTGAAATTGGCCATTTTAAGGTAACAGATAAAGGGAAAGGCAAAGAGAAAGGTCACGTGCCCTACCACGTAAAGCTTGAAATTGATTTCAGGAGCATCAGAGCTCGCGATGAAAGAACCTCAATGTTTAATTAGGATGGCTCACATCCAGAGTCTATCTTTAGGGTAAACTAGAAATTACAGTGTAGAAGGGAAACTCACCAAGCAAGAGTCTAAATTAACGAAGAGGGGCCCAGTGGCAGAACCATCACAGCTTTCCTCAGCAAACTATGAAGGGTCTTAACTTTTGCATTTCCACAAACACAACTTGAATAATCCCCAAGGCCTTCCTCTGAGGAATGGGCTTTGACTAATATTTCTGAATAGTCACTTTTCCATTGGCCTTCATCTGTGTTTCACTTGGTTTGCCCGCATACCTGAGACTGCAGTATAGATGCGTTTGGCACCCACCCTACAACACGTCAGAAGACTCTCATTAAGATTCCAAATGTATAGAAACATATTTTATACCATTAATATTTTGGCTTCTTTTTGTAAGTGGTTGGCAGAGGATCCATGGCACCATATCATTAATTTCTTAAATATTCTTGTTTTCTTCTCATCATTGATGTATCATCAAATAAATTAGTTCAGACCCAAAATGTGACAGAGAGAAACATATGATTGATTTTTTTTTAGTTCAGGATGTGTTTTGAATGATTTATACAACTTACCCTGGCTTACCATCCCATAATTTTAAAGAGGAGCACATGGCTATCTATGCCCAAAGTACGATTTTCAGATGTTGAGTAAGAACCTTCTCCGTTTTGCTCTTTTTCCATCTCCCCACTGACCTAGCTCTAAACTGAAATATGCTTGTCAGAAAGCCTACTAAACGGTTTAAACTTTCTAAATAACATACTCTAAACTGTGGCGAAACCAAGTCACCAGCAAACAGACCTTGTGAGGGAAGATGCTGTAGTGAGCAGGTACCATACAGTTAGGAAGCTCTCTAAAGCAGAATTTAAACTTCATTCAGATCACAGTTACTTGCCTGGGCTGGAGGTTTAATTTTCAATTACAAGGAAGAAAATAGGCCAGGTGCAACAGTTCTTACCTAGTTTAACTAACAAATAAGTTGAAGATACCCGTTTTGGGGCTTGTGGATTAACTCCTCAATTTCACCGCGAAGCAAACACCTCTCCTGCACTCCACTGTCAGGCCTTTCATTCAGTTTATGATTCTGGCTTTTAAAAGGCCTGAAAGTCACGGGTTCCTGGGTGGTAGGGCCCAGCTGACTGACTGAGTTCCCTGCTGGTGGATTCAGGCCAGCTGTCTAACAGCCTTTGTGTCAGGCACTCTGACTAGGTCACTCAGCCTTTGATATACTGCCTAGTGCTTATTGCATGCATTCTGCTGACAAATGAGCTGAAGTATGATTCGGTGACTTGGTGACAGAGGCCCATGCAGCTCTGAGCTTCCTGCAGTACATCTCAGTTGAGGCCACTTTGGGAATCTGAAGCCAAGTAGTCTAGGCGTTGTCCAACAGTCACAAGAAAGGAAAAAGTAGTGTGTACTGTCCGATGCCTTAGAAGTATTTCTAAGCCCAAGCTCGTAGTTTGTGGTTCTGTTTCATGGGGACACCAGGGCAATGATAAACACTGTGTTTTTTGTGTGGCTTTCCATCAAACTAACTGCTGGCTGAATGCAAACATAGGGATTGTTTTATTATAAGTTGAAAACCCCAACTCTTACATAAGAAACAAAACAGTAACAATAAAGCTAGTATTTTTAATATATTTTATTGATTTACTCATATTACATCTCAGTTGTTATCTCATCCCTTGTATCCTCTCATTCCTCCCTCCCTCCCATTTCCCCTTACTCCCCTCCCCTATGACTGTGACTGAGGGGGACCTCCTCCCCCTGTATATGTTCATAGGGTATCAAGTCTCTTCTTGGTAGATAGCTAGTATCTTTTAACCAATTAGAAAGGTGGGCAGTGATTTCTACAAGGAAAGCAAAGTAACCTATGGGAGAACATCCACCACTCACACTCCGGGCCGATCTATGTGGCCAGGTGGGTAGAGCAGAGCCCTGGGGAAGAGCCTCGTGCACCAGGTCCCACAGGTCCCACAGGTCCCACAGGTCCCACAGGTCCCACAGGTCCCACAGGTCCCACAGACCGGCTGGAAGCCCATTCTTCTGCAGGAGAAGTGCCCTCTGGGGCAGGCTGAGAGCTCTAACTAACAAAAGGGCAAGGTCGTTTCTAACAAACTGCAGCAAAGAAAATGTGATCAGCACTGCCACCAAGTGGTCATTCCTGGAGGAGGCTTCCTAGGTAAGATGCTAAGAGGTTCCTTACATAATCAACTCTCAGGTCTAGAATCGCCGTTTACTGATAATTGACGCTGGAGGAGACAGTCAGCCAGGCCAAGAATTAGAAAATTTCAGAAAATAATAGTCCACTGTCTCCATCAAATTAATGGTGAGAAGGAAAAATAATGACTGGGCAGTACTAGGAAGCAGGGAGCAGGGAAAAGTCTTACTCCAAAAGACAAGGTTTACACCAGGAAAATATGTATATGTGGTGGTCTCGTCTGAATCCTTATCCTAGCAAGCAAGCTGTGAAAATTGGACTTTTTGAAGGATCTGGGGAAATGGCTCAATGAAATGTTTGCTGCACAAACCTAACCTGCATTCAGATCCCTAGAACTCTCAGAACAAAGCTGGAGCTGCCGCCTGTGAGCCCAGCGCTGAGAAGCGTTGGGCAGGAGGGCACTGAGACCACTTTGCAGACAGCCTAGCCTAACAGGTGAGCCCCAGGTCCAGTGAAAGACATTCTGCAGAAAATAAACAGTCAAGGATGACACCCAACACTGCCCTCTAGTATACACACGCATACATGTACATACACAGCTCATACAGGTTCACGAAGGAGAGGGCACATACATACACACACCATGAGGGCTGAAGCACTGTGACAAGCAGATGTGCCTGGTTGTCTGATGAAAGTAGAAAACAGTAAATCTTGTGATAACGGTGCTGGGGTTATCTTTAGGAGAACGCTTTGGCTATTAGAAAGACAGCATGCATGGCTGATCACACATCAGGGGGCTGCATTAAAGGTTCTGGCAAGGAGTGGGTTAATAACAGGTCAAAGGTGGGAATTTCCCTGCTACAGCTGAGCACTGAGAATCAAGGCGTTGTTCTTTATGCTCTTACAGTTGAGGAGCTCGCTAACAGGTAAAGTCTGACCCTCAAGGGAAGTTACTGTTGATTTGAAACTCAATATTGTGACATGGTAAAATATTTCCACCACGCTAGTGGGCATTTCCTGAACTTCTTGTTCCATGTCACACGCAGACACAGCTGTGCGGCATGGCTGCTGCTGCTCTCCGTGTGGCAGTGTGTGGTATCCACCAAACCATGCAGTTGTAGACTGCTATGAATGTCAATGACACGCAATAGAGATATTTAACCTTTCCTTGTGTGGAAAACCAAGCCATCTTTTCCCCTTTTTAATAGAAACATCTATGTGACGAGGTGGACCGCACACACATCCTCTTCCCACAGGGCCAAACCACAGATGCCCCAAAGCATGGCTCCACATCTCCTCAGCGCTGTGCAAGGTGCCGTTTCTTTCAAACTACCCGGAGACTGAGACGGTACCCGTCCCTTTGTGTGTGAATGTGTTGGATTGTGCTCAAGTTAGTGCAGGTGCCTGAGTCCAGAAGAGGGTGTCAGACCCTTGCTGCTGGACTTACTGCCAGCTGAGGGCCGTCTGGCATGGGTATTGGGAGGACGCTGTTGCTTGAGCCATCTTTCTAGCCCAGTACCTTGACTCTCTCTAGTACCTTCACACCCCTGCCTAAAACATGACTATTTACTGATCTCTCTGCCTTTAAGTTATGAACACAACCACACTCACATTTGCAAGACTGAATGGACGGTGACTTCATCCTGAGCGCAAATGTAACATTCTTTGTTCTGACTTCAATGCTTTTATTTTTGGTTGACACCCTCTTTCAGAAAGATAGAAAACAGACATGTGAGTGAGCAGTCTATTTCTCTTTTTTTTTTTTTAAAAAATAATCACTCCCTAGGCTCATCTTAATATATTTTGCTACTCCATGGGGGAAACAAAAAGCTCTGAAAATCAAATTGGCCTTTTGTATTTAAATTTCAAATAGATGGATGCCTATGATCACATCGTATTTATTGGTTCACCACATAAACCAAAGCAGAAGTCTTTTCATTGGTTCCAGTGTCCTTTGATTTCATGATTGTATTTTGTGAGCAGAAAGACTCTAACCATATTGTGTGTGATCATTGATTTATAAAATGTTACAGATTTGAAGGCAGGAAAATGTCCAAACAGGAAGGGCAATAAAGGGTTTCAACAGAGTTTTAAAGTTTTGACTAAAATAGCTTTATAGTAATCTCTAAATTCTTTTTAAATTTTCTATGTTTTTTTTTCATATGGCTCAGTGGGGAAAAGTATATATATATATATACACCAAATACAGCAACAGCTCTTATAAACTGAACATTTTATCCCTGAGTCAAGACTACTTCATGGGTTTGTGTTGGAAGACTACTGGATGTTTTTTGATGACTAACAATGGTCATTTCATTCTACCAGTGAGAGGGCAAGTGGCATGTGGTGTAAAAGGGGGGACTGTCCTGAAAGTGTCATTGTCTTCCTGTTTAAAGAAAGCACTTAACCTATCATCAGCTGCGTGAGACTCTGCTCTACGGCCCAAGCGCAAGTCCCAGCTCAGCCATTACTAGTGAGTGACCAGAGACACTAACTCCACCTCTTAAGTCCTCATTTTTTTTTAAAATCCAACACAAATCATATCTGTATGCCTAAGATGCTTGTTACCCTGCACCTTCAAAACAGAAGCAGGTGGGAGAATCACCTGGGTCCAACCAGCAGGGGGCGCCCCTCCCCTTGTCACATCACAGCCTCTCCATACCCACCCTCCCACATCCCTGCAGGTAGGACTCAACTCTACCTGGGAGTGAAAAATGCAAGCAGGATGCCTCTCCCCTACCTCATACGTGTGGGCACCTCCTATTTGAATCCTCTACATCCGTTCCCTCTGCCATCTATTCACCCCTTCCTGTGGGGGCACCCTGACAATACTGCACATCTGTCATGCTTACCTCAGCCTCACTGCCAACAACCCAGGAAGACTTTTTACTTAATCTGGGACTTCGCTTCTCTGCCTAAGGTCACAGAAAGGCCAGGCCATACTGCATGAGTCTGGAACATAGTAGGTCCAAATAAACATGCATAATAGAAATCTACACTGTGAGGAGAACAGATACATTTCTATAGCAACCGACCAGAGCACCTGGCCTCTCTCCCAAGAGAGAGGTGATAGCAAGGGCTGTTGGTATGGAAGTTTCTAGAAGGCATAAAGTACTTCTTTCCAATCTGAAGGCAGCTGTAGAAGCCCAGAGGGATTATGGAAAGGTGAAGGGATTGAGGCATGGAAACTTAGGCTACTGACTCAGTGTGTCCACACTTGTCTCAACAGCCCTTACACACTACTGTGTTTTTTTTGGACCATAAGATGCACTTTCTCTCCAGAAAAGGGTGTGTGTGTGTGTGTGTGTGTGTGTGTGTGTGTGTGTGTGTGTGCAGATAAGGGTGTGCCTTGTGGTCCGATTGCTGTTTTTACTGTTTTTCTTGTTTCACTGCTCTGAAAACTGGGTACGTCTTATGGTCTGAAAAATATGGTACTCTTCTACCTCTTAAACAGTCAGATGTATTAGCAGTTACAATTTAGCCCCCATTACAGGTAATATGATTGATATTCAGAGAACTGAAAGTCAAGGTGACATTGCTAGTAAGTAATGGGCAAACATGACCAGTTTGGGAACTGCTCTAGCCACCTGTACCTCCACCCTGAAATACCTGCACCTGCAATTGTCCCTACAGTTGACGGGGCCCCCAGCCACATGAAGAAGGCAGAGGGAAAGAGTTGAGGGAAAGGTCCTTCCCTAATCTATAGTGTAAGCATTTCCTTTTTTGGTATATTTCTTTCAGCCTGTGTAACTGGTCTACCTAGTAATAAATGCTCAGTAGATACTTGTGGATTGACCAAGTACAGGTCTACAACCTAACATAGGGAGAGAACTTACAGGACTGTTTCCATCACTCTTATAAGGGTGCTCGAAGGAACAAATGCATTATGGGGCTGTAGGTAACTCATTATGTTGTCAGTAAGGGCTGTGAGAAAATCTATTGGTGTTATATCATTCTTATCCATGTGCCCTGGTATGCTGTGTTTGCTCACTTGAAAGAGCACATGTCTTCCTCGGGGTTTCTATTGCTGCGATGAAAAAACATAACCAAATACCAAGTTGGGGAGGAAAGGGTTTATTCAGCTTAAGCTATCATTGAAGGAAGTCAGGACTGGAACTCAAACAGGCAGGATGGGAACCTGGAGACAGGAGCTGATGCAGAGGCCGTGGAGGGGCGCCGCTTACTGACCTGCTTCTTGTGGCTTGCCCAGCCTGCTTTCTGATAGAACCCTGGACCACCAGCCCAGGCATGGCCCCACTCACCCAGTGATCACTAATTGAGAAAATGCCTCACAGCTGAATCTCATGGAGGCATTTCCTCAAGTGAGGCTTCTTTCTCTCCGATGACTCTCGCTGTGTCCCTTTGACACAGAAAACCATCCAGTACAAGACACCAGCTCTAGTACACCACCTCCACCCCATAAGGACCAGGGACACCATCTAGGAGGACAGTACAAGGATAGCAACAGAAGCTCCCCCTGCCACAGGCCAAAGTCAGTTATCCCCGTACATAAGCATCCCCAACTCAAGGGTTGGCCATTGCGGTTTTCCAATGGACCAGAGAAGATATCAGGTAGAGTAGCTTTGGAGTTTTATGGGGGGAGGGGAGGGTGGGGGAAGGCAGGACACATATCACAGAATCATGAAGAAGGTGTGTTAGGGGAGAGACAAGGCCTGTTGGCCTTAGTTTGGCTATAAGTCACTGTGCGGAAAGGATACGTCCCGCTCTCCTGTGTCATCCTTCTTGCTCAGGAAAGAGATTCTCCGTCTGATGTCAGGGAAGGTTACAGCAGGCTCAAGCAGCGGGCAGACAGCCTCAAGGAAAAGAACACATTTGGCTTGGCCCAAAGCTCTGGCCTGAAGTGACCATCGCATCCCCAGCCATCCCCAGCCAGGAGGGATTGGCAGGCAAATTGGGCTTCCCGCCTGGATGCAATTAGCTATCGACAGCCTTCAGGACTCCACAAGCAAAGATGCCCATAGTGCAACCTGAGTTCCTCTGCAAAGCCATCATTTTTCTTTCAATCTCATGTGGGGATAGAAATATCTGAGACCAGGAGGCCTGAGCTGACCACTGGGTCACCACGGAGGCTCCTGGTCACAAACCACTATCCATTAATCACCCTGACAGCGGTGGTTACAAAGCACGCATTGTGCGAAGCGAGCCCTGCGCTTCCATGCTGCATGGGAACTGGGAAGAGGGGGGGATAATTGGAAGCATAACGTGGAAGTCCACTTCCCAACTCCCTTCCCTTAGCGAGTCAAACAAGTCTGCATTCCATACAGTCAGTCCACGGGGTTGTGTAGCACCTGGTGCAGGAGGAGATGAATTCTTAAACAATAAGCAATCAAAAGGAAACGAACTACAGGAGCATTCGAGTACTAACCAGTTAAGAGGAACAAAAATAAATAAATAAATAAATAAATAAATAAATAAATAAATTTTTAAAAGGCATTTAAAAACAAGTAAGAACCTTAGCATCTGCTGCTAAGTGGCTTGTCACCAACTGGGCAGATACGTTGTGTACAAGTGGGAGACGAAGTGGGGCTCTCAGCCATCTTCTGGAAATGTTGTGCGAAAGGTTGGTCCTCAGCCAATACAAGTTTGGAAGAAGGAGGCCTCATTGAAGGCTGAGGGAGAGGCTGGGATGGGAGGCCTTTCAGAACCTTGGGTGACAAAGCAGAAATTCCCCGTAGAAAAGATGGAAATCTACTGACAGGGTTGCATGATTTTTTAAGATAGAAATTAGGACAGAGTGAGAAATGACCTGCACTTGGAAGATCAGAAGTACACGGTGAGAGTCAGTCCCCGCTCTCCACATAACTATGGAGGATGTCCTGCCCATTGGCTAGATCAGAGTAGGGGTTTGATGTTTACTACTTGTATTGTCCTTGGTTAGTGCAATAGTTTGAGCAGACTCACCTGGGCCCCGTCCACCCGTGACGACATTTGACCATCTCCCCTTGGTGGGGAGACCTGACGGCACTCAAAGAAAGAATAAACAGACTACCAAGATGAGACTTGATAGCCTATGATCATATAGTGGGGGAGGAGGTCCCCCTCGGTCATGCACCTAGGGGAGGGGAATAGGGTGAAAGCGGGAAAGAGGGAGGAACGGGAGGATATAAGTGATGGGATAACAATTGAGTTGTAATCTGAATAAGTTAAAAAGAAAGAAAAAAAGAAGAAGAACACAGTGAGCAGACTAAATTCTCAACTAAGTATTCGATTCTGCTCTGTCTTCTGCTTGCTAGAGATAACGGCCGTTGGTTTTGAGACTTAATGGGTGGCCAGGGACTATTTGCTGGTAGTGGCTGGTTATTTTATCTTAGATGACACAAGCACACTGAGCTTGGGATGAGGGGCCCTGAAGATGTGTCTGAGAGCCTCGCCAAGGGGAACTCAGCCAACACACTCATCTGAGTTGATGCCTAGAACTTCTGGTCCAAGCATCGGTCCATCAGACTCTATACTCTGTAAATCAAGGCCTGTAGCTCAGGGGCTGAATCAGGACCCTCTCTAGGCCAGGAAAGTCCAAGGAGGAGATAAATGGCTGTACCAGGGCAACTATCAGTAGGTATCCATTGTACAGAGATGCCTGCCATGGCCAGACACCTTTCCAAGTGATACGCAAGACGCATGCTGGCATTGCTGCATTGAATCTATAATCGAATGAATTTACCTATCTGTGAAATGAATCCATTGTGCAGGAAGTAGGGACCATGGGATGCACAGCAGAGAGGTTAAATTAAGAGTTCTGTCAGTAAAGGCTACTACTTCAGGTTTGAAAGTATATCTGAGGAAGTGAGAGGTAAGGGCAGCAGTGATTCCTAACAGAATCCAGAGTGCGTGTTAAGGCTGCGTTCTCATGGCTCCTCTGCACCTTTCAGGCCAGGGACCTGAGTGGAGCCTGGGGTAGGAGTTTGTGACTAACTTCACAGGACCCTCGGCATGTCTGGGGTAGGACACCTGACAGAAACAAATGCTGGGAACTGCACTTCAGGGCAGGGATCTATTTGAATACGGAGCATAGTGGTGAAGGAAAAGTTGAGGCAAGCCCAACCTAGGGTCAGGAAAGAGGGCCAATACCATCAAAGGGAATGAAGAAAACAGAGAGGCCAAGAATATGATACATAATGCCCTTATCTGAGTCCAGGAGGTCAGACTGGAAAAACAGCTGTCCCTGGTGAGGCAAGACCAACCAAGCTCAAGGAGACAAGACGTAGGTCAGATGCTGATGGCGTCAACCATATTGTACACATGATAATCCTGGATGTGCATAATTTACTCAAAACAAAGTAAAAATACTAAAATCACAATGAGGTGGGAACAGCAGTTCATGGACGTGCCTACACTCAGAGCTCGCTAACCACATGGGCTTCTCCCATGAACATTACTGCATTTAACCTTCCCGATTATCCTGTCATGGAACTTAGCTGCAACGCTCAAAATTATGCAAGTTCTCCAAAGCAGCATATACAGAGGAAAGGCAAAGGCAGAATCTGAGTCTATGCTTTAGGAATCCCCAGTCTTTGCCACCGCAGCCCCAGATTTCCTCTAACTGAAAAAATAATGCAACAAAAATATCTTTCCTAGGGAAGAAGTTTTACCTGATCACTACTCTTTGAGATATAGATATCTATCTTTTATTGCCTAGGAAGGGGCCAGGGGTGACGAGGGGGTGGTTGTGGTCAGAGTAAATTGCACACTGTGTCAACGCATCCTAAAATCGTTACTTTGTGTAACTAATGAGCACCACACAGTTGCTCAGTTAGCTCCTAGCTGACGTTTTAGACCTGGAAAGATGGAAGGACACAAATAGTTCAAGTGCAAGGCAGATGTGGTGCGCACACAGCACTGGCCGCTGGAAGGAGGCTTTTGCTCCGTTTATTTTCCTTTACTGTCTGGTTTTTGAGACAGATTCCTGCTGCGTGGCTTTGGGTAACCTGGTATTCAATATGTAACCCAGGCTGTGCTCAAACTCACAGATGCTGGGGTTACGGGGTCCGCTATGACAGCCATCTGAGCATCTCCATCTGTAAATGCTGCATGACTCTTTGGGGTTCATGGTCCTTTGTTTGGGGCCCAGCTCCCTAAAGCGCCAGCCTTTCTTCCCTGGTTTTAACAGTTCCACAGTGACACCTGCTGGAAGAAGGCGCAGCTCAGGTCCCGGTTCTCTGCGGAAGCACTCCTGTGGCTGCAGCAGCGTGGGTGGCTATTCAGGCTGCGCAGCAGTCACCACTTTCCTTGCACACTTGGCCGATGAGGGTGCACATTGAAAGCTGAGCTCTCACATGATAAGGACCCAGACTTCGGGTCCTTAGGGGCTGGGTCGAGTTCTTCCACAATGAAGTCAGGAAGTCCTCAAAGGAAGGGCATCCTCAGCTCCAGGCCCGAGCTCCTCTCACCCGCTGTGGTCAGTTCTTTCCCGGACACACCATTACTGCTGTGGTCAGTCAGCTGTCTCCCAGGCACCACTCCTGATGCTCTGTTTGTTTCCCTGTGGGTCTCCAGGATTCGTGGCTCAATTATAAAGTAAAACTGAAGAGGTCCCTGGCATGACCAAGAAGGCGACAACTTCTGCAGAAAAGGCCAAAATGTTTTAGAAATAAAGCAGGAAACAGTCTTGCGGGTTTCACCAGGTAGCATAGTAATTTGGGTGATGTATTTTTTAACTGTGAGGATTGATAGAGAAATCACTTAAATATAATGTGAACTGAAGATTTGTCAGTTCTGTAGTTCATGCCGTGGCAAATAGAGAAGTAAGTGTGTGTGTATTTGGGGTGGGGGGACGGGCGTGTATGTGTGTGTGTGCCTGTGTGTGCCTGTGTGTGTGTGTGCCTGTGCATGTGTGTGTGTGTGTGTGTGTGTGTACAAAAAAATCAGCTCTTATTTGAGTCCTAACTCCCATGTTGCTGGGAACTTTGTATTGTTTAGAGCAGTCTTGTTTCTGAGAAAGAAATAAAATTCTGCCTGTCGATGGGATGTCTCTTGAGCCAATTTTTCTCCATTTTTGTTTTCACCTCTTGGTTGTTGTTTTGTTTTGATTTTAAACAGACACTCTGATGTCAGGACAGCCTGATGTATGGGGTCTCTCCCAAATTTCTGCACCTGAACATCGTTTACCAGACTGAGAAACCCCGCGCTAACCCGAGTTCCTGCCCTACTTATCCCAAAGGGGGCAGGATTTGGGGAACAAGCAAGACTAACAAGCTTGGATCTCTCCACAGGAGAGTCGCATAGGAACTACTACCTTCTAATTTCTCCCGAGGTTAAGCTGAGTTTTTACCACAGTCTGGAAAACAGACCCTAAAAGCCCTGTAAACACTGAGGGGCTCGCTTTCCTCAAGCCCTCCAAGGAGACAAGTCTCCTTCTCCTGCCACTCTTTCCCACACTCCCTTGTACTCCCTTTCCTGTCTGGCCAGACCTCAGTCATCCTTAGATTTCTAAAGCTCAAGGCTTTAGAAATTTTTCTGGTTTTCCAAAAGGAAGCTTTCCTCATAGGTGCATTGCGCCCTCTTGTGGCAAGCTTAAAAGTTGCAGCCTGTGTTTATGATTTTTAAAGCTATAGGTCAATTGCTTCCTTCTAATGGCTCATCAATAGCTAGCTGTCACTATAAATTGATACCAATCTCAGACCTGCGACTGCCTTTCACCAAAACAAACCCACGACTTGTTCCAGTGTGCAAGCTCTTTAAGGGTCTTTCTTTTGCCTAGACACTTCTCTCTCCCTGGTTTGTTGCCAGAAAAGCACCGACTTCCTGTGCTTCTGGGTTGCAGTTTCAATTAGGGTTTCAGAAGTCCCCCGCTGAGAGTGAGACTGCCACTGGCAAACCGTCAGGTGGGCTAACACACATCTCTCTGATGTGACTCAGCAATGGCTCTCTTCCTAGCACAGCTTGCTTACAGCTCTAGCTCTTGTGTGTGGTGTTGACTTTCTGCGCTGTTTCAGCGTTTACACCTGAGGCCTGTCACGTCTCATGTGGGTCCTGTTTGTATTAATATTTTCAGATCTCACCAATAAAAGAACCATTGTGAAAATGAATTTCAAAAATTTATAACAGGTCTTGGGGAACAGTAAAAAAAAATCTTTATAGACTTTTAAAGCAGCTTGATTTAATTATTCCATAATCTTTCTCACTGTGTCCCATAAATACATGTAATCATTGCTTGTCAATTAAAATGGGAAAAGATAAAGCAACTGAAGGCTTCAGAATTGGTACCATATGAAGACACTTAAGGCAGTAAAGTCAGTTCTGGTCCAGATGCACACCCCAGTGGTAGCGATTGTTATGTCTTCTCATCTTCCAGGCATTTAAGTCAATATCAGAAATCCAAGTCAATCAGAAATCTGCTTGAAATGCTCTGATGTCCTCCTCAGGATCCCATTCAGTCATGGAAGTGGCACGATGCCTTTAGCACCCACTGCTTAGACCATGTGACACCAACAAACTGATAACGGCAAAAAGAATCCTATCCACACTAAGCTTGTGGTCAAACATAAGACAGAAAAAAAACCAAATGGTTGAAAAGCATTTGAGATCTGTTTATCCATAAAAGCGCCGGCATGGCTCTGCCAGTGACTCCGTGCTCTGTGCAGTGTCTTAATCAAGGACACTGGCTCTCTATGTGCAGGAACAGTCAACTTCTTTGCCCGTTACCTGGAGAAGGCACTGGTCCTTAAGTGTCCTTGGACCTATTTCTTTCCCTCGTTTTCACATTCATGATGCGTCCCAAATTCATTGCCTTCTGCTTTTCTTTTGCCAATGGCTTGGTTTAGTCTTTAACGTGTCTGTGTCTGAACAGCTGTGACGCCCTCATAAATTTGTGTTTTCTGCACTCGTGTCACGCAGGCCTTCCTCTCAGCTCTCCAGGGAGTGTCAAAATTATCTTCTGAAATACACCTCTGGTTTGGTTCCTGCCTCAGTGTTGGATTTGTTATACACTTAAAAAGGTTTGGCCGAATGAGCTACCACTACAAGGCCAGGGAAGCTAGAAAGAACCAGCCCAGGACACCAACAGGGAAGCTCCCATCTGGTACTGGGTGGAGTGCTAAGTAATGCTGAAGTTTTTCAAGACACTTTGCATGTTTGCTGCAAAGTTAACCTTAGTCTTGGAGTATGATTCAGTGATTGCTGTCTTCTTTCTAATGCAAAGGAATTGAAAATGTATGTCACCAAAACACTTAACCATGATGTTTGTTACAACTTGATTCATGATTGCTAAATTTTACTTATAATCAGGATGTCTTTCAACATATCAACAAATAGAAAGAACTTTGGGTTATCCAGAAAATAGATTATTATTCATTGCTAGTAATAAGTTACACACACTATCGGGCCATGAAAAGATTGAAAAAGACACTTGCCTAGCAAATATGAGCCCTTACTTTGACTCTTACCACCACAAAACAGAACAGAGAAGGAAAGACAAGAATTGAAAATTAACGTTTATGCTAAGTAAAATAAGGCAGTTTCTAAAGGCATATAAAACATAACATTCTTGGGAAAAAGGATGGTGGTGATGATGGTGATGATGATGATGGTGGTGATGGTGGTGATGATGATGATGATGATGATGATGATGATGATGACTTACAAAACAAAATAAGTGATTTCAGGCATTGGCAGGAGCAATGCATGAGTATAGATGACTTCGAGGCATGGTGCTATTGTGTTGCTATCATGAACTTATCTGAAATAAAATATACAATCTAAAGAGTGAAGCCTGGCCTAGCCCTGAGTTTGGACAATGATGCATCGACAATCATTCACCAGCTCTCTTGGAGGGTATGTGTCATGCAGAGATTCTGTCTGTGGGGACAGAGAACATGGGCAATTTCTGAACCTTCCACCTTCTGCTCCATGTGACTATGAAGCTGCAGCCGATAGGAAGAAACGTGTCATCCCAAAGTCCAAGGCGCCATCACGCCTCAATCCCCATCCCTCCGTCTGGAGATTTTGACGTTCCATGTGGCTCACGAATTTGTTGAATTAAGTTAATATTTGCCAACTGCTTGTATTACCCTGGCCTCTGGGGGTGAGTTTACAGGGATGTCATAATTCTTAACTAGTGTGTGAGGCATTTCCGTAAAGGCTTCCCCCCTCTGGTTTTCTTTGGCTTTTCTGTGAGCTGTTACAATCACTAAGCACTTCCCACGCCAACTTCCAATGCTGCTTTGTGCACTGCTGATTGTGCTCATTAACCTGAGTTTCCAAAGAGGGTGACAAGTAGAATGGTCCTCATCTAAGAGGTGCTATTTGGGCATCAATAACACCTCGGGTGAAACAGGTGATGGGCAATTTTCATCTCTGCATTAAATTAGAAGTAGACCCCAGGAATGTTTCATTACAGAGAAAACAACCACCAAGTGGAAGCCGGAGTGATTCACTAAAGAGCCTCGGCTTTTGTAACAACCTGCTAATAAATTCGGAGTTCAAGCCACCTGCTTACATATTGGACCATTTGCTTCCTCGGGAGCCCTAGCTTCTCTTTCTGGCACGAATCTACAGGCAAGTCAGTAGTGAGCTGAGCATCCACACTCCTGCATCCCAGTGGCTCTGCACCCTTTCCAAGTCAACCTTGCAACCTTGAACCTTCCTAAACAGTTGCTGTTTGTTTGAATGGTATTATTATTATTTCTGTTATTTTTAATATTAATTATTTTAAGGCTTATTTATTATTTCCTTATGGGTTTTGCCTGCATATATGTAAGTGCATCACATGTAGGAGGCAAGAAGAGGGCACAGGATCCACTGGAATGGAAATTGTAAGTGTGAGCGTCTTTGTAGATCATGAGGATCAAATCCACGTATTTATTTACTCTATTCACTCTTAACTGCAGAACCACGTCTCCATCTCCCATAGTGAACGGACCTCGAAGTCAGCACACGACACCCCTGCCACCAGTCCGAGTTCTCAACACAAAGGAGGTTTACTTGTCCCAGATGGAAAAACAGGCAGCAAATATGAGACAAAGACAGGAGATAGAGGATGAGGGAGAAGGGAAAGGAACAGGGGAGAGGGAGAGGGAGATTCGCCCCCTGAGGGACAAAGGACTGCCTCTGGATAGAGAGGAGACAGACATGGCACATGGGCAAAGTGCAGTTGATGAAGGTACAAGGGAAACCCTGTGTTGGGATGGTGTGTTATAGTGGGGCATGTTAATTAGGTGAGCCAAAGGGGACTTCTGCGTGCTGAACTTCAATACTTTTGATAGCTGGGCCTTGGTACTCAGCCTCAGGAGGAGGAAGTGACCAAATGGGAGCGGGAGGGGGATAGCTTGGTGGCTGGCTTTAGGGATGTAACCTAACGGTTTAGCAAGGCAGAGCGAGAAGAAGGGCAAGGCCTGCTAGAGCCATGTTTGCCATGCTCAGGCCTGCTAAAGCCCCTTCACTTAGTATTTGTCCTTTTTATTTTTACACTGTCTGCTTGTCAAGATGGAGACACCCCTCTGCTGTCCCTGCTGGTCTCAAACCTCAGTGCTAGATGGTTCTCCGTCCCACCTTCCAGCCTCCCGAGTAGTTGAGTCCAGCTTGGGTTTTTTTTTCTCTTTCTCTTTTTCTTTTTTTCTTTTCTTCTTTCCTTCTTTGTTCTTCTTCTTCTTTTTTTTTTTATCCATTTGTACAGATTATAATCTCCCTGAATCACCCATCTCCCCAAAGCCAACTGTGCCATTCAAATGAGAGCATACGGTTGGGGTGCGCAGGTGACGAGGGAGTGGGGTCCTTTACATTCCTCCTAGACCCGACTTGAAACTAAAGAGTAGCCAAACACTGCAGCATAACACATTTCTCTCCTTAGGCAGGCTGTGGACACACAGCTAGCTTATTGGTGGGCTGTTAATACCCCTTACAGTTGGTGTCAAGGTAAAATGGGCCTGAGAAATAATTTGCTGAGTTGCCGTACATAGTCATGTTAGGCCCAGAGACTTACACTTATAGACATATTTATGCCCTGATGGCCCCAAGTCATGAAGCAGAAAAAAAATGGAAAATGCAAGCTCAATCAATAATTCAAAGCACTGGGTCTTTGTTTAATGACCATGCCTGCTAATTAACTTACATGCCCACTAACCTAATAGTGCAGGGTCCTTCTGTGACTGTAGCCTATTCACATAGATGGGATAAGATGCCATGTCACTGACGTGGCAGCGTCCCCTGTCATCTCACATCAGTGTCATGGTATCAAATATGCTCTCACTGCGAGCCCTCTGACGCGATTCGCTGAGAGGAATATGACACCGGAACCGAAGCCCCTCCCTAAATCTATGAAAGCATCTGGCATGCTGGACAAGTACTTGACTAATCAACTCTAAAAGCTGTCAAGGTCACAATAGACCAGGGAATTGTCTTTCCAGATGGGTGAACTGCCACAGACCAGAGGAGACCAAGGGACATTGCGGCTTAGTTTATAAAGAGCAGGGTTCAGAAGATGATCTTGTGTAGAACGTTGGAGAAGAGAGGGTGTGGTCCAGGGCTCATACTGCTCCAAGGAGAATCTCTAACCTCAGGAAGGTCCACCCAGCTTTCAAGAGCTGCCACCTGTGGAGAGAACAAGCCAAGCTGTATGGCCTCTCTGTCCCCCAGGACCCCCCTATGCCCCCCTCGCCTTCCCACTACTTTGTAAGTAGAAACTTCGGAAACACACAGCACTTGATCTGATTCTCTGGGAGAAGTTAGGGCATGCTTGGCTTTGTAGGCAGGGAAGAACACCGAAGTAGACGTCTCACTCCACGTGAAGTACAAAAATAACTCAGCTGCTCTTCCAACAAGAAGTAGATCCGTGAGTGGTTCACGTCCCTCCGACAGTGAAGGAGTCAGTGAGAGCCCTGTGCTCCTCTCCCCAGCCCGCCCTCCACCTCCCGAACCCTCCATTTGCCTGGAGGGGGGAGCGCCCCCTCCACGTCCTCACATGATCTCCATTCCGTGTGGCAAGCGCTGCCGCAGCACCCACCCTTCGCTTTTCACATTGTTCCCATGAAGTGTGCTGTTAGGAGCTCGGAATAACAAAGATTGCTGTCATAATTAAGCTCTGGGATGTATTTCAAAGACTCACAGACATCAGCGATGAGAAGGCCCGGCAGGTCACCCAAGCTTGTCTCCCTGCCAGTGCAGGAGGCTGCGCACAATTTGGCGGATCTGTTATCAGGCTATAAAAAAAAATTCTAAACTATTCAAAAAAATTACCACATTGTATAAATTATAATAAAAAGTTTACCTTATTCCAGAGCCATTCTTGGGTGGGGGTGGGGTCACTGAATAGCTTTCTAAAAACAATTACCGTTCTATTTAGGATAGATTTTCCAAGGTGAAAATGCGGTTATTTTCCTTTCAATGTGACAGCCCGTGCTTATTGTTATTCACGAGCTGCCTCTCTGCATCTGATGGTGTAAAGTTTAGCACTGACCCCAGCTGTCCCTCAAACGATATCACAAACAAGGCTTACAAGGCTTCTAGCTTCTGCTGCCTTCTCCTAAAGGGCTGGGCTTGAACACAGTTGATATTTTACAGCCTTTGGACTGCACATCCTAGGTACAAAGACATTTATTCCTCCTCCTCCTCCTTCTTCCTCCTTCCTCCTCCTCCCTCCTCCTCCTCCTTTCTCCTCTTCCCTCCTCCTCCCTCCTCCTCCCTCCTCCTCCCTCCTCCCTTCTCCTCTTCCTCCTTCCTCCTCCTTCCTCCTCCTCCTTCTTCCTCCTTCCTCCTCCTCCCTCCTCCTCTCCCTCCTCCTCCTTTTCCTCTTCCTCCTCCTTCTCTTTCTCCTCCTCCCAATCTTTTTCCTCTTCCTTCTCCCCCCCCTTCTCCTCCACCCCCACCTCCTCCTCTTTCCTATCTTTTAAAATGAAGTTTGGACATCCTCCCCATAGTGAGACTTTTGTCATCTCACCTTGTTCAGCTGGATGGGACCCTCCTCAAGGAAAATCATCCAACCTCTGTCATGTCCATACTGATAATGTGATTTCCATAGAATAGGCCAAAGTCACCATAGTTGGAAGTCTTTACAGGCCACAACGCTTGGGAGAAGCCTGAAGGGGTCTCTCAGATGGAAGGCTAATTCTGACCCAGCCCCACATGTCTGCCAGAAGTTTGGTTTGTGGAAACACAGAGCTAAGGGCACAGACAAAATGCATTGACAGGTGTGATCGCTTCATCAGACTAGATGTTCATCTGTCACTGTCACACTGGGTGTGGAGAAAGAAACCTGTCAAAACATCTCAGTTATTTCAATTACTGTGGTTTATGTTTGCTTGTAGGGTGATGAGTTCTGAACCCGAGACTATGTGCTCTACCCACGAGCTTTAGCTTACCCCTAGTACTCCTTTTTCCCTAGAACGTCCTCTATTTGGTATACACAATGTGCCTTTTTATAATACCTCAGAGAATGTGGGTCGTGTCCTATGGAAAAGCAGCTATCTTGTGGCGAGAGCTACCTCCGGTTCTTCTTAGCTGGACACATTATGTTTACAACAGGCCATGCTGGAAAACCCCCATGGAGCAGAGGGCCCCAAGAAGTCAGTTTTTCACTGAGCCTGCTTCACTGTTCTTCACACAGCCCCATGAAAAATGTGCACGGGCCGAACCCAGTCTCTACGCAGAAATTTCATTTGTCAGCTGGAGAGAGCGCAGCATGTGCTTTCCCAAAGTCCCTGCTTTGTGAGTGAAGCTGACTTGCCATGAAAGCTCACAAATCCAGGATTGGCTCTGGTGCCATGGCCGTGACCACAGCTGTATATAAATGCTTAATACCCATATACTAAAAAATTCCCCTGCGGTTCCACACACTTCTGAATACAGAGGTGTGACTCCTTGAGTAAAAGCGGTCCGTTGAATGACGTTTGTCCAAAATTGATTGGTCATTAAGTCTGAGGATTACGGTATTGAGAGTACTAGGTAAAGCTTTGGGTGAAACCAGCTGCAGGGATAAGGTGTCTCAAGAGCCTTGATGAGGAATGAAAGAAAGATTAAAAGGCAAATCTACCTCAAGACACATAAGCCTTTGGGTAGAACAGAGCAAGCCCTCAGTTTGTGAGTTACCTCCAAGGAACACGGGACCCACTGTGAGCATCTATCCAGCGATGCACTGCAGCCTTTTGGGGCCAACTGCTCCTGTACTTCCTCCCTTCTCTGCTCTGACTCTTGCAGTGTGGGGTCATGCTTCATGCCCGTTGGATGGGGACAGGAAGTTGATTAGACAAATTTCAGAAATTAAAATCAGAGTAACACAAAAAGCCAAGCGGGAGAAAAGTAACCACTTAGGCTGCCTGGAACCCGGAGGTGGGAGCCATAACACTCACAGAGAAAGACCCCTGCAGATTTGTTTAGTAGGGTCTCTTAAAAGGGCAAGCCAGCCAAGAGCAACCTCTAGGGCCTCTGGAGCTCCCGGGACTCCTAGGGAGGTACCACATGCCTGGCGCTAAGATTTTCATCCACTAACCCACATCTCTGGTAGCCAAATTGTTCGCCAATGTGAGGTGCCTTTGTTTAAACTCATTTTTAAAACGATTATATTTTTCAATTGGCTTGTAAATTAGTGTGGATTCGTAAGGCTTCTTCATATCCTTTGGTGAGTCCACCCTCTACCTCCACACCCCTCCTTTCCCACTGCAGCCAAGACCACTTGGCTCCCAGTGTTCCTGCCCTGCTCTTTATATCCCAAGTACTCTCTTTCCTGTTGTTGATGTTGTTGTTTTTGTTGCTGCTGCTGCTGCTGCTGCTACTGTTGTTGTTTCTAGGAATGCAGTATCATAGGTTTCTGAGCAGCTTCCTTCCTGCCCAAGATCAAGCTAGTTAATCCTCCCAGGATGAGGGGAGGATTAACTAGGAAGCTACTGGTAATGGTTGGTGGCTGCAGAGGCAGGAGACTCAATCTTCTTTAGGACTGTGGCCAATAGGAGGCTGCCCATGAGACAGTAGACGATCCCCATGCTGCTGTCCATAGACAACACTAATTGGGCTCACTGAGGTAAGTAATAAATGGCATGGCATTGGGACAGAAATGTCACGGGGGAAGAGGAGAGGGGCAGTCGGGGATGGATACATGACCAAGACTCATTTACATATGCATGTAATTTCATTCTTTTTAAATGTGTATTTATTTATTTACACTAATTCTGATTATTATTCCCTCCCTCTTATCTTCCCATTCCTACCCTCCCTCCCTCTTCTGCCTATTCCCCTCCCCTAGACCTCAGATGGGGGGGGCGCCCTCCTACCCCAACTGTCTGGTGACAGCCTACTAGGTCTCATCAGGATAGCCTGCATCCCCTTCATCCTTGCCAAGGAGCAATGACCAAATCACAGGCACCAGAGTGCATCTCACAGGGTCAGCAACAGTCCCTGTATGCAATTTTCAAAGAATAAATCTTTTAAAGAATATGTTTTTTAAAAAAACAGCCAAAATTTGAAAAACATTATTAAAGTTAAAAGAAAGAAAGAAAGAAAGAAAGAAAGAAAGAAAGAAAGAAAGAAAGAAAGCTGGGCGAACATCCAGGTATGCCAGATGCAGAAGAATAGTAGAAACTGAGAAAGCTACATAAAGATTAATATGAGAAAGAAGACAGAGGGTAATGGGAAGCCCTTCCTCCCACGGCATCATCCACTGAACAGAGCACGCTCAGTGTTACAGATGCTCTGGGCGTCAACTTGACTCCATCTGGAATGAGCTGAAGGCCCAGCCACTGGGTAGACCTGTGAGCTAGTTCTCTTTATTACATAACGTGATGTAGGAGCACCCACCTCTAGTCTGGGCCGCTCCTCCTGGTGGACATAGAAGGAGGAAGCTCTTCGCTCCCTGCCTGCCTGCCCTCACTCTAGTGGGCAGCTCCTCGCCTTCACTGCCTGGAGAGCCTACTTGTTCTGGATCCCAGTGTATACACACAGCCTCGTGGACTGAAAAAACCACTGGATTTTTGGAATTTCTATTTATAGGCAGCTGACGCTGGACTAGCTGGACCATAGCCTGTAAGACACTCTGATAAATCCCTGTGTGGTGTGTGTGTGTGTGTGTGTGTGTGTGTGTGTGTGTGTGTGTGTGTGTGTTGTATCTGTGTGTCTGGGTAGTGTGTGTATGGTATGTCTGTGTGTATGTTTGTAGTATGTCTGTAGGATGTGGTGTGTATGTGTGTGTGGTATGTGTGTGGTGTGTGTATATGTTGTGTTAGTCTGTGTGTGTCTGTGTGTTGTGTGTGTGTGTCTGTGTTGTATGTGTTGGGTGTATGTTGTATGTGTATATTTGTGTTTGTGTGATGTGTCCATGTGTGTGGGGCGTGTCTGTGTTGTATGTCTATTGTGTTTGTCTGTGTGGTGTGTCTCTGTTGTGTGTGGTGTAAATGTGGTGTATGTGTCTGTGTGTGTGGTACATGTGTATGTGTGTGCAGTGTGCTTGTCTGGGTGTGCTATGTGTGTCTGTATAGTGTGTGTGTGTCTTTGTGGTGTGTGTGGTGTCTTATGTGTGTGGTACGTGTGTGTTTGAGTGTGATGTGTGTGTGTGGTGTGTGGTGTGTGATTTGTGTGGGTGGGTATGTGGTGTCTATGTGGTGTATGTGTCTATCTGGTATATGTGTGTGGTGTGTGTCTATGTGGTGTGTCTGTGTGGTATGCGTATAGAGTGTGCATCTGGATGTGTATGGTATGTGTGTGTCTGGTGTGGCATTTGGTGTGTGCATGTGTCTGTATCATATGTGTTGTATGTGTGTATATTGTGTTTGTCTGTGTGGGGCTGTCTTTATGGTGTGTGCGTTCTATATGGTGTGTGTGTACTGTTGTGTTTCTCTGTGTGTTGTGTCTCTGTGTATGTCTGTGTGGTGTGTCTCTATGTATAGTGTATTTGTATGGTAGGAGGATATCTTTATAGTGTGTGTGTGTGTGTGTGTGTGTGTGTGTGTGTGTTATGTGCCATGTGTGTCTGGTGTGGTGTGTGTGTGTGTGTGTGTGTGTGTGTGTGTGTGTGTGTGCGCGCGCACAAGTGCACAGTACCCATGGAGGTGATTAGAGGGAATCATACCCTCTAGTGCTGGCAGTTGTGAGCTGCCCGGCATTGGTGCTGTGACCAGAACTTGGGTCCTAGAAAGCTGTGCTCACTCTTAACTGCCGAGCTGTGTCTCTGCCACACTCCATCCTTCAGAACACTGTAATCATTTAGCATAGGATGGCCCAAATTTTGTTAAAGACCATTTCTTTCTTTATAGTTGTTACTGTTTTTGTTTGGTTGACTCCATCCCCCACCCCCCCACCCCCCCACCCCACCAACCCCCTGCCCCACCCCCGCCTTTGGTTGTTTTTGAAAAAAAAAAAGTCTTTTGTAGCCCAGGCTGGTCTGGAACTCACTATGCAGCTAAAGATGACCTTAAACTCCTTAATCTCCTATGTGCTGGGGTTACAGATGAATGCCACCCTGTCTTCCGTGGGTATTCTGTGGCATCCCACCATAATGTGTGATAATGAAGGTGAGGTTCAAATCCATTCTTTTTTTTTGCTCAGCACTCGCTCCTACTTTCAAATCTCTCATCTGCTTCTTAAGCAGGGGCAATTGTGATTTCTTTTTAAGAAATAGTCTTCCAACATCAAATGACATCCAAAGGCCTTTGGGAAGAAAAGGGGGACAGAGGAGAAACGCAAAGCCCAGCTTTGAGGCCGCACAGAAACTCGTCCTGAAGGGCTGTGAAGCTGGGGAACGTTTGAAGTCATTTGAGAACGCCCTGACTCCCCTTGGCCGGCCATTCCATTCTATTCAGCACTTCTTCGCCGCAATTTATACGTTCTTAAGCAAATGGAGAGGGAGGAAAGGCCAATGTTCCTGTAATACAGAACACCACAATGACAGCCTAGCCGGACTTCTCCGTGCTATGAACAAGAGGGTGTTCCCAAAAGAAGTTCTGCATAAAGAGTAGAAATCACAGACACTGTGCCTTTAATTTCAGAGACCAGGACCCAGTGCGATGCTTTCTGTTGAGTTCAGCCATGTACCAGTTTGCAACATGGGTGCCTGGCGCAGCCACAGTAGCATGATCTGTGCTTTAAATAGCTGCCAAATAGCCCATGTGTGGGCTGGGGGTTGGCTATGAGTGGCAGAGAGAGGACCCAGCCTCAGACTGAAGCTGCATAACAGGGGATAAGGACCAGTGATGGATGGCTGGGCTAGTTTTCTTTTTCTTCCACTCGAATGGATCTCCCATTTTTAGTAGCCGTAATTCCATTTGGAATTGTGTTTGGCAAGCCTATTCAAATCACAGCTTGGGGGACTGCTCTTCTCTGGTGGTCTGTTTCTGCAGTGCAGGCACCATACAATAGTCACCTAGTTTTGAAGTTTGGTGGGTTCTCCTCTCTACCCCAGGCAACCTGAGTCAGTGGAGGCCATGGGGTATACAGATGTTCCCACAATGCTCATGAGAAGGAGAAGACAATGGTCTGGAAAGGAGATTTAGCTGCTGACCTCTGCAGGGTAAGAACAAGGTGTACAGTTACAGAAACTTGGTCATTTTAAAACGACAATAGCAATAGTTGATACCCTTTGTGAAACGCTTACTTGGTGGCAGGCACTGTTCCAGGACCCCGGAGCGGGTCCAATCCCACACACTAAGCGACTGCAGCACAGAGAACTGGACTTGATCACCTGTCCAGTCCCACACTGCTCAGCGTGGAATCGTCGTCATCCCCACGTGGGACCTCTCTCTTTGCAGAGCTTCCCTGTTTCTGGTGCCCACAGCTGGCCTACCCATCAGCAGGTGGGACTCGGTTAAAGGCCACACTGCACAGCTCAGGGGCAGGAGAGCTGTGACAGTAGCGTTGCTCAGAAGACTGCGAGCAACTCAGTGCCTTGCTTGAAAGAACATGGGCCAGCCCTGCTGGAAAGCCACTCTCCTCTAGCTGCCAGTGTGGCCAGCTGGCACTGCTCCAGGCCAGGCGTGCTTTCTAGATTTTCCTCAGATGTTGCAGATGTTGTTCAAGTGGCTTCAGACTCTTCTCTGAATTCCCTTGGTCACTGGGCATGCCACGCAGGCCGAGATGCCTCACCACCCATCACCATACCATCCAGTGTGTCCCACCCCAGTGCTAACCCACCATGGGTCAAGGATTTAAAAGGGACTCCCTTTGAGCAACTTTGCGTTTCCTTCATACAACTAACCTAATGAAACCTCCAAAAGTCTGTTCCACTTAGAAATGCACAAAGCCGTTTTCTTTCCCAATTTCGGAGAACATGGGGAAAAATCGTGGAGCCTCAACCACCTAGAGACTTGCTTTCTAGCATTCTCCCTGTGACGCACCCTCTCTGTTCCTGTTTCTTTTCTCTGGGAAAAACGACAGATGCAGACAAAGTAAGCAGTCCCACAGCCACCAAGACAGTGCACAAAAACTGATATCATCATTTTCAACCGTGTTCAAACTTGCATTTCACGGATGCTTAGAAAGCACTTCTTGTTCCCTGTTGGAATTCTCTGGCCCATGCCTATCTTACTCACAGTCACCTTAGGTGAGGCTTCTTGGATTCTTTCTCTGTAGTGCGCGGGGGTAGTAGCAAAGTCACTAAAAACATGGGCTTAGAGCAGGCCAGCACACATTGGGAAGTATAGCTTGGCCGTGGCTGGGAAGCATAATCAATCTTTGAAATATACTTTGTGACACAAAAGTGTTAAAGTGGTACAATGAAGTTAAAAATAAAGCTTGGGCCGGGGAGATGACTCATCGGGTAACAGCACTATCTGCTCTTCCAGGGGACCCTGGTTCTATTCCTAGCACCTAAAAGGGGACTCATAACCATCTGTAACTCCAGTCCTGGGACATAAGATACCTTCTTTCAGTCTTTATGGATACAAGGCACACATGTGGTGCACAGACATATATGTAAGCAAAACACTCGTACACACTTAAATAAATAAATAAATAGCACACGCATGCACACACACACACACACACACACACAGAGAGAGAGAGAGAGAGAGAGAGAGAGAGAGAGAGAGAGAGAGAGAGAGAGAGAAAGGGACACGTGTGCATGCACACACTACAAGACTTTACTCTGCAAAACCTCCTAGTTGCCTATTAGAACTGCTCCTGGCTCCTAGTGGGCGCCATCATTTGTTGCTGCCTCACCATTCCTTTCCGCTGACTACCTATGAATATGTATTACTTTTGTAAAGCAAAACAGCTTGGAGAATTAAAGGATTTCATTAACATTTTCCCTCTGTCCTATTGTGTGGATTAGGCAGTCACCTTGGAAACTATTTTTGAGAGAGCTTGGTAGGTAGTGAAATCTGGGCTTTAAAGCTGAATATTTCATGATGAAAAACAAACCCTGTAATAAAGCGATGAAGCAAAAACATTGGCTCAGAACATCTCGCTACCTGTGGACTGGGAAGAGACAGGGACTGTTCCTGCTGGAAAGGAGTCAAATGCTACAACAGGCAGAGTGCAGCCCTCCACTGGCCTTCACTCGAAGGGCAGAAAAGCAGCCTTCTCCAGCACTGCCTCCGAGGGGTAGATGGGGATGCAGGCTAGAGCTGCAGGTGTGGCAGAAGGCCGGCCCCACAGATGTGGCAATAGGTTGGCCCTGCTTGTGTGAGGCCCCGTTTCTGCCCAAAGTGAGTAAGCTACAGATTAAGAAATACGAGAAGTTTTCTGTATCTAACGTAAGCCCGTATTTAAAATCGTCCTTCAAATTCTTTCACCTTATCGCCCCCTTTTAATAAGCTGCATGTTGCTTATGTCTCAAGCATTTTCCAAGATCACAAGTGAGCAGCGTGCATATTACAGACTCTCAGTGGCCAGTGCAGGAGACTGTAGTAAAGCCTCTGAGTCCTGCTCTTGCTTTGTCTTATTTTTTTCCCCTTTCTTTTTGCGACAGGGTCTTTCTTGGTGACCCAGGCTGACCTGGAACTTGAGAGAGATGCTCCCAGCCCTGCCCCATGAGATTTACAGGTATGCCTTCAGACTGTCCACAGTAGGAAGCTGAGTTCTCACACCACCAGCAGGAGCCACTATGGTTTGTCTAGATAGGAGTGAAAAATCCAACCTTCAAAAGTGAACCACAAACTTCTTCTTAAACACTTCAGAGACAAGCGAGTCAGGGGGAACGTATCTGCCTCGGGAAGATGGAATGGTCTAGTTGCAGCAGCATTTTCATACTGAATCTTCTGTCCATCTCTGTTACTACTCAGAATTTTAACAGATTTATCTTCCAGTTGTGTTGACTTCAGGATCTTATTGAAGTGCTTTGACAAAGAGCAAAACATTGCTCATTGTGACATTTTCTAGTTATTTCTCTTTATGTGTTGCCGATAGTCCTTGTACAAACCCTACACTGAAGAATAAAGATACCAGGCCTGCTTTACTTATTTTGTGTGTACACATACAAACACACACACACACACACACACACACACACACACACAGCACCTACCACCATTTGTGACATGGTACCTGCTCACATAGCTGAATAAACAAGATAAAAAAACTGATAAAAAGTAGGGTGCAGTAAGTTCTGGGTTATAAATTTAAAGCCCAGGAGAAGGGCTTTGCAGATGCAGCTGTCACTGCTTGCTGCAGCCATGGTCAACCCCACTGTGTTCTCTGACGTCACAGCTGACAGTGAGCTGTTTACAAAGTTCCAAAGATAGCAGAAACTTTTCGTGCTCTGTGCACTGGAGAGAAAGGATTTGGATGGAAGGGTTCCTCCTTTTACAGAATTATTCCAGGACGCATGTGCCAGGGTGGTGATGTCACAGGCCATAATGACACTAGCAGCAGGTCCATCTATGGGGAGAAATTTGAGGATGAGAACTTCATCCTGAAGCACACAGGTCCTGGCATCTTGTCCATGGCAAATGCTGGACCAAATACACACAGTTCCCAGTTTTTGCTGTTTTTATCTGCACTGCTGACTGAGTGGCTGGCTAGCAAATGTGTGGTCTTTGGGAAGGTGAAGGAAGGCATGAGCATCATGGAAGCCATGGAGCATTTGGGGTCCAGGAATGGCAAGAACAGCAAGAAGATCACCATTTCTGACGGTGGACAATTTAATTCTTCTGACCCATGGGCATCTCACCCACCAGACTATCCCTGCTGTAGCTCAGGAGAGCACCCTCACCCCATCTGCTCACAGTACCCTGTAATCTCTGCTCTCACTGAAGGCCTTTGGGTTCCATATTTCCCTCATTTCCCTCCAAGTCTAGCTGGACTGCAGAGTTAAGTTTATTATTGTGAATACAAACTAAGTAAGAGAGAGAGACAGAGACAGAGAGACACACAGAGAGACAGAGAGAGAGAGAGAGAGAGAGAGAGAGAGAGAGAGAGAGAGAGAGAGAGAGAGAGAGAGAGAGAGTGTTGGAAAGCAGATCTCCAGACCAAGGTTTACCACTTCCTGCACATCCAGGCATCTTACAGGCACCCAGATAATCAGTTCACAGTGAACCTAGCTGGCCTGCTCTTCCGTAGAGGGACTGCAAAAACAAACAAGCCAATTATAAGTGAGTATACACCACATGAGTCTTTCTGGGTCTGGGTTAACTCACTCAGGATGATCATTTCTAGTTCCATCCATTTGCCCATAACTTTCATGATTTCCTTGTTTTTTATAGCTGAGTAGTATGCCATAGTGTAAATGTACCACAGTTTCTTTATCCATTCTTCTACTGAGGGACATTTAGATTGTTTCCAGGTCCTGGCTATTATGAATAAGGCTGCTATGAACATGGTTGAGCATATGTCCTTGTTGTATGCTGGAGCATCTTCTGGGTATATTCCAAGGAGTGGAATAGTTGGGTCTTGAGGAAGCCCTATTCTCAGTTTTCTGAGAAAGCACCAAATTGATTTCCAAAGTGCTTGTACAAGTTTGCACTCCCACCAGCAATGAAGGAGTGTGCCCCTTTCTCCACATCCTCACCAGCATGTGCTGTCATTTGTGGTTTTGATCTTAGCCATTATGATGGGTGTAAGATGGAATCTCAGAGTCATCTTGATTTGCATTTCTCTGATGACTAAGAATGTTGAACATTTCTTTAAGTATTTCTCAGCCATTCAATGTTCCTCTTGTCAGAATTCTGTTTAATTCTGAGCCTCATTTCTTAGTTGGGTTATTTAGTTTGGTGGTGTTTAATTTCTTGAGTTCTTTATATATTTTGAGTATTAGACCTTTGTCAGATGCAGGGTTGGTGAAGATCTTTTCCCAGTCTGTGGGCTGTTTCTTTGCTCTGTTGACAGTGTCGTCTGCCTTACAGAAGCTTCTCAGCTTCATAAGGTCCCATTTATTAATTGTTGAACTTAGAGCCTGGGCTGTTGAAGTTATGTTCAGGAAGTTGTCTCCTGTGCCAATGAGTTCCAGGCTCTTCTCTACTTTTTCTTCTAACAGATTTAGTGTATCTAGCCCAAAAGGGATGTCCAATGAAAGTGTTCATTTATCAGGAGATCGGGATAGATGCGGGGACTTCCTATTGGTACTCTAGGTGAGGGAAATATGGGAGAATGGGGAAATAGAAGGATCCAGAGGGTCGTAGAAATCCACAAGAAGAACATCATGATGGGCAGATCAGACCCCAGGGGGGTCTGCTTAAACTACTGCACTAACCAAGGACAATACATGCAGTAAACACTGAACCCTTATTCAGATCTAGCCAATGGACAGGACATTCTCCACAGTTGTGTGAGGGTGGGGACTGACTCTGACATGAACTCCAGTGCCCCATATTTGACCACTACTGAAGGGGAATAGGGTGAAAGCGGGATGGAGGGAGATAGGGAGAGAGGGAGGAATGGGAGGATAAAAGTGAGGGTGTAGCAATTGAGATGTCATCTAAATAAATTAATTATATTTAAAAAAAAAACAAGCTAGATATTCTGCTCTGGAAGAAACTCTTTTGTCCAAAGAGTGATAAGTATTAAATCAATAGATTTTAGCCACCAATTACCAGAGTCTATCCAGAAGATATTTTTAAAATGTCATCATTTGCACTGGGAATTTATAGAAAAGCATTATCCATGGATTGCACATGTAACACCACGTATGCCCTGATCCAAGGAGCAGAGAAAGGCTAGGCCTCACTTCTCACTCACCACCAGGGCAGGCAAACAGAAGCTTATGATGTCCTCCATTTTAGTGAAACTTAAGAGCTCTGTAATGCCTGAGATATATAAATATTTGGAGAAACACACACATACACAATATATATAAATTAATCCAACTTTATACTTACCCTTCTCTAAGACATTTACAAATACTCTTTCCTGGGGCCCACTTCCCTGAACCTTTTGTCAATTGAGATAGTGTATCAATACTTCTCTTATTGTTAGTCTATAGGTCACACTAACATACAAGACAAGGAAAGTGATTCTTTCTCTGTATGTCACTCTTTTTAAGTTGCCCAGTTTAAATATCTATGTGTTCAAAAAGTTTAATGCCTTAGGCACTGATGGACTGTTCCAACAATGGCAGTTAAAAACTGATGGAGAAAATAAATTCAAAGAGAAGGAGAGAGAAAAAAGAGAGAAAGGAAGAGAGGGAGGAAGGAATTAAGGAGCTGTCGGGGAAAGTAGACTGTCACTGTCATGCTCTCGCTGACTTAAGTCACCATCACCCTGGATGCACAGATGCAGGAGAGTATTAAGATCTTGGCTGTGTTTGCTCTTGTTTTATCCTAGTGAGCCATCCTCCCCATGGACAGCCTATCCTGGATGCTGATGCGTTAGCTCTCTGGAGCAAATTTGGACTGTTTGCCACACGTGTGGAACAGAGAGAAGTCATATCCCCACTGAGCCAGGAAGATGCGCAGTCATTCTAATCAGTTTCTTACAAAGACGCTTTATAAATGTATCATATGAGAGAAAAGATGAGGCCTGGGGTTGCCAGCACCGAGAACAAGGAGATGTGTGAAGGCTGAGAGCTCCTGACAGCCACAGGTCATTGCTAAGCAGGGGCCTGCTGTGCTGAGCTACGGTGGTGTCCGACGGCTGTGCAGTGGCAGAAGGCCATCGAAGTCCATGATGTGCACTGACGCTGGAGACCATGCTGAGCTCCATGGCACATGCTGATGCCAGAGGCCAAGAGGAGGTCCATAGTCCACGCGTATAAGTCCATGACCCGTGCTCCCACTGACTAACAGGCAAGGAAGCGCCTTTCGCTATGGGGTTGATGACTGTAAACGCACAGTTGAGAAAAAGAAACATAGAAGACTTCTGTGACAGCATCTACCCCCACACCACATCACCACGGGGGGGAAAAAAGTAACAGCCTAGGCTGAAAGCCATTGAAGAGAACTCTTAAGCACTGTGATAAGTATGCAAAAGTGCAGCTGTTTACAGTGATGGCTTCAGGCTGGGGTTCAAATGGGGAAGGACTTGGTTTTCTTTAAGGAGGTAGATATGCAGACCATGCTCCAGTGAGTATATGGGCAATACAAATTGGACTTGGTTTTCTTCCCTTCCTTTTGGGGAGTATTTACAAGGGTAGGGGTGGACCCGGGAGTACTGGGATATGCGTGTGCTTGTGGTTTATTATGTAAATTCACAAATAAATCAAAATTTATGAATGCGTGAATAAATATATATATCATACTACTATAACTACATTTTACATAAATCAGTTTTTCCATATATAGACCAAAATATATAATTTAGATAAAATGGGTGGAAATAATCGGCTTAGCAGATTTACCATGTGCTTCTGTGCAGGTGTAACATTTTTCAGAACTAAGGTTTCCAAAGCTTTCTAAAAAAAAATGCAAGGTTAGAATTTGAATACCAGCCACACCATCCGAAATACAGGTGACCGAAAAAAGGAGTTCACAGAACACAGTTGGCTTAATGCTGCCTCGGGAGAGGTGAGTCCGAAACTTAAAAGCCACAGATGGCCAGACTCTTCTGCTGTGATTTCAGAGTTTTCCCTAGTATCCACCACTCACCCTCCCGCCCCCCCCAACACACACACACACACACCCACACACACACACACACACACACACTGACCTTGCCACTGAGAAAGAACCAGAGCTTGCTTCTGTCAACGCCTTTGCCCAGAGTCTAGAGACTGAATAGGACTTTGGACCACACTAGGCCACACCTCTACCACTAAGCTGTATTCAACAGCCCCACTCCCTTTTCCCTTTCTATTTAAGATAGGATTATTGTTAGGATGCACAGGCTAGAGTAGAACTCAGTGTGTGGTGTGGTCAGGCCTTGAACACTGAGCTCCACTTGCTTCTGCTCTGAGGAGCTGGCATGGAAGGACAGTGGGCAGCAGCATGCTGGTCTATAGACAGCCTTGACTAGATAGTTTCCTCTCTGTCTTCTTTTCCCTTCTTTTCCATCTATTTTAAAGAATCCATTGTTTAGTGTATGTGCATGTTGTAATATGAAAGGCGTAGAATCTCCCTGTGCCCTCTCTGATTTTGAACAGGTAAGATGCTGTCTTCCTGATCTTTCTGGAATCTTCCCCGACATTTGACTACTACTGAAAAATCTCCACTCATGTGATTCCTCCAGAGAATCAGTGAGAATTCAATTCTCTATTCGTTTCTGTTTACAAACCTCCCATCTCCAGTGAAGACCTACCAAAAGCAAATGTTGTTTTTATTTTCCTCCTGACTATGTTTCCCAACACTGCTGGAGTTCCTCGTACTTCCTGGCTCCTGCATCCTCAGGTCCAGCTATCGATCGGCCATCTGTGTCTGCATCCAGCAGGGTAAGGTCCTTTAGAAGGCCAGTTTGGTAATGTCCATGAAACCTAAATTAAGTTATGGCTGAGTTGAATAAATCGTCATCAGTTGAGTGACACTGTTAGGGTGACACTGAGAAACAATGACATCACTGCTCTCCTCAGAAAACAACCCTGTCAAGCTACCCAGCTCACTTACACTGACTACACCAATCCATTTCCCTTTCCATTTATACCTATAATCACAACACTCTTTGTCTGAGTCTGTGTCTGCCTCTGTCTGTCTCTGTCTCTCCCCATCCGTCTCTCTGTCTCTGTCTCTCTCTGTCCCTGTGTGTGTGTGTGTGTGTGTGTGTGTGTGTGTGTGTGTGTCTGTCTGTCTCTGTCTCTCTCTCTGTCTGTCTGTCTCTGTCTCTGTCTCTGTCTCTCTCTGTCTCTCTGTCTCTCTCTCTCTCTGTCTCTGTCTCTCTGTCACTGTCTCTGTCTCTGTCTCTCTGTCTCTGTCTCTCTGTCTCTGTCTCTGTCTCTGTCTCTGTCTCTCTCTCTCTCTCTCTCTCTCTCTCTCAAACATACACACACACACACACACACACACACACACACACACACATACACACACTCCTGTACCTTTAAATGATAATTGCCAAATGGTGCTATTTTCTCTACTGTATTCCTTCACAAATGAATTTAACCTTCAAATTCAACACAGTATTTCACAGATGCATGGTAAAATGACCACAGAGAGCATGCCAGGCAGTGTGTTATTTTACACTCCCCTGCCGTGGAAACCTAAACTGAACCCCTCATTAAGCTGCACTGTGTAGTTTCTCCAGCTGGCTTTAGTTCATGTGTTTTCTGCTGTTCACTGACCTAAGCCCACTGAGAAAGTCCAATACACAGGGACTTCACAGCTGGCAGAAACAGCAAGGATTCCACACACCTCCCTTGCTCTTTTCACCTGCATCACTGGAGCACTATCTCATCTGTTAAATGGATGCATTACAGTACAACAACAACACTCAAGACAGTTAAACCTTTCCCTTGACTGCTTCCCAAATGGGCACCTGTGCCCGAAACAGAAATGAACACAGCATGGACAGTTGGGATGCAGTGCCCACAGACGTGACACTGTCACACTCATTTCCAAGCCACAGTTTATATACCAGCCCAGCAAACACAACTCAGCCACATCCCGTCCACTTCTTAGGCAGTTGACAATGGTACATAGCATCAGTGTGACCCAGAAGGACTTCTGCTGTGTGCCTCTGCATGCTTTGTCATCCCATCAGCTATTTGGCCAATTGCCTTATGATAAACACACAGTAGCCACATAAGTGAATGAAAAATAAGGGCAACCATCTGAAATTTATAAATATTCAAACTTTTACTAGAAACAGCTTGCATGTGAAATTTAAATGGCATACAGTCCTGAAAAAGGTTCCATTCCAAAGTGCTGCAAAAAAAAGAATTGTATGTTCAGATGACACAAGCTAACCAGATACATCTAAGCATCATCTGGAAAACTTAATGGCATTCCGTAGCTTAATATCACAGGCAATATGCATAACAGAACCCAGAATTACTTTTCTGATAACCAAGCCAAAGAAAGCAAAGAAGTAAACGAAGCAATATCAAAAGGAAACAGAAGACGACAAAAGGAAAGTAACACAAAAATGTACCAATGGTCTTGAAATGGTTTGTGACATGAACAAAACCCCTGGAGCTTTACAAATACCTGGCACCATGTCAGGCAAATCCGATCACTAAAATGCCCTCAATAGACAGCGCAGGCTCTGGATACCCTTGCAATTCTCCCTCTGTGTAGCAAGCAGGCCATGGAGAAGGCTGGGGCAACATCACCATTACGCATACAGCAGATCAGAAGAGCTAATCTGCTCACCAGAACCCCTTCCAGGTGGTCATCCCCCTGACTCAGTGCTGCCTTTCCTTCTTGCTTAAGCACAGAAGGCATCACTAGATCCCCAACAAAGCGCCTCACTAACAGCAAACCCCTCCTTGAGGGGAACTTTCAGAATGTGAGTACCATGGAGGGAGCCTCTCAGACATGGGCTTGATTTCAATCAACAGTCCTGGCAAAGGAACCTCTGTGATATGCAAAATGCCCATGCTAGTGAGTAACAAAGCATGATATTTCCCCATGAAACTTTGTCTTGCATGAAGTAAGAAGAAATTGTATGCTGCGACTGTTAATGCATCTACTGCGAAGAAGAAGAAAGTGAGGGACAATATGGGAATCGAACGACCAGGAGAACTGGATCCCCTAAAATGTTAGGGAAAGGTAATATGCCACAGCCTTCATAAAGCCAGGTTGTTATAGGCCTCACATAGAAATCTGGAAACTTTATAGCTGCACAATATTAAAGGCACGTTCTCTCAATAAATTTAAACATGCTGAACATGTTAGCAATTTCAGTTTTAAATGGGAAATTTAAAATATCAAGTAGAATTATGCGCTAAGCTGAGGCTCTTGGCTTTTACATGTTTTAAATCATATTACAATCCAGGGTTAAAGCCCCCTTTAGCGTTACCCAGTTCTGCTCTGCATTGTGTGCACTTTGTTGCCCTGTGGGTTTGCTGCTTCAAATGGTGTTAGGGTTTCTGTAAACATGCAAAATTAAGAAAAATCTCAAGTGATGAAGTTGGCACTAAATTAGACAGAGCACATTTGGTGTTATTGTTGTGGGCCATTTGAGCTCAGGAGTTCAGAGTTCTGAGAGTGAGAACAACTGTTACCTATTTTTATAAAATGAATCATTTGCTCAAAGATGTCAGTGGGCAAGCATGTGGCTGTGTGTGGGCATGTAGGCGGGGAAGAAACAAGTGAGTCATCTGGCATTTGTTTTCCATCCTTAATCATTCTCCTCATTAAAAAATTAGAAGAAGTACATGTCAAGGAGACCCTGAACTTAAGCTTGGTTTGCTGTGGGTAGCCACATCCACACTCTGCATTTACTCCAAGTCATCTGATGGACCCACCACCTGCTCCCTAGAGACCTAGTTCCTTGCCAGCACAGAGGGCTTTGGGTTCTAGAAAAGTGAAAGGACCTGCTTATGAGGGGCAATCACAAGTAAAGCGATTGACTCGTTCATGAAATTAACAGCTCTAAATGTACCTCAGCTAGCTTTACACAGATACCATCGCTAACACAGACCAGAAAGAGGAAGAACAGTGTTTTGAAATCCCTCCTGGAAACCGTTGTGGTGAGAGTTAATGATGGACCTGGATATGCCGCCCAACAACTAGGAAGAGTAAGCCAGCTAACAGAGAAAAGAATATGCCAGCGGGGGCCAGAAAGAATGACCAGCCATACAGAACGGAAGGCGAGAACTCCCAACAGTCCTTCATTTTCATGGCTCTGTAGCTTTCCATGTCAGCCACCGCCTGGACCCAGATGACATACAACATCACCACCAGGGAGAAGAGGACACCTAGGAAGGAGAGAAGAGCATTAGCCATTCTGAAGATATCACCCTCCAAACTACCCTAAAGTAATCATTTGTTTAAGGGTAAATGCCTCTGTTATGAGCTAAATCAGACACCACGCTACGGTTTATGAGCTAAATCGGTGGTTCTCAACCTGTGAGTCTTGACCTTTTGGGGCCTGAATGCCTTTTTCACAGGGGTCTCTTAAGACCATCAGAAAACACAGGAATTTACATTCCAATTCATAAAAGTAGCAAAATTACAGTTATGAAGTAGCAATAAAAATAATTTTATGATTGGGGTCACCACAACATGAGGAACTGTATTAAAGGGTCACAGCATTAGGAAAGCTGAGAACCACTAAGCTAAACAGACATGCTGTTGGCCTTCCTATTTTAAAGCATTCTGTGGACAGCTGTATCAGCAATAAGAGACAACAGCCGCAGTTGGTGTGCGTTTGTTGAGCGCTTAGTGTTTGCCGAATCTGTTTGACATTTATGCACTCTAATTGATGCTGGGTTAGAAGCAAGCATTATAACCTATCACTATTCCTTTTAATACATACCTGGTCCAGTAGAAATAGTACCATCAGCCCCAGGGCATTAAGTGTGCATGGACACAGCTAGTGGTTTTCTTCAAACTCTTGCTAAACCATGGGTACCCATCTAACGCTAGGTAACTGCAACCAAACGTGGCCATGGACACAAAAGCTATGTGAGCACCACACAAGGACAGACATGACTGCTGGGATATAAAAACATGAAATGACAAGCAAATGTGATATTTTATTTTATGTGTATGGGTGTTCTGCCTGCATGTATAGCTATGTACCATATGCATATATTCAGTACTGGAAGATGCCAGAAGAGGGTTTTAACCCCCTAGGACTGGAGTTGCAGATGAGGGAGAGCCACCATCAGGGTCTGTGAATCACAAGAGCAACCAGCCCTCTTAACCCGTCTCTCCAGCAGCCCTTCCACCCATCCATCCACTCATTGTAATATATATATTAAATGAACTAAACACACACATGCGATGGAATCACTGTCTTGAAAGAACAAAGAAATCATACTAATGACAACAGAGTCTGAGAAATATAAAACCACAGATTCTAATCAAATTCCAAACAGGCTTTATTGAAATGAAAGAAATGGAGGGAGAAAAAGGAGGGAGGAAAGAGGGAAAGGAAAGGGAGGGAGGAAGGAAGGATAAAAAGAGAAGGGGATAATAGAAAGAGGAGGAAGCAAGCAAAGGAATAAGAAAATGGAGAAAAAGAAGAAAGGCAGAGAAGAGGGAAGGCAGAAAAGAAAGGAAAGAAAGTGGAAAGGGGAGGTAGGAGAAGATAGAGAGGAAATAAAGAGAAAGGAAGAAGAGTGAAAGAGGGAGGAAAGAAGGAACAGGAAGGAAAGGAAGAAGAAAGGGCAGGAGAGAAGGGAGCCAAAAGTAAAGGGAAAGGAAGAGAGAGGGAGAGGGGAAGGAAGAAGAGAAAAGAGATGGGTCAGGGAGGGAGGGGGAGGGAGCCAAAGAGGAATAGGGCAGGAGGCAGCATCACAGCTTAGCAACCCCCACACAGCCCATCAGTTCGAAACCCTGCTAGAAATATGAGTGGAGATTTTATCATCCTGATGAGACCTTGACCTCAACCATTGAGAAGACAGAAGCTTGTGAGTAGTGACATCTGAGCACAGCGTTGGGAGCATACTCTTCCAATGTAGCTGCTACTATAACTACCAGGCAATAGTTCATCATCGGCTCCTGAGGCGTCATCAGCTTCTGATGACGTCACTTGATTTCTCATGCACTAGCGAGTGGCTGGCTCCACACAATCTGCACAGCCTGAAGGATTGGGGGCATGTGCTGTTGTCCAAAAGATCAAAGCAAGCATGACAGTTACAGTTATGCTCATTGAATTAGTGGGTGGAATGAACAACTGGCATCGTGTACAGTCCACTGATGTGTCAATAAGTTGGACATAATAGATTTCTAAAGAGGAAGTGCTTATTTTGACTCAGAGTTTCAGAGGCCAGTCCCCGTGGCATCTGGGTGCTGTGGCGTTAGGGCTTGTCACAACTTAAAACATCATAGATGAATCACTTGGCTGAGGGCGCCATTTTGGAAGAGCAGTGAAGCACCAAGAGAGAGGAATGAGCCAACATCCCCCCAAGAGTATGTCCCTAACGGCCTAGCTATCTCCCACTAGGTCCCGTCTTCTAAAGAGTCTACCACTGGCAGTAGAGCCACAGGCTGGCGTCCAAGCCTTGAACACGTATCCATTGAAGAAGACTTCAGATCCAAATGATAGCAAGTATAAAAAGTTGACACTTTAATTTCTATGCGTCTAAAAGCTAACTGCATTTCTATTGCTAAGCAGAAGGGGCAGCACACTGATGGAGGGGAACGGCTTGTGAGAGCTCAGCCATCCAACTTGCTCAGCACATTCTCTCATCATTGTCTTACTGCCCTGAGGGGTGACCCACTACCAGCAGGCCACCAGTTCAGAAAGAATCTTGAGGATCAGACTAAAGAAAGGCCTTCTCCTAATGACCATTCCAGCTACAGATCAACGGGAAAGTAACGGCAATATTTCTCTAATAAGACACCCTCTTCATGCAGGAATCTATATGGTAAGTGCACACGCTGGCCCATGGGATGAAGCAACCACCACTGGGTACCAACTGGATCAGAGAAACAGCGGAGATGTAGCAGGAGAGTGAACGCTTGACAAGGCTTGTCCACAGTATACCTGTGCCATGTGGTATGCAATGACTCTGGGCCTTTGACTACATTTCACAGCACCTACATACACAGTATTGTCTGTGAACGCGAAGGTTGGGGCACTGCCATAACATCCTTTGCCTCCTTCAAACACAGTACAAGTCTCCATGTTATTTGCTGCTATAGTTTTGCTCTTCCTTTCAACACAGAAACATCACCTATTCTGACATTCTTATTAAAATATAAACTTGCCTTTGTGAAAAATCAGTCACCTTATATGCATCTTCTCAAAAGCCATGATTGGATTTAGAATGTTTAAAAGTACATTGTGAGAAATAATGCCGATGATTATTAATAAGAAATAACTTGTACCTAAACAATGCTGTTATTTGGAGAGGAAGTGCATCGTGAAAGCATTAAAAACACTCATTCCGTTCATTCTTTAATTTGGTCATTAATTGACGCAAATTAACACAGTCCATTTAATTTATCTGAAATCAGTTTGTGGTTCTGTCTTACCCATGGGGCAAAACACTTGGAACCTCCCTGCCCATTAAATTACAAATGGTAAGTGAGGGTGGGAGATGGGGTGAGGTCCTTTAACTGCTAATGCAGTCAGATTTAATCACCAGTTTGTGGCCAATAGGGGAGTCAGGTAGCTGCTACACATAGCTAGACAAATCAAACAACAAAATCATCAATTCTAAGTGGAGCTGTGTATCTCACTACTACAGATTTGAAAAATAATAGAAATCAAGGAAGATCTCTGTCCTGTCAGAGGGAAACAGAATGCATCAGAGTAGATTCCCAGGAGCCAGTAGGTGGCTGATAGACATGAGAAATGTAGATGAGACGATGATGCTTCCACGGGCTCAAACCTTCCACAGAATACTAACCATAGAAAAGGGAAGGGTACGTGATCCTAGAGAAACCTGTCAAGTGCCACCCTATTCAAAGCGATCAAAGTTAACCACTGCACTCTATGTCAATGTGATGGTGGCGGACGTGGGGCGAGAGTTGGAGGGCAGTGTCACTGAATCAAGACGCGGAACCTAATCCCCTCATGAAAAGGCATCAAAACCAAGTCCAACACCATTCCAAAAGCCCACAGGCCTGTGCCCTTCAAAAGTTCCAACGTCCCAAAAGTCACAGTAACTAAAGCTGCTTCTATGGAGACCCCGCCACACAGTAACTAAAGCTGCTTCTATGGAGACCCCTGTGACATAGTAACTAAAGCTGCTTCTATAGAGACCCCCATGACATAGTAAATACAATTCGTGCGTCGGATCCTTTGTTACAAAAGAAATTAATAGAATGACAGTTACAAAACTGATAATGGAGGGAGCTGGGTGAAATCACTTGCAACATCAGTATAAAACTGATGACAGTCCCAAAGCAAGAAAAAATAAAATGACTTTAAGGGGAAAATGATGCGAACCTGTGGCCACTTGTGCTGAGAGGAACGTGGGTGGAGAGGGCTGGAGGCAGCATGTGCATCCATCAGGAAAGATGCCCGACCCTTGGCTCCTCATATGCAACCACCACGTGATGTGGAGTGTCTCCATGGGACAGCGCTACTTACACGAACTCTCTATTGTCTCTTTACAGTCTAGGATTTATTTATAGAATGTGAACAATAAAATGATAGGGTAACAAAGGAGCTACAATTCAAACCCACCTGACAATCTGACTTTAGTAGACTAGAAACCAGTGCCAATATTAGGCAGCCATTTATTTTTTAGTAAAATTATTATTAAACATGACCATATTATTTCAAAAGGCCAAATGTATTTATAATCAAATTTTGTGATAGCTGTTTTCTGGAGTATAATTTTAAAAGTTATGAAATAGCTCACCAAAGGAAAAAAATACCAAAGAAGGGTCTCAACCATTAGGATTTATGGTCCTGCCAAACCATGGATAAGGAAGTGAGTGGGGTAAAGGCGCACTGACTCCCTCATCAACAGCATGTGCCACCTAGCCTGCACATTTTACACAAGTCATCTCACAGGGTTACTGTTTTCTTTTATATGCCTAAGTTCAATTTGGAAACCTGCCCCCCATTACCCAGAAACAAAGGGCACAACATCCAGTCACAGATGGACAGTGAGCACAGTCGTTGGCAATGGCAACAGAGAGGATAAGCATCAAGTAGACTCCCCCAAGGCCAAGGCACTCTACACACAACTAGAAAGCTGGTCATTATGTCACAAAACACAGGAACAGAAGAATTCTGACACGACCAAACTTTTGTCACCATGCTGCAAAAAGAGACTTAAAAGTACATTTGTATGCAGAAAATTAAGACAAAGAAAGGGTTTTATTTAAGTTCTATGTTTTCATCTGGCAGTGTGTGTATGTGTGTGCATGAGGGCGTGTGCATGTTTGTGCAGGTGTGTGTATTCCTGTGTGTGTATGTGGGTGCACGCGTGTGTGTGTGTGTGTGTGTGTGTGTGTGTGTGTGTGTGTTAGATTGAAAGGGAATTTATCTTACAGTCTCAAGCATTTGATTACTTGATCTTCTGTTGGAGATTTGGGGGGAGGGTTAGAAGGTTTGACCTTGCTGGAGGAAGTGTGTCTCCAGGGGTCGGCTTTAAGAGTAAAATCTCTCTCCTACTTCCATTTTGCCCTCTTCACTTCACTTGCATTTGAAGATATGATCTCTCAGGGTCTTGCTCCTGATGTTTGCTGCTATGCCTCCCTGGCATGATGGACACGTAAATAAAATAAAATAAATAAATAAAATAAAGTTTTTCTTTCATAAATTGAATTTGTTCATGCTGTTTAATCATAGCAGCAGAAAGGTAACTAATACAATGTACATGAATTATTTTAAAGATATTTGGGAGTGAGTTGAAAGGATAAATTGATCTTCAACTGTTCACGCATGTGCTTAAATTTAAGTCATAGGTGGTGATGGGCTACTTTGCGAATAATTATGAATCCAAGGTAATGCTTTGGTATCTTTTTATTGTGCTGATAGACAAGTTCATTGGCAAATTATTTCAACTATTAATGGATATAGGAAAGGCCATTCAATGTCATAATTTTAAAAAGTGATTTCCAAGGAAGTTAAGGTAAAAAGAAAAGTAGAATCATCACAATTTTTTTCTCTACTTGGAGATGCACAGACACCTTTCAGAGGATGGAAATGAGATTTGTGAGCATGCAGGATGACCCATGCCTGTTCCCAGCTCTCAGGAGGATGATCCATGCCTGTTTCCAGCTCTCAGGAGGATGACCCATGCCTGTTCCCAGCTCTCAGGAGGATGACCCATGACTGTTCCCAGCTCTCAGGAGGATGACCCATGCCTGTTCCCAGCTCTCGAGAGGTCAAGGCAGCATCCAGGATGACCCATGCCTGTTCCCAGTTCTCAGGAGGTCGAAGAAGGAAGTTTGCTATAAATTCAAATCTAGTTATGTAGTGAGTCACCAGACAGATCAGAGATATACAGCAATACCTACCACTCCCAAAAGAAAGAAAGAAAGAAAGAAAGAAAGAAAGAAAGAAAAGAGAGAGGGAGAAGGGAGGGAAGGAAAAGGAAATCTACAGTAGCTAAATGTCTACAAAGACCAAACTTTACCCAAGGGGATAGCTCAGAGGGGAATCTATTGGTAAATTTCTCTCATGCATCTGGCACTATCTCCCAAACACCCAACAACAAGGAAAACACTCCCGGAAGCTGCAGAGGGACGCAGAGACTTTCAAAATGGAGCTGTCTGGAACGGGGGCAGAGACTTCCACTAAGAACAGAAACAAACAAAAGCTCAGGCTCATAGGTTTCTTAGGGAGAACAGCAATGGAGAACCTTCCTTTAGCCAGCAGGCCCGGAAGGCAGGCCAGAAGGGGGCCATCTACTGTCACTTTGTAACAGAAACAGTGACTCATCATGAGATGAAGTCAGCGTGAGAGCTGTGTTACCAACGCCTATCTAAAGGTCTCAGGGCACTGAATGCTTGGGAGTGGGGGGATGCAACATGGGGTTTTTGCCGACAATATACAAACAATCTTCGTAACATTTAGTAACAGCTCCTACCTCATATTAAACTCTCATACTTTGGAGTTTCTTATGTGTAAATTCCTCTCAGGTTTGTTGTTTCCTTTTCTCGTTCTTTTAAAATATGGTTAGATGAGTTTTGGAAAACAACAACAACAGGAAGCCATAATATCTTTCTCCCCTACGGAACCCCTTACGCCCTTTCAGAATCCCATTGCCACTCACCAAAGTGCCCCGTAGTGACTTGGTTTAGACTTTAGGAAATCTTACAAGGGCAGGCCCTACAGTGTGTGGGTTTTCCTGGAACACTTCACCAAGTGTATACAACCCCCGCCCACTGTAGCTCATGTTAGCAGTAAACGCCAGCTTGTTTATCCATTCATCTACCTGTCAGCATTTGAGGGATTCTAGGTGTGGGCTGTTATGAATTAAGCTACAATAAAAAAATTGTTTAGTGGTACTTTGACATATTCATAGAGTTTAAAATGACAGATAGCATTTGCTTAGGAAAATGGTTTTGCAGTGGGAAACTGAATATATATATATATATATATATATATATATATATATATATATATATATATATATATATATCCATGGCATACTGAGAAAATGGCTGTGGGTTAGGATGACACTTGGCGGGGGCTGAATTTACCTTCCCTCCAACCCCAACACCCCAGCTGCCCTGCTCAACCCAGCTGAGGACACAGTTCTTGAAAAGCAGTGGGCTGCAACCTTAGTTACTACACTAACCCAGAGTTCTAAGCAGAGATTTGATGGTCGCTCAATGGCGCTGTTGCACAATTAACATTGTATAAAGCCTATAGCGTGGGGGCTATTTTGTGATCAGTTGTTTGGGGTTTCTTCATTTAAAAAAAAACCTCAACATTTGACTTGGAAAACATAGAACAACGTGTGAATCAATATAAAATATGATGAGGCTTAAAACACCTATGAATTAGTCTCCAACTAGAAATCAGAGCGTTCCCATGCTTGTGCCCATGTGGCTGGGATTCCTCTGGAAAGAGGTGTGTTTTTCCATTACTAAAGAAGCATTTCTAGTCTTTTGTTAAAATATACTAATATTTACAGCTAAGAGCGAAAACCAGGTGACACAGCAACTAACAGAACCTATTTGGATGGAATCTCAGAGTGAACCTCACATTAGCAGGGTGAATGAATTTAGTATTAACATACTAGATAGCATCGTCTTAAGAGACCAGAATGTTTGCAAGCCTGCTGCCATGTGACTTAACGTGTGATGTCTTGAGAGCCTAAAAGACGTCAGTGTTCGAGGTTTCTGTGCATCTCCCCAAGCTCTGTGTGCCCTGCCAACAGGGACTCATGCAAGCTGACCCGCTCTCACGGCTAGTTCTACTGCCAAGTCCAGCACATCTATTTTATCCTCTATATGCTGAGCAGAGGGGACGGGGAGTCCGCCAGTTACACATGTGCCAGACAGTAATGCTTCTTGATATATTCGAATGCATTCACCACGTAGTTTTATGAATACTGCATTCATTAAAAACCAAGACTGCCTTTCTGGGCCAACAAGCTAAACGTCCTTGTGCTTTATAGTAATTCGTTGTTTCTTCTTTACACTAATAGGTTATGATTTTCTCTTAGGATCAAATGATGCTCGCTTACGCATTGTCTTTCAGAAATTCAGAACAACTAATGCATTGTGTCCACCACTCTTGAGCTTCCTCCATCCATTTCCTTAGACGTCTCCCCTGATGTCTCGCAGTCTCTTGGGTCAGTCCCACTCGCTCCTGCAGTTATAATAATTATGCCAGTCTACCTAAATAACACTCGCCACTGCACACACCACCCTACCCCTCCCCACGTACATTAACTGGCTCTTCCCTTTCATTTTATGAAGTCATGATTTGATCTGGTCACCCGACTCTACATAATACCTACAGGGCTTCCCAAATGCTTAAACATCCATGCACGATATAATGAACGCCACTGAGAAGCAGGAATTAACAGAGAATTATCTTTAAGTATTTAGGATTTCACCTGAAAAACTGAGTTTCATTCAACTCTAAGGGGACTTGACTCACAACTACTGAGCTTCATGGTGTGTTGAAAAGGCACAAGTCTGGCTTTCATCACACTTTACTGGCTGGAAAGCTTTCGGCTGCTAAGTAACCCTGGGCGTGTTTCTCACTTCTCCATCTGTTCCTTCATAAGTAAAGTAGCGATCAGGAGATAACATATGAGAAAGAGGTCATGGAGAGTGAGATGACGCACAGCACTCAGCGCTGTGCTGGGAACATGTCAGCTATAGTCCCTGTCCTCGTCTTCCTCATCATCATCGTCTTCGTCATCGTCAATATCATGGTCGTCATCATCGGAGTTCGGCGTGAGTTTCGGCTAATAGCTAGGAAATGTTGTCTCTTGTGTTCTGTAGCATCAGAGAATTTCATGTGACCCTGCTGTTTCAGAACTTGTCCAGAAGCAAAGGAATCAACTTTCCCTGGTTCCTTCCTGCTTTGAGATCTTACAGTAGTGGTTTTCAACCTTACTTTTACACAGTTCCTCATGTTGTGGTGACCCCTCAACCATAAAATTATTTTTTGTTGCTACTTCATAATTGTAGTTTGCTACTGTTATGATTCATAATGTAGATATCTGCGTTTTCAGACGGTCTTAGGTGACCTCTGTGAAAAGGTCTGGGAACATCTTAGAGGATAGGTGCGACATTTGCCTCCCATGTTCTACCAGAAGTGTCCACCAGATGGCACCATTCCCCCCACAGTCTCACCACCATGTATTTTGAGAAAACAGAAAGCAGTCCAGACTTGAGCTCTTCCAACTGGAGAGTGATACCTTACATATCCAGCCGAGGAAGTCCCCTGCCCTTCCCACCAGCCCTCTCACTATAGGAAGTCCCCTGCCCTCCCCACCAGCCCTGCCCTCCCCACCAGCCCTCTCCCCATAAGAAGAGGAAGTTCTCTGTAGAGTGGCCTTCTGGCTTAGGTCATTATGGCTGTCTCACTGGATCTATACTAAAAGGTGCTCCCCACCAAGGAGAACTTAATGGAGGTAGGGCGGGGAGTATAAGAAGTAATAAACGTTAGTAAAGAAACAAATCCAGCTAGGCATGGTGGCCCCTGCCTGTAATCCCAGCACTTGGGGAGGCAGAAGCAGGCAGATCTCTGTGAGTTCAAGGTCAGCCTAGTCTACAAAGCAAGTCCAGGACAGCCAAGGCTACACAGAGAAAGCCTATCTCAGAAAGCCAAATTAATCAGTTAATTGAACAAAACAAATACAATGTCCTCAGTCATTTACTACTTCTTTCTCAGCAAAGTGACTGCTCAAGGGGGAAATCTGGACTGACAGAGAGTCTTTGCAGAGACACAAGACCCCTCCCTGTCAGAGCAAATAGATACAAGCATACACCCTCCTCTGGGAAGAAAAATAACACACATGGGAACAAGAATAACTCTAGCCATGACACAGTATTTAAAGACCAGCAAACCCCCTTGCTGCTTCACACATTGGAAGCCCCTGAAGTAAATGACTAATTATATAGCATAATAGTGTGAGTTGGAATAAATGGTGAAGCCTCAGCTGTCGGTCTCAGAAGGGTGCCACTTCTCAGAGGGGCACATCATTCCAACCTGAAGCCCAAGCTTTCCCACAAGGGATCCCCCAAATCAATGCTTTGCGTGTGAGTGCTAGATATGCCTGGAAAGATCCCCAACATGGACACAGGCTCTGTGCTCCAGGAAGGTGGGGTGCAGCTCTCTGGAGCACCACCCTGTGTCTCACCTCCACAGCTGTTCCTGCACCTGGGAGGATGCTGGTTAGTGGAACAGTCTGAAAGGACCCTCCCTGGAATGCTTCTGGGGGCGTGCCCCCCTCTTTCCAAGCTCCTATCACTTATGCCATATGGTACCCCATCAAGAAGGGCTTCTGAAAGCCTGTTACCCACAATTTAAAAGAAAATACACAAAAAACCAAGGGATCACAGAAGCATCTGGGGTGATTGTAACATTTTAAACTATTTTTGAAATAAAAACCTTTCTGGATCATTCCTGTATAGGATTAGATGAGGCTCAATTACTTTGGCTACCACGTGACATTTGTGCAAAATGTCAGACCCTGGATGGTAGAAAGAACAATTTGAAGGAAAGCTGACCCAAATGACAACAGCGTCAGTACTAAGAAAAACACGTGCAGGTGCAGTCCCACTTGAGGTGCTTGAAGGCTTCTCTCGGCGGAGCATGAGTGTAGAGGGGTCTTGCTGTTCATGTTTCCCCCAAGAGCGCTGCTCTAGGAAGATGCAAACTTCTGCTCCTCAGATGACCCCCCACCGGGGGGGAGCAGGGAGAACTCCTTCTACTCAGAGCCATGTGGCAGGCACATGTCGGGCCACAGACTCTGTCAAGCACTCTTTCAAAACCACCTCCTCCAGCACAGTAAAAAAGACATATCTGGAAGTGGCTTTCGCAAAGCCACTGAGGCCACATATTTGTTCTGAGCTGTTCTCCTCACACAGCATGACACTGTTTACAGCCTGGAACCTTCGTAATGCAAGCACTTGGGCAGCAGGTCCACTGTGAGCCTGGCCTGTCAGCAGCTTCCCTCCTAACCCTTCCCTGCCCTGGGCCTCACGTCACCCTCTGCTCTGATCAGGGCCTCTTGGTGCGGTGAACTTCTCATCTGTTCCTTATATCAAAGAGTATGGCTGTGACAAGGCGTGCACAGAGGTCACATAAGGTGTGAACCTGATGTTCAGTCTTGGCCAGGGGGAAAGGAGCTTCTGAGCTAAACCCGGTGTGCAGAGCCGCCTGCTTCTGCTCTCAACAACACCACTCGGCGGTCACCCCAGGCTGAGCTCAGAACAAGGCAGATCACTGCATGATGAGAAGGGAGAAATAGCATCTGGTTTTCATTTTACATTCATTTGTTTTTATTTTACATGTGTGGTGTTTTGTTGTGCTACAGATGACTATGAACAGCCACGTGGATGCTGGGAATCGAACCCATGCCCTTTGGAGGAGCAACCAGTGCTCTTAGCCATGGAACCCCAGCCCCAGCCCTCTCCTTCCAGTTATGATGGCTTAGCACTCCTGCCACTCCCGTGCACTGTCCAGACTGTGTCACTGCACTTTATTACACACAACCGTGACTTGCTCACGCATAGCAATAGCTACGCTGGTTACATACGCTAATGCTGGGACTAGGACTATTCAGCTCTATAACGATGTCAATATGACTGAATGTTTACATCGCCATGCCTGCTCATTCGAATGCCTCCCCTGTCTTCCTTCCATGTTAATATTAAGAAAGAGGGCGTCTTCATCTTCTCTTTCTCAGAGCATCTCCAGCAGTTGTGCTAAGACTTTCTCGGGTATGTGAGTTACAGTAACCTGGCTGTTACTACAAATTTTGTTCAGATCTGTACCTCCTCAAGAAACATGTGCCTGCCCTGCCCAAGGAGGGATCAGCCCAAGTACAGGGTGGGGCCACACCTGCCCTCCAAGCCCTGCCCTGAGCTGGCGCAGCACAGAGAGACCATGGATCAACCCTTTGCTCCCACCCGACAGCTGCAGTTTCAGTGTCCCCCTGCCAAGCACGGAACGCCCCACACAAGCCTCTGCGGATGACAAAAAGCCTTTGTCTATGTACACACCCCAGAACGGCCATTTGGAATTCTGTCATGCCCTTCGCTAAGATTCATCTTCCTAAATAAAGCGCCCAGTCGTGTTTGTGGCATTGGCATCAGGCCACAGTACCCTGAGACGGAGCCGCGCCTGTGCCTAAGTGCCTGGCAGAGGACAGCAGAGAAACAACAGTCATGAGAGTCAAAAGAGCAGTCAGCAAGCCCTGGAACCAGTGGAAAGCTGAAGCCCTTGGCCCACAGACTGCAATGTCTTCATTTTGAAATTTACAAAATCTAACTCAGTACAGTACTAGAAGCTCAATTCTGCACTCCATGTGGCAAAGGGAAAAGGGTCCAGGCTGCTAAAGCTAAGAAAGAAAAGCTGCCCATGTTTCCACGGTTCTCCATACGATGATGTGTAACGTTGAGAGGCTAAAGTTGTCAGGTTTTAATAATAGGTAGATGCTAAGATTTTAAAGTTCTTCTGCCGATAGATAGTGCTCAGTGTTAACCCTTGAGTTGCCGGCATCACCATTCCTGAAAAGAGTGCGTTTTCCGGTAGAAGCTTCTAGTGGAAAGTTAACGTCCTTTGTCTCTGAACACATGGCTGTTCCTGCCCCAGACGATACAATGAACTGTGATGCTGTCTTCCATGCAGTGTTAATTGTCTTCACATTCTTAGAAAATGATACACATGTGATTTACACCTGTGCCATCAGGGAAATGAAAAGGCAAAGGATCGACTCTCAACATCACCTGCTTAGCTTTCAGAATAGGGACCGTACCAGGATGGAGGAAAATGGTATTTGTGTTGTAAATCTTCCAGAAAGCATGGGAAAGCCTTTACACAAATCATTCCAATTAAGCCAGCACATAAAACAGGTAGGAGATTAGTCGTTTCCTATAGAGGGACAGAGAGGGAAGATGGGGTCCTTTGCAAAAGGATGAAAATATTCTGAAATCACATGGTGGAGACATCTGTCTAAGTCAGTGAATGTACTAACATCCCACTGAGTCACACACTTGAAAATGGTAGATTGAACGGTACGTGAGTTCTACCTTAGTAAAGATGGGGAAAGATTAAATGGCCACAAGCTCTAGCAGGTGCACACAACTAGAGAAGGCATCAGAACAGAAGATAAAGGAAGGACAGAACCGGTCCAGCAGGCTGCTCCGCACAATGATGCTGTGTTAGCAGAGGAACCATATGTGACCATTATCTTTATCATGAAGAGCTAAGCACTGTGTTATGTGAAAAGGGTATTGCTATCTGATCACTGATTGAACTCTGAAGGACAGCATCATGTTCCTGCGGCCTTCCCATGATGCCACAGTACTGCACAACCATGGCGTGTCTGGTCACATGCCACACAGTACAGCACAACCATGGGGCGTCTGGTCAGTCGGTCATGCTCAAGTCCTAATGTCCTGTTTAGTTTTTTGTTCTTGTTGTTTGGTTTTTGTTGTGTTTGTTTTGTTTTGTTTTACTGGCACAAGAGTTACCTGAGAAGAGGAAATCAAAATTGATAAAATGCCTCCATAAGATTGGCCTAGAGACAAGACTGTGAGACATTTTCTTAATAAACATTTGATATGGGATGGATCCGCACATTGTAGGTGGTAATACTCCTGGACTGGTGGTCCTGGGTTCTGTAAGGCAGCAGGCTGAGCAAGTCTGTACGCAGCACCCATAGATGGTCTCTGCTTCCGTTCCTGCCCTGACTTCCTTCAGTGATGTGAGAGTGTAAGTGAAATCATTTTCTTTCATTCCCAAGTTGACTTTGGTCATGGTGTTTCATCACAGCAGTAGGAACCCTAACTAGGAAATTTTGTCATTGTGAATATCAGCGTCCCCGTTTCATATTTGATATGGTATAAAAGACAGGTCACAGATGAGCAATTACAGGCTGTTATCCTTTACAGACACCAAGGTGGATCATTAACCTCAGTGTTTACGTCTGTCTACTGGGGAGTCAATTACATGCCAGTTCATGGAAAATGGGAAGTCTGTAGAAAGGCCAGACATATAGTGAACATGCAAAACCCACAGTTTCTGAGTGTCATTGTATTACTGTTAACAAAAGTCTGCACTCTAGACATAAGCCTAAAATGAAAAACAAAAATGCAGGGAGCATGGCTAGAAATCGTGCCTTGGGTGTTGAACCTACCTGCGGCAATGTAGGAGCCTCCTCCAGCTTTGTAAAGGAAGTGACTGGCAAAGGGGGCTGCACAGATGATCAGAAAGCTCGCAGTCACGGCGGCCACTACGCCCAGGAGCAGGAGGACCGCCCAGAAGCCACGGTAAACTGGAAACCCGAGAACAAAGACAGAGAAACACGTTAGCCCTGTTTGTAGCAGGCTGACACACGAGGAGTTTGTCCCTCACTGTCCTTATTTCACTCAGGGACTTCTGGGTAGAAGCTCACACAGCGGGACCAGGGATCCTTAGCAGGCAGCCATGCTCGGCCACGCCCATCTCAACCACTTCAGTAATGCTTCCTGCTCAGCATCAGCACCACCCACATTCTGAATGTGCCACAGGGAGCTCATTTCTCTGACCACAGGTTTTCCTTTCTGGAAGGATCTGCTTAATGTGACCATCGACCGGTGATTGACACCAGCCACCCAAGGGCCACATGAATGGCAACCCTGTGACTTATGAATACTGCCTCATCTAACTAAGATAACATTTGTACAATGGTGAGTTCTGACAGACCTAACCAAAAGGCTAGCTTCTGTTTAGACCACGGCTCTCTTGGAAGCTAAGATAATAAAAGTTACACTGCTAAGAAAGGCTCATATCAATAGAAGAATACAAAAGCTAAAATGTAAAATTCGACATGCATGCAATGTGGCTTTTATCAAACGTATTACAGGAAGAAAGTGTCAGTGTGAACTTGTTTGGGAGCCTTTTCCTCAAGGACAGACAGGAATGAGGTGCTGCACGCAGCTGGTGATTAATGGATTGTGGGTCTGGTGATTTATAGTAACCAAATGAAAAGGCATCCTAATGATCATTTTTGAGCTGGATAATTACCAATCTATTAAACAAATTCATCATTTCCCTAAGGCAAAAATGCTAACATGAGTTCCCTTTTGTGCAAATGGTGTGGGCTCAGTGAGACATATTAGCCAAATTATAATTTTCTTAAGGAAAATATAGCATCTTTATTGGGAAATAAAAGTTTTTATTTTTTCAGTCCTGCCTTCGAGGAATAAATATGTCAATCAAGGGTAATCCCAAGAGACAAAGGGTAGGATTATAAGAAGTTGAGGTAGAGGCCTCACAGTTTGGTGGGATGAACAGGTCCTGTTGGTTGGGGCGACTCAGCTCTGTGTGCAGGGGTCGAGAGCTTAGCTTGCGACTTACTTTTCAATGCTGACACTTGGCCATAGCTCCCAGGCCTGCTGTGATATATGTCTCGTAGTCAGGTTGGCAAAATATTTAGTAGCCAAGAAACATAATTCTCCCGCGAGAGTGCCTCTGAATTTCTACCTCAGGGAAGCACAGCACTCAAGATCCTGAAGACGATCCATGGAGGAGCCTGGGAAGGGGATCTCTGTTGTCTGAGCAGTGAGGAAATCCTCCTTAAGTATTTCCGTTTGTCCCTTGCTGTTTTTCCACATGGCCCCATTACATAGATCTAAGCCATAGTACTAGGGGCCAAAACTGGACTAGAACTCAATCTAGAAGTGAAAGAAGATCGAGGAAACTGTGCGGGGGGAGGGAGCTGCAAGACTGCAGTTCTATGCTGGACCCTAACTAGCATCGAGCTCACTCCTGAGTTCCCAAGGGACTGTGACAAAGTCTTTGAGAACCAAATTACACTGCGATGTTTACTGCACCTCACCACAGAGCCAGTCCTAGGAAGGGCATGCCAAGTGCAGACCCCAGGGCTTCTGAACAGTCACATAATGCCAAAACTGCCAAGACAGACAGAAAGGATGAAAATCCTGGAATGATGGGTCAATTTTTTTTTGATTTTTTAAATATAAAGTTGAAATATAACATCCAAATCTGTGTAGGCTACAACTTAAAGCTGTTTTCTATACCAGCACCATGAAACTCGGACCAATGCTTTGGGGAACAGACAAGGAGTGAGCAACTGTGAAGGCACGGAGTCACAGCCCAGTTCTTGGGCAGATTCCCAGTGGGTATCAGGAGCGTGAGGGCTGCAGCAAGGGCTCCTGAAATGTTCAAGAAGAGAGGACATGTCTACAGCAGGCAAACCAGGCTGCATGTCTGGATTTCCAGTGACAAGTTCTGAAAATGTGAAAGCCTGGGGTGGGCTTAGCATCACAAAGGAGACAAGGACCTGGAGGGGGCGTGGCTTCTGGGAGGAAGCACGTGAAAGGCTCTGAGGAATGAGGAAGAGAAAAGTGAACAGAATTCCAGACATTTGTGTGCCCCTAAGGCAAGGGCACGAGATTTTAGAGTAGAAACGAAGTTATTGATGAAGCAAAGCCAGTCATCTCCGCAAGTGTGGGGAAAGGCAAAGTCATAGACACAAAAAACTCCAAAGTTCAGAAGGTCAAAGAAATTCTCTCAGACAGCTGAAAGTACAGTGACTAAAAACTAGAGATACAGTGAACATATTTAGAGAGAGAGAAGAATGTGCTGTGTCATATCCAAGGGAGCAGTGACCACAAATTCCTTTTCAAGAAGAGCAGAGGAGATATATATATATAAATAATATTATTTTATATATATTTTTATATAATCTAAAAATAAAAGAAATAATTAGAAAAACACAGGAGAGCACTTTAAAGTACCAGAAGGAAAGATCCCTTAGCCTGAGATTCTGCACCTACTGACAACATCTTGGAAAAATGGACAAAAAATAAGGGTATTTGTGAGCCAGGAAAGAAGCATTCGCCACAGCAGGCCCATCCCACAGGAACTACTGCTGGCATGGGGTTCTTGAGGTTAACGGGATTTAAAACAAGACCATGCATGAAAAATTCAAAATAAGAAAGGAAACAATAATGAGTATGGTGAGCTATCATTTTCTCCTAAGTCCCTTAAAAATGAATATAAATGTTAAGATTTAAGCTGTAGTCAGCAGCTACTCCGCAGTTGGGAGCACTGTTGTTCTTGCAGAGGACCTGCTACACACACACACACACACACACACACACACACACACACACACACACACAAACTAAACAAATTTTAAACTGCTCTCAGCATAAGGTAGTGGAAACTGTAGGTAATAGCATTGGTGTCCTGTGTGTCCAACATTACTTCTATTGATAACCTTGGATCAACAGCTGGGGCCTCTGAACCTCTGTCTCTTCTGTGGAACAAAGATGTTTGTATTCACACATGAGAGCTACTGGAAGGTCACACTAAAAAGTGTGTGGTGTATAAGGCTGTATACGATGGCAAGGCTTCTTCAGGGTTCCCACTCTGGCTCCTTGTATCCAAAGAAACTTTTATGCAACCTTAGTATATGGGTATATAAAATAAATACACAAAACAAACATTTACTGAAGATAAATTATGGAGAAGTTTATTTTAAAATGTTCTTCAGGGAGTAGAGATACAGCTAGCTGGTAGGGTGCTTGCCTAAGATGCACAAAGCACTGGGTTTGATTCCCAGGGTGCCCCAGACTGGGCGTGGTGGCACCTTCTTCTAATCCTAGCACTTGGGAGGTAGAAGCAAGAGAATTATAAGTTCAAGATCAACATGGCTGCATAGCAAGTTCAAGGGTGTAGCCTGGGCTACAGGAAACCCGTCTCAAAAACTGTGTGAATGAAATAAGGTAATGTTTTGGTATACATATAATGTTTACCATTTATTAAAGATGAAAACAAATTTGCATGCTAAGGAGATAGACATATCTGTTCACTTTTTTAATAAAAATTAATTCTTGACTGAACATTCGATATTCAGCATTAGAGAATCTGCAGTGCTTTTCAGAGTTGACCAATATTTTGATTGATAGTTGACAAAGCTGAGAATGCCACCTTACATAAAAAAAAAAAAAATAACAAAATGACAAGAGGTATGTTTATGGCCACTTCAAAAATTGTTGTGAATTTTGTCCTTATCTCAAGCCAAAATTCATTTAACATTTTTTAAATGAAATCAGGTGACAACTCAAATTGGTATTTTTTAAATCAAAATTTTCTGACAGAATACACTCTAAAGGCAAGGTAACCTGATGTCAACATGCTGAGGAGTGATGGGAGGAAAATACTAAAGCGTTTTTGTAACTAAACTATACGTTTTTGTGAGAGCAGAAGCCTTTACAGTGTACAGTCAAAGAAACAAACAGCAGCAGCAGCAACAAAACAAACAGACAAACAAAAACAAAAGCACACCACACGTCACGACATCTGAGCACTTCAAGCCTGTGCTGAGGTATTTCAAGCAGTGCTGATTGGCGATTCACGGCACGAAAGCATGCACAGTGAAAAACACACATGTGTGCTGAGAACCGAAGCTACAGTGAAAACATGCGATGCTACCACAGCGAACACTTGCAAAACCACTGTGGCATCATTATACACTTGATTTAGAATTTGGTTTTGGTTAATGCACATCCAGAACAGGTTAGGGGCACTGCTGGCCTGGGCTTCTAACTGAGCAGATAAAAATAGTCTCCAAGGAAGATTCCTGGGTGATGCTGCCATGTGCCTAATTTTCTGCCTACACATCTAAAATTCTAGAGTGCATGCCTTTGAGCGTATCACGGACTTCCCTGGAACTTCCTGTTTACTTGACACCTTATATTGCATTGTTTTTCCATGTGTCACTCTTTAATCCTGAATTCAAATGACCATTCATTTTTTTTTTTTTTTTTTTTTAATTTTTATTTTTATTTTTTTTAATACATTTTTATTAATTTATACATATTACATCTCAGTTGTTAGCCCATCCCATGTATCCTCCCATCCCTCCCTTCCTCCCACTTCCCCCCCCTACTCCCCTCCCCTATGTCTGTGTCTGAGGGGGATCTCCTCCCCCTGAATATGCTCATACGGTATCAAGTCTCTCCTTGGTGACCTATTATCTTTCCTCTGAGTGCCACCAGGCATCTCCATCCAAGGGACATGATCAAATATGGGGCACCAGAGTTTGTGTGAGAGTTAGATCTTCTTCTCCACTCAACAGTGGAGAATGTCCATCGGCTAGTCCGGGTAGGGGTTCAAGGTTTTTACTGCCTATTTTTTCCTTGGCTGTTGCCACAGTTTGCGGAGGACCCCAGGGCCCAGACTCGCCTGTAGTTTTCCAGGACCCACTGGATCCTTCCATTTCCTCTTTCTCCCAGGCTTCTCACACCTAAAGATTCAATAGGATGTCCTCCCCTCTTACCCATTATTCTGGTAGGTACAGTTTTTCATGGGGACGTACACCTTGGGCTAGTGTCTCGATATAAGTGAGTATATACCATTTAGCTCTTTTTGCTTCTGTGTGAACTCACTCATTATGACAATTTCTAGTTCAATCCATTTGTCCACAAATTTTGGAAATTCCTTGTTTTTAATAGCTGAGTAGTATTCCATAGTGTAAATGTACCACAGTTTCTTTATCCATTCTTCTGTTGAGGGACACGTAGGTTGTTTCCAAGTTCTGGCTATTATGAATAAGGCAGCTATGAACATGGTTGAGCATATGTCCCTGTTGTGTGGTAGTACATCCTCTGGGTATATTCCAAGGAGTGGAATAGCTGGGTCTTGAGGAAGCCCTATTCCCATTTTTCTGAGAAAGCACCAGATAGCTTTCCAAAGTGGTTGTACTAGTTTGCATTCCCACCAGCAATGCAGGAGTGTTCCTCTTTCTCCACACCCTCGCCAGCATGAGGTGTCAGTTGAGTTATTGATCTTAGCCATTCTGATGGGTGTAAGATGGAATCTCAGTGTCGTTTTGATTTGCATTTCTCTGATGACTAAGGAGGTCGAGCATTTCTTTAAGTGTTTCTCAGCCATTTGATATTCCTCTGTTGAGAATTCTCTGTTTAGCTCTGCGCCCCATTTCTCTATTGGGTTATTTGGTTTGGTGGTGTTTATTTTCTTAAGTTCTTTATATATTTTGGATATTAGACCTTTGTCAGATGAAGAGTCGGTGATGATCTTTTCCCAGTCTGTAGGCTGTCGCTTTGTTCTCTTGACAGTGTCACCAGCCTTACAGAAGCTTCTCAGCCTCATGAGGTCCCATTTATTAATTGTTGATGTTAAGGCCTGGGCTGTTGGTGTTCTGTTCAGGAAGTTGTCTCCTGTGCCTATGAGTTCCAGACTCTTCCCCACTTTTTCCTCTAACTGGGTTAATGTCTGTGGTTTTAAGTTGAGGTCTTTAATCCACTTGGACTTGAGTTTTGTGCATGGTGACAAATAGGGGTCTAATTGCATTTTTCTACATGTAGACATCCAGTTAGACCAGCACCATTTGTTGAAGATGCTGTCGTTTTTCCATTGAATGGATTTGGCTTCTTTGTCGAAAATCAGGTGAGCAAATGTGTGTGGATTCATCTCTGGGTCTTCAGTTCGATTCCATTGATCCACTAGCCTATTGCTGTGCCAGTACCATGCTGTTTTAATTACTGTTGCTCTATAGTACAGCTTGAGATCAGGTATGGAGATTCCTCCAGCGGATCTTTTATTGTAAAGGATTGTTTTTGCTATTCTGGGCTTTTTGTTTCTCCATATGAAGTTGAGAATTGTTCTTTCAATATCTACAAAATATTTAGTAGGTATTCTGATAGGGATTGCATTGAATCTGTAAATTGCTTTTGGTAAGATGGCCATTTTTACTATGTTGATTCTTCCAATCCACGAACATGGTAGATCCCGCCATCTTCTGATGTCATTTTCAATCTCTCAAATGACCATTCATAATAAAACACTTGCTATGTGCAACTGGGAGGAGCCGGACCACTATGTAAATTAACCATAAAGGATCAGCAGCAGGAAGTGAACTGGGGGAGCTCTATGTATCCAAGGCCACGGGGTCTCCTGCTTAAGAACGGCATGAGTCTCATGACCGCCTTGGTAGCAAGTGAAATAGTGCTGTCTACACATGTTCAATGTGAGGATGCACTAGGATCATTTGTGAAAAGTGGCTGTTGTAGTTAAGTCCTCACATATGTGTGCTGTGGTTATAACTATCTGCTACACCTTGTAATAAAATGTTCTTATAGTTTGCACTAACATATATCATCTGATCTCATGGATCAATAATGGAGTCAGCTTCTCAGTTCTAATACACTTCTTGTAATGTGGTGTGGTTTGTGTGTGTGTGTTTATTGGTATATCTGTACACATAAGTAAGTTGCCACAGGCAAGAAAGAATTTAATAGCACAATGAGCATAAATTCCAAATTCCTATGTAAAGAGAAAAACAAAAGATATTTATTTTCCACTATAAATCAATAAAACCTCATTAATGTGAATGATGATGGGCAAAACCACCCCAAGCTTTAATTGTGGGTTTCTTAGGAAATTCCATCCCAAGGCACTCGCATCTACCTGGAACCACCTAGAATGTCCCTGAGGTTGTGGTGACCAGACCACTTTGGCAAATGCATGCAGAAGGCTGCCTGTACACAAAGTGCCCAAAACTGAAAGGGCAAGACACAATCCTTTCACAAGTTCGTTACAGCTGGGAAAAGCAGGCCCAGTTAACACTGTGACAAGTGCCCCAGTGGAGGCAGGCTTTATTGTATCTGTATACCGTGCTGTCATTTCACAGTCGAGGAACAATGAGAAAAGATACACTGTGCTTGGCCTCGAAGTCTGCTTGCCATCTCAAGAAGCAGCAGACAGAGGCCAGGGCCATTCTAACTGGAGGAGAGGAAAATTCCATGGGGGACGTAGGAGGAAACATCTCCCACAGCTGACTCTCTGGTAGAATTGGTGAAGAGAAAATGAGGAAGCCGGAAGGACAGAGAAGCCTATCTGACATTGTAGAGTTGGACCTGTGGCTTCACAGGGCTAGAGAGTCCATGGTGGTCCTTAATCAATCATCAGTGATCGTGGTACTGAAATACATGCATCTTTAAACAGACAGGAAGAACGCCAGCACAAGTTACTGCAGTGTTCCCGGTGCTGTGCCAGGTGATGAGCAACCAGGAAGGAAAACAAATGCCCTGGCTGTCTTGTACCCACATTTCCACAGCTCATTCTGTCAAGTTACAAGTGTCTTCTTGACATTTTTGTAGCATTATAATTTAGACAGTGAGACTCACTTTATCCACAGTACAGAGGGAGAAGTCACAATGATCACAATTTCAAATCTGTCGTGTTACAAATATTTTACCTGTAGCTCAAAGATACCCACTATTCACTCTTTGAACCTTGCTACACTGCCTTCCCTGGACACAAAATGTGAAAAGTGTTCACCACAACTTCAGGGGCTGCCAAGGAGGCCAAAGCAAAGGCCACAGCTCCACCTCGCTCCAGCACAAACAAGCACCTTCAGGATATGTTGCTGCGGGCTGAGGCAAGATGCTTGTCATGGAGGCCAGTAATTCTGTCCTTCACCTCCTTGAGCTGCTGGTCTTGGCAGTGACAGGCAGGACTAAAAATACAGGCACGTCTGTTCCAGGGTGGGAGGACAGTCTGTACAATGTGTCCACATCTGTAGACTGACCCAGATCAAACAACCACTCATCACTAGGATGGGACATTTCCAGGAGGAAAGCACAGTGAGCGACCTGGTGGATGTATTAGTCTCCTGCTGTGAAACCAGTTGAGGTACCAAAGAGGAAGCGTGTTGGGCAGGAAGAGCATGGTTCCCTTAACTCTGGCTTGGGAAACCCTGTGTTTCTTGCAGAAGGGAAGAGAATATTCAGATGTGAGTACATTCATGTTTATTATCCTATTAATGCCTCCTAAGGAGCTTTGCAGTGCTGGAGACAGTAATGGCGGAACCTACACTAATCGGAATATTTCTGGTCACCAACTCACATGGCCTCATTTGAAAATTTCCAACTTTAACCACGTGCTAAATGGTCTGCAGTCAGTAGCTACTGTAACCTGGCCTGCTCCTGCCCTAGGCTAGGGGCATGGATCCTGTCTACTGACTGTATGCTGCCTGAGCCTGCTGCAGTGTCCAGTCAGGTCTGTTGTCACAGAAGGAAAGCAACAAGTACCTACAGCTGCCCATGTTTCTCAGCTAGAATGGTGAGCCGGTTAGTGTACTTAACACATTTTCAGCATATGATGGCTCCATCGGGACACATCCCCCTGTAAGTCATGGGGTATGTCTATGATAGTACAGTAAAGCTCAGGAGCAGAAGCATCCAGAAGGTCATCATCCGGGGCAGTGAAGAACGAGACAGTGTGTACAAAGTCCCATGATGTCCAAGCCGAGAAAGCACATGAGTGCCCTGGGCTTACCCCTCAGCTCAAAGGAGGGGCGGTGTTCTCAGCAGGCCTCAAGGGCTTTGCAAAGCTCTTTCTAGCCAACAGTCTTCCTTCCTTGGGGCCTACACGTTTCTCTTTCCTGCCTCATCTCCATATGCTGAAGGTCTAAGCCCAGACCCAGTGAGAGAGCACTGGAAGTTAGGAGCCCTTTGGGAAGGAGATTAGTTTGTATGCGGTCCTCTAATGGAAATAGTGACTTTTAGTAGATGAGGGAAACAGAGCCAGTTCCTCTCTGCCAAGAAAGGGAGGTGTAAAAAGACAGGCAGCAGAGGTCCTCTCGCGAACCCAGGCACAGCGCACTCTGACTCCCTCCTTCCTCAACAGTCACAAGCAAACTCATCTGCTTCTTAAGCCACCCATGCTGAGTGGTGGCCTGCCACAAGGCGCTTCTTCACTTCTAGGACCTGATCACCACCCTTCTCTCTTTGAAGGATGTAGCAAGTGATGTCCTTGCCTGTACATGTAGCTGATGAGCAGGCCAAGCAGGAAAGGAAACCGGTCAAGACCAGTGGTATGACCCGGGACCTGTTTATTGGCCTCTCCAGGCCCATTTCTTCCTTAATATGTGACAATAATGTTACCTATTTGGGGGTGCTATAATTGTGAAGCAGAGCACCTGACCCAAAGATTCATGTACGTTCTTGACACATGCCAGTTTCTAGAATGAACACTTTGCACTAGTCTCTGTGTGTACTTCCAGTCCCACCCCTGAGCCAGGAACTCCTTCTGGGCAGAATGAGATTTACTCATACTTTCTAACTCAAGTGGAAACTTTTGCCTGACATGAAAAGATGCTCAATAAGATATAAACACAGCAGTGAGCACCTATGAGTCAAGAGCGGGGTGTGCGTGTGTCTAGCACCCCCTGCCTTGACTCTAGTCCCGCTCTAAATACCAAGGCAGGCCAAGGTCCCCACCCACTGATTTCTTTCTCATTAAACAAAAAATGGCTTATTGACATCTAAAAAGAAGGCTCCATTGGCCTTAACAGCAAGCCATAAAGGGAATGCTTGTAAAACTGCTTTATTCACACAGTTTTAAACTCAAAATTGTAATCTTGCCCAAAACTGTTGACCTGATCCTAGGAAGCCCCTGGCAAAGGCTCACAGGCAAGGATTCTATTCTAATTGTCCTGGGATCTTGGCATCTTTATTCTTCTATTTCAAATGATTTGATTCTGCAAATCTCTAACATCCTGGAAATTGTCTTTTCAGGAATTTTTGAAGCCTTTCATTAAGGAAGGTGATTATGAAATGTTTCTTCTTGGGAAGTGACTCAAACAGTGTCTCCATCATCCTACCATAGGGAAAACTGTTTAAGAGTTGCCCTTCATGAAGATGCTCTGCTGTTTCCCTCCACCTGTACCAGAAGACATGCAAAGAAAGAAGCCATCAGCAAGTAAGTTGACTGTCATTCTTGAAGTCACCAAATTGAAGCTCTCTCTGTCTTATGTCCAGTGTGGCGGCAGATAACCAATTACTGGTGCTGCGTTATAACATCAGAAATGCATAAACAGCAGAGAAACGCTCCATAGGATGACATCAGTGATCGGCTGCACAACAGGTTCACTACACAGGACATAGGAAGGGTCCCAGGCTCCATTTTAACACACTGTTTAAGGCTTCTTGGTGAAAGTGATTGTGAGAGGAGAGAGCAGGCATGGCCAGGAAGAACAGCAACCCCAAGACAACACAAGCAACGAAGATAGAAATGGAGGAGAGGAATACAGCAGCAGTGGCCAGTGGCGTAGTGTCAGGGTGCACCCCCAGGGTGCAGGGACCCAGGAGGACACAAGGGATACTCGATGGTGTGCCTTGTCGGATACAGTCATTTTCCTAAGCAATAGTTCTGCCTCAAGTTTTATGGCTTTCGTCTAGAAATGTTTTCTTTTTAAATCACTAGCTCTTTAAAACTTGCCTATAGATCCCCTCAATATATTGGTGTCAAAACCATCAAGCAAACAGTTCGGGTTTGCAAGAGAAATGCAAACAAAAAGGCAGAAATCTCACATCTCTTTTTCGTTTTATAGAACTTTTTATCCCCTTGCTTGGAGGCTAAATATGTTTAGATAAAGCACTGAAGGAGATGGCTCGAGTCCACCAGCTGATGTCCCTGAAAGGCTTGGCCAGGAAAGAAGCAGGAGCTGGGTGGGTTCAGATACAACCTCCATGTGCACAGAGCATCTCAGGAAAAGGCACATAAGATATAGGGCTCCTTAGCACAAACAGGACGCCTGGGACATCTCTGATGCCAATGCTTACTCTGTGACAAACTTTCTTACATGGTACATACACACACAATTAAGGAGTCTGGGATCTTTCACCCTAACATGTACTGTTCCTGTACACTGATCATTTTACATGAAAGGGATGAAGAGAGCAGCACATGCCTCTGCAGAGATACTGTGATACCTGTTTCCTGTTACATGTATGGAGCCGCCAAGGAACAAAACATTTTCTTCTGGAAAACTGGTCCTTTTCCAGAATTTTCATTTCTCTAAGCTCTCAGCACAAGAAGAAAACACAAATTGGCTAGTGTGCTTAGACACAGTTCTTCCCATGCATTTTCGTCCCATTCAACAGCCTGAAGACAATTGTTTGTAATCTGGTATCTATTATGCAGGCTGAGGCAACTTTCCTTCCCAGCTATGCGGTACTTCTCCAAACCCACTGTTTACTTCCCCCACTGGGATTCACCTGAATCCCTCATTTTCCTCATCATTTTCACCAAAAGCATATGAAAAGTTCTGACTCATGCTGGGCTGGTGGGTAACTGCACATTATGCCCTCCTTTATCCATGCGTTCAGTTTATAAGTCTTTTCTTCCAATTAATTTTTTGTCAGTCTATGACAGCAAGGGGCCAAAGGAAGGCTTTCCTGTGACCCTTACAGTGAGCTTGCAGCGTTTCCCCACTAAGAAAAAGACGTGGTTCTGGGCCTCCAAAGCCAGCATTGACCAACTGCTGTCAGAAGCACCTGGCTGGGGTCTGCCCTCTTTGGGGGTGGAGCCTAAGGACTGCAGAGGAAATGTGCAGTGCAGCCTTAGCTCACTGTTGGGTTCCTTGCTGGCTACCCAGACACTAACTGTCCTGTGCTCCCTGGCTGTTTCCTCTATAAAGAGGCTGAAGCAGCAGCCTCAGAGGTCACCTCCCTCTCTTCTCTATAGAGCCTTGGTGAGAGCACTGTCAGTACGCCCTTTGTGGTGATCTGCAGGCCTGGAACTTCTGAGTCTCCACCCATGTTAAAATTCTCGTATCTACAACTCAACTTCATTTTACCTCAGAACCTCCCAGCTAACTTGTGAACAGCAGAGATATAGGAAAAGGAAACGTGACATCAACTCACTCAACCAAACTAAGAAGAAAAATGTCAGTATTCTAAATTACTCAGCATGGTGTGCTTTAACGTGTTTGTCATTCTGAGGAGCACGAAATGTTTTCCCTTACAATGTAAATGGAGAAATAATGTTTCCTAGCTTTTTTTAAAGCCACATCCAGATGGAAATTGTACAGATTCTTCAGGCTGCGGAGGGTTAGAACACTGCAGATGGGTAGGGAAATCTATGATGGGTTCTCTTTAGGAGCCATATATGCCCTGGCTCTGTATCTAGCGCTCTTTCTACAGTTACGTCAGAGCACGATTGTCACCTTCTACCAATCAAAGCTAAGCATGTTCTCCCTATTATCTGAAAGCTGCGCTCTGCGCTGTGGTGCCCGACGTCCCACGGGTCTGCTTGGCTAATGCTTTGACCTAATACTTCCTTTTGTTCTATGCTGTATTTGTGCATGTGATCCCCTTCTAAGGTAGAACACGGAGTCCAGCAAGCGGGGCTTGCGTTCTTAGGCCACTTACACTCCTTCTCAGAGCAGAATTGCCTCTCACCTGTTCTTCGGAAGGACATCTTGCTCGTGTTGATATGACCAAGAGATTAACCATGAAGCAAGAAATGAACATGGGGGCAGCTGAGGGCTTAGTAGCATCATTGGATGGCAACAACTAAGCCCTATTTCTTTGGCTTCCAAGTGGCTGTTTCAAATGCTGCATTGGGCCAATCATGATTCTTCTGTAACACACAAACATACGGCCGGGGGAGCGGGGAGGGGGCCTAACATGAGCATTGCATGTAATATTAGCTTCATGCATGTTTCTACTGCTCTTCAGAACTGTAATAAGAAAGAAAATTAAATTATCTCATGGTACTTTTTTAGTTCTTATTAATTAAAAACAAAAACCTGTGGTAAATGTTTTTATATATATTATCAGTGTTAGCAGGTTTCTACAGACAGATAAGATGACATAAGAACCTAAGTAACTAACCGCTTAGAAAGTCAGATGGTGTCACTCTGGCTTTTGGCCTCCAGTTATTGATAATTTCACAAAGGTCAAATTCCTACTATTGGCCCTGAAATTACAGCAGTATTTGTGTTTTTTATGGCTTAAGATGGACTTAGCCTCAGCTTAGAGCAGTGGTTCTCAACCTGTGGGTCTTGACCCCTTTGGGGGCTGTTACTTTGTATATCAGATACTTACATCACGATTCATCGCAGCAGAAGAATTACAGCTACAGAGTAGCAATGGAAATAATTTAGGGGTGGCAACTACAGGAGGAGCTGTAATAAACAGAGCAGTAGGAAGGTTGAGAACACTGGCCTAGAGGTAGCTCTTTGTAAAAGCACTGACTTACTCAGGCCTGAGCAGCCATGATGAGCAGCAATGTGCATTTCCACCCTCATTGCCACTGTGAACTCTGCGTCAGACTCCTGCTCACCTAAGCCTGTAGGCTTGCCAACCACCCAAGGAGAGTGCTTTAAAGACAATAGTCCTCCGTCTTCTATGCTGCGGATGTCAAGGTAAGAATAAGTTATTTCCAAGATTCGAAGGGACATCATAATCGACAGAATTCCAGTGGCTAGTGTTATGTTATTCTATTCCAGACCACGGGTAGTATACAGATGCCTGCAGCGGCTGTCCTAACCCTGAAGGCCAGCCACCTCCATCCTGCCCTTCAGACTGGTTCCCTTTTCCGAGGCACTCTGTCCCACAGTCACTTGAATTCAACAACAGAATTGATGGGTAAGCATCCAATGAGAAATCAAAACACCTCACCAGGTAGCAGCAGCGTTCTTACTGAAGAAAAGCCACTCCTTGACCCACCCTGGTACCACAATCAGCCAGACTGTCACCTGACTTAGATGACCAGCTCTACATACCCTGACCCTGGTGGCATCACCCTAGAACTGGTTTAGTCTTTCAGAAGGAGGGCCTGTCCAGGCACGGTCGGCTGATTTTCTCTACGCTAAGAAGAAATTCCTTTTCCATCTTCATTATCTTCTTCTCAATTGGCATTTGGGAACTAAATAGCTCTTCTAGGCTCCTTGGAAGCCCCAGAATTGGGCCTCTAGGCTAAGAGATAAGTTAGGCTAATGGGCCTATCTAAAAGAAATACAAGAGGTAAAAACGTTTCATTAAACAGTCTTTGCTATTATCCAAGATGCTAAGCTCCAAGATCCCCGTTCTAAGTTCCCTGGGCTGGTCCCTGCTTTTCTCTCTGATCTTGTCAATGGAACATCCTATGTCTGTTCTTACATTGACCTGTCCCTCTGTCCTCATTTTGCAAGGAGTTTCCTCTTGTTTGGAAGCTTTAAAGCTACCTCCACACAATGGTTGCTCAAGGTACACTTCCTGCCTTCAAGAGCAGACTCTGATCCCAAGGCTGACGTAATATTCATTTAGCATGCTTAGGTGCTCGCACCCCAGCCTTCCTTATCTCCAGCACTTGTACTTTCCAGTTGCTAAGGACAAAAAAGAGTTATCACTTGGTGTGTCCTTTCTGTCACACCCACATCTAATCCATCAGTCAATCCTGCCAGCTGTCCCTGCACAACACAACCAGATAAAAAGCCCTCCTGCTCCCAGGGAGATGAGATAAACACACTTGTTTCTAGTCTTTCTGCCTGGCACAACTAAACACCCTGGATATTACACATAAAATGAGTGGTGAAACTATCCATAAAGGTGACTAGCAGAAGACAGGCAAGCTAGGGACCTTGGGATTCAAGGAACAGACCAGAATATTACCCTGTGCATCCCAGAGCTGGAATCAAGAAGATGCACCAATATATTAAAAGGAAAACAAAACTCTTCCACTCTGAAGTTGAGACAAGCGATCAGTCCTGCCACTAGTCCAAAGCAAGCCTTTCTACTTTGCCCAAAAGCTGGAGGAAGAGCAGGGGAGCTCAAGAGTCATTTTCACCAAACACCATGGCAAAGATGTGATTCAGCTCAACCATCTGCATCTGAGAAGCCTGGGCATTCATCCCCTCCAAGTGTCGGTGAGACCACTCTCCTTGGTAGCAGTGGGGAGCACGTGAGGTGCCAGTACATCCACTCACCAGCGCCAGAGAGGAAGCAGAAGCACAACTTTTCTTACCAGCACAGAGTGATGGGAGGCCCACTGCAGGGCCAGGGCATTCACCTCTAGCTGCCCACGTATCTTCAGCCCTTCCCTTATGAGTGAAGGCTATGGGTGGGATTGTAACTGGGGCTTCCACCAGCCATGCCAGAGTCAGAGGGGAGTAGACGTGAGACCAGTCCCTCACTATCAGTCATCAGAACAAGGAACATGCACACACAGGTGTCATGGGTTAGAAACCACCTCCATCATGACTTAAATGACAATTTTTAACAAGGTTTATGATCATATAATAGTCTACTCACTACTTCAGTTCTAATTTAAACATCATCAGTAAAGCCAAGATCTGGGAAACTGTGACATTAATAAAAAGCGAAGTCCTCACACACCAAGGCCGAGATGCAGAGCTCTTTGTCTGATGGGGGCTTTGAAGCAGCTGCTATGAAAACGCCTCAGGAACAAAATTGAAAACTCTAGAATCAGACAAAAACTGGAAAGGACAGTAAGCATTTCAAAATGAAAATTGAGTTATCTGAAATAACTGAAGTGACAATAAATATGCTGATTAGTGGAATGAAGAGAGACAAGGAAACAGGCATGCGCTCTGAACGAAGGGGCAGGAACTCCCTTAACCCAACAAGGCTGGATAGACTTCCAAAGATGAGTAGAGACTCAAAGATGCGGTGAGGTTATGACAAAATATTGAGGATGTTTGTGTTCTGTGCCTCACGGGTTGGAATAAATAGGATCGGGCTGGGAAAAAAACATTCAAAGATATTATTGCTGAAGGTTTTCAAAGTCACCCAAAGAACCAGAGGTATAGATGAGACGGAAGTCAGATGGCATTAAGCCAAAGAAATTCAGAGCAAAACTGTAACAACGGCAAATACATCAAACTCTGGCTCTTGGCGGGTGGCGGGGGAGGGTGGGGGCAGGGGGCAAAAAAAAAAGAATCCCCAACACAATGATGAAGGATAACTCCTTACATTGTCAGAAAAATGGTAACTATGACTGTGTATCACAAGCAAGGGGTCAGGGGCACTGGGGTACCTGGAAGATGACAACTGCCAACCTCAGACATAATACTTTCATTTGGCAATGAAAGAGACACCACAACACTATCAGATGACTAGAAAATGTGAAGCCAGCCACAATCAGAATTGTTCAAAACACCAACGGACTCTTCTAAACAAAAACAGAACATCATCTAGCTAACACTAACTGCCAGAGCCCGCACAAACATTTCTAGCATATAATAGTGTGCAGTCAACAAACATCTGTTGAATGGATTTCAACCAATAACCAGATAAAGAATGCCAGATGTTCATCAAGTCACGTGGCATTCTACTAAAGGATGACGCTACAAGCAGAACTGTAATTATAATGACAACAAAAATGTACTCTGTGTGAAAACTCTTCCAAATGCCTCATGTACACACACACACACACACACACACACACACACACACACACACACACACACACACCACACATACACACAAGAAAGCAGGACAGGAAACGCTGCACTAGGGAGAAGCCATCATGGATGCTTCTGGCCCGTGGCACCTTACTCTGGGAGTTCTGAACAGGGCAGCATCATAGGAATAGCTGGCCTTTGTTGAGTCACGACACAGCAACTGTTTCACTAAGTGCTTCTGCTGTCATCTCTATTCCGTTTACTCACAACTATACCAAGTGGCTTCTATTTTTATGTCCATTTTACAAACCCGTTTGTAAAAGAAGCTGTTGTGAATGCTCTTAGCTCAAGTGCCTGGGCCAGAGGCTGAGCACTATCTGGAAGCTGGGTTTGTTAACTCCCCACAGAAGCTGGCCACCTGCCTGTCCCCGTGTGACACCTGCTCTGTGCAGCCTGTATCTGGGTCCCACAGGAGGCACTTGGGGCCATGGAGACGGTTCAGCTGCCCAGCAGAAGCCTCTCCAGCACAGACCTCCCCTTTCCTATTGCTTAGAACTTACACTCCTAAGCCAGTTTACAACCCTTTACACCCATCAGCATGCTGTGCTGGATAATCTGGTTTGGTTTGGTTTGGTTTTGCCTTATCTATACAGTGTTACCTCTAGGAGGGCAAGAGTTCCAGGCTTCTCCTGGAATAGCACATTAGTGCCCGGGATACTGTAGGTACTTAGTAATAAAAAAAATTCCAGTGGATACTTTGATACTGTCCTCAAGGGAAAGGCCCCAAACCAAAAGCCACTGCAATACTATTTAAAGACAAGAGGCCTGGGGGAGCTCCCTGCGCCCTTTGTGGTTACACATTCTGATGAAAGAAGACAGAAATGGAACACGCATCACCACATGGCCAAGGGCTCAGGACTCTACCCAGACAACATGCAGGCAGGGCGAGTGCACAGGATCCAGGATCCCACTTTGGATCAAAATATTAAGGAAATGAGCAATAATTTTGAGGGCTAAAAACAAAATTATAGATGTTCATGACAGACACGACAGACTTCCAGCCATTCTTCCCAATCAGTGTAGCATAGTGACTACTGAAAACGCTGTCACATGGAAATTGTGTCACTAAGAATCACCTAAAGGACATGGAATGAGTTGCATAGTTTCTTGGCAAAAAAAGAAAGAATTAAAGAAAGGCAGAAAAAAAGAAAGAAAGAAAAAAAGAAAGAAAGAAAAATTTTAATAAAGGACTTGAGCAGCCATGATGTTGGTGTCCATGGGGTAGGTCCTGGAACCAATGCTCCCACATTATTGAGGAACAAATATGTTTTCAAAAGTGTATGCTTTGGGCTGAAAATGCTAGGAGTGGGTATCTCCAAGTCCCCAGGGGTCTTATCAGAGGGCAATATTTGTGTGTGTGCCAACCCCACCTTCACTGCCCAGGATACCTGTCAATATATAGAGATAATTTGAACAGTCACAAGGAGGCGTCACTGTTGGAGTCTAGTGGGTTGAAGCCAAGCTTGTTACAGACCATCAACCTATGCACCAGATAGTCCCCACAGCAAAGGACCAGCTAGCCCACCATGCAAAGATTCCAAGGTTGGGAAGCCCTGCTCTGCCGCCATCTTGAGAAGGGAATTCCACTTCTGAGCACAGTAAGCATTTCCGCAGACACACACAGAGGTGAGACCTGTCCTCCCAAAAGAAAGCTAAGCCGTACTTCTATGAAGGACTGCACAGTCTTATCTTCAGAAGGGAACCACTTTACAATCCAAGGAACGCTTGAATACATTACAAGTAATACAAAATAACTTCCTCTCAAATAATAATTTTTAACTGCAACTGGGGCCTGGCTTGCAGAGCCAGTTCTCTCCTCAGGGGTGACTGTGAGCAGCTCAGTGTAGGTGGTGGGAGTAGTATTTACACCTAAGCCACTTGGAACCTGTGTTGGAGGCTCTCATCTGAAAGATCAGTTATTAACCAGGAACTGCAGAAACCATGCAATATATGATCAGTCTGTGGTCATGGCTGTTTGGGGCCAAATGTTTGAATGACTAGCAGAAAATCAAGTTGATGAGACCATATTTCCAAATTCTAGGCACTTGGCATTATAGGGAAAATGACTAGATATGCTTTCTATTCAGTTTTGAAGTGTGTTTTTTTTCTACTTACATAAATTTGGAGTGTTTAAAATACTTGTGAACTTTAGAACAATGTACAGAATTTACATCTATGAACATTCAAAAATTAATAATAAATAGACCAGAGATAAACAAGAAAGTTGATCTGTAAGAGAAAAATGGGAAAGACAGCCTAGTGTGATTATTAGGCACCAAGGATTGGCCACTGTGTCTCTTACATATTGGAAGAATTTACTTTAACTCCACAAAAATTGAATTCAGTCCTGTGCCAGATCAAGAAGTCAAATGCCAGGACATGTATTTCAAAATGCTATTTTGCTTCGTGCAGCACACTAAGATGAGTCTGCGAGCATGGCTGTTTTTGTAAGGTCCCTCAGTCGTGCTGTGCTCTTATAGTGGTTATTCCAAGCCCCAGGGCTGGCTAACCACAGGACCCTCACCTTTCTCACTGCACACTCCCTTCCACTCCTCCCTCCCCTGCACTCCGCTGCCCCACCCCTTTATGAGGGGCAAGGCTTATTAAGCTATCCCTTGGGAGCAGGAAGAGGCAAGGCGATCCTAGAGTGGGACTTGGCTCTCAGGCGGATTAGGAGGCGATAAACTGAGCAGGAACTGGAAATGAGTTCCCCAGGGGCTGAGAAGGGCATTCCCAGAACAGAGACTCGAGTTCAATTTAAGAATGGGCAATGAGCCAGAATGCACTGTAGAGCAGAGGTCTGGGAGCCCAGGATGGCACCAGCAGGGCAGGCAGGTTTAGGGGAAGAAGAAGGATTCAGAATAGTAATCTTGATGGGCACCTAGGGCAGAGCTCTCAGTGAGGAGGGGCTGTGAGGGTCACCCGAGCAACTGCATTGTTCGTGCATGACCCTGTTCCTTCCTGTGCCTCGGGACCCCTTTCACTCTGCCTTTGTCACTGGAGACCATGCCTCCTTGCTGTTGGCTCTTCTGAGTGTGTCCCCAGTTCTGCTGTCCCCTCGATGTGCTCAAAAGGCACATTAGCAGGAGACAAGCACCATGCTGCTTCTCTGTGTGTGTTGTTTTAACTGGATGACACCTTCTCCTCCTGTCACCCCAGAGTCACCGGGCTTTCTTTTGTTTGGTGACCAAGGTTTTGCTGGTGACCAAACTTAATCCTGTTTGTCATCTCTTTGCAAGGTTCTCTCCCGTGCTTATTCTACCTTGGTGACTTTTCAGCAGGATGCCCACCTCCCTGGGGCGGAAGCCTTCGGTTACCTCAAACCCTCACCTCCTGCTGTTCCTTTTAGTCTTCATCTGTTAGGGGTGCTAGAGAAACCTAAAGGTCTCTGCCCCACCTTTAGAAAGTGTAACAGTTTGATGAATAAAGATAGAGAGGAACCCACAAGCAGATTCTAGACACACTTGGCCGATGTTAGTAAAACACGAAGTGACAGACAAATGTCGCTGGTGAAGGAAAGGAGAGGCCTAGCTCCCACACAGCATCTTCATGGCAGCACCCTCAACCTTCTTGGTGTATGAGGAAAAGAACCGCCCTTGCTTTGATGGGGTGATTTCTGGCACTTGCACGTGCGTTCTAAAGCCCAGCTTTAGCTTGTGAATGGATCTCTCCTGCCTTTCTGCTGCTAGTTTCCCAGCAAGCACTTCAGCCTACATTTTACATGAGGGCAGAAGAGACAAGACTGGAAAAGAATATTCAGTACATAAGCACTGACAATGAGGCAAAGATGGCTGACTGCTGGAAACTGTGCTGGAGACCGAAAAGTGTAAAGGAGAGGGAAAAGGCAATGTAAGAGGTGTCTGATCTGTTCAGTAACAAGGCAACACCAACATGCATCCACAGATGCTTAGGCATCAGCGCTCACATACAGGAAGACATAGTGATACAGAGGATACTGCACAGTCCTGAGCCAGAGAGACGAGACTCCCATCCCATGGAGAATAAGACAGAGTTGCTTAGAAATGTGTGAAAGAAATAAGTATAGTGGTAAGCAAGAAAAAAGTGGGTTTTCAAGGATGCAGTTAAGGATATTGTTAAAAGGGGGAAACTGGTCTAGTCCATGAGCACATAGATCTGCCAGAAGAATGTGGGAATGTCTTCCTCAGAATCGTTGGAACCTTATTCTTTTTTGGTAGAGCAATGGGGGAGGGCTGGGAAGTGGCAAACAGTCATGCCCAGGCAGAGAGAAGAACAGACTCTGCAGGACTCAAAGGTCCAGAAACCAGCCGGTGTGCATATTCCATTTAGCTCAAGAAAAGTTGACATTATGTCTACAAGATGTTACTGATTAGAAAACAGGAGGTGGGTGTGATGGCTGGATCTGTAATTCCAGCACTTGGGAGAATGGGGCAGGAAATAACCAGTCTCAGGCCAGCACAGACTGCATAACAAAACCCTGTGGTGCACACACATTCCAACACACACACACACACACACACACACACACACACACACACACACACGAAAACAGAGTAGAAGGAAGGAAGGTAGGAAGGAAGCAAGAAGTAAAGGAAGGAGGAGGGAGGGAGGAAGGAAGGGAGGGAGGGAGCAGCTAGTGTGTAGTCCTGTGGTAGTGTGTGAGCTTAGCACCTATAAGGCCTTGAGTTCTATCCTCAGCCCTCACCAAGAAAAAAGGAAACCAAGTCTGTAATTCAGTTTTAATTTTTTCACCTAAAAGTAATTAAAATGATATATTACTGAAAGTATTTGATTGATTCATTCATGATTTTACAGGCTAGGAAAATGCTCTACCACTGAGCTGTCTCCAGCTTCTAACAGTAAATTTGATATAAAGTTACTCTCCATAAGTTATTAGCATTTCTCAGTTATGAGGCATTATATTAACTTCTAGAATCACCGATATGAATAAAAATAAGAACCAAAGTAGTCTAGTCTGTTCTGTGCTACTGCTGAGCTAGAAGGGGCTCAGGGGAGTGATTACAATAATCATAATAGCACTAGAGATGGGCAGAAAGGCCAGCAACGATGGGGCACAACAAAGGAAAATGCAATAATTCAAGTTGAATTATCGTGAAAATTAATGCATTCCAGTCTGCCATCACCAAATGATGCAAACAAGTGAACTACGATGAGCATAAGCATTAAAGAGGCAGGAAATCTAAGCCCTGGCAGGTCTCCAATGGGGTTGTCTAATGAACTCTGAAATTCATAAGCCTGTTTCGACAATTGAAAATTAAGCCACCTTCACTAGGCTTGGACAATGGTTCTGTTATATAAATTTGAGAATGAGTGGTTCTCACACTGTCTTTGAAAGTTAAAAATATACAAAGAAAACACTGAATTAGAACCAAACGCACACACAGCTTCGATTCAGAGGAAGATACAGGAAGCACACGTGCGTACTGCTGCTCGTTTGATTGTTTTTTGTGTGTCTCGGTCTAGACTTGAATTCCCATCTGCTTCCTGAACAGTCATGTGCCACCAACCTCAGCCTCATGTCTCTTCGCACTAAGCGACGGCACTCCATCTTTTCTTTCACTGTAGTTTATAAAATTGCAGTGAAACAGAAGCCAGGCATGTGGGCCTTTGTGTTAGTTCTGCCAATAACCAGCTAGCGCATGCGCAGGCGGCTGCTTCATTTTCACAGAGAAACCAATGCTGACCAACGGCCATCCAAAAACTCAACATGAGTGGAAACTCATATGAACAATTTTCTAGGCCATGATACTTCAGATTTTATAAACAATACCTCCAATTTACTGAAAATGACTGTGATACCTGGTAATTACGAAGCTGCATAGAGCTGCCTATAAAACAGCTTTGGGGTCTAGGGAGCATGAGTCTCATCAACTGGGAAACACAAACACAGACGTCAGGTGGGCTGCTATTCAGGAAATCACTGCCATTTCCTTGAATGTAGGAAACAAAGGGCAGGCTTGCTCATCATCTCAAGAACACAGGACGCATGCATCTTAATTCTGCTCTAGAACACATCTTTGTCCAACTTCGTCATTTTTACTCAGTGCCCAATAAAGCTGCTTAAAGCAAATCTGAAGTTACATATGGAGGCCAAACTAGAGTTTGGTACTATTTTTAAAAATTGGATACAATTTTGTCGCTGGATGCAAATTACTGGCCAATAATTACACCAAGTGCTACATAATAATTCTAAGTGTAATTGCAGTGGGATTTCCAGGACATGCATTTACACTCCATCTCTAACATAATTATTATGCACAGATGATGATACTTCTTCATTTTTATAGCTCTCCAGCATCGCCTTAAGGGGCACAAGTTTTTAATGTACGGGAGCTATAATACCTCACCCACTGGAAGACCTAGAAATAAGAACGGTAATGACGATATTGACATTAAGGTAGTGACCCCAAGTTCTGAAAACCCAACTGCATATCACTTCCTAGTTCACTGTATAGAACTAAGAATGGTGGGAAAGGGAAGGCTCTGTGACCTCCCTGTAATCACAATAAGTCTCTGTGCTCCCGCCTGTCTTCCCCATCTCTTTTGCTATCAGGAAGACTGTCTGCTTCCTGCAGGACACAGGAGCCTCAGGCAGAAATGGAGGCTCTGCCTTCCTCAGTTTTCAGTGGGAATTCACATCACGGCCATTGCTCAAGGCCACAGCCATTAGGGCTGCATGGACAAGCACGGCTGCAGGTGACCTCACCCTCATCTGTCTTCCTATCCAGACTACTTACTCCACAGAGTGTCACGGGGCTGCCACAAGGCAAACGATATCGCCTTTCACAAACACAAAATTGTCATGTATGTATTTTTAACAGAAAGAAGAAAAATGGTTGAACCATGATTCGTGTGACACAGTTAATGCTGTGTGTCAGACTATGGTGGCCGGGCCAAACATGTGAAGATGTCACTTTGTAGATTTCATTAGTGCCTGTAATCAGCTGTCTTCAGTTTGAGTACAGCACATCGGTCCCCATAAATGGGCGTGCCTCGTTCAGTAATGTGAAGGCCTAAGAGCAAGGACAGGGCTCTCGAGGAAGAAAGACTTTTGCCACACAACATAAAAGCTTCATGGGAGTGTCCATCCTACCACCGTCCTCACAGACTTCAGACCTCCCAGGCCCACAAGTATCTTGAGAAAAATCCTTAAAATTGATAGACAGATGGACAGACAGAAAGGCAGGCAGGCAGGCAGGCAGGCAGGCAGACAGAAAGGCAGACAGACAGAAAGGCAGGCAGGCAGGCAGGCAGGCAGACAGACAGAAAGGCAGGCAGGCAGGCAGGCAGGCAGACAGATATGTGAATGGTAGACCGTTTTTCTATGCTCCTCCTCTCTCACGCCCAGCTTCCACACCTGTGGCGTCATCCAGTTGTCAGATATAAATACTTAGAAAAGCAGTATGCCTCTACCCAGCATGCCTACACTTCTCATTCTCCTTGTCATTCCATAAATGATACAGCATAGCAATTATTTACATATAATTTGCAAACTTATTAGGTAGTATAAGAAATCTAGACATGGCCCAAAGCATGGAGATGGGTGTGAGCAGGCTGTATGCAATGCTGTCTACTCTATACGCGAGACTCCCAGCATCTGAGGATCTTGGTATCTGGGAATTTCTGGACCCGATCCAGAAAAATATACAGAAAAAGGTTCAAATGGCTCTGCCCTGTAGAACTCTGGCTCATATAATTTTATTCAAAACATTACACAAATTAGGACTTTTTTTTTCCAAAGCAATACATGTGATTCTCTGTAAGGTACTGATAGTTTGTGCTCATCCTCTATTTAGTTGCCCAAAATAATATTTTTAATACGAATTCCAGTTAATTCTGTCGACGGCCAATCACACTTTTGGAGTTAAGTCACTTTTATGAGCAGGGTGGTATAATCACATTCCATGTGTAACACTTACAGAAAACAGTAAATAGGATGCCTGCTGCAATACTTTAGCTACACACAGGAAGCAGCTCTTCCTGATAAATAGCCTAGCTTCCAATCCAAGGCTACATTTAACATCATTTGCATAATAGCTAGTAAACCACAGTAACTCCAGTTTCAGATCGATGTATTCTAATTAAACTTATAAATGATCTGTTAAAATATTAATACTTTACATTTAGCAAGTTAGTATCAGATGGAGCATTATAATTATAGATGTTAAATTATTTTTAATTGTAAACAGTTTTCAGCAAAGCCAGTCCTGGGAGCCCCCTGTAGGTCAGGGTACTTACTAATGGCAGAGTCGTAGGAGGTGGAGTTGTGCTCACCCCTCATGAAGGGGTACGGAGAAAGGTAAGCATGCGTGCAGTTCTTGGACGGCGGCTGATTGGCTAGGAAGAGCAAAAAAATGGTGTCCATTACTGAAGGCTCAGAGATGACTCATGTCTAATGGAATGGGAACCCAGGAACCAGGGACACACAAACAAAACAAAACTACCGGCCTATCAGCAAGCTCGGCGCTGTGCCAGATGAGGAAAACTCTACTGAAAAACATGGACTTGGAATGAGGATTTTCTAAAACAGCTGCCACATAGTGGAAAGAGCACAAGTTGCCATGGGTCCTGAAAGCTCAATGCTGTGCCCGTTTTCATATATTTCTTCTGCCAACAGGATGCCTGGCACACAATAGGTATTCCAAAATGTTTGCTTTAGAAATCTAATAAAGTCGGGTTTGACCTTGACTAGTTTAGACTAGCAGAAAGTTTCCTTTACATTCATTCTAATGTGAGGGAAACGATACAAATGATGGAACATTAAAATTAAGAATTCAAACAAAATTCCAGCATTTGAGGAAACCACAAGAATAACTTTTATGTCCTATAGAATGTTAAAATTTGTCCCATGTGCACTTAGGTTTCAAGATCTAAGTCTGTATTCTGACAGTGGCTAAGATGGCAGAATATAGAAGGAGGATGTAAGGTCACCAGAGATTCATGCAATCCAGTGACAAGTTGCCGTACACACAAAAAAAGCAGAAGCATTTGAAATAGGACCATTGTCTCAATCCTCCCTAAGGTTTACGCTAATAACTAGTTCTTTTATTGAGGAAGATAATAAAATGACTACTAGCTATTTTGGGTGAATTGTTTTTCAAAGGTAAAGACAGCAGAAGAAATACAGTTCAAGGAAAGCATCTTAGTCTTCAAGTTCCTGGACTTCAAAAAGGGAACTTGAAATTTTCCTGCTAGAACACACACATCAAAAGGAAGGCATTTCTTGATGCTGCCTACACACTTGGGTAAAGCCCAATGAAGGTGGCTTTCATCTGCTATCCCTGGTAATTAAGTTTCATTACAAACAAACAAAAAAAAGAGATTAAAAAAACCTTTTAAGCTATGGATATAAAATAATACCCCTATTTCTGGGCTTTTGTATTTGAAATTTCAGTTTATAGCCAAATGGATTTCCAAAACACTTATTTGAAACATAGCAATAATAGACACTTGAATAGAAACTACGATGGAAAAAAATCTTCTTTTTTAGTTAGAGGCAGTATATTTTAAATACAGGCAGAGAAACAGCAGGTACTTGAATTTTATTATAAAATTCAGATGCCTACTTTGATGAAATAATAGAAATTATTTTTAGAGACATTTCTCTTGTAAAGGAGGCTGTTTGTGATCCTTTCGATGCCATTGGACTGAGACTGAACAGTTTAGGAGTCCAATCCACTTGAATGTGGCCAGTGCTAAATTAGAGGCTGCTTGCGTTTGTCTCACTCAAAGGGGGCAGAAGAAAGGCAGCTGCACTTACTGTACCAGAACTTCCAGATGTTGGAGCTGTTCTCTTCCACGATGCCATTGAACCAGCACCTCCAGAAAAAGCCTTCGTGGTGAAAAGTGATGTTCTCTATCTGCACGGAAGAAAAGCGAGCCACTGTCAATCCTTGAGTATAAAGAAGCCTGCTACATCTTAATGCCTGTCGTCCCCAGCATCGATGCCCACCAGCTCCCTACGGAGCTCTTCCGTGAAGAAATAGACACTCCACTGCTATCCCTCAAGATGACGCATAAAGCTGCTCTCATTGCTATGAAGCACTTCGGTATTTTTAAGAAGAAACGCACATTCTGTTCACCTGAACACCTGCCCACTTCGGTCGCCAGAAGCCAATAGTCCGATCCAAAAGCTACCAAAAACAGCAAAACCCCCAAAGCTCCGAAGAGAGCCCCAAAGAAAATGGCAACGTTTAATCTCATTGTTCAAGTTGACTGGTCCTCCTTTCAAATGAAGGAACAACTTGCAAACAGTCAACTTCTCAATAACAACGGCAAAGAGAGAGTGCCACCCTTGAGTCGGCAAGGTCTGGGGAGCAGGTCCTTGCTGGAGCTGTGGCGGCGTCTCATTTCCACCCTGTCCCTTTGCTCTCCCTGGAGGGCCTCCAGCCCAAGCAGCTGAGAATGGCTGGCTATTTTAAGACGCTGATTGAGAAGCTTGCCTTCTCCCATGGGGATCAGAAAATAGCTGACCTTCCCATGACTATAACCAGGCGGGAGCAGGCTCTGACTATCGCTGTGGCTGTTGCGTAGTCCATACAAGTGGAGAGGCCAGGGAAGCCCAGCAGGCCGCGGGGTTCTTTTCTGGCCTCGTGCCTGAGTGTCTGAACAGGCCCCGCTCTATGGCTAAAATGAGCTCCACAACCTGGAGAAATCTGAGAGGCCCTTGGAAATGTAAACAGTCACTACTTAGAGCCAAGAGAGCCCCCCAAAACAGTGAGATTTGTAGCTAACCATTTTTTAAAATTTATTTATTTATTTATTGTGTATAGCGTGCTCTGCCTTCATGTACACCTACAGGTCAGAAGAGGGCATCAGATCACATTATAGATGGTTGTGAGCCACCGTGTGGTTGCTGGGAATTAAACTCAAGACCTCTGGAAGATCAGTCAGTGCTCTTAACCTCTGAGCCATCTCTCCAGTCCATAACTAACCTCTTAATTACCTGTGGGCAGTCAGGGGAAGAAGAAACCTAGGTTTGGTCTAGGTTTATAACTCATACATTCAAATGATATCAGAAAGATCACGTCTAGCCATAGCCATTCAATTCCTGAAAGAACAAAAGTCAATGTTATTCAGTGATCCCTGAGTCATGGGGGGAGGGGCTTGTGATATGGACCTCCCATTTAGGGCTGAGCGCTCTCACTTATTCCCAGCACTTTCACTGGCTGTGGGTCTCTGTTCATTGCCATCTACTGCATAGTAAAGTTTCTCTGATGAGGCGTGAGAGCTACACGAATCTACTGATACAGCGATAGGAACTGAGAGGGCAGTTTGATCCATTCAGTATCAGTGGTTTGTTCACTCCGGGGCCCATGAGCTCCCTGGCTGTGCGTTCTTGGCCAGGTTCACAACACAAGCAAGTTTTTTTTTCTCGTGTGACTGACCTTAAATCTAAGCAGAAAGCAGGTAGTATTATTCCTTACCCAGCTCTGAAGCCTGAACACTGTAACAGGCCTGAGAAGATATAGCCAGGGATGCAGTAGTGGCATAGCTAATGGCTCCTGTGCGGGATGTTTCTCTCCATTGCAGTGCGAGAACAGGCACTGGAGTTGAAAACCAAAGCACTCCTTCCATGGGATTAGCTTGCACAGAACACATGAAGCCCATTGTCGCCCAGGCTTCACTTACAGAAAAGAATATGGATGAGAAAAAAGAGCAAAACACCAAGGAAGGAAGCAGGCGACACAGAAAGGTCCTGCAGCCACTGTGTGCCTCATGGCCCCATGCTGTTCCTGCAGCCACTGTGTGCCTCATGGCCCAATGCTGTTCCTGCATCCACTGTGTGCCTCATGGCCCCATGCTGTTCCTGCAGCCACTGTGTGCCTCATGGCCCCATGCTGTTCCTGCAGCCACTGTGTGCCTCATGGCCCAATGTTGTTCCTGCATCCACTGTGTGCCTCATGGCCCCATGCTGTTCCTGCAGCCACTGTATGCCTCATGGCCCCGTGTTGTTCCTGCAGCCACTGTGTGCCTCGTGGCCCTGTGTTGTTCATGCAGCCACTGTGTGCCTGTGTTGTTCTAGGCTCTGTCCTCAGCTTGCTGACCTTTTGATTCTTTGGCACACTTTTTATTTTTTAAATAAACACTTATTTCTAACCATGTGTCCACAGTTTAATGCTTCACCTGAAACCCTGTGTTCTCTGAACTCAGTATGAGCATGTTTTTCCTTTTCCTTTTCTCGGTTGCTTTTTCAGACACCAACCTAAACGCCCAGCCTGCTTTGTGCTTTCTCCCAGCTTCCCTGACCACATGCTTACCATGTGGTCTTTTCTCTATCTCCCCTCCAGAAGATGCTGGGAGTGAGTGATTTTAAAATTCTTTTATTAATGGGACGTCATTGGCATTTTGAATTTCACAGAGATTCCATTGTTATATGATTGTACTATATGATAAAATAACAGAGAATAAACTCTACATGGGCAACCCATGGTTCTGGTTTTTTTTAGTCTCGCTGCATCTCTAACAGCTGCCATGAAACTGTAAAGGATTGCTCAGCAACTCAACTGTCCATCTTACTGATAGTGACTAGAATTGATTTGAGCACTGCCATCTGCTGGCCATAGGTAAATATTGCATTCTATCGCTTGCTGTCCTCGGCAGACACTTTTACATTTGAATACAACTTCTGACAAGGGTTCTAGCCTCCTTCACTTCAGTACCTCACACTATTCTCCATTTAATTGAGGATTATTCCAATGGCTCACAAAAGGGATATTGCATTACAAAAGTATATTTCACAATCGGCTTCCTAGCTAGTACTGGAATGTTTAGTTAGGATCAGAACTTGGGCCTGGCAACCCTAGCAAGCTAGACCCTGCTATCCATACTCAGTAGGCCTTAAATTAGACAAGTAATAGTCAGAAGGAGAGAGAGAGGAAGTCTATTGAATGTAGCTAATGGGAAGATGAGAAAACACACCCCTAAGTCGGCCTTCCCAGCCTGGATAGGTTGAAGTTTCAATAGAAGTTAAGAAACACGCATGTTACAAACTCCTGGTCAGAGTGTGGCCAGACATCACCACTGTCTTAGATCAGTCTCTCCTGCGAGGTGTCTGGCAATGTGTCTGAGCAATGTGAAATCCCCTTCTGGGAGACAAGGCCTTCTCTGGCTGCCACCAAGCTTCAGCCCTTTCCTGCTCTCAAGATGAGAGTCCCTGAGAAAATCCAATTTCTTTGTTCTCTGTATCGGTTCTTTTGAGAATTTTGTAAAACCCGGGACTTCCATGATGCTGAAAGGTGATAGCCATGGCACTGCAGGAGAAACGTGATCATCAGTCTTACCTAAATGGGAATCCCACAAGCTACAGTGGCGCCTGGACTGACAAGATAAGCCAACCGGTGCTGTATCGCACAAAGGTTATGGGAGTGACCCACTGCTTTCTAACTGAGCCATGGTTCACTTCATGAAATGGAATCCTTTCCTGCCGCAGTTAACAGAGCCCAGAACCTATGGATAAACCAGTCAGGGGTCCTGAAGGAGACCCTAACACTACTACTCTGCTGGATGATATCGCGGTAGACTAACTGCTGGTGACTTTCACTGTTCCCATAGAACAGGAAGCTTCCTCATGCAGGAGCTGGAATTAGCATAGCGATCTTCAACAGGCCCATGTGAAGCAAGTCAGGGACTGTGGTGCAATCAGTCTTAACATGAGGGATCTTCCTGGAAGGGTGGTTGCAAATATGGACGTATAGTGATTGTGACAGCACGCCTAAGACTTGTGCAAAGGTCAAGCGGGACAAAATCCCAGGATGGAGTGGGAGGGGCTCAAAAATCCCCCACTAGCTGAGTTTTGGTAGACAGTGGGAAGGGGAGAGTCAGGTTTCTTTAATGATAGGACTCCTGGTGGGTCAATTGCACTCTGGGGTAGGCCCCACTCTCAAGAGTTGTTGGGTGACACGAAGTGGATTTAATTAATAAAAAAAGAATGAAGGAAAGAAAACCCCATGTTGGTTGGGTAGAAAGGTAAGCATGGAGACAGACGACATAGGAAGAGATGAGGGACAGTAAACATGATAAAAAATATGTGGTATGGAATTCTCATAGAGTTAATATTGTTTTATAAATGTCAATGGGGATAGAGCCTCCTCTAGGTGAGACCCAGCTTGGTTTCTCCATGTTCTGTGATGCAGGCATACAAGAGGACTGTATCATATTATATAGTTATAGAGGATAACTAAAAATCTTGACCATTTCTTGATATATTGGAGGGCCTATGGGACCTCATTGACTGATAGCCTCAATAGAGGTAGTTCACTCCTGGCAGTGGAGTTGTTGTTTGTTACCCTGTTCTGTGGACCAGGGGAACCATTGCCTTTTTATAGTGTAACTCCATTTAAACTATTTGTATATGTGTTCATATTTTAGGGAGCCTCTATAGTTGTCATTTCTATACGACTGGTTTGAATGGTCTTGGTGTCAGTTACTTCTCCTCATATCTCATTGTCTGCCCTGCTATCCCATCTCCTCCCCAAATAACACCCCCTGCTCTCCTATTCCCTTATAACTATTTATGCCACTATGTTCTATCTCCCCTCCCTTAAGTGCTGGCTCCCCATGACCCCTGACTAATTTCCCGATCTCAGTGGGTATTCCAAATGAAACACAAATATCTGAAGATTCAAAGCTAACATCCACAGACGAGGGAGAGGAAACTATACGACATTTGTCTTTCTGTGCCAGGGTTACGTACGTCACCAGTTCCATCCATTTACCTCCAATCCATTCTTCGGAGCTAAGTGGCAGCTCACTTTGTAAATGTTTCCCATTTCATTATCAGCTCACCAGCTGGTATCTAGGTTGTTCCAAATTATTCCATGGAGTTCTAGTGGTAAAAACAGCACGGCATAAAACAGACACACTCACGAATGGAGTGGAATCGAGGGCCACAGATAAACGGACATTCCTACAGACACCTAGCTTTTGACGAGGAGGCCAACAAGAAACACTAGAGAAAAGACAGCATGTTTACCAGGGGGTGCTGCTCAACCTGGATAGATACAGAAGAAGAATGAAATAAAGTTCTTTCACATTCAAAGTACATTTTTTAAAATGACTTAAAATAAGAACCAAATCCCTGGTTCTGGTACAGGAGGGAACAGGGAAAACACTTGGATTTATGGGCACAGGAAAAGGCTTTCTGAGCCAAGGGATTAAGACCAACAATTGATCAATGGTACCACAGGAAGCTAGAAGGCTTCTCTCCAGCAAAGGACACCACCATTCCAGAGAAAAGGCTGCCTACAGAATGGGCTAAAATCTTTGCATCTGACTGAGTGTTAGCATGTAGAATATTCAAAGAACTTAAGTGACTAAACATCAAGAAAGCAACACCCCAATGTTAAAAGCAGGGAATAAAATTGAACCGAGAGCGCCCAAAAGCTGGAAGTCTAAGACATTTTTTTTTTTTTATAAAATGTTCAACCCCTTTAGGCTATCAGTGAAATGCAAGCTAAACCTACTTTGAGATTTCATTTTATCCAGGTCAGAAGAACAACAGCCATTGATAAACAAACACTGGCATGGATAGAGGGGAGGGGGAGGGAGCCTGGTGCATATGAAAATCACTGTGAAGTCTCCTCAAAATCTAGAAACTGATCTACCATATGACCTAGCTGCATTGTGCCTGGCATATTCCCAAAGGACTCTGTGTGCTACTGGAGAGAGGCCTGATAACTACTCCATCGCGGCTCCATTGACAAGAGCCAGGAAATGGAAAAACCAATTCTTTGGGATCAGAGTTTCAACAGAGTGATGACCAAAGGGAAGGCACAGGAGTCTATTTAGGGCATCGTCGGTACCCACATGGACATCACATAGCTGCGTGGTGTCTCATAAAGGACACTGTTGGTGTGTGTAAGTGTTGGCGTGTATAAGTGTTGGAGTGTATAAGTGATTATCTCTAGAAATAATTCCTTATCAGACTCACTTCAGAGGAATCCAAGAAAAACTAGACAGCACCCAACCCCTGTGACCTGAACCCAAGTCACTCAGCCATGGTTTCCTTGCTCAGCCACTAACTTCCTGTTATGGGCATGGAGACCCACTAGTTACCACATGATAAGCTCTGACAGTTTGATATCTGGGAAAACATGAGTGTATTCTTGAGGAAAATCAGGCACACAGAACAAAGAGGGGAAACATGGCACATTTCAGAAAGAAGACATCTTTTGCTTCCCCAAGGAACACCAGATGGCATGACTTCCCTACGACTTAGAAGTTTCAACCAAAAAGAAAAAAGGAAAAGGACATGACTGTTGGCTACAACCACAGAGGATGCGCACAACATCCCTGGCCTGTCTTTCACCCCTTGTAACAATAAAATTCTGTACATGACTTGAGTTTTAGGATTTTTGGTTGTTGGTTTTGAGAGAGGCTCAGCTTCCCAAAAACTAGGAGCACAGCCCTGCACCTGCAGGTAAGTGGTTCTGGGCCTCTGGCTTACTGAGATATTTTTCTATGTTTGATGATGGTGGTGATGGTGGTGGTGACAGTGGTGACAGTGGAAGTGGTGGTGATGACAGTGGTGGTGATGGTGGTGACAGTGGTGGTGGTGGTGGCAGTGACAGTGGTGGTGGTGACAGTGCTGCTGCTGCTTCTGGTGGTGAAGAACATGCTTCTCTGTTAGGTATTCCACTATGTGCATCTTATAGCTCTTCAAATCCTCTGGCCCACGAGCATCCCATTCTTTTCTATAAAATCCTCTCTGTATTTCAGTTTGGGAATTTTCTATTTACTTTTCTTAAGGAAGGTCCTACAGTTCTTGCACTGGGGGAGTCAGGCCTACCAGTGAGCCCCTCAAAGGCAGTGCCTACTTACCACATCATGCTGACTTGGTGCTTTCAGTGAGTTTGCATTTAATCATGTCACTGGCCTGATTCTCACATATTATCTACTCTTAGACTATTAATATAGTCATTTCATGTCGCCTGTCGATTCTTTGACCTTTGTGATTTCTGATTCTATTTCTAATGCTTGGTGCTTGTCTTTTGTGGTTTCTCTTATCTCTCACTGTCCATTGTGAAGCCCGTTGAGGACAAGATGAAGTAGGCAACAGGATCTCAGGCGACAGGGTTTCTATTTCAAGGTTTCACAGTGAGGTGGGTAAGCACCAGGCTACGTGAAATATTTTCATAGGAGATGCCAGAGACTTCAGTTTCTTCTTGTTCCCTTCATTTGGTTTTTCTTCACTGCAGTCTTACATTTCCCTGGAAACCCTTTCATAAGAAATCTTAGCTTTACCCCTGTCTCACTTATTCACTCTTAATACACTGGGGTCCTGATGATATTTTCATAAGATATTCAGGAAGGAAAATGTTCTGTAATTTTGTGATTAACTTTCAGAGGATTAAGGTCCTTGGGCTGTGCACTTAGAAGCAGTCTCTCTCTCTCTCTCTCTCTCTCTCTCTCTCTCTCTCTCTCTCTCTCTCTGTCCTTCCCTCTATCCCTTCCTTCTTTTCTTTTTTTCCTTAAAATATTATGCAATTTCCGCCCGTTCCCTTTTTTGCCTCCAACTCCTCTCTATGTCTCCCTACATATTAGCTAATCTACTGTGCTGAGTCTGCTCGCTGCTGCTTGTATGTACATGCACATGATTTCAGTGCTGGCCATGTCATATTAGATTACCTATTATGGAGCTTCTAACCCGGGGAAGACGATTTCTGCTGCTCTCACTGCCCCTTAGCTGCCTGGAGTTCTTTGCTCAAGGCTGAGATTCCCCCTTCCATGTTAGTCGATTATCGCTGTCCCTGTTCAGGCCTTGCTCAGGCAGCCTTGTTGAGGTACCGTGAGCTTTCAAGTCAGGTCGCAGACACACAGCCTCACAGCAGATCCCCTGGTCCTCTGGCTCATATAATCTTCCCACCCCTTTTCTTCAATGACCTGACCCCAGCAGAAGTTGTGCTGTAGATGCACAGTTGGGTCTGGGCACCTCCTAATCAGTTGCTATCTGTATTTTAAACAGTTAGGTTTTCTTGAATGGTCTCTGCTACAGAAGAAGCATCTTTGGTGAGGGCTGGGAGCTACCCTTACCTGCAAGTAGAAGGCACTTAGGATTGATGCTGGTCTCGTAAGGTGGTAGTGGTAGGTTCTCCTCTAAGACCCATGACCTCACTAGCCCCAGGGAGTTGACTGGGTCAGTGCTCATGCGAGTTTGCACTCAGCGTCCAGTGCACCCTCAAGTCCCCATGGAGCTGTCCCTGAAACTTAGTCATTGCAGCAGCTTCTGCTCCCGCCGAGCTTGGCCCCAATCCTCTCAGTCTTTCTCAAGATTCTAGGGAGTGGCTTGCCCCGCAACAGGCTTCTCTGATACAGCTATGAGAAGCTACCTATTGTGGCTGTTTCCTTCTTCTGTTGTGGGAATGAAAGTGGAGCATCCAAGGGCTTTATCTGTTGGAGCAGAATCCGTAAGTCCTCTATTCCTTTTTAAAGAATTGATGCTCAGAACCCGTCTTCCCTTTGATCTGGCTTCTTTACACAACATACTATGTTGACTCATCTATGCTGTTACAGGAACTCAGAGTCCATGGTTTTTATGGCTAACAGCCCTCAGTTTTATGAGTCTACCACCTTTGTTCATCCACTCACTTGCTGTGTTGCTTCCAGCACAGACCCACAATAGATAAAGCTTGTATGGTCATCTGAGTATGTAAAGCCTTGTTTATGTGTGAGCTCGCATGTCTTTGGAGTAAACATATTAAGGCACAGTAGGTAGTCGTGTGGTGAATGTGTGTCTAATTTAGCTTACTAAGAGACTTTGAGCTTCTTCTCCACGCTGCTACTTCTGCCACTCTGCATCCCCATCAGCACTACTCCAAAGCCTACCAAATGTAGATAAACTCTTTTAAACCTTAATAAGATAAGTTGGCAATGTGGTGTGCATTACATAAGAATGGTTACTGTGGAGTGCCAGAGGAATTGCTCGGCCACTGAGAGCTTTAAATGGTTTTGCAAAGGACCCAAGTTTGGGTTCCGGCATGCAGGTCAGGAGGTTCTAGACTACCTATAACTCCAGTCTCCGCAGGCACTTGCACTCATGTGTGCATACACACAGACACATAATTAAAAGTAAAAATAAATGTTTAAAAAAAATGAAGAATGGCTATTATAATATTCACTCCTCTATCAGAATAATTCTACATATCTTTATTTATTTTGGTCTTCTCAATTATTTTTTCCAATATTTTTCAGGGTCCAATGTACAGGTGTCTGTTGTGTCTCTTTAGTGTGATCATATGCTAGCTAAAAACTATGTTAGAAATCTTGGTCTGGTAATGTTTGCCTTCCCAACACCTGAGGAATAAAGGCAAGAGGGTGGTGAGTTTATGGCCAGCCTGGGCTACAAGCGATCCTGTCTCAAAAAAATCAAATCAAATCAATTAGAACTAGCCTATTGAAATTTCATAGATGCTGGCACAGAACATGAAACCACAGGTCAGAGAAATATGAGGACTCTTCACAGCATGTGAGGGCTCTTCACAGCACAGTCAGCAGCACAAACAGCTCTGTGTGCGCTGTGTCCCTCTCTACACCACTTCCGTGTGATGTGGCAGGCTGGGGGATGCCACGCACACCATGGGCCACTCACAAATGAGCAGCTTGCAGCCGTGGGGATCCAGCACTTCTCTAAACATGAACTCGGCTTTCTTTCTGGAAGGCTGAGGGCTATTACCTCGTCTTTCATGGCTATAAGATCTGTGATCATCGTATAGGCAGCTAGGGACTTCGTAACTGCACATTTGGGGGGGGGGGAATTGTCTTTTGCTATCTCCATGCACTCCCGTGAAGTGTAGGGTTTCTTGGAGCCGAGGAAGGTCACTTGCCTGTGTGTGTTTGTCACTTTATTTCTTCAGTTTTCCAAGTGATTTGTCTTTAAGCTCTACTTTCTAATTGCACACATGATTAAGCCTTCATATTCACCCAGGGCTCTGCAGCGTAGCCTCATCTACTTGGTTCTAGCAAAATGTTTCTGTAGATTTCCTAGACCTTGCCACAGAGACTACTGTGTTTTATTTCTCTTTCATCTTTTCAAATCAAAATGTTTCTTTCTTTGTTATCTTTCTCTGGCTTATTTCACTCACCTCGAGAAGTGACAAAGATCCCTGAGAGCCACCAGCTGAGTTACCTTTGGGAATAGCTTAGAACCACTTGCTGGGCATTTGAAGGATGGAAGCTGATTGGGAAAGTAACTGTCATGTCGTGGTGCTATGAAAGCCACTGAAGACCAAGGGCCACAACAGGTCCCCACTCCTCTGCCTGCCACACCAAATGAGACCCCTCGCTCAGGCAGATGCCCACAGCTCCATCTGTTGGCTATGTTTAACACCACACCACCCCCTGCTGTGGATGGGTACCACAGGGGGCCGGGGAGGATCTTACTGGAACTGAGGACAAAAACTGATGACCCTCTCTGCCTATCTTTTGTCTACAACGCTGCCAACGCATTCTCTAGTTACCACTTTTTTTTCTTTCTTGTTTTGCTTTCTTAATACATGATCCTGTTCCTCGTTCCAACGACTCCCTCTTTCCACCTCCGTGTCTTCTATACTCTGAGCTCACGTCTCAAAGCTGAGGTGACAGGCATGCACTGCCACACCTGCAGTCACCCTTAAGTTACATACGACAATTCTGAGTCTGTACTTCATGAAGCCAGGTGATATCAAGCCCGTCAGTGTCTAGGATTAGTGCTCAGATGCAGTCAGTCTTGCTCAATTGTCTGTCACCTCATCACCAAACTAAGTCAAGCTCCAAATACCTGTGTATAAAATTATACTTAAGAGAAGATGGGGGTGGGGGGGGACATGGCAGGAGAAATGGCTCAGTGGTTAGGAGCACTGTTGGCTCTTCCAGAGGTCCTGAGTTCAATTCCCAGGAACCACATGGTGGCTCACAACCATCTATAATGAGGTCTGGTGCCCTCTACTAGTGTGAGGGCATACATGCAAACAGAACATTGTATATGTAATAAATAAATAAATAAATCTTTTTAAAAAAGGAGAAGACAAAGAGAAGAGCATTGTCATCTTTAAAGAAACCTGCATGCATAATAAATAAATGGAAATGTTAACAATTTTCACTTTTGGAACTTAATATAAGAGTATTGTCAATATCTACAGTTTTTCCAATATTTTACATACTTGACCTCAGCCAAAGTACCATAGGGATGGCATTCTTCAGTTCACTGAGTGAAATGGTCTTTGCTCATGGAAGGCATAATTCTTGAGTATGTCTACTACTTTCATTAGATTGGTATGCATGTGTGCATGTGTGTATGTGCATGCGTGAGTGTGTATGTGTGTGTGTGTGTGATATTTGTACACATATACATGTGGACACCCTTCATTTTCTAGGACACAGATTCTCACTGTCCTGGAACTGACAAGGAGGCTAGGCTGGCTGTCCAGGGAACCCTGGAATCAATCTGTCTACAGTGGATTATAGGGCACACACACACACACACAATCAGACAGTGAAACTACAGTGTGATGTAGCTTTTAGGCAAGAAATTAGTGAAACACCCAAAGCTGGTGAGGGGGGGCGGCGAGGATAGAGACTGTAGCTTTTTTTTTTTGCTCCCAATGCCACAAGAACAAACTGGTACTGTTTCTAACCACTACGTCTGTGGCAATTTATTATAGCATATATAAGAAACAAGCACAGAAACACCGAGAACATTCAGCTAATGAAGAGAATGAATGACCACTGCTGATTGCATGCTCGCTACAAAGACCCGGAAGAAATCCAGAAGATTATGTATCTGCTACAAGAAAGCATGTGTTGTACAGGACAAGTGAGAGGACCGTTCCGTGCCTCTCATGCTAAGGTTTAACAAAGGAACCACGCAACATTTCAAGAGCGTCATGCGTCACTGAATTATGCAGCCCAAATAATAGAGTGGCTTATATTACCCTATGGGATTCCTCCAGAGCAGCGTTCTCAGTGACGCTGCACCCCTTTACTACAGCTCCTTCTCATGTGGTGGTGACCCCAACCACAGAGCTATCTTGTTGCTATTTCATAACTGTAACTTTGCTACCGTTATCAACTCTAATGCAAATACCTGGTATGCAGGCTGTCTGATATGTAGACGCCCTTCCCTCGGAAGGGGTCAAGAGCTACAGGATAAGAACCACTGTCCCAGACGCTTGCTAGAATTGTAAGCTGAAATTCTCTTTCCCCTCCAAGTTGTTTTGGGTCATGGTTGCTTGTCACAGCAAGAGAAAGCACACTAGAACACTTTCTATCTCTTTTACATAATAAAATTAAGCCACAACACAACCATTTTTTATGAGGCCTGTGACTTCTTCAAGAACATTTCAGAATCTGGGGAAATGGACTTGGGGACTCCTGACATAATTCTACCTTGACAGATAGAACATGAAACCATTGTGAGTCCCTAAAAACTAGTATCAATTCAAAGACAAAGTCTGGTAATTTTCATCACACCAGCATGTTCTTTTTTGCACATTATCCTGACAGTGCTGTAGTTTGCATCATGCCTGTCCTTGTAAGACACTTGTTGAGACTGCGTGGCTGTGGCACTTTCCTTGTTTATTCTTGCTTCAGAGCCATGAAGTGATAGCTTTGTTCTACTGTACTCCGCACTGATGCTGTGTTGCCCTGAAAAAGCTGTGAGCAACACAGCCAACTGGTCCCAGACTAATGTGTCAGGAGAGTAGGAACCTGAAAGGGCCACACCAAGATTAACACATGAAAGAAGCCCCCCCCCACCCCGAAAACCAAAACAACAACAAAAACAAAAACCGGGTGTTGCTGTCCACAGCATGAGTCCACAGTCTCAAGGCCCAGTGCTTTGGAACACTAGCCTTTCCCCATATCTCTAGGCCACTCCTATTCCAGGTTCTGTTTTTCCTTTCTCAATAATTTTTCTGTTTCTATTGTAATTATGTTTTCCTGTGCAATCCTTTGTCCTGGGACATATGAATATGAACACTTTAGTAAGTGTCTTCTAAACCCAGATCCCTGTCCGGGTTAGAAGGTTCCAAACTGTGAACCTGGGGCTATCACTGAGGAAAACCTGCTTCTAGCAAAAAGACATCATCCCCTCTTGCCTCACACCAGGGAGCGAGGAAAGATGGCATCATTCACTTGCCACAGAACTTGCCTTTGTCAAGGATCTTGAATTAACACGCCTTCTATATCAGTACAGCACAAGACTGAGGCCAACCCCACGCGACAGGCTCCCACCTGCGCAGGCGCAGGCCGCCCGCTTCCGCTATGGGCGTGACCAACTCTGGGCGTGACCGCCGCGGGGGGCGTGGCCTGCCGACGGCTAAGGCGTCTGCAGCCCCCAGCCTGTGATGGCGCTGGGGGTCCGCGAGCCTGGAGCCTCGGGGCAGGGGCTGACCTCGGAGACCAGGGCGACAGCAACTTCAGCTTCCAGTGCTGCAGGCTCCCGCCGCTTCCTGCTCTGCCTCTACCTGGTAGGCTTCTTGGTGAGTGCCCGCCCTGGGGCTGAGGGAAAGCACTGAGCCTGTGCGAGACTTGGGCTCCTGGAAAGGGTTGCGCTTACCTCAGGTTCCCGGGGATGAACACAGCTCCAGCCCAGAACCTGAAGTGTGCTGTGAGGCGCCTCTGCTTGCCCCTTCACCACCGACCTCAGCTGTGACTCCTTGACCCTGCCGCTGGGAGCGCGACCCCAGTTGCTGTTTGCAGTGGCCAGTGCAGGATAGAGAACAGAGGCTGCTTGAGGCAGCTCGTGCTGCAGGGACACAGGCCTTTCCCCCCACAGCAGTGGTCAGGAAGTCTTTGCTAATGGCTCATCTACCTGCGAGGTCTTCAAGACTGAAATTGAAAGTCACAGTTGTGTGTGAACTGCACACCACTGCCTTTGGCAAAATAGCATGTGCCTTTGTTTTGTTATAATATGTGTGTGTGTGTGTGTGTGTGTGACACACACACACACACGCATATATATATACACACAAATACACACACACACACACATATGTATGTATGTTTGGTTCACAGGCAGTCCTTTCCTTGTAGAATGATAAGCTTAAAAAGTTACTCTTCCCCGTTCACCTATTAATTTAATATTCATGAAATTTCTGAATGCCTGCCATGTCGTTTGTGCCCGGGGAACCGTGGTCTCATAGGCCATGTCTGTTTCCAGAGAATTTACAGTCTTACTGATAGGCATAAGTGGGGAGTCTTGGACCATTTTCTGAGCAGGGACCCTGGTTCACCTGCACTCCTCTTTCAAGTCTACCTTTGGCTCAGAAGGAGCACTCTGTAGGGTTTCCTCATCAGGCAAAGGAACCAGTTAGTGGAGAGGTCAGTGGGAGGCTTTGTGGCTGACCTGACCAGCGCTGGGCCCGGTAAACAGGAACTGCTCACTGTCCAGATGAAATAAGCCTAGTGGGTTTTTTTTCCCCTCCAGACTGCAGAGTAGCTAGAATTAGCACAGGACTACTAGAAGAGCCATCAGAGTGGCCGTGGGCACATCACCAAGCCTCTGGGGCCATAGCAAGTCAAAGCAGAGACTGAAAATCTTTGTTCTCTGCAGTGAACATCCCCTAACTGGTGATCAACCAGTGCAAAGCTGACTTTCGTGTTGGCACTGGGGCAGGCACAGGAGCCTTTGGGTTGCCAGGGGCTACTGTCCAGACAAGGTGTCACTGTAGCCCAGGCTGGCCTTGAACTCATGGCAGTCCTCCTTCCTCAACCTCCCATGTGCTGGCATTGTGGAGCCATCATGCCTGGCTTTCAGATTGCTTTTGGAGAATAGACTGTGTGCTGTGCTTGCCAGTTGTCCAACTTGCAAGCCAGGAAGTGGGAAGCTTCTGAGCTGAAGTGAGCACAGTCATCAGAGGAGTTGCCTATTTACTGTGCCCTTGGACTCCAGCCCGTGAGAGTGGAATTCCTATAAGACAAATAAATCACTCTCATTAGAAGTGGCTTTCTGGCCGGGTGTGGTGGCGCACGCCTTTAATCCCAACACTTGGGAGGCAGAGGCAGGCAGATCACTGAGTTCAAGGCCAGCCTGCTCTACAAAAAGTGACTCCAGGACAGCCAAGGCTACACAAAGAAACTTTGTCTCAAAAAAACAAAAAACAAAACAAAACAAAACAAAACAAAAAAAACATCAAACGGGAAAAAAATGGTTTTCTGCTTTTGTATTAAATATTTAAGGAATGACTTGGGGAAAAAAAGAATTAGGAGGTACATGCTGAACGATGTGGGTGAGGAACAGAGAGACAGCCACTGCACAGTTTGCAAAGGGTCCGACAGGAGCTAGAATTCCGATTGGTTTGAGAAGTTAAGCAGTTCATACCTCGTTCATTCCGTGCACCCTTCCAAGGCTGACTTGGGTATTGACAGCCACTCTCGTGCTTTCTGTGTGTTCTGCACATGGCAAATCTAGTCTGGTGTAAAACTTTGAGAAATAAAATAATATATTCAAGAGCATGCCTTGAGGGAAATACATATGATTTCCAAGTAGTTTTTTAAAAGATGATGGATTTCTTTTCAGTGAGAAATGTTATGAAGGATTTTATCATGTGCTGCTTTATATATCTTTGAGGGAACTAATGCTGACTTACTAATCAACATCCCAGGGGCATTATGAGCAGCTTAGTTGCTGTTTTTATATATTTAGCAACCCCAAAGGCTTGAGGGGAAGGCTTCTGATTTGAAGAGGAAGGACACACGATTGGAGAAGTCATCTGTAAAAGTCCTAGTTTTAGCCTGTGATACTGTGGGTTTTTAATTTGTCTCACGGGGAAGGCCAAACTCATTCATTTGGCGCGTGTTGGTTAGCAAGCCAAGATGGTGCCTCCAGACACCTGGTCAGTTTCTGTCCCCTCTTTCCAGCCTGCAGCAGGTGACAGGTCATCCTCATTGAGATAGCCCACCAGGGAGAAACACTGTTTTCCCTCCCTGCAAAAGGCCCTGAAGCTTGTATGTACTCATCGGTTTCCATGGGGGAAATGCTGATGCACAGGGAACAAAGGTTAGATGGCCTCATCTTACTGTGAGTGGATGCAAGCACATGGCCTGCTGTCAGAGGTAGCATATGAAAAAATGGTGGTTTGTAGAAACTATGGCTCAGGGAGGAGTTGCTCGTTGCAGTGACACAGAAGAGATTTTATATTAGTACTTCCTGAGCAGAAGGCGCCTGCAGCCAGCTTCACTGGCAAAAACAGAGTTACTTAAGACCCACCGGGCACTAACTTAGTATCGGCAGCTTTCCTGATGCGCCTCTGCGTTATCTTCCATAGACCTTAGTCTGTGGATGTCAGTATCTCACCAGCTTTCTATCTTCCGCATGCTTTCCTGGGGGCTTTCCTCTCAGGTACTGATGTGTGACAGATTTGGAAGCCTAGAGCGATGGAACATGCATATGATCTTAGTTTTCAGGAGGCTGAGCACAGAGGCCAACCTGGGCTACGTAATGATGCTGTCTCAAAAAGCACAGACCCTGGTCCATCTGTTCCTTTCTGTGACTTGAGACTCTAACCTAAGCAAAAACAGCTTTGCTAATAAATACAAACCGTCCCTCCTTCGTTACCTACACAACACTGTGAGATTTTCAGTTCATCCTGGCTTCCCTTCTTTGTGTGAAGGACTTGTGTTGTGCAACCTCCTCAGATGCTAAAAGCCAGTCACAAAGAGGCTGAAGTGAAAAACTGATCCTAGGTCAAGTTGGCGCGGGCATTTAGAAGTACCTGGATTTTATCGCAACATATAACCTGGTCACTGTGGTCTACAGTATGGTTTCTTCTTTGCTCCAAAGTTCAGATACGGGTTTTACGTGTGTGAAATTTGAATTACAGTGTAAATCCTGCTGAGCCTCAGGACTCATGAGTCCTCTGGACTTCGGTGTCTCACAGGACTTGTTTGGTGTCAGCATGGTCGTCCCACTGTTGAGCCTTCATGTCAAGTCCCTTGGAGTGAGCCCTGTGGTTGCTGGAGTAGTCGGTGAGTGTGGAATACTGCCTATCGGCAAAATGTGAATTTCAAATCCTCTGTCAGTAACTCAGCCCTTAGCCAAACATCACTCAGAAGGAAGCAGAATGAAATGACTGCCAGACTGTTTCCAAGTACCACCATGAAGCAAATGGCATTCATCTTTGCCCGGTTCACATGCACTTGGGAAGGCTTGGAGGTCTGAGTTATTTCCATAGCCCGTACGATGGAAGCCAGACTTCCTGAGCCTCTGGGCTGGGCTGTGTATGTTGCAGGCGATGCATGGACTCTGGCCTCCTGTGCACAGGCACAGTTCTGGAACTTACTGTGAGACCAAAGGGGTGATATGTGGACGTCACACCTAATGGGAAAAGCTTTGGCTGACCGCTTTGGGAAACTAGCTGTAAGCATCCCATGCAACCAGCGCATCCCAGAAGCCTGTGGACTTTCTGTCCATACAGTGTGAAATTCCGTCTAAATTGTGTTGATTTGTGAAAGAAACAGGAGTCCCAGGGCTTAGAACCTGCCTGCTAAGTACTGAAAAACCTTTAGTGCTAACAGCCCTGTGTCCTTCACAAGATGGAGGGGAAACCAGGCGGTTTTCCACATCACCTGTGCCATGTCCTGATCCCTCCCATGATTATTCTTTTCCTCAAGAGATGTACCTTGATTTACGCTGACCAACTGGTAGCGTGTAGACCGCTAGGAACAGCCAAGTGGACCTGGGAGGGAAAGAACTCTGTGAGTTCGTTATTTAACGAAAGCTTTTTCCTTCGAAATTTTGCTTGGTTTTTAAACAGCTCTTTGGTACTGTGGTCAGCATGTATGACTTACGGCCTATCCATTCATGAATGTCATGGGCTCATTTATGCTACCCTCACCTCTGAGATGCTTGAGCTGTCTGAGTTGGTGTGAAAATTCGATGCTCCGTTGTATTTTTCCAGGGTTCGGACTTTCACTCTTAGACAGAGCAGCACTACTCTCAGTCTTCCCAAGACGGGCCCTTGCTGCCATTCTCACCTGCTTGCTCACATTTTAATTTGAGGGCTTTTAAAGTATTTTAGAAAAGATAAAGAGCAATTTAGCTTCCTGAAGTTGCATTTTTCCCTTCGCCTTCTGCCTGCCTGTTGAGCCACGGCTTTTTCTAATGCTACCGATTGCTTTTCAGGCTCCTTGTACGGCGTTTTGCAGCTCTTCTCCAGCACCTTTGTGGTAAGCTATCCTCCATCCAGTAAGCTGCCCTGTACCCAGCAGCCCATCTCAAGCACCCAGTCATGTCACATGACACGGTGGGTCACCCACTGCGGTGCTCACAAAATGGAGGCTCCAGGATTACTGAAGAGTGAGTGTGCTTTCCTATGTAAGACGGGGGTAGAATGCTGTCCTCTGCCCTTTGAGTGGCTCACGGGAAGACGTGGCTGCTTCTGTGAGGCGCACTGAGCCACTGGTACATGTTGGGGGATAAGGGGCTTTATAACATAGCATGCTGTCCCGGTGACTCGGTGCTGAATTTTTTTTTTTTTTACTGGAGAAAAAAAATGTAGACAGAAGTTATCACCCGTTGCTTGCACCGTGTAATTGGCGGCCGTGAGCTCCACCTACATTTCTACCATTCTGTGTGGAAGTGTGTACACTGAACCAATCGCTGCATTATTTATGAGTAATTTCATAGAAACCACTTTGATTAAATATTTTTTAAAAATGGAGTAGAGGGCCTCAGAGGTGATTCTGTCTTCCCAGCTGCTTGGTAGTCTGACATCCAGGTGTCTCCCCGTGCAGCTCCCCTGTGTCCGTGCCGGTCTGGAGTCATCTGTTGGTTCTCACAGATTGGCAGCGGCACGCCACAGCCTTGTCCCTATCCCGCTCCCTGGCATTTCCATGCGCTGAACGGTCCTGGTATCTGTCTGCATGGTGGTTGTGCTGTTGGACACCTCTGCTTGTTCCTTGCAGGGCTGCTGGAGTGACGTGGTTGGAAGACGGTCCTCCTTGCTAGTGTGCATTCTGCTCAGCGCCCTGGGTTATCTCCTCCTTGGCATGTCCACCAGCATCTTCCTGTTTACGCTGGCCAGAGTCCCCGTAGGTAAGTTCTGGTCCCCGAGGAGGTGACTTAGGTGTATTTCTCTGTATGAAGCTGAGCCTGCTTGATAACGACTCTTCAGTCAGAGCCTGGCTTCAGAGAGCAATGCCTGTAGAAATGACGGCAGCAGCTGCTTGACTAGCAGTTGCTGTGTATTGAGCATTTGCTATTGGCGGGCCCTCTGGTAGCTTGGTCAAGGTTCCCATCCTAGCCTGTGACAGAGCCTCCTGGAGAATTGTTAGTCTGGAGTATCCCACCGCTCCTGATTTGTCTCTTTCCTCCCGCCCTACCTCTCCATGTTTGTTCAGACAATTAAGGCCATGTGGGATGCCTTCGGCCAACCCAGGGATTCACGGTGCTGAGATGTGGCCCAGTGGCTCTGGCTGCTGACTGCAGGAGACTGCATTCCTGTGTAATAGGACCTGGAACTGGTCTCCTCTTTCTAGACCACTCTTGACCATCTCTGACACCTTGAGAGAGCTTTCTTCTTGGACCTTCAGTGCAGCCTTTTATCCGTTGTTAGGTGTCTGGTGGGTGGGGACCTGCTGTGGAAACTGGATTCCCATTTGCCTTTCTTAGCATCCAGAGCCCCGGATCTCATCGGTTTTTCCTTCCTTAACCAGTGCAGCATGGGCAGACCTCGATACTGTGGTCACAGGGATGCTACCCTACACGTCTGCCCTCTTTAGGTTAAGCTTCTTCATTAACACCCCAGGGGAGAGGAGAGCTCTACCACTAACGTACAGCCAAGGATGTTCACTCGGCATGGTCACGCCATCCGGAGTATGCATGTGGAAGTAGAGGTTATTGGAATCGACTTCCCACATCCGTTTCGTTGGTTTTGCTGTTGCTTTACATTTGGAACTTTCTTCAAGGCAGTCCACGGTCCAGCCCCACCAGCACACCCAAAATTACAGTTTACGTGCATCCTGAGGCTGCATCTATTATAGCTTTGCTTGGTTTGCAGTGTTTTTCAGGACCACTCACTGTATTCCTCCATTCTGTTATGCCCTGTTCCTAATTCTCTACAAACGAGTGCAGCAGACAAGTGAGAACCTAAATTTTGTGTGCAAGACAGGTAGAGATTCTTGGGTAGAGTGGGGTTATTTTTCCTTTAGTATGAAGTGTGCCTAGTCCCCCCAGTCGTCGGGGAGTGGGGAGTTCTAATATATGGACATCATGGGCTTTGCAGAAAGGAGTACTATCTCCAGCTCTTCTTGTCCCCACCTGGCCCTTCACAGTGTTTGGGGATCGTGCTGTGCTGAGAGGGAGCACTGAGAGCTTTGCCAGGGTTCTGTGTTTGCAGTCAGCTGCAGACTCAGGTCCTTGTGTCCCGAAATGTACCCCTACTTCATGCCTGCACCAGACTTCTGCTCTTCCGTTCCCAACCTCTTAAGAACACGCCCCTGGGTTGTTTCTAGACTATTCTCCCCAGGGTCTTCTTCCCTCCCCTTGAACCCAGCACAGTTTTAATTTCAAAGAAACACACGAAGTTCCTTAGAGATTTCTTGAGAATCTTCTCTCAGCCCAGACCTCCATGTTTTAGAACAAGGCTACAGAGAGTCTATGTATCCTAAAAGGGATTTCATGGTTTATTTTATGACAGAGCTGTCCACTGTGTCCAGTGCACATCCTCACATTTTGAGCTGGAACCTTGGGGTGGGCACAGGAGGTATGAGTGGGCCTGAGTGGCTGCACTGTGAGGGGACAAGCAAGATGCTGTAAGGAGGCCACCGCGTCACAGCTTGGCATGAGATGCTCTAAGGAGGCCACCGCGTCACAGCTTGGCATGAGATGCTCTAAGGAGGCCACCGCATCACAGCTTGGCATGAGGCGCAGGGAGGGGAGCTTATTCTAGGTCTTACAAGATGACAGCCGAAGTGGCTGGTCTAAGTGTTCCTCACATAGACGTCAAACAATCCTCAGGAGAACACAGCCATGCTGACACAACCGGGCAGTCAACAAACACATTGACAAGTCTCCGAGTAGTGGGGAGCGGTTGGCATTGGTTATCTGAAGACACTGTCATAGTCTCAGGGGTCCCGCTGCCATGTGGCAGTCAGTGTTGACAATATGAAGAGGCCTCGAGTTTCTCCTCTCAGGCATCTTCCTCCCTGCTGCCCCGGCCCCATCACCTTCTCATGCATTCACTATACTTTACCCCAAGAAAAACCCTCATTCCGTGAGGGCGGATTTCACTGTTTATTTGTGGGTTGCTGTTGGCTTTTTGTTTGGTTGGTTGTTTTTTGTTTTGTTTTGGTTTGGTTTTTTTGGCATTTTTGGTTAAGCTCACTGCTTTGTCCACAGATTAGGAGCAGTGATGGCATAGGATAGGTTGGTATGCGTTTTGTAATTTGTTTTGTAGTGAGTAAAGGGAGAAGCCATGGTCACCAGGTGACTTCGAGGGAGCAGGAAAGAGATTGCAGGCATGACTGCCCCCGTTGTATGGTTAAAGGTTGTTATTGTAGGCGAAAGATAGGGAATATGCAGAGCAGAGACAGAACGAAGCAGGCTGAGCATGGTCAGCTGACTGGATATGGCCAGGGCTAGGAGACAAGAGAGAGTCACGGACATAGCGAGATCGCGAGAGAAAGAGAGTAGACCATACTGAAGAGAGATTATTAGTGGCTATCAAGAGGAAGAGGAAAGTACAGTGAGGATGCAGGGGGCGTGGGGAAGACCTTGCCATGATTCGGAGGAGGGAAGTGAGTAGGCTGAGTGGGGCTAGGATGCTGGTGTGGACGTGGACATGCATGATCGACGCTTGTGGGTTTGTGGGAGGTGGAAAGCCGCCATGGACTTTGCCATTTGTCTCTTCTGCCAGGAGTGAGGGAAGTGATTCCTTTGGCAGATGGGGACTGGCTTTGCTTTCACTAATTCCTGAGGAACGTGGGCAGTTGTTTAAATGCTAGAAATCCTCCTATGGTCCATTTCTGGATGTCTGGACTGTCTGAGACCTAACAGCCACCAGGAATTTCAATTGGATGGCAAGGAATGTTGGGGCATGATGGCGAGATATGGGCTAGCCGAAGTCTCAGGCACGTGATGCCAGAGATGCGGTGGTGACCAGCCACTGTCGGGGTGCTGGCTGGAGTCCATTATGATGTGGTGACTCACAGAAAATGGAAGCGAGAATTCCATTTGGCTCCGGAAGGAAGAGTAGCCCCGAGGGCTCTGCTCTGTGCCAGTTCAGACAGTTACAGAGCACGTATTTTCTCCCTTGCAGGTGTCTTTAAACACACCCTCTCCATCTCCAGGGCACTGCTTTCTGACCTGGTCACAGAGAAGGAGCGGCCGCTCGTGCTGGGCCAGTTCAACACGGCCTCAGGGGTAGGCTTCATCTTGGGCCCCATGGTTGGTGGGTATCTGACGGAAGTGGATGGCGGATTCTATGTGACAGCCCTCATCTGCTGCTCCATCTTCCTCCTCAATGCTGGTGAGTTGTCCATTGGGCACATGCTCTTACATCTTCTGGCAAGTTTTTTTTTTTTTTTTAAAATACAGATGAAGCCGACTTACGTGGATGCCCCGACAGAGGTCTGCAGTGGGATCGCAGCAGCTATGTCAACAGTTCACAGCTGTCTATAACTTCAGTTATAGGGATCAGACATCTTCTCTGGCCTCCACGGGCACCTGTACTCACGCACATTTGACGCACAAAAACACATACACTCACATACACATTAATACAGTAATGATGACAGTAATCATCAGATTCCTTGTTTAAGAACAAGAGTTAATTTGATGATCCTCTTTGCTGCTCTCATAGTGACTGACAAGTTTGTGTCCCCCTGGCCTTGAGGTGCCATCTTCTGCAGTTCCACTCTTAACCATTTCTCCTCTCCTGGCCAACAGTGACTAGTACCTACTCGCCCCGAGTGGGACTTTGTGCCCACTTCCCGGCTCCATGCTCCAATTTTGTCTGACTTAATATTAACTGTTTATCAGATATGGGTTCTTAAAATAACCCTTATTCTTTGCACTGACCTTTGACTGTGTCCCTGCTGAGCAGAAGTGTTTCAGTTGGCGGTAGGTCAGCTGTCTCTGTGTGTTTTTATTGTCCTCCTTGTTACTGCACACCCAGAAACATGGTTACCAAGCCCAGTGCTGAGAAGTTGCTTCCCTCCCTCTTCCTCAAGGCATTATGTGTTTAGGCCTTACATTCATCTTTAATGCATTTTGAGTTCATTTTTGGGTATGGCATAGGATAGGAACCAATTCCATTATTTTGTTCGATATATATTATCTTAGATATTATAATTTATATGAACGTATCTCTAATAGATCTGTTAAATTTTTCAATGAAGCATCGAAGTTTGAAAGAAAGCCAACTCTACATTTTCCTGCCACAGACCCCTCAGTGCCTCCTGGCCAGGGTAGTGTCAGGCTTTACTCATCCTGCACAGTGATGGGCAGCATCATGTTCTGTGTCCCACCTGCACTGCCACATAGCCCCACTGGCCTGCCTCACGAGTGCAGCCTGGCTGCACTGAAAGGCTGTGCACTGCTTCATCCCCTGTAACCATGTTCTTCCCGTGTGTCTTTCCCAGCTCTCTTCCTCCTGTCAGTTACTTCACAGACATTTGCTTCATTTGTCTTTGCCGGGTCATTCTGAACAAAACCAGCTTAGAGTTTCTGGTAGCACTTCAAAACCCTGTTACTGTTTCAGCCCCATGTTTCTATTCTCCAGTGTACTGCACAAGGGCAGGCGTTATGCCAGGGGACCTCTCTGCTTGACATGGCCCTGCACATGGTCCACAGTAGTCACCTCCTGCGCTGTGGGATCCTTGTGTGAGACACGTGCCCAACGACTCTTCCTCTTTGCCCAGAGACCCTGGCGTGGACAGGTCTTGAGTAAGCAGCTTTGTGGGTGAGAAAAACCATGCAGACTGTCTGGTTGGCCTTTACTGCAGGGGTTTGAACCTTCTCCTTGGGGCATAGTAATGAGCAACAAATCCATGCTGGGTCACTTTCAGATCCAGGAAGGGAAGTTCAGGGGTTTAATTTTTAGTTGTGGCAGAGCCGCTTTTAATCTCTATCAGGATCAGAACCCGCATGCTCACCCAGGAGGCCAGTCCTGAGAATTGTCCTGAATCTCGTGAATCTTTCACCACTGGCTACTTTAAAAGCCTCAGTTGAAAGGCAATGAGGGGGCAAAGGTTAATCAGTTTCATCCAGAATGTGGTAGGACCTTCGTGTAAACAAAGGTTGTACTCCTTAGCGGGAGATTAAAACATTTGCAAAGAAGTCTTACAAAGAGAGGAAGAAAGAAGGATCTGAGTTCCTGGTCATAAAAAGCAAATTTTATAATACTCGATAGAAGAGATCAATCAATATTTAATATTTCTTATAAGCATGTAAGCATAAAATGACTACGGAGGGTTTTTTTTTTGTAGCAAGACTTCTTTCTCAGAGGAAACTAAAACATGTCCACCCCTCCGTAAAAGGCTCCAGGGAAAAAGTGGAGTACAGTTCCACCCAAGCTCGGCCCGGGAAGCCAGCGGGCTTCAGGGCTTTGTACTGTAGAGCACCAGCTAGGGCTGCAGACAGAAGCAGGAGTGAGTCTCAGCAGCCCCACTGGGAAGTGCATCCAGTTGTGGACAATGCTCCTTTCCAACAGCCACATAGGAGAAGACCCTCCTCACTAACTCCCCAGCCTACAGCGACTAGCACCTCCTTGGACACCTGCCTGTACAGTTAAGGTAGAATTGCACACAGTGGTTTGAGAGGAGCCTTGGAACCATAGTCCAGACCAAGATCCACCCCCTCCTTTTATGAGGGCATGTCTGCAGCCAGCTGTGCCCTTCCTCCCAGCCTTCCCTGTCTGCCTCACTGACTCCCAAGTTGATAGCTGCTTCTTTTTTTCTTTTTGATCGCTACTGGCATGCATACTTAAGTGCATATTTGTTGTGTGATGAATTCTTGCAAGTGGACACGACTGATCTGGTGCTGGTGGTGGCTGTTTTACTTGGAGAGCCACATTCTGCACCTTCCAATCCCAGGGATAGCGCTTTTGGCATTTTGCCCCAGCCTGAGCCTATGGTCAAATGTTGGGTGCCTTAGGAACGTACAGTTGTGTGTATGTGTGTTCCCAGCTACAGTGACTACAGGAATAGAGGTGATGCCCTCACCCACAGAGCCAGAACGGAGCCCCTGATTCCCTCACCCAGTGCTGCCGTCATGCCTTCCTCTCTAACTTGTGTTTCTCCAGCTAAGAAATTAGGCTGTGGTATCTAACAGACTTGGGCTCATTTCCTGCTTGGCTGCTTGATCCCGAGCTATGAGGGTGACTTCTCTGCCTTCTTGCATAGTCTAATGTGTGCTAGCAAAACTTTTGGCCTGGCTACAGGAACCAGGAAGACTTCTCACAAAAGCAGTTTTATCTAAGCATTTATGGTCTTGAGACGTGGCCCCTGGTAGCCCAGGTCAGTCTCCAACTTGTTATGTAGCTGAAGGTGACTTTGACCCTCCTGCCCCTGCCCTCTGGGTGCTGGGATCACAGCTGTGTGTCACCGGCTCCACCGTGAGTGGTAGTGGATGGAATCCAGGGCCGTGTGTACACTAGACAAGCACTGTATTAACTGAGCTGCACACTCAGCACTTGTTTCATGGTTTTAGTTCTACTCTTCCCTCTGAGCCTGTCAACAATTCTTCTCTGTTTTTAATCAGGATTCCTGGATAAAATGGCCCCCATTAAGATAAGAATAGATTTTTTTAAAAATCAGGTCTATGATTGATTGTGGTTCCTTTTTTTTTTTTTTTTTTTTTTTTTTTTTTGTCATAAGCGTGTTCATGCCTGAAATCTTTATATAGTATTATTTGGACAAAGCTGTGTGCTCACGAGGTGTTTGAAAACAACCTGAAGCAGCCATTGGGCCAGACTTAACGTGGAGTGCAGAGAGACCATTAAGAACATGCTTAGAAGAGTGTCTTCGACTAGAAAACACTTGTTCAGATGTGAGACAGTCTTTGAACATGGGTTGCTAAAAAGGCCTGTAACACCCAAAGGGAAAGCATGCCAGGGACGGGCTCAGTGGCTGGTTTGTCTTAATGGCTACGGTAGCTGCTGCGCTAGGCTGTGTGTCATAGTCCCTGACCATGGCACTCTGCGATTTCGTAGGTGTGACCTATGAAAACACGTGGTGGCCTGGACAGAGAAGACCCCACCTGGTGTTCACTGATAGCCACAGCTCTCCACTGGCCCGGGGCCAAGGCCCATCCCCTCTCCTAGCACGGCCCTTACATTGTAAGCCAGTTGCCTGTTGACATGTCTGAATCTCTTCTTAGGTTTATGAGGGCAAGCTTTTCCCTAGGCTTTGATCTGTTTGTGTATGTCTGGTGTTGTCAGCACACTGCAAACGCACTCTGTGAGCCATGTGTGCTCACACGGGTGGACAGATGGGTGGGCAGGCAGATACATAAGCAGAAGGTTTGGTGAGAAAGGCACTTAGGTGTACACTCTAGTGAATGTAGGATCACAGCTTGAAGCGACATCATAGAAGATATCTGCATACGAGCTGAGAAGACAGGGACTGTTTTGTGCGGTTTCAGTAGCTTTTATGGAGTTTAGGAGTCCATTGCTATGACCCTGATGCCACAGTAAAGCTGGGGATGCTGGGATCAATATGACCAAGTCAATCTGGCATGAGATACAGGTGACTGATATAATACAAATACTCACTTATCTCCCAAGGAGCCATTGTAAAAGTTCAGCACATTGCTGCTTTAATGGCTCTCTCACCATTCCGACAGGGCTCGTTTGGCTGTTACCTTGGAAAGAAACAAACCTCAGTAGACCAGAGACCTGTTGGAGCGTGGATGAGAAGCATGCTACCGTACCCATAAAGTCAGAAGGTGCACTGCAGGGAGCAGCCACCACCCCGAGGGCCAGGAGGAGTGAGAGGAAAGCGCAGAGGCCCTGGGTTGAAGTCCTGTCAGCTTTGAAGGACATGAAGAGCCTGATGTTTTCCACATTGTGGGACATATTTCTCGTGCGCTTGCTGATGGGGGTGGCTGTCATGCTGTACTACAGTAACTTTGTCTTGGCCCTGGAGGAGCGTTTTGGGGTACGGCCCAAGACCACAGGATACCTCATCAGCTACACGAGCGCCCTGGGCACCTTGGCTGGCTTTGCTGTGGGGCCCATCCTGCGGCTGTACAAACACAACTCGCACACGGTCCTGCTGCACTCCAGTGCGCTCACCTGCTTGCTGCTGCTGCTCTACTCCACGGCGAGCACCGTGGCAGTGGTGGTCTGTTCCTCCACACTGCTGTCTTTCTCCACCGCCATCGGGAGGACCTGCATCACTGACCTCCAGCTGAGTGTGAGCGGAGCCCAGGCCAGTGGCTCCGTCATAGGTGTGGGCCAGTCTGTGACTGCAGTGGGCCGTATCATTGCACCCGTCCTCTCAGGAGTGGCCCAGGAGATCAGTCCCTGTGGTCCCCCAAGCCTGGGTGCTGCTTTAGCCCTGCTGGCTATTTTAATCATGTCACTAGGCAGATCTCACTTCAGCAGGCACAGGAGCGAGAAACTAAAACCTGAGTAGCATGGACCACATAGAGAAGCAGATCAGAACTGGGCAAATCAAGGACCAAACGGGCATTTAAAGGAGAGTGGGTCGTGTAAGAGCAGTTTTCCCCAGAAGCCTGTGCCCAGGCCTCGCCTGCACAGGTGACCCAGCAGGCCTATGAGAAGTTGGCTGCAGAAAGGGAAGTTTAGATTGAGCATAGTTCTATCCGGGGGACAAGTCGGAAGCTTACCTGAAAGGCATCTTTTCCCACCTGGGACAGTAAAGTTAACATCTGCTTCCGGGGAAAGGCAGCATGCCACAGGAGGTGCAAATGGTGGTGGGTGAGCAACGTGGTGTGTGGAAGGAGGGAAGAGCCCCAGCCAATGCCCGTTGCTTAGCGCTGTGCCGGTCACAAGCTGAGCATCTCTCAGAAGCCTAGAGTTAGCTCCTCTGCCATAATCTCAGAGACTGAACCAGCTGCTTTTTTTTGGCTGGTGAAACATCAGATGCTGACCCCACCCCTAAGACTATAGATACACAGACCTTGCTGAGGCCAGATCTGTAGGGTTTCCCACTGTGGACGAGGGGCACTGTGAAACTTTCTAGTTTTGATCGAAGTAAAATGTAGTGACTATTTAACAATCTAACCACTAACTGAGCGTGCCCCCTGAACTTACTGCTTGCAGCTGCAGCATACCACCTCTCCGCCACCCAAGCATCTGGTCACGAGCGGCAAGCAGCTCTCTCTCTCAGGCTGCCTTCTCTCCTTGCAGCTGACTCAGGACTTTGGGAAGATCTGTGATCCCAGAAGCTCTGGGGCTCTGAGGAATCACATTATTCTGGCACTAACAAGCTGGCAGTGAAGGAGAAACACAAGAGAGCTGTTGACACAAGTATTCTCTCCAGAGAAAGGGGCAGGGGTCGGCACCCCAGGCCAGGGAGGGTGGCCTCTGCTGGGGTATTGGAAGTCATTTGCTTTGTTGCATTTTACTTACCTGGCTAGGACGAGCCAGGCTGACTAAGGGCGTGTAGCTGTGTCCTTCCTTCACCAGCACCCAGGACAAGGCCAGAAGGTGGATACATAGTCTTATGTGGACCTGGCTTGCTGACAGTCGGAGTTACATTGACTGTTCATGAGCATTGCCTGTGGGCCCACCTCTTCACAAACAGTCAACAGTCACATTCCTTTTAATCCTTTTTATTATTCCTCTAGTAAATTATGCCTGTGTTCAACCTAACATAACATGGAGTGGCAAGTTGTATTTCAGTGCACTCATTTTTCATAACTCTAATGTTTACTATTTATAAATCAGAAAAAGGTTTTTCCATAGCTTTGGACATTGTGTGTGTGTGTGGGGGGGGGTATTTATGACAGCTGGAAAGAGTTTTGGCTTGAATGTCATCCCTTTCTTTTTGTGGCTATAAGAAAAACAGTTCTCTTTGAAGATGTTTCCACTGTGAATTTAACACGAGAGCTAAGAATTCTTAAGGGACCAAAGCATGGCATGAGTGGCCATGCCTCCACATAGCATCTCAGTCTCCTAGGGACTGCTTGGCCACGCCTCTACACAGCATCTCAGTGTCCTGGGGACTGCGTGGCTACGCCTCCACACAGCATCTCAGTGTCCTGGGGACTGCGTGGCCACGCCTCCACACAGCATCTCAGTGTCATGGGGACTGTGTGGCCACGCCTCCACACAGCATCTCCATGTCATGGGGACTGCATGGCCACACCTCCACACCACAGCATCTCTATGTCATGGAGACTGGGTCCAGAAGGACAGTAAGCATTATCGGGGTCAGGATACGTTTCAGAAGGGTTTCTCCAAAGACTGTACCCTCAAGGACAGTGGGCGTTTCTTATAAATGCTTACTATAGCCATGCTTTAATTCTTAAAACCATAGCACTTTATATTTTAAGTCAAACCTACAAATTTATTGAGGCTTTAAAATCAGCACAATACAATGAAAACCAAACTCAACTGGTATCTAGAGAAACACTTGTTACCTTGCACTAGTGACTTCAGGAATGTGTTAATGTGATGCTTGGGGGCTGTTTGTTTGTTTGTTTTATCTCCTTATTTGGTAAATGGCTTCTCATATTACACCTTGTCTGGTGCCTTGCTCGCAGCATGGTCCACAGACCAGCATGTCCTAGGGTATGTATATGCTCTGGCTCCAGCCTTTTTCCTCCTAGGGACCACGATGAGGCACTGTCTAGCTGATCCATTTACATGGGAAGCTCGGACAGACCCGGGTTTGATGAGTGGAATTTATATCGTTTTATGAGATAAAATCTCAGGGAAATTAAATCTGCTTTGTTAATGTGTGTGTCCTGTTCTTTAAATTCCCTTACATAACATCCGTAATCCTGTCTGAAGTATCAGATTGAGGCACATGAATTTGTTCCTGGATAAGTGAAAAATAACCTCCAAATAGGAGTTGAAACAACTTGGAGTTGTATGAAACTTGCTTCAGTGATGTAGAGTGTTTGTGAAGGGAGCGCACCTGCCCACCAGCACTGGGGTGCCAGCGACAGACAGATGCCATGAACCAGGCCTCTCTCCTGGAGCTCTATGTTTCAGAGCGTATGCACAGCTCAGTCCAGAGGGACAAGCAAAAGATGGGAACTAGGAGCCATAGTTGGAAGGCTTCGGCCATGAACTGAGTGGCTTGAGTGGTGACGTAGGCATAGTTTCCTGTAGCTCACCACAGGTGATGGTCCTGCTGGCCATTCCCCCCAAATAATAAAAATACTTAAAACAGAATACCACTATTTTATCAAAGCACACAAAAATGATAGGGAATAAAAATCCTAGATTGCAGTAATGGAAAAATTGTACTTCTATCAGTCAACTTAAACTTTTAGATCTTGATAAATAAAAACTCATTCTTCATTTGCATACACCAAAGGAAACCAAGTACAATCAAAGTGAAAGGTGGCAAATGGAAACATGGGCTTGTTTAAGACACACCCACAGTCATAGGTTCACTCTAAGATTCCAAAGAATATCTTTGCAGCCATAGTAGTGTCAAACCTTACATAGCCTGCTTTTAAAAAAACATATCAATTTTCCCCATCTTAATTGCCAAAATGTTTCCAGTTTAAGGGACTAAGGTATTTGTAAGATGAACTTATTTACCCACTTCAAACTTTCACTAACAGTGTTATTCTTTTGTACCAAGTTAAGAGCACTTAGAGCAAGCACCTTATAGCTTCCCTTCGGCAAATCTGAGCTGCATCCTCCATGCAGTAGGACCTAGAAGAACACAAGCAAGGCACATCAGCACAGCTGATGTAATAGCTAAAGTGGCTTCTAAGTCCCTAATATACGGGCTGCATACAGGGGCACCATGGAGACAAGACACAGAGCGGCATAGCACAACTGTACATCGCCCCGCTCGCAATGATGGGCATTTATCTCACATATGGTGGTTATTTCTAGAATCTTCACTTAATATTTTTCAGATCTTAGCCAGAAGTAACTGAAACGACACAAAGAGAGACTGCAGTTATATAAGGAAGGGAGTATTATATTCCATTCTGAATGGTTGGAGCTCGAGGGCATTTTTGTTTTGGTGTGTTAGCTTATTTAACTAAACCAGTCCCAAACTTGGTTGTTGAAATAAAACTCATACAAAGTGGCCAGAGTAAACGTGGTATGGCCAAGTACTGCTGTGAGTCTGCCACCACCATGAACATTGACTCCTAAAGCCAGTTTGTTCCTTGAGGCTGAACACTGGCCCAAGTCAACTGAGACAAGTGCTAGTTAGTGACATCCTTGGCGAGGGTGAGTGCGCTTGAGTCACCATCAGAGCTCCTTTACTCGGCCTGCTCTTTGGGATGAGTAGCAGACTGGGTGTGCCAAGTGGGAACTGCACTGAGAATAATTTTCTAGCTAAGCGTATATGATCAGAGATGACGGGGTAAAGGAAAAGGCACCTGTGGTAGCAAGGCACTAACTTGCTGTGTAACCCATGCCATGCTGGAGGAACCCCTAAAATCTGGTGGGTTCATACATAACTTCATAGTCTCTGCAGATCATTTGGTGGGACAATTGTTACCATCGAGCTGAAAAAGGAAGGTGACATTTCATATTCAGGAGCAGGTGTTATCTCTGAATACTTAAAAGGATCTATTTAAGCATAAAGTTGAAGAATCTAGTGTTATTTCTATAAGATGATATTTAAGATAGGTATTTGGGTCAAACACAATTCAAAATTGTTAGCATTCAAAAATTCTCTTTCACGAACTGCAGCCATCGTGACTTCCTCCCTACAAAGAAGAGTCAAACAATCCAAAACTGGTGTTTCTGGGAGTGCTCCAATTTTCTGTGACACCTTTTGCTGTTGTGGGGTGTTTTGGGCACTGTGTACTGAGATGCTGACTTCTGCGCCCAGAGAACTGGTTGCAGTCCAGACATGGGCATTGCTATTACCCCATCTAAATGTTGTTTACAATTGTTCTCCATCATCCCTGATTGGATAATAAAGAGCTGATGACACAAAGACTATAAGCCCGAGGATGGGGAAAGAAGCCGTGAAATGCCATCTTCTAAACACGACATAGAGTTGCACTTGGGAACTCAGAGCAACTGTTGCTCACCTGGATAGGACAAAGTAATCAACGATGCCAGCAAGGCAGGGGAGGTGCTCTCCTGGCCTCACTCTGGAGAGAGAGAGAGAGACTCCTTCTCTGAGGGTGTGGTTACTGGTAGGTTTTTCATGCTCCCGTGAGTGGCCACATTCATGCATATATGGTCAGTTAGCACTATTTGGGCCACGAGGCTATCAAAAATAAAGAAGAGTTGCAGGAATTGGGTATTTTTTTGAGGAGGATATGGAATTGAAGAGGAAAAATAAGAGGTGTATGTAATCATGTTTTATTATATATGTGTATAAAATCCCCAACAAATAAACCAAGTATAAGAAAACAAGAAGTAAGCCAGGCGTGGTGGCGCACGCCTTGAATCCCAGCACTCGGGAGGCAGAGGCAGGTGGATCACTGTGAGTTCAAGGCCAGCCAGGTCTACAAAGTGAGTCCAGGATGGCCAAGGCTACACAGAGAAACCCTGTCTCGAAAAACAAAAACAAAAACAAAAACAAACAAAAAAAAAAAACAAAAAAAAAGGAAGAAAGAAAGAAATCAAGAAGTAGAGAAAATAAAAGAGAAACCCAGGCCACCACTTTGGGCCTTAAGATTTTTCTTTGCAGCAAGGTAGGGGCCATGTACCCTCCACCTCTCATATCCCAGTGCCTCCTGTCTGTCCAACCCACTTGCTATAGAAGATGTTAAAAAAATAAGTAGGCCAAGCCAGGTGTTGGTGGTGCACATCTGTAATCCCAGCACTCCGGAGGCAGAGGCAGGTGGGTCTCTGAGGTTGAGGCCAGCCTGGTCTACAGAGTGAGTTCCAGTATAGTCAGGGCTACACAGGGAAACCTTGTCTCAAAAAAAAAAAAAAAAAAAAACCAAAATAACCCAACCAAAGCACAAACAAAAACAAAGCAACTTGCATCTCTGCTGAGCATATATAAACTTGTTTACCCTGTCACTTTCCACTAAACACAGCAGGGCACAGGTGACAGTGTATGTGCATTTGAAGTATCATGGGTCACCTCAAGATGACTAGGTATGTGGGGGACATGCTTGCATTCCGTGTAAACACTGCCGTGTTTTGTTTTAGAGGCCTGAGCCTCTGCAGGTTTTCATGTCCCCAAGGTGTCCCAGAATCTGCATGTTAGTGGTGTTTAGGGCTCAGCACATAGTGTCAGTAATCATTTCATCTAGACAAAGCAATAGTTTTAGTCACCCTTTAAAGGATAAAGTACAGTGTGCAATTTGGACTGGCACTATTGCTGCTGTGCTTGTACTTGGCGATGAAATGACAGTTTTAACGCAAACTAATGCAAACTGTGCTAAGACATGATAAAGTCTTGGCGACCCTTTTCATACAAATGAACACCCCCATGAAACAGAAATGAATGAATGAAATTCCATCTCTGACATTTGGAGGCATGTACACAGAAGATGCGGTTTCGAAGGTTTTCTATTCTGATGCTAAGTTTCCCTCCCTGAAGGAACCAAACTCCTGATCACGCCTAGGCAGCTCAAATCCAATTTTTTAACAATGGACAGGAAAACACTCAAAATTCTCCAGGCATTAGGGAACTTTGACTGGGTCAGGTGACATTTGGACAAAGGGAGTCATTTTCCAAGGGCAGAGAGGCGGGTTCTACACTTTAGAAATTTAAAGTGTTACCTGCTCTTGAAGAGTTTCATTTCTGTATACCCTTTTCTATGGTGAAAACGTTTGCCAAATTTCTGCCAGAATCAAGTAGTCATAAAAAGAAGGAAGTACCAAGAAAAGCCTAGCATCAAATATATTTTATTGACTTCGTCAGCAAACAAGTTAAAACTTAAACTATTGATAATTAAGATAAAACTACTTAGGTGTTCCTTTTCTGAAATTTATACAACATCACAACTATTTTATGTGATGTTTTCTGTAGTGAATGCTGAATTTGGCCTACTTAGCCTGAAGTGTCACAGCACCCTACTTAATGTTTCTTCCTTAGGTTCCAGAAATATAGTATTCCTTATGATATTTATTAATATAGAAAACCAGTACTATTTGAAGGTTATGTTCGACTTCCGCCTCCATTGCCAGTAGCCAATAAATTATTTACTTTTCACAGTGATTATGTGTTTTGGAAAATAAACATCATAGCATTTTATGAATTCTATTTCTATAGTAAAACCTATAAAGGTTTTTATTTCTTTTCAGAAGGAATACATGGATTATAAAAACGTGGTCATTTAAAATAGAGACTCTCCTCCTTGGCACAGAGTTTTAAACGTGTAGCTTTCCAGTTGCACTTTTTATGTGTCCCGTGGGTCCATGTGGGCTTGCCACTGTACGTAATTCCCCTTATCACGTGATGGTCTAGCAGAACTCAAGATGGGAGCACACGAAAAGCCACATTAATGACGGGGGAGAGCGGGAGGCAGGGCTTTTTTGGTCTCACTTCTACACACTCTTATCGTCTGTCCTGGTTAATTTGGGCTGTCAACCTGTAATGACGACCACAGGTAACCTGGGGAGGGGCTCTCAGCTGAAGAGTTGCCTTGAGCAGACTGCCTGTGGCCAGCATGTCTGGAAAGATCGCTATTGGTGATGATCGCTGTGGGAGGACATAGCCCTCTGTGACCCCTCGTAGGCGAGCCTCGGCTGTATAAGGAAGCAAGGTAAGCATGAGCCGAAAGCAAGCAGTAACCTTCCTCATAGTCTCTGCTTCAGTCCCCGCACTGACTGCCTTCCATGATGGACTGTGACCCGGAAGCATAAGGCGAAAGAAGCCCTTTCCTTTGTAAGCATCTTCTAGGTCAATGGACAGCTTTATAGCAGCCACAGAAAAGCAATGGAGGACCCCGCCCCCAAGCTGCTTTGTATCCTTTCCTGTGGCTGAAAGGATCCAGTAGAAACTACAGCAGTGGCTTCATTTAAAATGTAAACCCAGGCATATCTTAAAGGACAATTATTCAGAAAACACATGACAAGGCAAAGAATGTACAGCTTAAAAGACTTTGATTTTTATATGAATCTTTAATGATTGTGTCCCACTGTTCCTTTCTGCCACATTCCTAAAAAAGTACTCCAGAGAATAGGATTTAATGTTTAACGACAAAATTTGAGTCACTACATTATCAAAGACGAAGAGGTAACAAATTATAGACTAGTGCAAAAAGTAGGGTTTTTCTCCAAAGTGCTTCCTCATCAAAGGCCAAACTTGACGGCTCCCCCTTCCCTTCCACGTTGGAAGACGGTTTGTGTAAGCTTCCACCCTTCCCAGCTTGGAGTTCTGAGTGTACCACAGGACAATTTTATTAAAGACGGTGAACATGGATGCCTATGAAAGTAACCGCCTCCGCTTTCCCCCAGCATCACCTAATAAAAAAAACCCCAAGCGGTCAGTAGTTGCTGCTCTGTTCCCCCACTGACCACAAGAGGTCCTCACAGATGGGGCTTCTCGGGAGCTGCCATCAAGTCTATAAACGCTATGAGCTGATCTTGCCCATATCTTTCTGTTCCTAGAAAAAAACTGGGGTGGGGGTGTTACACGTTACTCCAAAGCCATGGGAAACACAGGAACGGACTAAAAGCAGTCTGTCCCTCATTGTTTCAGAGTTGTACAGGGACTTCCGGCCCACACTCCTGAGAGCCAATGACGTTGCATCTGCCTACGCATTCCTCTGCTATGGACGATGTTCTACCTCACCAAGTGGTCCATCAGCTCAGGATGGGAAAGGTGGGATCGGGAATGTTAGGACCCACGTCTAGGCGCTGACCATCACCCCCTTGAAAAGATGTTCTCACCACGTGTAGTGCTATTCCCTTAAAAAATGATCTCTACAGATAAACACATTTTTCATAAATAAAAACTGAGGCATATATTAAATTTTTCACCAACAAAGGTGTGTTAAAATTTTCAAGTTCTGTCATTCAAGTTCAATAAAGGCACACTTTTTTTTTTCTTTCAGGCTTGCAAAGAACATATTTACTAGCCAAAGGTCCCGAAAGCCATTTTGTGGGACTTCCTTCCTCTTCTTGGGATAGATAAATATTCCTCCCATAAATCAGTGGCTTGGCTCTACCACCCAAAGGATGCTTCTAGATAGAGGCCTTTAAATGGATTCCATAGCCGATCAAGTCTGAGTAACAAGCCACAACCATGCTAGCCCATTCATCCGAAACTGCCTTGGCTTTACGTCATGGCTTCTCGCTGCCGAAGCGCCCTTTCCTGTTCCCGGGTTCTGACGCTCGACGCACCAGTCTCGGTGGGGGCTTAGGTGGAACGTCTTCAGTCAAACTGTCTTCCCTGCCCCGGCCAAACCGTTGGTCTTTGGAGAGCAGAGGCTGCCTCAGTACCCCCGGTGTCTGCGTGCCCCCCTCTTTACTGCGGGGCGCTGGAGGGGTACTGGGCAGCACTCGTGCAGAGCCCACATCCACCTCGTTCTCCCACTCCATTTTGTAAGCCTGCGGGGGTTTCTTTGAGAACTGATCTGGCAAGAAGCGCCTGGCCCGGGGCTGCAAATTGAGCACGGTGGTTCCTGCATCTGTGTCCGAGTCGCTGCTATTGCCACCTGTCACAGAACAAAAAGGCAGTGTGGGCAAGTGGAGCAGAACAGAGAGACAGGACGACCCACATCAAACACCCAGCGAGTTGCACCACTCCTAGGGGACTCGGGGAAGAGGCCAGCCAGGAGGCTCGCCGTACTCCAGCTGAGTAGCTTGGAATATCTGTGTCACAAAAGTGTGTCCGTGCTAATTTTGAAACAGGTAACTTTTAACTGGTAAACACATTTCCCCACCGACTCCACCTCATAATCCTACTTTTACAGAGAGGTTGTAGCTCCAACAGAGATTAGCAAATAAGTATTGGGGCTGGAATTCAATTTGAGAAGCTCTGTCTCCTCTGCGGCTGCCCCTCCCCCATCCTTTCACAGGGGCTCAGTTTCTGCCTCTAACACTGGCAAACAATCTCACAACTTCCTGCTGCTTAGATTCTTCCCTTCACCTGGAATTTCGCATGCAGCTTTGCACTTTACATGCCCACAGAAGTACCAAAGCATCAGTATACACTTCCTAAGGCAAGGGAAGGATGGTTAGACATTAGAGCCGGCTCTGGGGGATGGAATTCATAGGAAGAACACTTCGAGAACCCACCCCTTGCCTACTTGCTGCATCTGTAGCATCGAATGTAGGGAGACATTTGTGACTAGTCACTGCTCTGCCTTCCGTTTCTCTTGCTTTGGGTTTCTTATCCCTCTTGCCACTGCCACAAACAACCTTTAGACTGTCCTCTTCTTGGTGAATTCAATAAACAAGCAAAGGGGGTTTGAATTGTTACATCCCATATTTTAGCAGAATGGAATCCTAATGTGGTTCTGGGTTTTACAGAAAAGAACTTGTGTGTATGTGTGTGTGTGTGTGTGTGTGTGTGTGTGTGTGTGTGTGTACACATGAGATTACTATCAAACAAGGAAGTAAAAATCTATAGTCCAAATTAGAATTACTGTACAAATGTATATATTTATACATCTTCTGGTGTAATGAATTTGCTTTTGCTATATTAAAGGATTATTATGAAAAAAGAGTAAAAAATAAAAACAAAACAAAAAGTAAAGAAAGAAAAACGAGTGATTGGATTATTTGTAATATGAATAGAGCTCCATTAACCAAGGTCACAATGCTAATAAAATGGAGCCTGCTGTTCCTTGGGGGGTGGGGGGGCGGTCACAAGTGACTGAGCTCACTCATCCTTAGTGGAGAAGCCAGGACGGTTTACTTTATAAGCATCAGCTAGCAGATCAGAAAGCGTTTCTGTTCCAGGTAATTACCTGCATTTGCAATCTTCTTCTTTTTCTGCAGCTTCTCTGGCAGCTTTGTATTTTTAGGTAAGGATAAATACCGAGAGGTTGAAGAGGAAGCCTGTAAAAGAAGTAGAAAACATTGTTCCGGTAACAAAAGTGCCACCTACTGTGTTACACACACCGTTTTATGACAACACTAGAATTTTAAATATACTTTTAGTTGTTCATCCTAAAGTCGATACTTTTCTAGACCCTGTAACTAGCATGCTTCAACAACCCAATGCCTTCCAAACCCAACGAATCACAATCAATACAGAAGGAAGAGACTATGGGAGCGCCATTAATGAGGTGTGGAAGCAACTGGCCCTTAGAGGAAACTGACCCCCTTGCCTATGGAAGTTCATCAGAAAGATGCAGACTACTTGAGGAAGGAGCTACACTAAAATGCGACCATTTCAGTTTCATTTATTTCAATATGTCCTAAAATGGCAGAATAGCAAAGTATTACAAAATCAAGTTACTTATATTTTGAATATTGATCTTTAGTTTCCAGAGCTAATTTGTAATGGCCACTGCTGCTTATTATACATAGAAAGGCTTTCTCCTGTTCACACATCTCTGAGGATCCAACATAGAATTTTCTAGAAAATAAAAGCCTGCCACGTCATATCAGTCAATGACTGAGTGTCATTGTCAATAGTGAGTCTCATCCGCTGAGACACCAGCCCCTGCCTAGCTGGACTGCACTGTGAATGCTCACATCCACAAGCACTCAGGCCTTCCAGTAGCTCTACAGAGAAGGTGAGACCTGCCTGCCTTCAGCAGTTTGTATCCTGGTACCTGTTGTTGATATCCCAAATGTAGTCGTAGGCTACATGACTGTCAAAGGCCAATGGACTATGCAACAGTGTTCTCAGAAGATAACGTCACTGAGAGACTGTGACGTTCTCCTCATGCGTGGTGTTCTCACCAGGAATTATTCAACAGCACGTCTGCAGAAGACATCCCAGCAGCGTGCACATGCCACTGTATCAGGGTCTACATTTGCCAAGCCACTCTGATTAAAACTGTGATTTAATTATGTCTATTAACATCCTTCTTTGGCTTTTAAAACATATATATATACACATTTCTATTACATATGCATACATATATGTTATATATATGGTTTACTTCATGGGAATTGGTGTTTTGCCTGCATGGGTGTCTGTGTGAGGGTGTCAGATCACTTGGAGCTGGATTACAGAGAGTTGTGAGCTACCATGTGGGTGCTTAGAACTAAACACAGTAGCTAGTGCTCTTAACTATTGAGACACCTCTCTAGCCCCCAAACACATATATTTTCTCCAAAGTGCTTACTGTAGTCAAGTATAACATAATGTATATTTTATTGCTGGAATTTTTTTTTTCTCCACTGGCATAAGACTCTTAGGCATAGGAATCCATTCATTTTATTCTCCAGTGAATTCCATATAAGTAAGACTGGCAAGAATATAAAGTGAGTAGAGTGATGTAAGCCTATAGACCCAGCACATGGGAGGCAGAACTAAGAGAATCAGGAGTTCGAAGGCATCCTTGGCTATACAATGAGTTCACGACCAGCCTGGGTTATGTAAGATTTTGAATAAAACAAAAGCAAAAAAAAAAAAAAAAAAGAGTACTATTAAAGGAATGAGCTGTTATTTGTCTTTTGTTCTTAAGGTATGTCTTACTAATTGCCCAGGCTGGCCTTAAGCCTCTCCTTCGTAGTAGTAAACCTTTCCAGCATAGCGCTCCATGCGGTACAATGATGTTACTATCTATTCCACCCCAGGATATCTGGGGATTGGCTCTCAGCAGCTATTCAACCAGCACAGTCAGAGAGTCTCCCTTCCAGCTGGTCAGCGGAACAGCTCAGGGCTCTGCCCTTGGGAGACTTGGGAGTCTTAAGGCAGCAGTTACCCTGCGCTCGCGATTCGAGCTGTTGTCCTTCCGGAGGCTCTCCCGGAGGCTGTGCCGCCTGCGGATCAGGATCTCCTTGGCTTGCCTCTCACTCGTGTCCGCCGTCAGGTTGTGTCTGTTATATGACAAGGTCTGAAATGACAATGCACGTGGGACGTTGTTACCAAATGACCAATCAGTCAGTTCTCCTCAACTTAAAGCTTGACTTTTTGTTGGGTTTACATCAGTGAGGTCGCCTCCTCTGTGGGACGAAACCCAAATGACGATCTAGAATCTCAAAGTTAACACTCAGATTTTCAAAGAGTTAATTAATTTATAAGCCAGTGAGTATGTTTTTTTTCTTTATTGAAAAGTGTTGGCTTTGTAAATTAGAAAAGCAATTTAATTCACAAAGGCCTTCTCTGCTTTGTTTGCGATTAACAGTAAAACAAAAATCATTTTCAAACACAATCTCTACCGAGTAGAGACTGTGGTCATAAACATGAGTCATGCTGACACTTGGTGGCAGCACATCCTCCTGACCGATCTCAGGGCTCCCATGGTGAGATGTCACCACAAGCTACCATCATCTATAAACAGGGACTATGCAGATCTTTCCCCTCATGCAGGACATTTAGTAATTAAGCTCATTTCCTGATAGAATTTGGCATGAACGTCTTGAAAGCAACCCATGTCCTGAAGTACATTAGGTCCTTCAGGCCAGTGAAAAGGTGACGTCACATTATGTCCTGCTTGTGTCTCAAGAAGTTCACCATGTAGTTGGACATCTGAGTCTAATAGAACCACAGGAGCAATCGCTCAGTCAGCCCTGCGTAAGCCCCATGTGTTATCGGGTCTAGAATGGGGCTGGCAGAGTATGGGAGTCTGAAGTGAGTCCATGGATCAGACCATGTTGGAGGAAGTGGAGCTAGGCAGCAGAGCCCCCGGATTACCCTAGAAACAACAACTGTTGCCCTGTTAAATTTCAAACAGGAAGCTATAGTCCCAGCCAAGCTGGGACTGCCTCAGCTTCTTTATCTGTGAGACGGAGACAACAGTCATGCCTTGCACTTTGAGGAGCGCAGAGGAGTGAAGACAAGCAGTGTGCTAAATGATTCTTGGCAAATGATAAGACTCTGGAATCATTGGCGTGTTATTACCATATCACTTGTGCATTCATAGTAGGGTGTTAACATTGGAAATACAATGAAAGAAGTGGCTCAGAAGATACAAAGAAACTTTAGTACTTTATGAATTGATCAATTTACAGTCTAACAACCTATAAGACTTTTGAAAGGTTGTATTTTATTATCGTGTGTGTGTGTGTGTGTGTGTGTGTGTGTATGTGTGTGTGTGTGTGTATGCGTGTATGTGTGTGTCTATGTGGGGAGTGTGCACATGTGTGCAGATGTCCAAGAAGCACTGGATCCCACTGGAGCTGGAGTTACAGGTGATGGCATGCCACCCTGCATGGGTGCTGGAAATAGAGCTCAGGCCCCCTAGAAGACCAGGGCACGCCCTTAACAACTGACCTACAAGTACCTTCATACATAAAAGCCACTAGCTGGATTCTTCCTCCCTGCTCAGCCCACGCCTCCCTATGCATCAGAACCCCTGGGCCTCTGATGCTTCTGCTAAGGTGTTTGGGAGAACTTAGGGAGTCTCCAGGATGGGGTGCTGCCTTCGATGTTCACAAGGACTGGTATCTATGGAGCAATCTACTTATGGTGCCAGCTGGAGAGCAGGTTTTTAGCCATAATCAAGCAAGTGTTTTGATACATAAATTTTTCCTACCCGCTGACGGATCTGATAGAGATTCCTTGATAATATCTCTCTAATTTCATCCATTTCGACTGGTGTAAGCTTCCTTATTTTTTCTTCACGGCAATCACTGTAAAAATTCAGGGGGAAATGTATTTTATCTTATGAAACATTTCAGAATCATTAATTACTTCTTTAGTGTTATAACATCATTACTCCAGAGTAAGACTTTGGTTTTTAAAAAGTGCAGTTAGGGATTGCTCAATATTTTCAAACATTCTAAATATTTTAAAATACTCGGTTTTAGAATAATTAAGTTTGTAGGACTTATTTCCATGATAAAATCATTCCTGGTAAGCTTAACTGTGCATGAGGTCTGGAGTCATTCATTATATCACTTTTTCCCCACCTCCCCATGTCACATGTTGTCACCCAGGTTGTCCTGGAGCCGACCCTCCTGACACCTTGACCTCAGTACACCGTGACTGTGGGGGTATGTCACCACAGCCAGCTTCCCATGTGATCAGTTTTGAAAAAATTACTCACAGTGTTATCTACTTATTATTCCTAGCAGAAAGCAATGCTGATTGCCCCTTGCAATGGAAATTTAAGCAGCTCTATTTTATTAAGCCTCATCACCAGGGAATCTGTGTTGAGTTCTTGTGGAGTGACACGGGCCTCTAGGGTCTTTAATCTTCCCCAGGTGTTTCCAGATTTCAGCCAGGGTTGGGAATCACTGCATCAGGGGCCGTGTCTGTGTTCCCCAAGGCTAAGTGCACTACTGTGAACAGTCAATAAGGAGACAGCTACATTCTGTGTATAACCATCTAGCAAATCTAACAACACACCTTGAGAACATTCCATTTGACAAGGCTGAGAGAAGCTTAACTCACTTTCAACCAGTAGTAAACTTTCCCAAGCTAATTTGACAAAGGCACAGAGACCCCAAGTATGACACTACTTTGGGACTCGCCATTCCTAGTATAACACAGCACAAGGATAACATAAAACTCGTATTACACACGCAGAGCTCTGACCTTTACCCAGAACTCCACTCTGTTGTGAGTTCTTCAGCCACCACCCTAGGCCTTACACCAACAATACTACTATTCTAATAATATTAGCACTGGCACGGGTTTCAACCCCATACCAAAGCATCCTTGTTGATATTAGCTTCACCCTGCAAAGTGATACTCACTTGAGCGATGCAAACGAGGGGACCGTGCTTATCATCCCCGTCTCCGCCATCTCAATGGCATGTTTTATCTCAAGCTTTTTATATAAGGACACGATGCTAGACTTGGGCTGGTTTTCCCGAATCAGAAGCTTCCGAAGGTATTTGTCGTCAAATTTCTTAAACCTATAAATAAGAAGTCAGAATCTAAATTAACAAATACTTCACTGGATACTAAAGGTACTAAGTAAAACCCTAGCAATACTGAGCTCGTCTTACCATATGCATGTTTTTATATATGCTTTTCTGTGGGCATATAAACGCAGGCATGTGTGATGTAATTAACAAGAGTCCAAACTTGGAGTGTTCAAAGTGAGCCGATCTTCCAGGCCTCGCCAACCCCTATCAGGTCAAACTCTTTGGCTCCTTGCATAACCTTTCTCTTCTATATTCTATGTAACAGGCTGTGGTGTCCCGACAAAAACTTCTATGTTAAATTCCTAATTTCTAGAGCATCAGACTAAGACCATATTGAGAGATACGGTTTTCACAAACATGATTAAGTTGAGATGATGGTGGGCTCTCTCTCTTCAGTGTGACTGGCACACTGGTTAGACACGGGCACAAAAGAGACACAGTGTGAGCAGTCACGAGAGCCCAGCCCCTGCATGCAAAAAGCAATATTTCCTTTCCTTAGTGCCCTCCAGGTGAATAGCTCCTGCCAACAACCTGTGTTTGACTTTATATTCCTCATAAAATTGAGACAACCCATGACTGCTGTTTAAACTAGCCCTGGTCAACTAATATTCCATACTACTCCATTGGCAATCTAAGTTCCACCATCAAAATGCATACAAAAGTGTGGTCACTTCTCACCACCTCTAGTGCTGTCATTGTGGTCCCAGATGCCACTGGTTTCTTTTTTTTTTTTTTTTTTAATCTGGACTCTAAAACGGATATGGGCACCTACTAGGTGTCCCTATGCCTGTAGTGTGTAGTCTCAGCACAGAAACCAGAGTCTCTGGTGGGAATGCTATCTGAGTTATGGTATGGCGCCGCACTCTTGTGGTGGAGTTTGAGCCTGCCCCTCAGTGCAGAGCTGCCTGTGTGGGCTCCTTCCTACCTCTGACCCTCGCCCTCTGTACTCTGAGGGTCTTTATAGTCACTGTCCCACCTACTGGGAATGCTTTCGTTCAGAGCCCTTATGTCTCTCAGCAGCAGGCAGCAGGCAGTTGTCTCAGAGGAACCCCTGCTTGCTGAGCTCCCGGGCGCATCTCCTTCCCCCCTGTGCTGGCTGTGCAGTCCTTTGCACCCCAGCTCCTCTCCCACTGCTCAGCTGTATTTTCTACACGGCGGCTATCATTTCGTAGCATGATATGGTGTTTCCCCTTTCATCTTGTAGTCCATCACCTAGCAATCAAATGAAAACACCAGCACCCCACGGATTTGCCCCCCACCCCTGCATCACTAACGCGGAGAGATAAGCCAGGCACAGTGTGAGCTTGTGTAGTATGGACGCATCACTTGGCCCCAGTGCCTTTCCGTAGCCGCATCTGCCAAAACCCAGCAACGGCTTTCTGTCATAGTCTAGATAACCTTTGCCTTTTACCTGGTCACCGAGATCAACAACGTTACTCATTTTGGTGACTAATCTCCTGACATCGCGACGGAAGAGGCTTAACATGACATCATGATCACAGAGGCTGAATCCCAGATGGTGTGTATCTACACCCTCGTATCTATGAAGTGGTATGAACCAAGGTGATCAGCATGGGAGCAAATTCATTATTTTCCTTCCACCATAGGAGCCCAGCTCTGGCTGACTCCCATCCTGCCTGCAGCAGCAAGAACAAGCCCAGCCCAGATTAGCCCAGCCCAGTCCAGCCTACCTGGAACTTCTAGACTCGCACAGTTTAATAATGAATGACTGCTATTTTGATCAGCTGGCCTTGTGGATGGCTTGTTATGCAACACCACATGCCAGCATATAAGTAAAACAACACGCAATAAATACTTGTCAAGAAATAAATACGTATATAACGTTGATTCACCACCGACCCAAAGAACTTTACTGGCACACCTGTGCCGTGAGCAAAACAATGCTAACCCACGTTCTTGGCACTGGTCCTTTGTTCTGAATGCTTAAGGGTTCTGTATAATTAAAGAGCCACCCAGAATACGCTGTGCTAGTGACCCACTGCTACGGGGAGGCTGGGCCTACTCTTTCCGATGTTTATTTTGAATTTTGTGTGAGGCTCCCTGAGCCAGGATTCTCAACAGGAATACAAAGTCTCTAGCGCTTCTCATGTGACTGTTATTGTTTTAGATTTTTTGCTGGAGATAAACAGAGTGGAGAGCGGACACGGATGGGAGTGGCGGCTGCGCTCTCCTGCACGGGGAGGGCGTGCTTTCTGATTGCTTTATTCCCCGTTCCGTTCCTCTGCCAGGCTCCGTACGGGTGTTCTCTTTCACATCCTTAGGCTCCTGGTTGCTGGGCCTGAGCAATGTCCCCACTGTGTCACCTTTCATTCTGTTCTCAAGTGATCAAAGCAAGCGTCTCAAGAATTCTCTTCCAGGGCCAATGGGACTCTGTAACACCACTGCTTTGGAGCAAAGGGAGAGATAGGCGGCCATAACATCTCTGTGGACAATCTTTATAGCAGTGTCAATGGTTCTGCACAGACTGGAGAGGGCCTGTGCAGGATGTATGGGAAAATAGCTTCTGGCAGCACCCAGTCTCCCATGTCCACTTTGCTGGTGATTGTGCAGTATATATGACAGTCAAAAAAATTGCCTTGTAGTTTGTGTGGTAATTGAACATAGAAATGAAATTAAAATGGATTAATTAAAACTTAAGCTATTTGTTGCTGACTAAAACATCACAGGAAAACAACATTTGCTCCAAGACACAAGACAGGCAAGTTAACTGTCCTCTTGTTAATGCCCACAGTCCAGCTTGGGCTTTCTTGAGAGGTCTTTCTGCAAGGCATTCATGGACCTCAGGGACATGAGCTGCCTGACACATGATTTCCTCTGTCTATCACCTGAGATCACAAAAGGACCACAAACTCACTCCCAGCCTCTTGTGCTGGTTAGGTTGTTTTTTTTTTTTTTTCAATCTGACACAAACTAGAAAGCAGGAACCTCAATTGAGAGAGTGTTTTTGCAAGGTTGGCCCTCTCTTGATTCATGGTTGATACAGGAGAGGACAGTCAGCTGTGGGCTGTGCCATCTTGGGGCATGTCGTATGGAAAAGCAGGCTGAGCTAGCCATGAAGAGCAAGCTGGGAAGCAATGGCCCTCCCAGGTCTCTGTTCCCACCTGACTTCCCCCTCAGAGTCCACCGCAAGATGTAAGACAAATTGGTCCTTTCTTTCACAAGCTGCTGTGGGTTCAGGTCTTTGTCACAGCAGCAGAAAGCCAAATAAGGCATCATCTCTTGTCCCTAATAGTGTCCAGGGGCTACTGACCTAGAGTCTGCCTTCACATGTCTGTATTCTCCGTACTTGGATTCACAGGAGTGGGAGGAACAAGCAATGAGATCTTCACTTTTGAAAGGAAGCCTGCTCGTCTGTGTTATGTCTCTGACTCACTCATCGCTGAGAGACTACTGGGAGGCTACAGGAAGGAGACGGGATTGAGTCCAGAGGGAGAAGATAAAGCAACAGCGAAAGAGAAGAAAAAGTTGGCTTTCTGGGTTTGTTAAAGGGCTCATCCATGTGAGGAAACTTCTAGACTGTACCACAGGGTTGGAGAGAGAGCAAGGCAGGCAGTGTGGGCTGGCTTTAATCCCACCTCCAGAAAAAAAAGAAAAAGAAAGGCTTCCTAAGAGAAATGGCGATTTATCTAGAGTTTGACAGAGCAGCTTTAGTCTGCTTTCTTACATGGTGCACCCAGGTGGCTAACTGGGTGTTCAGCCTGTACAAAAGCATCTCTCCTTGATTTATGAAATAAGGCTAAGTTCAAGGGACATTCTAACATCCAGTGCTTTAAGTTTTGTGTTTGTAACCCACTGCATTCCTTAAGCACTCTGTCTGCCCCTCTTTCTCCCCCTCATTTTCCAATCACACATAGGCAAACACACACACACACACACACACACACACACACACACACACACACAGAGAGAGAGAGAGAGAGAGAGAGAGAGAGAGGGAGAGAGAGAGAGAGAGAAAGAGAGCTGTTTACTATTTGACTGCTTCGTTGGTCCTTTGTTGTGTCTATTATGTAATTTGATGACCAAGTCTGTGACATACGCATCTTCTGTAACCCAATACCATACTACATGTGTGAGCAAACTTAAGCTTTCAAAGTTCTGCCATTTTAAACACATAGATCAACAGGCGGGTAAGTTTATATAAGCGACTGGGTAGTACCGTGAAATTTCAGTAAGTTAGAGAGGAAAAGCGAGAAGAAATATCCCAGTACAGTCTTGACTGCGTCCCTCTGACCTCATGTCCCAGCTTGAAGTGTGTCCTAGCCAATGACACATGCCCCAGCTCACAGATCGCTCTGTAAGAAAAGGGGTCTGTCAGTAGCATTAGCACGTCCCAGCATGGCTGCTTATGATAACTACCATGGATGGTACCAAATGTGTCCAGAGGAAAGGAGAGCTACCATGGGCTCCAGTTAGCTGGTGAGAGATAGGTTCTGGGCCCCCTGTCTCAAATGCAGCTGCCAACATCCCCTCACTTCTTGATCTCATCGTTCTGTCTAGCCAATGGTGCCCAGCTTATTTGTAACCATAAGACAGGTACTAAATTGTATCTGACCACCACAGAGCCATTTTTAAAAAGTAAATTCATGCTGGGCACTGGTGGCACATGTTGCCTTTAATCCCAGTACTGGGTGGCAGAGGCAGGTGGATCTCTGTGAGTTCAAGACTAGCCTGTTCTAGAAAGTGAGTCCAGGACAGCCAGGGCTACACAGAGAAACCCTGTCTCAAAACAACAACAACAACAACAAAATGTGTTTGTGTGTGTGCGTGTCTGTTTGTGTGCACGCACGCACGCACATGCACAGGTGTACTTCTATAAATGTGATTTTTCAGGTCCATGGATGCTAAGTGCATGCTCATGTTTTTTGTACAGGTTTACTATTTTGCCTGGTGCTGTGTATCTCTGTGTCTGGGATGTGCCACACCCTGATGTGTCAGAACAGACGGGAATGGAATCCTTGACCTTTAACCTACTGAGTGGAACTCTTGGTTCCTCTGCAGTGAGGAAACGGCCACAAAGGTTGGCCCCAGCCATGGAATCTGCATGGGAAAGCTGCTCGACTGCTTCTGAGGAACTTGGCTAAGGGTTGCAGAATGTTTTGTCATTTAGTGGTCTTTCTTCCATCATGCAGACACTGAAGAAGTAACTTTCCTCAAGGTAAGCATGGAGGCTCCTCCTAGCTAGTGTGGCTCTGCCCTAGGGACAGTCACTAACAGCCTAGGTTGCCCTTAAACTCTTGTAGAGCCTCCTGCCTTGTCCTCTAGCGTTCTGGGATTACAAGAGTGTGACACTATGTAACCTTAAAAAAAAAAATCCAATGGCACAACATAGGATTTCCATCCTGGAGAACAGCACAATTTAGTATATTCTCTTCCAAGAGTGACCCAGGGCCACTCTGACAGGGTGTTGTAAGGATTCTTACTTGTCTCTCCAGAAGTTGTGACCCCAGTGTCCACAAACATCTTCAATCCCAGTCTTCACATGATCAAAAAACTAAAACAGAAGAAAGATAGGCTAATTATCTAGGTTTTCTGCAATTGGTCATATTCACTGGACTGACATCACACCAAGGCCAGTTTTGTTGAAAGCAGTATGTCGATCACTTATCTTCAGTTGTTTGTTTGGCAATATCTTACTACTTTGATCATCCTAAGTTTGGTCATAATTTTCACAATTATAAGAAATGGCTGGTAAAAACATGTTCAGATTGAAGGCCTTACTCGCCCTCTGCTGACTCAGGACTTCAATAGGCTTGGATTGGATGCCTCCCCCATCCCCTTGGGCTGCTCGTCCCTTCCTTTCCTGAAGCGCACAGTGGTGCAGCTGTCTCTCAGCAGCGGAGTTACATATTAACTAAGCTGCTCAGCAGCCAGCACCCACCCGGCAGTGGATCTCCTCACTGACAGCTTGCTGCTTCTTGTTGGATCTCTTAACGTCAAGAAACTCCACCAGCGGTCGGATGGTTATTCCCTGCAGAAAAGAACATAGGTACATGAATAATTAAGTCTTCTCAGACAAAAAAAGTTCAGCTATAGCTTATCACCTCGCTGGCCACCAGTGCAAGCTGGACGGTTGCTAAGAGTTAAATTAGTAAATGTAAAACGTTACTATTCTCATCTCTCTTTTCCACAGATGTCTTATTTTCAGAATACCATTTCCAACATAAGACAGATGCCCAAAATGGGAGAAATTAGAAGGTTACTGTAAAAAACAATGAAGTTCAGTGGAATTGGCTACTTGCTGTATTACTCAGGTAAAAACCCTCCAGCATGTCTCCCATTTTCGCGCTCTACTGAGCCAGCGCTCACCAAGCTGCTTCTGCAAGCCTGCCGTGGGTTTGGGCACCAGAACAGAGGGGCCATGGCTCTAGGACTTTGGGTCTAAAAGAAGGTCATCTCTATCCCAACACATTTGCAAGCAGGCAGAAGAGGAGTGACAGACAGACACATGGAGAGAGCCAAGGAAGCTTCGAACAGAGGAGGCACTCAGCAGGAACCCTGAAGGCCTTGGCACCCTCTCCCGGCAGAGACCCCAGAATAGCCAATGAGCAGCAGTGGGAAATCGTGCAAGAGCGAGGTAGGCACACTCGGGAGTCAACTTGAGAAATGGAGAAAACTATAGGCTGCTGAATAAACAAACTAGGGGGCAGATGAAGGAAAGGCCACACTCTGAATAAAGAACTCTGAAAAACTATAGTAACATCTCACCCAATAAGGAAACATTAAGAGCATCTGCATTAGAGACACAGATGTTAGAGGTCACTCGGTTCCAGTGTCAGGCACAGCTTTGCAAGTTGTACTCCAACCAGAGCCAACAGAGAAAAGGCAAGAAGTGTTGCAACAAGAGTTTGTTGCAAACTGATAGTTTGTATGTTTGTTCTAAAACTTAAGACAATCCCTTCCATATCTAAATAGTAAGAAACTGAGTAGTATAAAATCAGCACACACAATCCATCCCATATGTTATTTTAAGGAGCATAAACAATATCACATAATAGCAATGTTTATTTTATTACACATTACATCATATTATGATTACAGGGTGTGTTTGTATAACTAATGTATACTAATATAATATGGCATATATACTCAGAGAAACTATGTACATATTAAACTCATACAATGGATACATTCTATCTGCATTTATTTATGTATGTAAAACCTTATGACAATTGCATTAAACCCTCACATAGAGAATTGTAAAATTTGCCTGAAGCATACTAGAAATACTCAGAATTTAAAAATACACTTAAAGTTCTAAATAGGATAATTAGATTACAATGACATTTTTTCTTAACTAGCATCTACACACCACATACTATACTAATGTATTGCTCAGGCTATGAAACAGAACTTGAGCACTCTTTAATTGACCTAAAAGAATAAAGACACCCAGAATTTTTTTTCAGAAAGGAAAACAGAGGAGAATTCGCAGATACACCACAATCTACCAGCTGTGACTCACAGAAATTGTGATATTGACAGCAAAAGAGTCAGGAGAGGTGGTGTGCGGGAGGAGCACCAGGTTCTTGCTGGGGAGTACGTAGCACAGAAGTCCGCACATGGCATGGAGTGGTGCTCATGGGCTTCTCGAAGGGAGGAGGGATGATGCTAAACTATACTGTCTGCCATTTGATTCTTCTTCACCACTCCATCTATGTTTAGACATTTTTTAAAAATCACAGGGATGATTAGAAACAAGCCCAGGCTAGCTTAGAACTCACTGGGTAGCCCAGGCTGGCCTTGAAACCATATCAGTCCTTTTGCCTCAGCCTCTCAGTTGCTCAAATTGTAGTTGTGAGCCATCATTCTTAGACTGCCTTTTAATCTGTAAGAATGATTTTGATTATATACTATACACACACACACACACACACATGCACAAACAAACATATATGCACCCTACACACATACATAAACACACCATACACAAAGACACATATATGCACACACATACACACTCACATAAACACCCAACAAACACTTATACACAGACCACACACACAACACACAGAGACACACACTCCACATATGCATACACAACACATACAGACACACACACAGACACATAGACATACATAGATACATACCCTACACATGCACATACACACATACACACACATACACACCCCACACATGCACAGACACATATATACACATGTGCACACATACACACCCCATACATGCACACACACAGACATATGCACACACACACATGCACACACACACATGCGCGCACACACATGCACACACACATGCACACCTCTTCGAAGAAGGTTAGGAGTTTCGTTCCATCAATCCAGAACAAACATGTTTCTAGTATAAGGTTCATTTTTTACTTTCTGAAGTGAAAACTGATTTCAAACAAATTTAATATGAGACATCTCTGTGTACTATTTGTATTTCAGTCTGTCACTTGGAAATAACACAGGAACTAATAACAGTTTCCCAATCAACACATTCTGAAATTGTTAACACACTCCAAAAAAAAAAGTGCAGCTGTGATTTTCAGAGATGATGACTCCATGTCCCATAGATCTGCTAGCCGCTCAAGATGAAAACAAGAAAGTCAGTGTAACTCTTAGCATTGAAAACCTCTACCATATTCTGAAGGCTTAACTGCTGCTATGACACATGTTCATTCTCCTTTAACATGTATTCAGTATATAAAACAGACTATGCTGCCTTTGCAGCCATAGTACACTAGGTAAGCTCTGGGGAGGGCCTGCAAACCCTGATGGGGATCCATAGACCAGAATCCAGTGAACTAAACAAGCAAATCGCACCGACCAGCTCTAAGAAGCAAGTGTGGGCACCCCCAGCTCAACTCAAGTTTGTAAGATCATAACATATATAAGTTCACAGTTAATAAAACCTAAAAACTGTGCATGTAATTAAAATCACATCTTAAATATGTGCTCATCTCTCAGAACACTTTTCCGTTGTCTGACTATGCTAGAGAGCCATCCTTTGTTAGACACTGGTTAGTCCCCAGCCCCCGTTTTCCTTTCTCAATCATCTATTTTGAAGTAGAGTGTGTGCCACGTGTGCGTGACTTGTCTGGCCAATCAGGGTGTTTCAGTCCAGGGGTCAACGCTTTTAGTTTGGAAGGACAGACAGACGATACATCTGATGGAGCACCTATTTCATCCCTTTGGACAATTCCTAATTTTGTTACTTCGGATGCAATTTGATAGGACTTCTAAGAATGAGATCTTGTTACTATCTGTGGAGGCTAAAAAAAAAAATTAAAAATTAAATCCCAAGTTTTGCAACAAAATACTAGAAAATCTCTGCAAAGTGCAAACCACTTCTCCCCTGCCATTCGAGCGTGGCACAACAGACACAGTCGCACAAACTGAGGTCTGACTCAGAGTCATCTGAGAGCGAAGGCATGGAGAAGTACTGGGCGGTGAGAGGCCCACCATGTCTGTCCCTGCTTCCCTCCACCACTGCCTCCATCAACGAAAGAAAGGAAGAGAAAAGCCTAACCAGCTGTTAGGTTAACATAAGCCTTATTTTGGTCCATACATGGGGGAAATGAGTTCTTATTTGTGGAATTAATACTGACAAAGAGGTGGGAGGTGGGTTCTTATATTTTCTTGCTGATTTAACAATGATTTCCCCCAGAAAGCTTGCAGGAGACTTCATTTATTAAATACTATCCTTGGGTGGCTGGGGTGATGGTTCAGTGTGCAAGAGAGCTTGCTACACACGCATAAAGACCTGAACTCAGAGCCCCCGAACCCATGTAAACAGTCAGGCATGCCCACATATATCTGTAACTACAGCGCTGTGCAGCAAGGCGCTGAGGCAGGGGGATTACTGGCTTTGTTGGCCACATGTTTACACAAAAACCAGAGGAGTCCTGGGTTCGGTAAGAAACCCTGTTTGAAGTTCAAGAGAATAAAGCAGTGTGAACAAAAAGGCACACACACACACACACACACACACACACACACATGCATGCATGTACAGTCTACTCCATACATATGTATGAGCATACACACACACACACCACACATAGTACTCATAAGATTTACATATACACATAAGCCTGTCACTGTCATGGACATGCTATCTTATCATCAACCCCTGCGTAGCTATAGAGAGATTATTCCCCACTCTACAAACCCTATAAGCCCCTGTTGTTCATCACGAAACTAACCCTGCTTGCTTAGGATAATACAAGTAGTAAACATCAAACCCTTACTCTGATCTACCCAATGGACAGGACATTCTCCACAGTTATGTGGAGAGCAGGGACTATGACATGAACTCTGGTGCCCCATATTTGACCACCTCTCCTGGGTGGGGAGGCCTGATGGCACTCAAAGAAAGAATAAGCAGGCTACCAAGATGAGACTTGGTAGCCTATGACCATATAGTGGGGGAGGAGGTCCCCCTTGGTCTTAGGTATTAGACCTAGGGGAGGGAAATAGTGTGAAAGCAGGAGGGAGCGAGGAATGGGAGGATACAAGTGATGGGATAACAATTGAGTTGTAATCTGAATAAATTAATAAAATTTTTTTAAAAAGAGCACTGGGCAACAACTTCCACCATTCTAGTCACATCCTAAATTGCTCACCACACAACTTTCCCTCTTTTAAAAAAAATGGATAATTTTATTTATTTTATTCAGGACTATATTAAATATCCCAATTTCTATGGAATTCTACCCAGTTAGTAATGTTATGCTAGTTAAATATAATAGTTCACTTATCCACAGAAAGCACATTGTAGGGGCCTTGCGATCTCTATAATCGGTGAGAGCCATCAGTTCAGTTTGGCAGGCACCATCATCGAATGTATATTACTCAAGGCACCATGAGCCCTGCTCATCCCAATGTTCTTGCACGCACAAAGAGTCTTTGTACATACAGGGGCATTCCTGAGGGTGCAAGCAATGAGAAATCCTGAGAAAGAAAGTAGCATCGCCCTCCACAGACAGCAATAAATTCCTATGCTCTGTTGGCCTCCTGTAAAGCAGACCATTACGCATGCATATGTGCTTTATGGGTGCCGTGTGTCACTTCCGTGGAACCACGGGCTAAGGAAAATCGACACAAACACACACACACAATGTCCTGGCTATTGCTTCTGCCATGAACAATACAGTCTTCTGTCTTTGACCCATCAGACTGGTGTCGGTCCCCACCTGCTTGCATCACAGTCTGCACAGGGATGTAAATTACATCATCCGTGTGCGATGGCGACAGAGAGCTGATGGACTGCTGTTTTTATATGTGGTTCACTCATTTCCTGGTAGCTGCTGAACAGATTTATAGAATCTTCAGGGTCTTCTGCATGACTGTAGAGATCACTAAGTAATGACTACTGTACTCTAGCTTTCTGCCAAACCTGGAGCATACTGAATGACACTCAACTTTCCTTTTCTATTATTGCATAGCCTAATATTTCACATGAAATCATGAGGTCAAAACTCTATGTCAGGTACTGTACTGTATAAACATGTTCCCCTACAATACCTGAGATGGAGACCCCACAATCTATATCCTACAACTTGGTAAATTGAGGCTGATAGAACTTACATGGAATAAGGCCAAAAGAACAGATCTGATTGGCCCTACTGAAGTCTTGTGCTCTGCACCCCATATCGCTAATTTATCTTTATTTATTTTATTATAATTTTCACAATACATCCCAGTTGTAGCCTCCTCACTTTTATCTTCCTGTTCTCACCCTTTTTCCCTCCGCTGCCTTCTTCCCTAGACCTCTGACAGGTCTTCTCTGGATAGCCTGACTCCCATAATTTCTAAAGTAATTTTATATAAATACCATAACTGGTTTTGTTGGAAAGAACCACACTGTGCTACCAGCACTTGAGAACTTGTGTTAGGCACTGAGGTTCTCTCCTGGTGACCTCACTCCGCACCCACTAGAGTGATGTGGTTCTATTTTTGTGTCTGGTACTTAGGGATGCTAGCATCTGTTCTAGGAGGCGGCCCCTTGGTACTGTGCACTGTGCAGCTCGGAGAACCTAGGGTGATGGTCTTGGACAATCTCCAGCGTCACCCATCTGTACTGTCTCTCTGGTCCACACACTGGCTTAGGCCTATGCAGGAACAAGACCATCTCTAGGCCACTGCCCAAGGCCACTGTGGAGGTGAAAATGCAAGTGGTAAAATTGCTTCAAATCATATTTTATCCCAAAATGTGTAAGGAGCAAATGTTCTGTAAACACTGAAATGATGGAGTCTGCAAATGTTCTGTAAACACTGAAATGATGGAGTCTGGGGAACATTCCTCCCCACGGTCCACAGAGAAAATGGGTTGTCCCACAAGTTTAAGGAAAGGATTCAACTCAACATGAGTCCTAATGCTACAGTACAACTGTAATGGAAATGCAAGTATTACACTGTGTCATGTGATCAACAATAGGCCATCCACACAACAGGAAACTGAGAAGCTCTGTCAATGATGTCGTAGACCTTTTAACTCCAGAGAGGAAAGTGTCAGTCACCTACATATGGTGAGACTGGGGCAGATGGAGCTATTGGACTGACGGTTCTCTAAATGTGTGCCCTATATAGCTATGCACACCCAGAGCTCTTGAGAGCAATAGTGACTATACTCCACTGTTCCTTCACTTATATCCTGTGCCATATTTCCTGATTACTCTAGAACAAGCTTCTTACAAAAGTAAGTCACTGTACTTAGCCTCAGGTGGGTGCTTGAGAAGATTCCCAAAAGCATTGTTATCGACGGACGTAACAGCTCCGCGGGAGCTCTTGTCCCAGAAGAGCTCTCACTGAGACACAATGATACTGATGATCTTGTTCCTGCAAAGGCCTAAGCCAATGTGTGGGCCTGAGTCTTACCTTAACAAAAATGCTTCCTGGAAACTGAACAACAAAATAGGCTATATGGAAGCTGGGGTGCATAAGTGGGGTGTGCAGGCAGGCTGTGTAATGTCAACACGGCAACAGAATCTGCAGACTGCTTTGCCCTGCCCAAATTCTCGCCATCACTCAACATAACGACAACCTAGCAAATACCACCTTCTTTCATGATTTAGGGGTATTGAGCAATATAATGCTTGGTAGTTTTGAGAATGCAGTTGGCTTCTGGCTCAGTACTTCACCCTGGAGTCATTTTCTTCTCTGACCTGGGAGGTGGTGCCGGTCTTCATCTCAGAGGGTGGTTTTGAGGAAGAAATGAGATGGCAAACATAGCAACATTCAAACATGATGCACTCGCCACCCTGAGGTGACCACTGAAGGGAAGTGGCATTATAAACACGTGGATGACAAAGATGCTAAGGGAAAGTGTCATTTCTCAACCTAACAGCATCTCCTGAGCATCGGTGGCCAGAATCCCACAAAACCCACTGTCCTCACACTGAGCACAAGCAAAGCTGAGCTGTCTTGTGGAGAACTGACTGGAAGGTTCTGCATGCACTGCAATGCTCACTGCACTCAGGCCTGCCTTCCTTGCAGGGTCTCATCTCATGGTAAACACCCATCTGGTACTGAGTTAACTCCAAATGAGCTAACTACAGTTTCTGGGCCTCACCTTCCCTTAGCTGAAGACCAGGAGTAGTAAGCCAGGAATCAGCTAATAGGCTACTGGAGTTGGTACTACTGGTAAGGAATCTCGGAAGCATTTGCAGATGCCTAGACAGCATGAAAATCATGCATTAGTTGCCATGACTGCTTCCCTCCCTGCCAAGGCCTTAAGGTCAGGTAGCCTCAGGGCTCCATTTTGGTGCCTTTCTGTTTCTTCACTGGATATATTTCACTCTCCAGACAGTGCATTCTATCTTATGGCTTCAGATCCCATCCACCGAGAACTGGCCTCTTTTCCCAACCTGAGCTCCTAACACCAGCGCAATCCATGGAAATCACTTGTGAGGCTCACAGACACCCCCGGCTCACCCAGCTTGTCCTCGAACTGCCCACCTTCAGTGCTGGTGTCCTTCAAGCACATGCTCCCCCTTCTCCCCTGAAGGCAAGTCCAGTCTACTCCTTACACTGGGCACCATTGCCTATGCTCCTGCAGCACTGGGCAGCACTGCCTATGCTCTTGCGGCACTGGGCACCACTGCCTATGCTTCTGCGGCACTGGGTACCACTGCCTATGCTCCTGCGGCACTGGGCACCACTGTCTATGCTCCTGCGGCACTGGGTACCACTGCCTATGCTCCTGCGGCACTGGGCAGCACTGCCTATGCTCCTGCGGCACTGGGCAGCACTGCCTATGCTCCTGCGGCACTGGGCAGCACTGCCTATGCTCCTGCGGCACTGGGCACCACTGCCTATGCTCCTGCGGCACTGGGCACCACTGTCTATGCTCCTGCGGCACTGGGCACCATTGCCTATGCTCCTGCGGCACTGGGTACCACTGCCTATGCTCCTGCGGCACTGGGCACCACTGCCTATGCTCCTGCGGCACTGGGCACCACTGCCTATGCTCCTGCGGCACTGGGTACCACTGCCTATGCTCCTGCGGCACTGGGCACCACTGTCTATGCTCCTGCAGCACTGGGCACCACTGCCTATGCTCCTGTGGCACTGGGCACCACTGTCTATGCTCCTGCAGTACTGGGCACCACTGCCTATGCTCCTGCGGCTCCAGCCCAGGGAATCAATGAAGTCTCCTCCTTCTCCACACACCTGTCACACCCAGAGAGATCCTACAGGCTTCGTGTCAAAATGTGGCCTGGGATCCTGCCTCCCTTCCGGCCACCATCAGGGCTTGTACGCAGCCTTCCTTGGTCTCTGCGTTGTGCCCCCTGCCCTTGGAGAAGAGCAAAGCTCTTCACAGCCCCCACCTAATACAAGCTTCCACCACTTCCTCTGTCACTCTAGCCCACCCTATACTCTGGCCAAGAACATTGTGCTTCCAGGAAACGAGATCTCCCTCAGCACGTGCGCCTGGAATGTTCTTCAGCTTGGTTAATGCCTCCATCTCCCACAGGCTTTTGCTCAAATGTCATATCCCTCACCTTTCCCATATGTAAAAACCAATTTAGGTTTGCAACTTACCCTCTATGTATGTCACGCTCTCCGTTCCTAATTCCTCACTCATCGTAAAGTATCTCACCCTTTTATTATTTACTTTACTATTAGGTTTCTCTCCTAACCTCTGACAAGAATGGAAGTTCTGAAAAGACAAGAATATAGTCCTATATTCTGAAAGCAGTGCCTGTCACAAAGCAGAAGACAAACGCATGTTTGCTAAATAAATAGTTGCAAAATACAAGCTGAGAGCTGGCATATTGACTAAGCCACTTGCTGCTTCCTCACAGGATGCTGGACTCACCATTTCCCTGCTCCGAGGTAAGCTCTTCCTGCAGCCAACTCGTGTCAAATGGCTGCTGGAAGGTCATGGCTCAGCCCCAGCACTTAACAAGTGCATTCACTGGGTCAGCGAGCAAGGCAAATGGCAGGGATTAGCTGTGTGGTTCATCAGTTTCCAGTAGTAAATGCTATTCCCTGAGCCGAGTTTCCTTAAATAATTTTTCCTCTGTGGGGGCCAAGTGACCAAATTGGACTCTTGTAATGTCCCACATGATCCAACACACGAACCCTGGTAGGAAATATCCTGTTCCTTGCTTGGGTGATTCCCAAGGCATCAATACACCTAGGCCGCTTCGCATCCACACACAGCATTCCTTTGGGTAACCAAGAAGTACACAACTCCTGATGCAGGGAGAGACTTTTCTAGAAGAAAGAGCTACACTCACCAGGATGAAGACAGTGAAGAATATAACAACAATGGCAGCCGTGATGAACAGCTTCTTTCTGGGGAACACAGTGGCAGGGAGGAGAAACACCAGTGCAAAACAGATGGCACCTCGGAGGCCTCCGTAGGCAATGATGAACTGGTCCTTGAAGGTCAGCGGAATGGTTCGAAACCAATTAATCACCTGAGTCAGGACAAAGACACCTGTGGACAAAGAGAGACCCAGAGAAAGCAGACTGTGTTAATATGGACAGGGGTGGACCTCAGATTCTGAGTTTTTGTGACCCAGGAGGTCCACCAAGCCTGCCCCATATCCTACAAATGATGGGGACTCTTGAGTCCTTGCTCTTATTGTGCTAGGATAACATACTTAAAGACACAATTAGAGAGAGAAAGAGAAACTAATTTTTATCTACAGTAAAAGTCTGGAAAAGATATGTAACCATGAAGAAAAGGGGGAGAGATAAAATAAAATGAGAATGAAAAAAGAACAAGATTGGAGAAAAAAGGAGAAAGCACTGGGAAAAGAATAGGAAAGGAAAAAAAGAAGAGCAGGGAGGAGATGGGGAGGAAAACAAAAAGGTAAGAAAAGGAGCTACAGGTCCTGCCGGGTCAGTGTCACCGACTGGTCACTGAACTGAGGACTGTTCATTACCCAGTGCTCTCCAGATCAGACAGAAGGCCAGGGTGAAGCAGACGAAAGCCCAGTTCCACTCATGGTTCTTCCCAACGGTGGACACGCCCATGAAGATGAAGATCAAGGTCTCGCTGACGCTGCTCAGCATCTTCATGAAGTACTTGATGGTCGTGTAGGATTTCTGAGACACGTTCTCTTCCACGTACTTATTCATCGTCATGGCACACGCCGTGATCCTGAAGGGAAACACGGCCTCTGTTGAAACATAGCCTCAACCCTGGTCACATCAGCAGAGTTAGCCACTGAGCGGGAAACAGTCACCCTGCCTTCTGCTTGTTGGGAACCCTAAGTAATCCCTCTAACTTCTTGATTTCGTTAGTGAACAGGATGTGCATGTAAACTTTAAAACACTCGTCTTCTCTGGAGGTCGTCATTAATACCCATGATTTAGAGTACCCTGTCCTATCCAGATTTCTAGTGCCTTTAGCTCACTAGTTCTACATCCACATTCTCTTAGCAACCCATGGTCAGCATCACCTTCAACCTTCCTTTGAGCATACCAAGTTTTTAAAGTCCAAAATAATTTGAGACCCCCTATCATCCCATAAATGCAACTCTCCCACCTATAAATACTATATTCCTAGATTAGCTAAAAACCTTGAACTACAAAACAAAGTCCTGGACTCTCTCAGGTTGCACTGGGCTTCTCCCCTGCCACTCTTCCTCCCTGTATCCCTCTCCACATAACTGGGTACCAGCCATTCTCAATTATTCCTCATGAGCATCTCTTAGGCATTTCCTTATCACAACGCCTGAGTTCTGGATGTCATTTCAGTTAGTCTGTTGGGCCCACCTCTATCAAACTCAAAGTAGGCCCCACGAATTTCCAAGTAAAAGAAGTTTGTGTTTCTTTTCTCTAGCATTTGCCTCTCGACTTTGGGGCCCCCCGAGCCCTTTGCTACCACTCTCATGGTGGCTGCTTTGATGTGACATCTTTGCAATTCTTGGAGAAAGAGCATATCAGACACACACTGGCAAGGTGGGCACCCACATTCCTCGTGCATTTCTCTCACTGGAGCACAAGTTTCACACCCTTCCCTCACTCCATCTGGCACACACCTCATACCTTGACTGCCCATCACCTGCAAAGCACGCCATGGTCTTAAATACTGTCTGCTTTGTGGACACACAAATTCATATTCTCCCAGGATATCACCCCCAGCCAACCCAAGTGCAAGCCAAAGAAATGGAATTGAAGTGTGATAACGCAGCTGAGAGCACGCACGCGTGCACACACACACACACACACACACACACACACACACACACACACACACGTCCTGTATGAAGAGGTATGGGCCTCGTTTAGTGCCAAAGGACTTCATTATCAGAGTGAGCTAAAGGGAAAACAGAAGGATGGGACTCTAAAGAGCGGCCACAGCTTACACGGAGTGATAACTGAGCCATAAAGCAATTGCCAGGCGTAGTGTACCTGGTTCAGCCCCAGAGCCACAGCACCACTGCATGCACTGCCTGTGCAATGGTCTTCATTAACCCAAGACATTTGTCTGTAAAGAGCGCTTCCTCCTATGACACGGGACAGTTGACTAATGTGAAGCTTAGATGCTCTGAGATCTGAGCCAGCAGGTAACCACAAGCTTGTGTCCTTGACTAGTTCCTCACACAATTGATTGTTCTTATATTGTTTTTAAATGAAGAAACAAAAACAAAACAAATACTACACTTCTGCAAGGGCCCTGAATTTTAGACACAGTGTTACCATCACCAGAACAAGAAAGTGTTTCTTTTAGATTTATATGTATGAAGAACATATAATTTATGTGGTTTCCAGAAGAAAGGGTGGCCTTTTCAGTGAGCTAATAAAACTGGGCAGCCACAAGTATGGCAAAGCCTCTGCATAGCTGAGGGCTTAAACAATACAGGTTTGTGTTTGGCGAGCCTTTCCTAGGAGCCGGGGACTGAGTAAATGCCCTGTATGTGTTGTGTCAGCTGATCCTCATAACATGTTTATGAGGCAAGTTCTATTATCACCCTCACTTTCGTAAACGGGAGAACAAAGGTGGACTCAAGGTTTCACAGTGAGTAAATGGTAGTGCCCAAGTGCTCATCCAGGAAGTCACTCCTGGGAGTGTTCACTGAGACCCCATGGTCTTGTGGGAGAGAAGGCTTCCACATCCTGTCAAGCTCTGCTCCGCGCCCCCCCCCAAGAATAAGGCTATCTATCTGTATTGGTCCCCTATGTCTACTGTAAGAAACTAGTGCTTCCAGGTCCATTTGATCTTACTTGATAAGTCAAAATCAAAAATAATTTCAACTGGGCTAAACATCAGGATGTCGATCGGGCTTCCTTCTGGCAGCTTCCAGAGAGAGTCTCTCCCCTGTGTGCTCTAACTTCTCAAGGCCACTTGCACTCTCTGGCTTGTGGCCCCGTCACTCTGCCTCTAACATCCCCCCTGGTTCTGATAGTGACTAGCTCCCTCTCATAAGGGTCCTTGTGATTGCACCAAGCCCGTGTGACTCTTCATTGCAACCTCTACTTCTCAAGGACCTAATTAAATTTCATTTACAATATCCCATTTGTCCTATGATGTAAGTTATTAGCAAGGCCTATAAGTTAGGATGTATAAGTCTTTGGCTACTCCTGGTTAATACCATCTTAGAAATCCAAATTTATTTGCTTCATGCTTTGGTTTAATATGGCCCGGAGTCCCTGGGGATTGAATCTCAAGCTTTAGTACATGCTCGGCAAACACTCACCAATGAGCATCGTTTGCAGGGTTTGCATCACTTGTAATTTCCAGACAAAGTCTCACTGAGGTACGTAAGCTGCACTTGAGTGTTCTCTAACACCAACCTTGGACTTGAAATCCCCCTGCTTCAGCCTCTAGGTTGCTGTATTTACAGGCCTACATCACCAGGCTCAGATAACTTGAATTTTTAAAATCAAATTTTTTAGAAATTAAGATTACCTAGTACAAAGCAATGAGGTTAAAAAAAAAAGCTACACTAAAATTATAAATTGTCTGGATTTCAGCCTTTTTGTGGGGGAGACAGGCTTGGCAAGAGGAACAAGTGGGCTTGTCCTCAATGTAGGAAATAAAAAATTGGATGTAATTTATAATGGCCATATCACTTCTTAAAATAGTCTGATCCCATGGGCAGGATGCTTCAAGATCAAGAACATGCTTAGATGTAGAGGGGGATATGGAGACTAATGAAGGCGAATGCCTGTCTGCCTCAGTTACTTCCATCCTTAAAGGGAACACCATCTGCTATCAAGCTAAAGCGCCGGGGTTCTCCAGTCCAGACTCAACCCTTCTCCTCTCAGCCTTTCAGAGTCTTCACCCATCATTTGAAAAACTTGCCCGTGTAAACGGGCTACCCACTCCTCCTGAGTGATGGCCACCTTATAACTTAAGCAATAAACAAATCGCGAAGGCAAAAATTAATATGTGGTTCATGAAAGGAAGCAACTAACAGTCATTCAGATATGACTGAAAGTGTGTCCTTGACGTAGGGATAGCAAGTGGATTCTTTTCTGTTATGTTCCGTCACTTGCCTGACCAGCAGAGACGTCCATGCTGGCCAGACCCTGCCTGTAATGGAGCAGGTTGACTCCCAGCATCATATCATTAGGAGGAACACACTGGATGACTACCACAATCCTGGTACCCAGGAGCACCTTATTGGGGAAGTCCCTGTTCATCCACAGTGCTAATGCATGAAAGGGGTTGGTGTAGTTTCCAAATACTGTCATTCTGGCCTACCATGTGAAC